>NC_072404.2:121528437-122148125 GCF_028858775.2 Pan troglodytes | reverse complement strand
GGTCCCATGACTTGTCAGTGGCAGAGCCAGGCTGGAATTTGACCCTGCATTCCAGGAATAAGCACCTTTATTATACCATGCCAGGCCAGCACCAAAATTCCAGGACTGCTTTTACAAGTGTTACATTTAACCAGGGTTCTTAATTACTAGCTGGTAAGGAATTTGCATAGAACCATATGGATGTAGATCAAAATCATGTGATTAAGTGTTTCACAAGTGGTAAATTACATATATGTGTACATATATACATATATGTGTATATATATATGAATGAGAGAATTAAAATTACTTTAAAAATATACTTAATTTAAAAAAAAGCCTTGGGATCATCTATTGAGATGAAAACAGTAATGTCATGGAAAGATTACCAGATGTCTACAGGAACTGACCTCCCATCTTGCCCTGCCATTCATTGGCTGTGGAATTGCTTCATTTTCCAGTCAACAAAATGGGGATGTTGATGACTGCTGTACCTTCAATAAACACTCTGAGGATAAATAAAATAGAATAAGTGGAGTGTTCTGAGGGTTTCTTACCTTCCTAAAAGAATTAAAATAGGAGAATTAGGCTTTAGACCACAACTTGTTTAACTTATGTTGCTGATGACTACAAGTTTCCTTGCAGTTATGAGTCAGTGATTCTCAGGAATTCCTTTTTGCACTACTTAACCTTTAAACTGTTTTCTTTATTGAACCTTAGATTTAGAAGACTGAGAAATCACCTAGAGATTTCTCCTCTCAGTTCAACTACCCACTCATAGAAATGCTGATACAGAACTTATTCCTGTGCAAGGTAGTTTATTCCGTGGTTGGAAAGCCACAATATAGAAAAATGTTCATGTTATTGAACAAAAATTTATCTCAGTGTAATTTTTTTGTCATTCATTGTTATTTTATTTTTCTATAGGTTATTGGGGTACAGGTGGTATTTGGTTACATGAGTAAGTTCTTCAGTGGTGATTTGTGAGATTTTGGTGTGCCCATCACCTGAGCACTATATACTACACCCTATTTGTAGTCTTTTATCCCTCACCCAGCTCCCACCCTTCCCTCCAAGTCCCAAAAGTCCACTGTATCATTCTTATGTCTTTGTGTCCTCATAGCTTAGCTCCCGCATATAAGTGAGAACATACCATGTTTGGTTTTCCATTCCTGAGTTAAATCACTTAGAATAATTGTTTCCAATCTCATCCAGGTCGCTGTGAATGTCATTAATTCATTCCTTTTTATGGCTGAGTAGTGTTCCATCATATATATTATATATATATAATATATATATTATATGATATATATATTCTGTCATGTATATATGATATACGTATCATGGAACCAACCCAAATGCCAATCAACCAATTAGTGGATAAAGAAACTGTGATATATATATATATATATATATATATTCCATCATATATATGTGATATATATCATGTATATAATTCCATTATGTATATATGATATATATATTCCATCATATATATATCATATATATATGGTTGAACTACACTGGGCTTTAACTACACTGATCTATGTTTCTTCCATCTTTTAACATAAGTCATTGCCTATATTCCATCATATATATATGATATATATAATCACAGTGTAATTTTTAACTGTAATCTTGGTTTTTTTTGTTTTGAGTTACACAGATTTTATCAATTCTTAAATTATTTGAATTCAACCATCAAGTTTCTCCTAAATTTTCAATGTTGTAGTAAGAAAGAAGATAGCATTATTAAGTGGCTACTGTGCAATATTAACACTTTTATCTGGGTGTTGCAATTAAAACTCAAAATAAGTTAACGCCAAGTAACCTCCATTCCTGCATTGATGAGACTAGTAAAGTTGCTAAAACCATAAGCCCTGAATTTAGGCACACCTGGATTTAAGTCTTGGCCACTTACTAACTATAAATTGCAGAAATTACTTAGCCCCTCAGGCTTAGCTTCCTCGTTGATAAATTTTAAAAGCAATAATTCTAATGATAATGTGGTGGTTATGAGGTTAAAAAATATAAGGCCTGGGCAACATGATGAAGCCCCATCTTTGTAAAAAATACATAAATTAGCCAAACATGGTGACGTGCCTGTAGTCTTAGCTATCGGGAGGCTGAGGTGGGAGGACTGCTTGAGCCTGGGACGGGGAGGTTGCAGTGAGCTAAGATTGTGCCATTGCACTCCAGCCTGGGCAACAGAGCAAGATCCAGTCTCAAAACATATGTATATATAGCATGTGACTATATAATGCATAGTAACTGTTCAATAAATGTAAGCTATTGGTATTATTAGTCTCTCTCTGTCTTTTTTTTTGGCCTTATGTTTATCCCAAATAATTTATATTTTCTTTGTTTTGGGCCTGATTTCTATATGAAGAAATAGTTTTGAATTGTCTCCTGGTGTATTAGCTCTGTCTCCCTAATTTTTAAATTGAAATATTCATAAACATGCATTCTGTGGTTTTCATGTTTTTGACAAAAATATTGAACAGAAATGAGCAAATCATAAATTCTTGGAGTTTGCCTTTTAAGGTTGAAGTCAAGTCTTTGGCCAATATTCTTTGGGTGACATTGAATGCCTAACTGTGAAGCAAACCACCAGTCATCTTGCTGTTACCTGGGCCCTCATTCCTCCATCTTAACAACAAAAGGTGTGCATCATGATATTTGGCAAATGCTATGCTAAAACCAAGGCATACCATGTGCATGCCTTCCTCCTGACACACAGGCAACCAAATCTAAGAAAAGAAGTGAGACTGGTTGGCATGACTTGTTCTTAGTGAATTCACACTGGTTAGTATTTGTTTACTGTATCTTGCCTACAAATCATCCATTTTAGAATTTTGTTTGGCGTCTGCATGAGGCTCATCAGTTTACATACAGATCTCATTCTTTCACTATTTTTAGAAGTAGAAACATTTTCCAGCCATTAGTCACCTTTTCCATTCTCCTTGATTCTCAGGAGCAGTTCTCTGATCTCATCTGCAAACTGTTTTGATGCTTTGGGATAGAATTTGTATTAACAGAAGTTTTGAAGTCATTCAGAGTAAGTGAAGATTTCTCTTACTATCTCTTTTTCTATTGTAGGTTTTAATTCTCTCTTCATAATGTTTGCTTCAAAATTGATGTTCATCTCTCTTAGAATATGGAAGGAAGCAGAAAATTGAATGGTTCTTTGATTATGTTATCATTTGTTAAGGTTATATTGTAATTTTTTTTTTTTTTTTGAGACAAGGTCTTGCTCTGTGGCCCAGGCTGGAGTGCAGTGGAGTGAACATGGCTAGTGAGGGCTTACTTCCTGGGCTCAAGTGATCCTCCCACCTCAGCCCCGAGTAGCTGGGAACACAGGCGTGTGCTACCACACCTGGCTAATTTTTTACAAAGTTTTGTAGAGATGGAGTCTCACTTTGTTGCCCAGGCTGGTGGGCAAGAGATCCTCCTGGGCTCAAGTGATCCTCCTGCCTTGGCCTCCCAAAGCATTAGGATTACAGGTGTCAGCCACCATGCTTGGCCTAAGGTGATATTGTCTGAGATACAGCATAGGTTTTTCTTCCCAGATCTTTTCTTGGTTACATAGATTAAAAAGAAAAACAGCTTTCTTGCTGTCTTTAGTGTTTATCTCCGCCCCTACTTTATTTTAAGACTTTATTCTCATAATACTCTAAACAAATTTTCCATTTCTTTTATCGCACGCTTGGGTCTGTCCACCCCATCCGTCCTCTGAGCCATAGGAACCTCGAGTCTTCCTACTCCAGATCTAACCCTCCTTTTACCTCCTCTCTGAGAACTGTGTGCTCCTAGACTATTTTTCTATTCTTGCTGTTTATGTTTTCAGCACAAGCTTGTTTATGGTCAATTATCTGAGATTATTTCTATTATATTTTCTTTCCAGACAGCATATCTTTCCTCCTAAACAGGATCATTTTTGTAATGCTCAAGTAATCCTGTTTTCAGAGTCTACATTCCTCTTCTAAACGTATTCCCTTGGGCACTATTATTTTCCTTACTTTTTATGAAGCCTCCTTTCTGAAGGTCTGACCATTACCTTTTTCACTATTATAAACATCAAGGCCATTTTATCCCAAGGTTTGCTTGTTTCTGCATTTGACACCTCCTTCTTTCTTGTTGGAATCCAGGATAAAAGTTTCCCAAATGTATTCCTTTACCTGCTGAGGGAAAATTGTCAGTAACCGAAACCAAGAACAAACTCTCCGTCTGCTGTGCGCTGGGTTGTATGTGTGCCTTTCCCCAGCTTATGTCCACCTGGAGCCTGTGAATATGACCTTATTTGAAAATACAGTCTTTGCAGATGGAATCAAGTTAAGACGAGGTCATACTGGATTAGAATGGGCCCTAAATTCAATATAACTGGATCCTTATCAAAAGAGGAGCATTGGGACACAGGGACACAGACAGGGAGAAGATCGTAGGTGGAGACTGGAGTGGTGCATCTAGAAGCCAGGGAGCACCAAGGGTGGCAAGCAACTGCCAGAGGCTAGGAAGAGGCAAGGAAGGTTCCCTAGAGGCGTCAGAGGAAAACATCACCCTGCCAGCACCTTAGTTGCAGACTACTAGCTGCCAACACTGAGATAATAATTTTTTGTTGTTTTAAGCCACCTAGTTTGTGGTGATTTGTTATGGCAGCATCAGGTAACCAATACATGTGGTTAATAGCAGGATACCACTAACTGGTTCCAGGTGGCCAATTCTGTAGCAGTTTTGCTACATGTATCAGAAGATAGCATGGCTATGTGGCAAGAATATAGACTTTAGGCTTAAAGACCCATGCTCGAGTCTTAGACCTACCACCGATGAGTTGGGCGATCTGCAGCTGCTAAAAGAAAAATTTTGGACAAACTAAATTTAACAGAGTTTAATTGAGCAAAGAATGTTTCATGAACTGGGCAATCCCCAAACCAGAATAGATTCAGACAGACTCACGTGAAAAGGATTTATGAACAGAAAAACGAAAGTGAAACAGAAGTGAGGAATAGGAACAGCTGGATTGTTACAGCTTGATGTTTGTCTTATTTGAACATGGTTTAAACAGTTGGCCATCTGCAATTGGCTGAAACTCAGTGATGGGTACAAGAGCAAGTTACAGTCTGTTGATACATCCAGTTAGGTTACAGTTCACTATGTGCAGAGAAACCTTTAGCCTCAACTTAAAAATATGTAAGGAGGCAGCTTTAGGCTAAACTTAATTTAACAGGGCATGGTCAATTAATCACTTATAACTTCCATAAAATAATGATAATGTATTATTCATCTGATAAGTCTTCTCTGAGATTGAAGAAAATGTGAGAAAGCACATTTTAAGTTATAAAGCCCCAACAAAGGCTATTGTATTGAGCACCCTTGACATAAGTAACTCCATCTTAAAAAAAAGACTCCATCTTACATTTCACGGGACACTTTGCCAACAGGGATACGATGTTTGCTTAATAAATTTGTAATAAATAAAGACTGCATCCAACCAGATAAGGGCATAAACAAGCACACACTTCCACTATCAGTCCTCTGGTGGTCGTAAAAAGAGCAGGGCTTCAGCAGCTCAAAGCAGCCATCTTAACTGACATGCTCTTACTGTCACTAGTGATCAACACCTGGCATCTGCTGCTGAAGGCTCTGCCCACATCAAAGACTTTTCCTTTCAAGACCTTTCCTGGACCGCCGAGCACAGACCAGGAGATTCTTTCTGTCTTCATCGTCACTTTCCTCGGACTACCTCATTAACCCTTTTTCCTATTCCCTTTCTCTTGATGTTAAATATTACTTTGGTGTGGAATGTTTAATCTTAACATTTATATGTTGATGAAATATACTACTATATATGGTTTGCAATGTTGACTGACTTGTGGAGTGGCTTGAGCCTGTGTGCTCTGACTACGGAGTGAACGAGAAGTACTAAGGAGAGAGTTGCCTTCTTGAGAACTCCATGTAGCTTGTGGCTTTTGTGGTTAAAATAGCATCAGTAAAAATCTGACATTGTGGAAAGACACAAACATGCATGGACCTGGTTATCTCTGACTTTGCCCTGCTCATGAGAGCTATCTAGGGTTGTTTTACCCAATTTCCTTCATGTGCTGGGTATCTGTATCACAGTCCTTCAAAGATACTACTTCCATCTCTTTCTGGGTTTATCCCCTTTTAAATACTTCTACCCTCAGATTTTAAATTTCCATTGGAATATATACATTCTTGACATACAATTTTCCTATCCTATCCTTTCAAGGAAACGTTTTCCTTTTGAACAAAGTGTACATGCTCTTTTAATGTTGTATTCCAGGTGTGCATCTCATCAGTAAGTCTCAATGATCCTGAGACAGTGTTTACCAATCCTTATCTAAAAATCTTCCAAGTATGGATATGGTGTGCATGTGACACATACACATTTGAGTCCTAGAGTTTTTTTAGGTCTACTTCTATGACATCATCTCTGGAGAATTATAAGGTTTCTCTTCTGTGGGATCCTTGCAGTCTTTCATTGTGTCTAGTTTTGAGTAGTTTATGTCTGATTTATCTTTTTCTGAGATTTGATCTCTTCTTCACTCTTGTGCTGGGTACGTCTTTTTGCCCCACCCCCTCTCTCTGCCCCTGGCACCCAGTGGATTTGAAATAAGCTTCTTCAGATTTTCTTCTGGCTGACTTTTCATTATTTGCTTCATGCAATTTTGTCGTCAGGCAGACATTACTCTGAGTTAGAATATTATTGTATAGTTTTTAAAAAACTTTTTAAAAAAGCTCCCCCTTTTTTCTCATAGCCTAAAAATAAAGTAGATTTAAGAAGGAATCCCCCCTGCCCCAATATCTGAGAGGCTGTCATGTGGAAAAGGGATTAGACTTACTCTACATAGACTCATGTGTGGAGATTACAGAGGCAGTGTGATCCTAATAAAATAATAAAACTTTTCTAATGATCAGAGCTGTCCAAAAACAGAATGGCATGCCTTGTGAGGCAGACAGCTCTATTTCTGGAAATGTTCAAGGGAAGTGCCTTAGGTCAGGTTCTCTAGTAGGAGAGCCTGAAATGGAGTGACTCATTAAGGGAGTGGGTTCAGGAGAAGCCAGTAGAGGAGTAAGCTGAGCAGGGGATGGGAGGGGAGGAAGCTGGGCAAAGATGCGTGTACGCTAAAGTCTGACCCCAACCTGATCCTGCGGGAGTTCTGGGGCATGAATGGTATCACAGAATTGTCCTTCCTTGGGTCTTTTGTGTTTCTTCATCAGTCAGTCATTGCCTGTGTGCTGCCCATGGAGGGTGTGTGTGTTGGGTAGGGAGGCATACGCCTTACAGGCATTTCTAGGCAAGACAGCTCTGCTGAAGGCTATTCTTAGGTTAGGGGTACAGCTGTGAGTTGCCAACAGCCAACATTCACACAGCTGGGGAATGCAGGCATTTACCAGATAAACAGGACCTGAGTAGGACCCCAATAACACCTACTGCAAAGAGGAACAATTATGCAGAAGCTTTACTTTTTTTTTTTTTTTTTTAAAGATAGGGTCTTCCTCTGTCACCCAGACTGGAGTGCAGTGGTGCAATCATAGCTCAGTGCAGACTTGATCTCTCAGGCTCAAGTGATCCTCCCACCTCAGCCTCCTGAGTAACTAGGACCATAGGCACACCACCATGACCAGCAATTTTTTTTTTTTTTCATTTTTTTTGTAGGGATAATGTCTCCCTATGTTACCCAAGCTGATCTTGAACTCCGGTGCTCAAGTAATCCTCCCACCTCAGCCTCCCAAAATGCTGGGATTAAAGGTGTGAGCTACCACACCCGGCCCACATTGCCTTTCTTTATACCATTCAATGTGAGATAGTGATACCAATGTTGAGAATATAGATTTTGGTCTTGTTGAGGGCTTGTGTCTTAGTCTGTTTTCTGCTGGGTAATTTATAAAGAAAGTAAATTTATTTGGCTCATAGTTCTGGAGATTGAGAAGTCAAGAGCATGGCACTGGCATCTAGTGAGGGTCTTCATGCTGCATCATCCCCTGGTGGAAGGCGGAAGAGCAAGTGAGTGTGCAAAGGGGGCTGAACTCTTGCAATAACTATAACTAACCTACTCTTGTGATAATGGTGTTAATCTATTCATGAGGATGGAACCCTCATGGCCTAATCACTTCTTAAAGGCCTCACATCTTAATAGTGTTGCAATGGCAATGAATTTTCAATATGAGTTTTGAAGGGGACAACATACAAACCATAGCAGCTTGATGGAGTTGTGTTGGGAGACAATTCTTCAAGGGTCCCTTACATTTCTGCACATTTTGTGAACAGAGGCACAAACTGCTTTTGTATTGATTATCTTTTTAAGAACCTTTGCATTACGAACTGCCTTGGAAGATGGCATCTTCCTATGGAGCAGAGGACAGATTATTTACTGTCCAATATGATAAAGATAATGTCTGTTTGGGAGCAAAGTTTGGGAAGGTTTTCTTGCAGCCCATTATAAATGATTGAGGTTCCTTAAACTTGGGTTTTCTTTAGCTGTGATGTAAGTCCATGTGTGTGGAGCATCCATGCAGTTGCTTTGTGGAATTTGGTGGGTGTGTCGGGGGAAGGGGAACAAATATGAACGTGTAGCTCATGCTCCTTTCCGTGCTCTGGGTGATAAAGTCCTTTGTCTCTGAGCCAGAAGTCTGGTGCCTTCTGTCAGCATTCATGCAACAGTAATAGGCTAATATGTTAATTTGCCAAGTAGAATATAATCTCAGACTCTTTATAGTTCTTTACTACTGAGGAATCATACTTCCCACGATGATTGGTTTATGATCACAGAAGAAAATATGTTCTTGTTTTCCAGAAAAATAAAGTAAGGAACTTTGATCCCTTTGACCATAGGCCAGCATTTATTATTAAAGTGTTTTTAAACCCCTGCTATTTGGGGATGTCATGACTAATGACTGGAAGCAGATTAACATGGAGAGTGGCCAGTCTTGGCATTTATAGGGGCTTTTCTTTTGTCTCTAACATCATGACTGTAGGTAGCCATCTTCTCTATCTTCTTAGGAGATAATACCTGGCCCTAAATCCTGTTTGCTATTTTGTGCCTTGGCAGGGCTGAGGGCAACCAAAGACTGTGTGTCCATCAGAGCTTCAGTGAGATGATGAGGCCTGTGGCGCAGTGGTCCATTGGGATCAATCACAAACCTTCCCCTGCCTGGGCAGAGGACTGCCAACTCCAGCTGACACAGAACATTGCCCTCCAATCTAGCTCTCAACCCCACCTCCTACATCAGGAGCTGTTTGCCTTCCTGTGACAAATCAGCTGGCATCTGGGAGCAAAGATCACAAAAAGGAGAGAGAGGATAGGGGAGCAAAGACGACAAGGAGGAGAGGGGAGGGATATGGGGTTGGGTTGAGAAGGTTACATGGGCCTCTGATTGCTTCGGGCAGAGAGCAGTGAGTTAAATTAAAGCCACCTTTATTAGAATCAGATTGTTGCTCCACTCCCATACTTACCTGACAGTGACTTTAGCAGTAAAGAATAAAAATACATAGAGTTTAAAATACTTGTCAGTGTATCACCTACTTGTTTGTTCTCTTTAATCAATTGTCTATAAGCTCAGTAAAGATGAGTATTCATTTTATAGCAGCTATGTGGGAGATCACATGACAATTTTAAAAAATGAGAACTCCAGTTCTAAATAATTAATGGCACATAGTCATGAAACTTTCGTGCTTTTCGTAACTTGAGTTGTGGTCAGTAGATTCTCCTTTTAGTAATAATTCAAATAGTGGGCCCACCATGTTGTATGGCAACTGAAAAATGTTTGTTTGATTTTTGCATTTATAAGTTATTTCCTGATAATCTATAGTAATTCAGTTGTTATTATTATTATTATACTTTAAGTTCTGGGATACATGTGCAGTGCATGCAGGTTTGTTACATAGGTATACACGTGCCATGGTGGTTTGCTGCACCCATCAACCCGTCATCTACATTAGTTATTTCTCCTAATGCTATCCCACCCCTAGCCCCCACCCCCTGACAGGCCCCGGTGTGTGATATTCCCAACCCTGTGTCCATGTGTTCTCATTGTTCAGCTCCCTCTTATGAGTGAGAACATGTGGTGTCTGGTTTTCTGTCCTTGTGATAGTTTGCTGAGAATAATGGTTTCCAGCTTCATCCATGTCCCTGCAAAGGACATGAACTCATCCTTTTTTATGGCTGCATAGTATTCCATGGTGTATATGTGCCACATTTTCTTTATCCAGTCTATCACTGATGGGCATTTGGGTTGGTTCCAAGCCTTTGCTATTGTGAACAGTGCCGCAATAAACATATGTGTGTATGTGTCTTAATAGTAGAATGAATTATAATCCTTTGAGTATATACCCAGTAATGGGATTGCTGGGTCAAATGGTATTTCTAGTTCTATATCCTTGAGGAATCACCACACTGACTTCCACAATGGTTGAACTAATTTACACTCCCACCAACAGTGTAAAAGCATTCCTATTTCTCCACATCCTCTCCAGCATCTGTTGTTGCCTGACTTTTTAATGATCATCATTCTAACTGGCATGAGATAGTATCTAGTTTTATTCTAAAATATATTTCTAAATTATTAAAATACTTTCTGGGAGTTTGGGCCTAAAGAATCCCCCTCACAAAATAAAAAATCAGGAAATACCAAATGTCTTTTACTTTGTATTATCTTGACTAAGCAATTCACAGCAACTGCCTCTAATGGCTATTTGAAAAACTCTCTTCTGTATTTATATTTAAAATATGCAATAGTCATTATAGGTATTGGGAAATTTTCTTTGCTATTATTGTATTTGGTCTTCGTGGTCTGAAATGTCTGTGGCTCTCCTGCTTTTAGAATCCACCTTCTTGGCCCCTAGTTCACTGTATTCTAACATCAATACACCCAAAATGGCATCATGAGATTCAACATTTTATAAAAGGCTTTTACTATCTAAAGCTAACTTTGTATATGTATTCCTTACCTTTTGCTGGAATATGTTCTTTGAGACAAAAATAAAATGAATGGTCAAAATGCAGATTGTACTGTTCCATAGAAACATTATGTTTGAGAACTATGCCCATGAGCTATCATTTGGTACTGAGTACATTTAGGTTCAATTAATAAATTCTCATGAAAGCAATGATACAACTGTTATAAATTTTATCATTATTTTGAATATTAAATGTATATTAGAAGTCTTCTGGGCAAAAATGACCATACCTAATGGGGACATAGGAGTGTAATGTTTAATATATAATATTCTGCATGTAATATATTTCATACATAATATATACAGCATATTCATATATTATTCATATATTGACCTCTTGGGCTCAATCTGTCCTCCTACCTCAGCCTCCTGAGTAGCTGGGACTATAGGCGAGTGCAACCACACCTGGCCAATTTTTGCATTTTTTATAGAGGCGGGGTTTCGCCATATCACCCAGGCTGGCCTTGAACTCCTGGGCTCAAGTGATCCGCCCACCTCCACCTCCCAAATTGCTGGGATTACAAGCATGAGCCACCACATCCAGCCTAGTATTACTTTTGTTTCAAAGTTAAACCATAAGCTAAATTCCTCCTGAAGTTAGGAAGAATGGCCTATGCCCAGGAATGACCAGGGACAGCTTGGGGCTCAGAAGCAAGACAGAGTCAACTATGTCAGATTTCTCTTGCTGACATAATTTTGCAAAGGCAGTTTCATTCTCGTCTAAAGAAAATGACGGGTTTGCCTGGAGAGGAGAGGGCTTCTCAGATGGATGTTGGGGCCTGATGAATATACGGAACTGAGTTAATACTGGTGTCCACAACAGAGATCAAAGAAAGAACAATTAGAATAAAAGTGTGTTTTGCCCAAAGCTCCCAGCTTTGGCTATTTTCTGACCATGAAGCTGCAGGGGAGTCAGCCTAATGAAGTACGGGAACATGGAGCTTGCAATCAGTCCTTCTGTGGGAAAGCAGTTGTGGGGCAGTATGCATATATAATGCTAGTTTTAGTTAAAAAAAAAAAAAAGGAGTCTAGCTATCTGAAGATCTAGAAGAATATGCCACAAACTATGGACAGAAGCTACCCCCAGGAAGTAGGAGTTTAGAGGGAAGGTGAGAGGGGATGAGGGTGGGTTTTTCACTTTTTACTTCAGACATATATTGTTTGAAAGTTGTGTCCATGAACAAATCTGTTATTTGTTTTATAAATAAAAATATTAAAATAATAATTGCACTAGGAAGATGTGGTTAGAAACACACACATATTTATGTCTGGAAAGATATACATCACAAATATCAGCAGTGTTTCTCTCTAAGCAGTACACTTATAGTAGAGATTTACATCCTTTATGCTTTTCTGCATTATCTAATATTTGGGATCCTGCTGTCAGAAATAGCCATTAGAGCAGCTAGACATTTGAAGGCATCAGTTAAATATTAGAGTTGAAAGCAATGACGTGCTGGTGTTTAACAAGGGGCTACCTGAAAAGAATGAGCATGCTGATTTGTGAGATTTGCTGACTTCTAAATACTCCCACCACAACAGATGCCACATGACCAACGTGGGGTCACCAAGTGGAACGGGGAAGAGATGTGCACAATGGCCTTCTCTCCAGCTTGTGTGAGCCGGCTCCAACACACATCCTGTGGAGCGAGAGTTTGGTGAGTTGGGATTTACTGACTCAGATCCCCTGGCTTGATTTTCTTCTCTAGCCCACTCTCCTTGGTCACATGGAGAGCAGGCCCGAAAAGGTGAATTTGGGAGAGGTAGCTGCTTGCTGAGAGTGGAGTTGAAGAGGCAGCTGCACTCTCTGGCGTCCTGGTTAGTCATGGGTCTATTGCAGAGAGGGGCCTTCATTTTGTTTTTATTAACAGAACAATTAGAACGGCTGACACCTCTTCCCACCACTGTTGCAAACACAGGCGGGGTAAAGGCACTTAGGAAGTAGAGGTATGGAGGCAAGCAGCAGACAGATGAAGCAAATTAAAGTCAACAGGTGCATCGAATGCAGGAGGCCCACCTGTATTCAATTCCAGTAAAGTTTGTCTGCTCAGTGTAAACAACTCAGTCACCCCCTCTTTTATTATCACTATAAGCATCCCATGCTCTCTGGCTATGCTCTGGTCATGCTTATCCCACAGTGCTGCCTTTTATTTAGAAGGAAAATGGACTAAGCTGGAAAATCTGGCTGGCTGTACCCTTCAAAACTATAAAAGCAGGAAAAAGAAATTAGCCACATTCCTCTCCCTGCCCTCTTGTCTATTTATTGCCAGCATCTCCCCTTCTCCCGCCCCTGTGGAAACCTCTTGATTTCCATTGACTTTACATCTCACATGATGTCCCTTCCATGTAAGACCATAAGCATCATCTCTTTTTTTCTGAATAGAGAAAGCCTGTTCTTCCACTGGGCCATGTACCACTATTCCCTCCCCACCATGGAACATAGTGCCTTTGTCCTACATAGTCAGTATCCTCATTGCTCCTGAGTTTTCTTCAGTGGGGCCTAATGGTGGGAGATAAAATGATCTAGTTGAAAAGCAGAGGTAGGAGATGGGTAGCTACGACCGTCATTATTTCTACATAAAGAAACCACAGGGGAAAAAGAGTGTCTGGTTGACTTCCGGGGAGTTGTTGCACTAGCCTAGGATGAGAATCACCCTTAAAAGAAAGCTTTGCATTTTTCAACACCTAGATTACATTAAAAAGTATTTGGGTCAACAACTGTTAGTATTCATTTGTATAGCTTTATTGTTTTTTAAAGGGAAGCATATATGTAAGGTTGATAGGTTGATAAACATTTGTATGCACTTACATAAATAGAAACATTTTATCTGCACACACATCATATACCAAATATTAATATGTTTACCTAAAACTAAAATTTTCCCATTAATGTTTAATTTAGATTTGAATATATTGGTCATCAGTGAGGGGGGAGTTGAGATGTTTTTGCTGTTTAAAAATAGGTTCTAGAGAACATCTGTATTTTCTTGATAGAGGCAGTAAGCCATTTCTGAGATGTGATGGTGAAAATAACAGAGTTATGTCATGAACCCACAGTTCTCATCTTATTTTACTTCTGCACATGCAGGAAAATTGTGATATGGGCTCTTCACGGGCCACTGTGACAAAGGGGGTGGTGTAAGGGGTGGTTACAGGGCTTAAGAAAGCTGAACAGAATAAGGTGGTGGTGGGGAGGTGAGGAGAAAAGGGAATGTTAAAACTCAGTTTTATCCAAAAATAAAGAAATAAGATTTATTAATATTGTATATATGAATTGATAGGCATGCATGAAAATAATTTGCACTTAATTTAAAACATTTATTGGGCAGGTAGGACCAGGTGCAGTAGACTACTGTGTAGCAGGTGGGATGGATACATTAGTGGACCATGGGCAGAAAGAGACAGAGAATAAAGTTTATCTGGTGGTGATAACATCAGGGAGAAGAATAGGTCAGGATGAGGGGGACTGTTCTTTTATGAGGAAGGGTCAGGGAGTGCCTCTCTGACAACAGACTGAATTTGAGCAGAGATGTAAAGAAAGGGACCAAACCACACAGATATCTGGAGGAAGAGCATTTTAGGTGGAGGAAGCAGCAAAAGCAAAGGTCTTGCTGTGGGTGTACTTAATACATTCTAGGAAGAGCAAAGTGGCCAGTGTCACTGTGGGGGTTGGTCTGAGAAGTAGCTGGCCTACAGATCTGTCGGGCCCTGAGGCCGTTGCCAGGACTTTGGCTTTTGCTTTGAATGATGGGGAAGTCATGGGAGAATTTGGAGCAAAGAGCTGTTCTCATCTGACTTATATTGAAACGGACTAACTCTACTGTGTTAAGACTCAACAGTGAGGGCAGTGATGTGCAAGACCAGCTGGTAGTTCACTAGCCCCAGGAGCAGTTGTCCTGGCTTAAACCAGGTCAGCAGCAGTAGAGATGGTGAGAAGTGGTCAGATGCGGCTTCTATTTGTAAGGCGGTTCCAATACTGCAGGGCTGGGACTCTGGGAGGCAAGTGAGACACCTTGGGTGGAAAATTTAAGAAGAAACTCACCTGGCAACATATCATTGAGTAGGTAAGAGGGGACAAGACTTAGTGCAGCAGTTGGCTTATTAGAACACAGACAATTACTTCATCTGTAGTAACTGGAGGGAGGGCAGAATATTTGGGCATGGAGCCAGTGGCTTGGCAGATGTGTGCATGGGAGGAAGTGGAGCTTCTTTTGATTACTCTAGTTTTTCAGTGAATTAAAAAGCAGGGTCATCAGCTGGGTGAGCTTTCAGAGAGATGGAGTTTTGCAATGAATGAAGAAGGGTGAAATAATCATGTAGGAGGGCGAAAATGAATGAACCAAGTATACGTAGCAGGGTTTTTCAGGTGTTACTAGGGGCTCCTTGAAGTAGCAGTTGCAGCGCTGGCACTGGAGCTGTATGCTCAGAATTATTTACCCATTTCTTTATTTTACCCATGGGGAGGCATGGAAACCATAGCTCTAGATCATATAAGATCTGCCAAATTGGCTTTACAATCCATGCTTGAAAATCTGCTTTAAAAAATTTCAACAATAGCTGTTACTCTATGTCTAAATAAATCATGTCTGAAAATAACCATTTGAAAATGATTAGTTTAAAAAAGAAATCAAGAACACAATCCTATTTACAATAGCATCAAAAATTATAAAATACTTAGGAATAAATTTAGCCAAGGAAGTAAAAGTTCAGTACATTGAAAACTGTAACACTGATGAAAGAGGTTAAACCCAGTATACTGTGTTTGTGGACTGGAAGAATTGATATTGTTACAATGGGCGTACTACCCAAAGCAATATACAGCTTCAACATGATTCAACAAAGTCTTATGGACATTTTTCACAGAAATAGAAAAACCAACTCCAAAATATATAGATGAAAGACTTTCCCCAGGACCTAGAAGCTTGAGGGGGTGGGTGGCGAATAACTCCTACCTTCTCAGGCCCAGTCCCAAAGCTCAAGATCACTTGCTCCAGCAGCGTCCATCAGCAAGATAGCAGAAGCAGGAAGAGAGCTGGCTGGAAGACAGGTACTCCCTGAAGACTGAGAGAGAGGCCATCGGGGTACCGCATAGCAGTTACATCAGACTGAGACACTTCCTGTTTACAGGAGACTATAAAACCCCTGCTCTGTCCTCATTTGGTGCTGACGCCATTTTAGGCCTCAGCCCGTCTGCAACCAGGAGCTCATTAAAACAGTGTGTTGCTCCACACCGCCTTGTGTTGTTCATTGTCATGCTCTCAGGGTTCAAACCAATACAAGAGCCTTACAATATAAAAACAGAGAAGACCCCAAATAGCCAGAAAAAGCTGGAGAGAGAAAAACAAAATGGGAGGTATCACACTTCCTGATTTCAAATTATATTACAGAATTGTCATCAAAACAACATGGTACTGGCTTAAAAACAGACACAAAGACCAGTGGAACAGAATACAGAGCAGACATAAACAAAAGCATATATGCTCAGTGAATTTTCAACAAGGCCATGAAGAAGACACATGGAAAAAACATAGTTTCATTAATAAATGGGGTTGAGAAAACTGGATATCCACATGCAAAAGAATGAAACTGGACATTTATCTTATACCATGCACAAAAATCAACTCAAAATGAATCAAAAACTTAAATGTAAGACCCGAAATCATAAAAATTCTATAAAGAAATTGGAGACAAGCTCCTTGATATTGTCCTTGGCAAAGATACTTTAGATATTACACCAAAAGCATGGGCAACAAAAGCAAAAATAAACAAGAAGAACTACATCAAATTAAAAAGCTTCTGCACAGCAAAGGAACTAATCAACAAAATGAAAATGCAACCTATGGAATGGGAGAAAATATTGCAAATAATAAGGGATTAATATCCAAAAATATCAAGAGCTCACACAACTCAAAAGTAAAAAAACAACCTGATTAAAAAATGGGCAAAGAACCTGAATAGACATTTTCCTAGAGAAGACACAAAAATGGACAACAGGTATATGAAAAATGCTCAACATCCCAAATTATCAAAGAAATGCAATTCAAAGCCACAATGAGATATCACCTCACACATATTAGGACAAGTGAACTGTTGGTTGGAATTTAAAATGATGCAGCCACTGTGGAAAACAATATGGTGGTTCTTCAAAAAATTAAAAATAGAATTACCATGTAAATCAAAAATAAAATTCTAAGCCCCCCCAACCAACTGAATGGACCCCTCCTCTCAGCCAGGGGCATTCCAAAGTTAACCTGAAAAACTAGCTCAGGCTGTAATGGGAAGAGGGGGTTAGATATGCCTCATTATGCTCTCCTCCCTTTGGAATTCAGGCACAACTGACCAACATTAACATTAAAACAGAGAGCTTAAGGCTGACAAAACAGACTCTGTAGCAACAAGACACCAAATTCCAACCTTACTCTGGTATAGCATCACATGACGGATAGCAGGACCTGAAAGAAATGGAAGTATTTTACTCCCAGATATGTTTCTTTGACATGTTTTGAAATGGCCCTGTAAAGCTGTCTCTTATGTGGAAAATATACATTCTCTAGAGAATCCCCTTCTCTTCTTCCCTTCCAGGTCTTTTCCCTGATCCAGCAGAGAATTAACTAAGAGTCTGGCACCTTTTAAAGTCTTGTTTGTTTGTTTGCTTGTTTCTTATTTTTAACTTTTATATTAGGTCTGGGGGCACATGTGAAGGTTTGTTACGTAGGTAAACACATGTCACAGGGGTTTGTTTTACATATTATTTCATCACGCAGGTATTAAGCCCCATATCCAATAGTTATCTTTTCTGCTCCTCTCCCTCCTCCCACCCTCCCCTATCAAGTAGACCCCAGTGTCTGTTGTTTCCTTCTTTGTCTTCATAAGTTCTCATCATTTAGCTCCAACTTATAAGTGAGAACTTGTGGTATTTGGTTTTCCATTCCTGCATTAGTTTGCTATGGGTAATAGCCTCCAGCTCCATCCATGTTCCCGCAAAATACATGACTGTGTTCTTTTTTATGGCTGCGTAGTATTCCATGGTGTATATGTACCACATTTTCTTTATCCAGTCTATCATTGATGGGCATTTGGGTTGATTTCATGTCTTTGGTATTGTGAATAGTGAGTGCTGCAATGAACATTCGTGTGCATGTGTTTTTATGGTAGAGTTATTTATTTATTTATTTATTTATTTTGAGATGGAGTCTCACTCTGTTGCCTAGGCTGGAGTGCAGTGGTGCAATCTCGGCTCACTGCCACCTCTGCCTCCTGGGTTCAAGTGAGTCTCCTGCCTCAGCCTCCCAAGTAGCTAGAACTACAGGTGCATGCCACCATGCCCGGCTAATTTTTGTAATTTTAGTAGAGACGGGGTTTTACTATGTCGGCCAGGCTGGTCTTGAACTCCTGACCTCATGATCTGCCCACTGCAGCCTCCCAAAGTGCTAGGATTACAGGCATGAGCCACCACACCTGGCCTACAATGATTTATATTCCTGTGGTTATATACCTAGTAATGGGATTGCTGGGTCCACAAAGTGGTAATTCTGCTCTTAGCTCTTTGAGGAATTGCCATGCTGGTTTCCACAATGGCTGAACTATTTTACACTCCCACCAACAGTGTATAAGTGTTCCCTTTTCTCTGAAACCTTGCCTTTTTAAGTCTTATAAGAAACATTTTAAATCTATTCTCTCTGAAGCCTGCTACGTGGAGGATTCATCTGCATAATAAGAACCTTGCTCTCCACAATCTCTTATAATAACCCAGACACTTCCTTCTATTGATTCCAGGTCTTTAGGTAATAACTAAAATCTTTCAACCAATTGCCAGTCAGAAAATCTCTGAATCCACGTATGACCTGGAAGCCCCCTCACCTGCTTAGAGTTGTCCTGCTTTTCCAGACAAGACCAATGTACATCTTACATGTATTGCTTGGTGTCTTATATCTCCTTAAAATGTGTAAAACCAAGCTGTAGCCCAATCACCTTGGATACACATGCTCAGATCTCCTGGAGCTGCGTCATAGGCCAGGGTCACTCATGTTTGGCTCAGAATAAATCTCTTCAAATATTTTACAGAATTTGACTCTTTTCATCAATAACCATCTGGTCTAGCAATACCTCTTCTGGATATTTATCCAAAAAAATTGAAGGTACAAGATATTTGTACGCCCATGTTCGTAGCAGCACCATTCAAAGTAGCCAAAAGGCAGAAGCAACCCAAATGTCCATCCACAGATGAATGGATAAAAAAACACAATGGATTATATACTATTCAGCCTTAAAAGGGCAGAAAATTCTGACATATGCTACACTACAGATAAACCTTGAGGACATGATGCTAAGTGCAATAAACCAGTCCCAAAATACTGTATGATTTCATTTATATGAGGTATCTAAAGTAGTCAAATTCATTTTATTTGTTTATTTATTTATTTTATTTTTTTTGACACGGAGTCTCACTGTGTCACCCAGGCTGTAGTGCAGTGGCATGATCTTGGCTCACTGCAACCTCCACCTCCCGGGTTCAAGAAATTTTCTTGCCTCAGCCTCCCAAGTAGCTGGGAATATAGGCATGTGCCACCACACCCAGCTAATTTTTTTTTTTTTTTTTTTTTTTTTAGTAGAGACATGGTTTCGCCATGTTGGCCAGGCTGGTCTCGAACTCCTGACCTCAAGTGATCCTCCTGCCTTGGCTTCCCAAAGTGTTGGGATTACAGGCATGAGCCACGGCGCCTAGCCTCAAGTAGTCAAATTCATAGAGACAGAAAGTAGGTAATTGCTGAGGGCTGGGGGAGGAAGGATTAGGGAGTTGTCAAATGGGTATAGAATTTTAGTTTTGCATGATGAAAAAGTTCTAGAGATTGGTTGCATAACAATGTGTACACTTAACACTACTGAACTGTACAGTTAAAGAAATTAAGATGGTAAATTTTGTTATGTTTATTTCATTTTATAAAATAAAAGATAAATCGATATGTGTTGGCCAGAGTTGGGGTGAGAGATCCCTCACTCACTGGCCTGTTACTTAAAAAAAGAAGGAAGTTAGTTGCCTTACATAGAGCAGGCCCTTCTAACAGTTCAAGGTAGCTTTGTGTTTGTTTATTTTTAAAAAATCAGAACGGTGTGCAGCATGTACTATCTGCTAACCTTAATGTTTTTGTAGGAAGGCTTCTTTTTAAATTAAAAATATTTGCAATACCACTCATATCCAGGAGACATCAAGGCATGTACTCAGAATGAGTGTTTTGACTCTGGTGGACAGCTAAACGGTGGGAAGTGTAGTTCTTGGTTCTGTCAGCAAGGCATCGTTTTTTGCTTTGTTTTTTTGACTCCAGAATTCCTGTAGTCTGAAATGGCTCCTTCCACCAGTCAATCTACTCAAATCTAGCTTAGCTGCACATCTTCCCATTTCCTTGTCCTAACTCTATTCCCCTTTTATTTCCAGCAGCACACCAGGTATGCACACCAGCAGCCTATGCCAACGTCTGTCAGAGGTGGCAAATTGTTGACTAAAATCTGCTGGAACTGCTTCCTGATTTAGCAGGAAAAAAAATTAGAATTTTCTTCACTGGGGGACAGAAGGTCAACATAGAATCATCAGCTCCTTTATCTGGATTCCTTATCTCTGCTCTTTTTGTTCTTTTGCCTGCCAAGTTCTCTACACCCTCTCAGGTCTTGTGACTTTGCTGGCACCTGTTCCCTTGCTCTGACAGTTCCTGCTAAGTGTCCCCTTGGCCTGCTGATCCTCTGCTTGGGGTTAGCTCTGCATTCTGCTACAAGCAGTGGAGATAGGTGAATCCCAACTTCGGATTACATACCTGATTCTAGACACTTCTAGATCCTCCCCTAGACAACCTCTTTATGAAGGGTCTTCAGGCCACAGCTGTTTTCAGCTCATGGCTTCTAATAGCAGGTATACATCAAAATCATCACTGTGAATATTTGAAAATTTTTAAAAAATTAGATGCCTTCTGTGAACAGGTCCAGAGTGGGGCTTGGGAGTGTGTCTTTCTAAAAAACAACAACGACAAAACAAAAACCAAAAACCTACAGGGAAAACAGTTTGGAGATTTCTCAATGAATTAAAAATTGAATTACCATTTGACCCAGTGATCTCATTACTGAGTATGCACCCAAAGGAAAATAAATCGTTTTTCCAAAACGACACATGCACTCATATGTTCATTGCAGCACTATTCACAGTAGCAAAGTCACAGAATCAACCTATGAGTCCATCAGCAGTGGATTGGATAAAGAAAATATGGTATGTATATACCATGGAATACAACACAGCCAAAAGAAAGAACAAAATCATGTCTTTTGCAGCAACATGGATGCAGCCAGAGGCCATTATCCTAAGTGAATGAACACATAAACAGAAATCCAAATATCACATATTCTCACTTATAAGTTGGAGCTAAAGATTGGGTACACATGGCCATAAAGATGGGCACAATAAACTCTGAGGTCTCCAAAAGCAGGAAGGGAGGGAGGGGGTCAGGGTTGAAAAATTACATTTTGGGTACTGTGTTCTCTCTTTGGGTGACAGGGTCAATAGAAGCCCAAGCCTTAGCATCATGCAATATACCCATGTAACAAACCTGTGCATGCGCCCCTGAGTCTAAATAAGAAATTAATGAAAAACCCTCAGGGGATTCTGATGTCATGTTTAGAGTTGGGAATAACTTCTTTGAAAGGAATCAGTTGTTGAAAGGACAATCCAACATTTGTCCTTCCCTGACTTGGCCATCAGAGCTACTCTGCTCCATTGACTCTCACCCTCTTAGAGCTCCTGTGATTACAGACTTCCCTTATACAGGGGCAGGTAGAAGAAGATAATATTTAGTTTAAATTAGGGATAATATATTTTCATCACGTGACCCTTCCACCATTATAACTAGTCTCTGGAGCTGAGCATTAGTGACTCTTGGACAGGTGAGTCACAGAGAACAAAAGTTAGATTTGTGGCTCTTGATTTCTAAAATAGATGCTTGAAATTTATGCCAGTGACAGTAGACTGGAAAGTCAAAGAATTCAATAGCAAGGGTCTGCCCTTTTGGGAGTCTATTCAGATCCAAAAACGTAAGGACTCAGTTCATGAAGTTTATGCCATAAACAAAAAAGCTGGGAAAATTCCTTGATGAAGGAAGAACCAGTGTTTCCACCTAAAAGGAGCTAACATTAGTCCAGCAATAAGGGAAGGGGAAGAAGTAGTCACTGCATCTTCAAGAAGGGATCTTGTGCTGCATCCCTGACTCAGCATAGCCACGGGAGGGGACCAAAGAGAAACTTGAGATAGGTTTAAGTCAATATCCCAATGGGGCCAGGCTTCCCAGAGAAGCCCTCTGCTTCAACAATGTGCAGCAGCCTGTGAGCGACGTGTGTCAACAAAGAGGACACACGCCAGTCTGAGTCTCCCTTAGACCCAAAGGGCGGAAGACTTCCTACATTTCCCCCATTCCTCCAGGAGGGTTGCAGAAGCAGCAGAAAGAGGGATGATGGAGAAGGGACTCTGAGGCCACAAGGAGAGGATGCCATCACAGGGAGTGGCCTGAATGATACAGACTGGAGTTCACAGTTGGACACCTGGCCTCTGCAGCACAACAGATGCTACTGACTAAAGACCAGGCAAGGCCAGGCACTGTGGCTCATGCCTGTAATCCCAGCACTTTGGGAGGCTGAGGTGGGCAGATCACTTGATGTCAAGAGTTCAAGACCAGCCTGGCCAACATGGAGAATCCCTGTCTCTACTAAAAATACAAAAATTAGCTGGGCACGGTGGCACATGCCTATAATCCCAGCTACTTGGGAGGCCGATGCTGGAGAATTGCTTGAACCTGGGAGGTAGAGGTTGCAGTGAGTTGAGATCACACCACTGTACTCCAGCCTGGGCACCAGAGTGAGACTCTGCCTCAAAAAAAAAATAAATAAATAAAAGTTGAAGACCAGGAAGACAAGTCACATCTCAGCAGAGACTGGAGTGGACAGAGAACCATAGGATGTGATGGCCCCCTTCCCACAGGTGCTTACGCTTCTCTCTTCACTCACCTCCTTATATGGGCAGAACTCCAGGGGGAAGACGAAACACAGTTCCCTGGACTAACTGAGAAATGTCTAAAGTAATTGAATCTGTTTGGAAATGATGAGATCGCATTTTTGCCATCAGCAGAAATGGGGGCTTGAGATAAGATTAAGTTTATTAATTGAGGGGTCGGTGGGAGTTATGGGCCTGAGATTGCCAAAATGCAATCATTAGTTGATACACCAGAATCTAAAAGTAACAGCAAATTTCATACACTCATTAATGATGAGATGATTCTTAATTGTATACACCACACTATGATGGACCCTTTGGAGATGCCGTGGTAAATGTGCTGACAGAGGTCCTCTGGGCAAGTCTAAGTCCCAAAGGAAGGTAAGAGCTGCTGCAAGTTTATGTAAGTTTTCAGAAGGCTGTCTTTTAGTGACACAGAGAACAACTTACTCAGGGATCCCAAGGTTTATTTCTATCTGAAGCCCAGACATGTATAGAGATGTCATTAGTGCTGATAGATGACTTTTTTCACTTTTTTATTGTATATATTTAAGGTGTACAACACGATGTTTTGATATACATATACATGGTGAAATGATTACTGCAGCCAAGCAAACTAACCTATCCGTCACCTTCCATAGTTACTTTGTGTGCAAGTTTGTGTGTGTATGTGTGTGTGTGTGTGTGTAAGACCACCTAAACTCTACTGACTAAGCACATTTTCATTTCAAATACAATATTATTAACTGTAGTCCTCATGCTGTCCATTAGATCTCTAGACTTATTCATTCTACATAACTGCAAGTTTGTGCCCTTTGACCCACTTCTCCCTTTCACCATCCCTGGTAACAACCCGTGTAACTCTCTGTTTCTACATATTCAATTTTTTTTTTAAGATTCCACATATGAGATCATGCAGTATTTTTCTTTTTATGTCTGCCTTATTTCACTTAGCATAATGTCCTCTAGGTTCATCTATATTGTTGCAAATGACATTATTGCCTTCTTTTTAAAGACTGAGCATATTTCTTTGTAAATAGATTATAAAAATTGTGGTGTAAATAGAGCTATGCCACAGTTCTTTTTATCCATTCATCTGTCAATGGGCATTTAGGTTTTTCCCATCTCTTGGCTATTATGAATAGTACTGCAATGAACATGGCAGCACAGTTACATCTACAGGGTGCTGATTTCATTTTTCTTGGGTATACACCCAACAGAGGGGTTGCTGAGTCTTATGGTAGTTCTATTTGTAAGTTTTTGAGAAACTTTTGTACTGTTTTCCATAATGACTATACTAATTTACATTTCCACCAACAATTCACAGGGTTGCAATTTCCCCACATTCTCACCAACACTTGTTATTTTCCGTTTTTTAAAACCAGCCATCCTAATGGGTAAGAGATGATATCACATTGTAGCTTTAATTTGCATTTCCCTAATGATTAGTGATATTGAGTACATTTTCATATGTTTGGCCATTTGCATATCTTCTTTGGAGAAATATCTATTCGAGACCTTTGCCCATTTTAAAATCAAGGTTTTGTTGTTGTTGTTGAGTTATGAGAGTTTTAAAAATATATTCTGGATATTAATCCCTTATCAGACATATGATTTGTAAATATTTTCTCTTATTCTGTAGATTGCTTTTTCACTCCGTTGATTGTGTCCTTTGATGCACAGAAGTTGTACATTTTAATATAGTCCAATTCATCTATTTCCACTTATATTGCCTATGCTTTTGGTGTCATATCTAAGAAATCATTGCCAAATCCAATGACAGAGAGCTTTTCTCCTATGTTTTCTTCTAAGAATTTTAGAGTTTAAGATATTATGTTTAGGTCTCTGATCCATTTTTGAGTTAATTTTTTGTATATGATATAAGGTAAGGGTCCAATTTCTTTCTTTTGGATATGAATATACAATTTTCCCCGCACCATTTGTTGAAAAGACTGTCCTTTCCCCATTGAATCATCTTGACATCTTTGTCAAATATCAGTTAACTATATATATGAGGGTTCATATATGGATTTTAAAAACAGCTTTATTGAGATGTAATTCATGTGCCATATGTCGAAAGACAAAATCACAACAAAGTTAGTTTAAAGATCTTCATTGGCTTTTATTTGTGACTCTAGAATTGGGCAAGAGCTTATTCCATGAAATAGATTAAGTGTTCCAGTGAGCTGAGTACAGGAGTTTGGCTTTATAGACAGAAAAGGGTGGAGGAAAGCAAAAGCAGGAACAAAAAGTGTGTTGGTTGTTTCAAAGCTACTTTCCTTGTAAATGTTAAAGCAGAGGGGACTTCCTTCTCATGCCAGCTAAAAATAGTCTGTTTGGGGATTTGGCTATTATTTCTCTCCCTCTCTTGATTTCTTGAAACAACTTAGTTTTGGCTCAGTTCAAACTAATGGCCTCCTATAATTTTTTTTTCTTTTGAGAGGAGATCCTGCTCTATCACCCAGGTTGGATTGCAGTAGTGCAGTGGTGCTGTCGTAGCTCACTGTAACAATTGTTAAATCAAGGTTAGCCTAAAGCTGCCTCCTTACATATTTTAAGTTCACTCTAAAGGTTTCTCTGTCATTGTGAACTATAACCTAAATGGAACTGTAAACAGACTGTAGTCTACTCTTGTGCCAATCACTGAGTTTTGGCCAAAGGTGGCCAACTGTTCAAACTGTGTTCAAATAAGGCAGATGCCAACCTGTAGCCAATCAAGCTGTTTCTATTCCTCACTTTCATTTTCTGTAAGTCATTTTCCTTTTTCTGTCCATAAATCTTCTTCCACCATGTGGCTGCACTGGAGTCTCTGAGCCTACTCTCACTCGGGAGGCTGCCTGATTCACAAATTGAATTGTTCTTTGTTCAGTTAACGCTTTTAAATTGAATTCGGCTAAAGTTTTATATTTAACATCTTGAACTCCTAGGCTCAAGTGATCCTCCTGCCTCATGTTCCTGAGTTGTTGGGGTTACAGGCCTGAGACACTGCATCCAGCCAAATTTTATTTAACACATATAATTTACCCATTTGAAGTGTACAATTCAATGAGTTTTTAGCATATTCACAGACTTATGCATTCATTGCCACAATCAGTTTTAAAATATTTTTGTCACCCCAAAAAGAAACCCCATATCCTTTAACTGTAAACTTTCCACTGCCTACAACACCCTCTACCAGCCTTAGGCAAGCATAAATAAACTTTCTGTTTCTATAGATTTATCTATCCTGGACATTTCGTAGAAATGGAATCATACAATATGTGGCCCTTTGTGACTGGCTTCTTTCATTTACCGTAATGTTTTCAAGATTCACCCACATTGGAGCATGTATTATTACTTCATTCCCTTTTGTGGCTGGATAATATTCTATAATATGGATATATCACATTTTGTTTATCCATTCATCTGCTGATGGACATTTGGTTTGCTTTCACCTTTTGGCTATTGTGAATAACATTGCTATAAATATCTGTATAGTGTGTAAGTTTTTGTGTGGACAAATATTCTCATGATTCTTGGGGTATACAGTGAAATTGCTGGGTCATATAGGAACTATGCTTCTTATGTGGATTTTGAATATGAGAGGAGAACTGGTTTCCAGGAGACGGAATAATAATCTGGTGAAGAAGAAAGAAAAATTTGGGTATCAGAAGGTCAAAAATGACTGAAATTAAGTAGAGCCAGAAATTATTAGTTCATAAACTATTTTAAAATTCACATCCAGAAGTATTAGTTTATCAGGTTCACATTCCTTGGACATAGTATCAACAAAGAGGCTAAGCTAGAGTTGATAAAATAGGAGAAGTTCAGTAAGAAAGGAAAAAACTGATGTGGTATATCCCATGATAAAAATAAGGGAAATAAGTGAAAAGGAATTGGTCAGTGGCAGTCCTTTGATTTCCTTTAAAGTCAATGATTGTAAACTCTCCAATCCTGAAGGTTTTACATAGTCAGAAGAAACAATAATTTAGAGGGGCCAGGTGTGGTGGTTCATGCCTATAATCCTAGCACTTTGGGAGGCTGAGGTGGGTGGATCGATTGAGCTCAGGAGTTCGAGACCAGCCTGTGCAATATGGAGAAACCCCATCTCTACAAAAAAAATACAAAAATTTAACCTGTAGCCCCAGCCGCTTGAGGGGCTGAGGTGGGAGGATCACTTGAGCCCAGGAAGTTGAGGCTGCAGTGAGCTGAGATCGCACCACTGCACTCTAGCCTGGACAAAGTGAGATCCTGTCTCTTAAAAAAAAAAAAAAAAAAAAAAAAAGAAAGAAAAAGAGAAAAGAATTTAGGTTGATTCACAAACTCAAATGCCCATGGGGTCAGGAAAGTAATGTAAATTAATGGATCAGTCTTGACCACAAGACAATAGGGAGTGGTGTGCAATGTGGTGGTCTGGGGACACATGCTTATCTAAAGCCATTGAAATTTAAACTTTTTAAAAATACTCCGACAGCCAATCAAAACATGTCTGCAGGTGAACCCAGCCTTCAGTAACTAGTTGTAATTCCTAAAACAAAATAATGGGGAGGGGAGGGATACGGCACAATTAGGGATGTTTTCCCTTTCTAGGCCAGGCCATTCTTTGAGTTTTACAAATATAATAAAATATTTCAAGATATCAAGAGGGAGGAACCAAAAGGGTCACTGTTCCCAGCAGCCAAGTGTGGCCAGTAGGATGCGATCCTTAGTAACATGCAACTTTCGAGTTATGCCTTTCAAAGGAAGAACGTTCTCTCTCTTTCTTTCCCTTCTCTTTGGCGCACCAGACACAGTGGTGGGATATTTTGGACAATGCAGACAAGAGTAATAGCCTAGGGATGTCAGGGCAAAAAAATAGAAATGGCCTCAACTTTGTAGTGCGGACTAGCCATACCCGTGCAGGCATTTATTTTAGAGAGAAATAAAGTTCTAACTTTTTTAAGCTACTGCTATTTTGGGTCTAGCAAATGCAACCAATTCTATACCATAAGTAGAATATAACCACACGGCTAATTTCATTTATTATATTAGTTAAGGTTCAGTTACAGAGAACAGATTTAGAAAGATTATGACAAGGAATTAAATGGTTTGTAGGAATGTTGTGAAGAGCAGATGCTAGAGTGAGCTTTTGGAAATGACTCTGAAAACCACACAGCAAAATGGTGTCACCATGGCAGCTGCTATGTCTTCCACGTCAGAAAGCCACTGCTACAGAAAAATGCAGGACTGGCAAGGATGCCACAACAAACAGGAAACTGTCATTACTGCTGAGGGCTCTGGAACCTCAGTCTATGCTATGATCTGCTCCAGTAACCTGGTACCTTGTGCCTGTGCGTGACATCCACAAAACTAAAGAGTGCACTAGGACCTCTGCTAATTTAGCTGGAGAGAAATTAGTTACTTCCAACTGTGCCTGCTAGCAGAAGCCGCAGAAGCTCTGCCTCTGCCTTCTTTTTGCCTTCCAAAAACTTGCATGAATGCATCTGATTGGCTAAATCTAAATCTCCTTTAAAATCCTGTCTGCTAGGGAATCTGGGAAATGTAGTTTTCAGCTTTCTAGGCTCTGCAGTTCAATAAGGCACACTAGAAACACAGTACAATGAATGTTCAGTACCAATCTACCATATATACACAGTATCCCCTCATAGGAATGGTGCCTACCAGAACTGAGATACACCGAGACTGAACTCAAAGGAAAACTCATACCCTTATATGCTCTAATTAGTAACCAGAAAGAGAAAATAAATGAACTAAACATTTAACTCAAGGAGCAGGAAACAGAACAACAAGCTTAACCTAAAAAATACAGATAAATTATTTTTAGATAAAATCTTAAACTACTTTTAAAGCAGAATGACTAGTAAATTAAAAGCTTGCTACAAACACAATAAAATACAAAAGTCTCTAGAAGAAAACACACATAACATTCAGAATGGTAAAAGGGACAACCCATATATACAGAGGGAAAAGTTTTAGACATTTCAGTATTTAAAATAGGACAATGAACTCCTATGTACCCATCAGTCAACTTCAACAATTATCAACACATTGCCATTCTTGTTATTTATCTTCTCTCCTTTCTCCCTCCCTCTTTTCCTGACTCTCCCCAACTTATTTTTCCCTTGGAGTATTTTAAAGAAATTCATACAATATAGTATTTTACTTATAAATACTTCAGTATATATCACAAACAAATTAGGACTTTAAAAATTTGAACCTTAACCATAATAAATACCATTACACTGAACAAAAGTAATAGTAATTTCTTTGTATCATCTAATAGTCTGTGTTCAACTTTACCTTAAGTTCTCAAACTCTTTTAACAACTGTTTTCTTCAAATCCACGTGCAAACAAGGTCTACACACTGCAGTTAGTTAATTTGCTGTTCAGTCTTCAAGTCTAGAATAACTATCCTGCTCATTTTTCCCATAGGTCATTTTTTGTTAAAGACACATAGTCATATGTACACTGAATTTTCTAATTCTCAATTTGACAGATTGTATCCTCATAAAAAAGATAATTTTTAAAAGGAGAGCTGGGCGTGGGGACTCATGCCTGTAATCCCAGCACTTTGGGAAGCTGAGATGGGAGGATTGCTTGAGCCCAGGAGTTTGAGACCAGCCTGTGTGACACAGTGAGACCTCGTCTCTATTAAAGAAAAAAAAAAAGGAGAGAGAGAGAGAGAAAAAAGATTAGATATAATTCTATGATGATAAATTTAAGTACTTTAGGAAAATGAGGGATTTTCTAAGAAAATAAAAAGTTCCAAAATTTACTTACAAACAGGTGGAAATAATAAATAGATCCCAAAAAGGCATTGGAAAAAAATTTAAAGAATTATCAAAAAAAAGTCCCCATACCTAGAGGTTTTATAGGTAAGTTCTTTCAAATATTCAAGGAGCAAATAATTTGTTTTTATTTTTAAGATCTTTAAGAGCATGGAGAGAATATAGAAATCTTCCCAATTCATTTTACAAGATTACCCAGAAAATGATTCAAAAGTTTGAGAAGAACAGCATAAAGATGAAAACTACAAACCATTATCTTATAAATATATATATATATATTTGGAATATATATATATATTTATATATATTTATATATATATTTATATGTATTTATATATATTTATATATTTATATATATTTATATATTTGGAAAAGAGAATAGCAGCAAAATGTTAAAAGAACCATGCACTATAAGCAAATAAGTTTTATCCTAATGATTTAGAGATGATTCAGTATTAAGTATTAGGAAAATTTATTAAGTAATTTAACACATCAATAGATTAAAGGAGAAAAACCACAAGAACATCAAAATAGATGCTAAAATGGCATTTAATAGAATTTAATAGAATTGAACATTCATTTCTCATTAAAAACAAATTTGGCAGACTAGGCATGAAAACATAATAACAAATTTCAATCTTAAAAGTCGATACCATACTACTCTGAGCCTATGATCACCACTATTATTTAACATTTTCCTTGGAGGGCTAGCAATTATAAAGCAAGAAAAAGAAATAAACTGTGCAACCTTGAGAAAAATATAAAATTATTATGTTTATCTCCTTGAAAAAATACAAGAGAATCAACCAAGAACCATCTAGAACTAAGAAAAAAGTTTCAGTTGTTTTCCTCTATATCATTTATCTCAGAAAATGTAATAGAAAAAAATGTCATCCCCGATAGCAAAAAATAATACAATACATGGGAACAAATGTAGCAAGAAATATATATGTCCCCAAATGAAGAACACTGCAAAACATTACGAAGGTTTTAAAAAGACAGTCATCAGGCACAATTAAAAAATTAGCCGGGCATGATTGTGCATGCCTGCAGTCCCAGCTACATGGGAGGCTGAGGCAGGAGGATCACTTGAGCCCAGCAGGTCGAGACTTCAGTGAGCTGTATTTGTGCCACTGCCCTCTAGCCTGGGTTACAGAGAGAGACCCTGTCTTAATAAATAAAAAATAATAATAATAAATAAATAAATAAATAAATAAATAAAATTAATACATGGAGACATATTCATGTTCCTGAATCAGAAAATGATGTGGTAAAGATGCAACTTCTCCCTCAAAGTAATCTATCAGTTTTAGCAGAAGGATAAAGGACACAGACATTAGCAGAGGACGTGATATCCAAGCAAACGGAGCTGCAATTCATTTTTTTGTCTGTTTGCTTTTACCATCACTGCTTAAAACTTTTACATTAAATATTTTTAGATGGAGCATGCACTATATTATTCTGGCATTCCCTTTTGTTTTAAACCCCGTGGCTCCACACATTTAGGATAATACCTATGTGACTGCTGATTTAATGCCATCCCTACTCAAATCCAAGCATGGTATTTTCTAGATAATAACAATATGATGCTTCACTTTTTCTGAAAGGATAAACAATACAGACTCGTCAGGGCTGGCTACACAATTTTCAGGGCCCAGTGCAAAATGAAATTGTGGAGCCCCTGGTACAAAAAGAAGAGAAAAAGTGCTGTTACAGTTATTAAAATACAAAACCCATTCCTTTCTTTTCTTCAATGTTCTCTTTCTCAACTAGTCATGATGTTTTAAATTTGCTATTTAATGTTGTTCTAGGTAAAGAAAATTGGAATTTTCAATTACTAGTATGAAATTTTCTGTTCATCTATTTTATTTTTATTTTATTTTATTTTATTTTATTTGAGACAGAGTCTGACTCTGTAGCCCAGGCTGGAGTGCAGTGGCACAATCTCGGCTCACTGCAACCTCTGCCTCCTGGGTTCAAGTGATTCTAGTGCCTCAGCCTCCCGAGTAACTGGAATTACAGGTGCCCGCCACCTTGCCTGGCTTTTTTTTTTCTTTTGTATTTTTAGTAGAGACAGGGTGTTGCCATGTTGGCCAGGCTGGTCTCAAACTCCTGACCTCAAGTGATCCACCCACCTCAGCTTCCCACAGTGTTGGAATTACAGGCGTGAGACACTATGCCCAGCCTTGTTCATCTTTATATTATGCAATGCCAATTTTAAATGCAAATATAGTAGCCCTTTACTCATATGTGTCATCACTGAAAATACACAATTTATATTTTGTAGCTTGCACATGCATGTTTTTTACTGTTACACAGCAGTGGAAATGCTATATAAAACATATTTAACTCTTTTTATTTCACCTCTCTATATCGCTTCATGCACATTCTACCAACACACTCTACCCTCAGCTTATTGATGAGTAAAGAAGGACTGAAAGGACATAGTACATGGGTTGCCCTATCTTTCTGTTTCCTTCGATGTCATCATTTTTAGCATAAGTGATTAGCTAATGCAGGGAAATAACATAAGTAAGAAAGGATACGATAGACTTACTTGGTTATTTGCATTATTAGAATGCCTTCTTTCTGCATTTGAAGAATGAAAAGGGTTACCTCTTGTAACACACCTACTTTGTACTTGCTTTGAGTCTCACTGAACTCCTATGCATCATGGTCCCACCAGAATTCTATGCTTATAGGGAATTGTGAATGTTAAATACAAATGGGACAGCAAGGAATGATAGGCACACGCATATGAATATCTTTTCAGCTCACATGCATGCGCCTTTGTCCCATTGGACTTCACTTACAAAACAAAGTTGAAAAATAAATGTATTAAGAATTTCAAGGCTGTGTGCAGCGGCTCATATGTATAACCTCAGCATTTTAGGGTGCCAAGGCTAGAGGATCGCTTGAAGCTGTGAGTTTGAGACTGCAGTGAGCTATGATTGTGCCATTGCACTATAGCGTAGGTGGCAGAGAGAGACCCTATCTCTAAAAATTAAAGAAAAAATTTAATAAAAATAAATAGATAAAAGAATTTTAAGACAGTGACAGCAGAGCATTAAAAACCACATATGGGGCCCTTTTGAGCCCTGGGCCCTGTTAGACTGCATAGGTCACACGCCCATGAAGCAGGGTCTGAAACTAGCTCACCATTTTTAGGAAGGAAGAGTAATGATAGAAGGGACTTGCTTTACATAATTTTACATAATACTATGTAGTAAAGGATTTGGTTCTACTTAAGTGAGGTCTGGCCTTCGCCCTTGGCTTCTAGGAGGTAGTCAATGACAAAAGTGTCTTTGTTTTTAGGGTGCGAACTGACCACTCTTAATTTTAGGGTGGGGCTGGCCGTGCCGGAAAGATCAACCATGTGATTTACGGTGGAGGCCTTGGTCATCTGGTATCAGTCCACCTTGAGACTGAGTTCAGCCACATGGGGAATCAATCAATCATGCCTACATAACAAAGACCCAGTAAAAACTCTAGACACTGAGTTTGGATATCTTTCCCAGTTGGCAATACTCCATGCATATTGTCACACATTGATGCCAGGAGGGTAATGTGTCCTGACTCCACGGTGAGGACAATGGAAATTTTGCATTTGGAACACTCACAGACTCTACCCTGTGTCTCTCTTCCATTGTCTAATTTTAATCTGTATTCTTTCTGTGTAATAAACTATAACTGTGAATATAATAGCTTCCAGTGAGTTCTGTAAATCACTCTACAGAATTATTAAATCTGAGGGTCATTTTGCAAACCCCTCAAACTTGCAGTCAGTGTCAGAGGTGAGGGTAGTCTTGGAGACTGTGCCATTAAACTTTACAGTTTGGCTGACTCCAGGTAAATACTATAGAGCAAAAATAATGAAAATGGTACACTGTTGGTACAAGAGTAAATAAATTAATAGCATAATGGAGAAAATGTAGAAACACTGAACTCTACATAAAAAATTAGTATATGATGAAATAGCATTTATTTTATTTTAAAATGTTTTTACACAAATAAGTTCTTTAGCAGTGATTTCTGAGATTTTGGTACAACCGTCACCCAAGCAGTGTACACTGCACCCAGTGTGTAGTCTTTTATCCCTCACCCTCTTTCCCCGCTTTGCCCCAAGTCCCGAAAGTCCACTGTGTCATTCTTATGCCTCTGCATCCTCACAGCTTAGCTCCCACTTATGAGTGAGAACGTATGATGTTTGGTTTTCCATTCCTGAGTTACTTCACTTAGAATAATGGTCTCCAATTCCATCCAGGTTGCTGCGAATGCCATTATTTTGTTCCTTTTTATGGCTGAGTATATAATATTTTCAGTATTCCATGTATTATACACCATATTTTCTTTATCTGCTCATTAATTGATGGGCATTTGGGCTGGTTCCATATTTTTACAATTGTGACAAAGTAGCATTTTAAATCAATGAAGACAGGAACGGACTTTCAATAAATGATGCTGTAACAATTGGCTTATCATTTAGAAAAGTTTTCTGCTTTAGAACACACAACTCCACATGTATTAAGAATATAAATGTGAACAATAAAAATACAGAAAAGATATCATCTGTGTAAAGAAGTTATTTCTATGCTTAATGGCAAAATTTTTTTAAAAATTGAGAGATTTGATTATTTAAAATGAAAACAGTTCTGATCAGCAGATAATCTGCACAAACAAAATCAAGTCAAATGAAAAACTGGAATCATACATTTGGAATACATAATACAGAAGAAGGATTAATATGTTCTACACACACACACACATTATATATATATATATATATATATTTTTTTTTTTTTTTTGAGACAGGGTCTCACTCTGTCACCCAGGCTGAAGTGCGGTGGCACAATCTTGGCTCCCTGCAGCCTTGACCTCTTGGGCTCAAGTGATCCACCTTGGTCTCCCAAAGTGTTGGACATGAGCCACCACACCTAGTATATTCAATATATTTTTTAAAGCCCTTACAAATCAACAATGTAAAAAAACTTGAGGGGAGCCTGAGGGAATTCACCCATACAAATAAACACAAATATCCAGTAAACACTCACAAATTGAATTCAACCTTAAATGACAGAAAAATACAAATTAAAACAATTAGAAGGTATGAATTTTTGCTTATAGCAAGTATCGTTTAAATGATAATACCCAGTTTTTTAAATTATACTTTAAGTTTTAGGGTACATGTGCACAATGTGCAGGTTTGTTACCTGTGTATACATGTGCCATGTTGGTGTGCTGCACCCATTAACTCGTCACTTAGCATTAGGTATATCTCCTAATGCTATCCCTCCCCCTTCCCCCCACCCCACAAGAGGCCCTGGTGTGTGATGTTCCCCTTCCTGTGTCCATATGTTCTCATTGTTCAATTCCCACCTATGAGTGAGAACATGTGGTGTTTGGTTTTTCGTCCTTGCGATAGTTTGCTGAGAATGATGGTTTCCAGCGTCATCCAGATAATACCCAGTTTTGATAAATATTCAGAGAAATAAAACTTTCTCACTGGACCAATAGGGGTAGATATTAGTATAGCTTTTTTGGAGGACAATGTGATAATGTGTATCAAATGTCTTTAAAAATTCATGTCCTTTGAACACATAGAAATGTACTCCTAATAAACAATTATGAATTATTTGTCTATGAGAATATTCATAATAACACACTAGGAAACAACCAAATGTCGAATAATATGGGAACAGTTAAATACAGCTACCATGTAGCCATGAAAAATGATAATGTTGGAGAATAACAGCATAGAAGAATGATGTCCACAAGATGGCAGAATAGAAAGTCCCAGCCCTCATTCTTCTACAGAAACACAGATTTAATAATGATGTAAGTAACAAAATACCTTTATGAGAAGACTAATTCTAATTAACAGCTTGCACTACCCTTGGATAGGCACAAAACCAAGAGCAGCTGTGCTGAAACAGATAACAAAATGAATTTCACTTTATCTACATCAGCCCCTTGCCCAAATCAGCACAGTTCAGTGACTCCTCCTTTGTGGGGAGTGGGGGAGAGTGGGGAAAATGTCCAATGGTTCCCAGCCTTTCAAGATGCTCCCCAAGGGGCTAGTTTAGCACACACAGAGTGTTGAAAAGATTGGTATCGTTACAGTAGCTAGACAGGCATGAGCAGGGCAGGAGAAGGCTCTCCCCCAACCCACCAGGAATGTCAGGTGTCCCTCAGGTGATGGTTCGGCAGTTACCACACTGCTTCCCTAAAAATGATAATTTGGCAGCTGTTGCCAAAGGGCTGGTTTATGCTCTGCGTCACAAAGAGCACTGAAGAAAATGAAATAGTCCAGATTCCTGGGGCAGCTGTTGCTGGCATGGCTCTGAGAGATTGGGATAATGTGCATAACTGAGGCTTCTCCCTTAGGAAAGAAGGGAAAGAAGGGAAACTGTGAAAAAAGCCTTTCACAGTGCTGATTGAGAGGCCAGTTTCCATCTTGCCTCACACAGATCACTGATGGAACAGACACAGTCAAACACCAGAGGGAGCAAGAGATATGGGCTCCTGAAAGAAAAAGGCTGAATGCCTAGAGCAGCTAGGAATCTCTAGCTAAGTTGATTGATGAAGGCCTTTCCTAATCAAAGCCAGTCTGTAAAGACTGTGAAAAGGGACTGTTTCTTCAGGTGTACAGACACCAGTGCAAAGCTACAAGGACATGAAGAATCAGGAAAATGTAACACAATTAATAGAATGAAAGTAATCTCCAGTAACTGATCATAAAGAAATGTAAATTTATGAACTGCCTGACAAAGGATTCAAATAGTCGTCTTAAAGAAGCACAGCAAGTTGCAAGAGAACACAGATAGACAACTAAAAGAAATCAGGAAAATGATACATGAACAAACTAAGAATATCAACAGAAACAGAAATTATGAAGAACCAAACAGAAATTCTGAAGCTGAATATAATAACTGATCTTAAAAATTCACTAAGGGGCTTCAATAGTGGACTTGATCAAGCAGAAAAAAATAATCAGGAAACTAGAAGACAGGTCATTTAAAATTATCCAGCCAGGAGAGCAAAATGAAAAAGAATGAAAACAGTGAATAAAGCCTAAGGGAATTATGGGACACTATAAAGTGAAACAGTTTATGCATTACAGGAATTCCAGAAGGAGCAGAGTGAAAAAAAAAAGAAAGCCTATTTAAAGAAATAATGGCTGAAAACTCCCAAGATCTGGGGAGATAAATAGCCAGATTCATGAAGCTTAAAAAAATCCCAAACTGGATGAACCCTATATACAGAGATATATTATAATCAAATTATCAAAAGCTGAGAACAAAGAAAAATTTAAAAACAAGAGAAAAGTGACTCATCATTTACGAGAAGCCCCCATGTCAGTGGATTTCTCAGCAGAAACCTTGTGGGTCAGAAGGGAGTGAGATAATCTATTCAAAGGGCTGAGTGGGGGGAGTGGGGGAAAAAAACCCTGCTAGCCAAAAATACATTACCTGTCAAAACTGTCCTTCAGAAATGAAGGAGAAATAAAAAATGTTCCAGACAAACAAAAAATGGAGAAATTCCATTACCACTAGACCTGTCTTACAAGAAATACCAAGTGGAGTTCTTCAAGTTGAAATGAAAGGACACTAAACAGCAATATGAAAGCACACGAAAGTATAAAACTTAGTAGTAAAAGTAAATACATTGACCAACACAGAAAACTGTGGTAATGTAATATTGGTGGATACATTTAGCTCTAGTATAAAAGTTAAATGAAAAAAGTTTAAAAAATAACTATAAATATGAAAATTTATGGATAGATATACAACATTAAAAGAAGATAGAAGCTGGGTATAGTGGCTCACACCTATAATTCTAACACTTTGGGAGGCTGAAGATTGCTTGAGCCCAGGAGCTGGAGACCAGCCTGGGAAACATGGCAAGACTTTGTCTCTACAAAAGAAACAAAAAAATTAGCTGGGTGTGGTGGCACAGGCCTGTAGTCCCAGCTACTTGGGAGGCTGAAGCAAGATGATCACTTAAGCCCAGGAGGTTGAGGCTGCAGTGAGCCATGTTCAACCTAGGTGACAGAGCAAGATCATGTATCAAAAAAAAAAAAAAAAAAGATTTAAAGTGTGACATCAATAATATAAAGTGTGTGTGTGAGAGATATAGAGTTTCTGTATACAATGGAAGACAAGTTATCAGTTTAAAATAGACTAGTGTGTTTCATGCAATCAAGGTAACCACAAGGAAAATTCCCATAGTAGACATACACACACAAGAAAGAGAAAGGAATCAATGCAAATCACTATAAAAAGTCAATAAATCACAAAGGTAAACAGAAAAAAGGGAAAGAGAAACAAAAGAAATACAAAACAGAAAGCAATGACAGTAGTAAATCCTTACTTATAAATAACTACTTTAAATATAAATGAATTAAACTCCTAATCAAAAGACATAGAGTGGCTGAGTAGATGAAACAACAAGATCTAACAATGTGCTGTCTACAAGGGACTCACTTTAGAATCAAAGGCACACATAAGCTGAAGGTGAAGAGATGGAAAAAGACATTCCATGCAAATGTAACCAAAAGATAGCAGGCTGGCTATACTTATATCACACAAAATAGACCTTAAGAACTATCACAAGTGACAAAAAAGGTCATTATATAATGATAAAAGGGACAATTCATCAGGAAGATATAACAATTATAAATGTATATGCACTTAACATAAGTGCACCTAAATATATAAAGCAAACATTGACAGGTTTGAAAGGAGACATAGCAATACAATAGTAGTGGAGGACTTCAATACCTCACTTTCAACAATAGAACATTCAGACAGAAAATAAATAAGAAAACAGTGCTGCACTGAAACAATACCATGGACCAGATGGATCTTACAGACATACATAGAACATTCTATCCAATAGCAGCAGAACACATTCTTCTCAAGTGTACATAGAACATTCTGCAGGACAGATCACATGTTTGGTTACAAAACAAGTTTCAACAAACTTAAGAAGACTAAAGTCATACCAGGTATCTTTTCTAACCACAATGCAATGAAACTAGAAATCAATAACGTAAGAAGAAATGGAAAATTCTCAAATATGTGATTGTCCCTGGATAACTCCTATTCATCCTACAATGCTCAGTTTAGGAGATGCCCCTTCTGGTTATCTTTCTTCATCCTCCCATGCCCATCTTACCAGTTCTCATAGCTCTTCCTTTCTGTGGAGGGAGCACTTGATAACCTGCACAGCCCTTGATCACAATGCTTATTAAACTATACTGTAATTCAGTTTGCTTAGAATATAAAATCTTTGAGGGCAGGAACTGAGATGATCACTTTTGTATTTGGAGTACCTAGCAAGTGCCAGGTGCTAGAGTTCAATGAATGTTTGCCAAACAAAGGAATCATTCTCAACGTTAAATCCCACACGCCTATTTAATAAGAACTCCAGGTTCATCTTATTTCATTTTTAAATTCTCTCATTATTCCAAACTCAAAATTAATGTTTATGGGGGCCTGAAAGTTCGTTTAAACTCGTAAATCAGGCTAGTGTTGGGCCTCAGGTGAAGTAGAGTGTCCCTCTAAAAGCATTCAAATTTTAGAAGTTTTGTTTTTTTATTTTTACTTATGATAAAAATATATAAAATTTATCATCTTAAGTGTACAGTTCAGTAGTATAAAGTATATTCCCATTCTTGTGCAATAGATCTCTAGAACTTTTTCATTTCACAAAACTGAAACTTTATACATGTTAAACAACAATTCCCTATGTTCCCCCTCTTACCAGCCCCTGCCAACCAACATTCTACTTTCTGTATCCATGCATTTGGCTACTTTAGATAACTCATATGTGTGGAATCATACAGTATTTGTCTTTTTATGACTGTCTTAATTCGCTTAGTATAATGTCTTCCAAGTGCATCCATGGTGTAACACGTGACAGGATTTCCTTCTTTTAAAAGGTGAAATACTATTTCATTTTCTGTATATAACACATTTTGTTAATCCACTTATCTGTGGATGGACATTCAAGTTGCCTCCACCTCTAGGCTATTGTGAATAATACTGCAAGGAACATGGCCATCCAAGTATCTTTTTGAGATCCTGCTTTGAATTCTTTCGGAAAAATGTGTTTTTTCAAAAACCCATTGCTGGCCAAATAAAATATAGCTTCTAGCCAGAGGCAGACTGTAAGATGCCAATTTACAATTCCTGTTATTTTTAATGTATTTTGTATAATGGGGACAATAGAAAGGCAGTGATAGCCCTGACAAAGAACAGAAAGCTCTGAGTCCAGTAGGATGAGAAGGAATTATCCAAATGAAGATGTCTAAGGACAGTTGATACCAGACAAAGTGAGCAGTATTAAGAAGAAAGTATGGGAGCAGACAAATGACTGGAGATGTCTGAATCTCGGCTGAAAGTGATGACAGTGATGAGAGGCAGGATGGTGGTGTTAGTAGTTTGCAAGGTGAATATCATTGAAATTAAATGTCTTTGAGAGTATCATCACTCATATTCCAGGGTCAAAGGAGTCTTTAGGTGGGCAAAGGTGCTAAGCCAGGCATCAAAGCTCCAAAAGAGCAGAGCAGAGCCGAGAGAACAGACACCGAAGACAGCAGCAAGCAATTGTGGATGAAATTATCAACTAAGGGAGTTTCACATGGGCATGAGGCGATAATCAAGATTTGACAATAGGGAGAAAGGTTAACGCGGTCTTTGGGAGGAAGGGCTCTGAAAGAAACTTTGCTGGGCAAAGCAGAGCTCTGGCAAATTGAGCTTCACCCAGTCTTGTCCTGCAGAGAAGCCAAGTCTCCACTGAATACAAAGAGACACACCCTTCTGCCTGGACGGTATCAGTAGGTAGGAGAAAGGATCCTGAGGGAGAAAAGATGGGGTCAGAAATGTATGATATGGGAGTGTTTTGGTGGCGAGTTGTGGGGTGGAACCTCTTGTGGTATCCCTCGGTGGTGAGATGGACCTCCCACACAAAATTTGGTTTAGATGTCAAGACTCATGATGCCACACGTACACAAAGAGGGGATGGAAGGTTTATTGCACATGTAATGAGGTTTTCTAGAGGGAACAGGGCAGGCTCCCAAGCAGATCTGAAAATGCCTTGAAAGAGCAGGGAGGGGATACCTCCCTGCTTGGGGTTTTATAATAGTTAGGGAGTGAGGCTGGGTTGCTGGTTTCCTCATGCTGGCCAACGTTTGTATGGTTTGAATTTCCCATCGGTGCCAAAGGAGCACCAAGGCTTTTTTTCTTTTTTCTTTTTTTTTAATTTTTTTTTTATCAGCTTGCTTGGATGTGGGGCACAAAAGGAAGGAGGCGTGGCAGGGCTTGACAGCTGTCAGCTGTTAAACATCAACAATGGAGTCAGACTCCTTATTATTGAGTACTAGAGAGCACTGGTGAGCCTGAACCTCAAGATAATTAAAACCACAGGGCTGTCCATAGGACATGCACTTAATTCCTTAGAGGAAGTCGGTAACCAGTGACTGTAGAGGCCAAGACTCTATAGCCTATGTGAAATTTTGGGACTTTTGTAATTTTCCATGTTTCTCATTTGTATTATTTTCTATTTTCTGTTTGGGTTATTACAAAAATTCACATAACAAAAAGGGCCAATAATTTTGTCATCTGGGATTGTGTGTGTACATATATGCACATGTATGCATTTATAGTGTGTTTGTATGCTGGATATAGCTCATTGGCACTCAGCCATTTCCAGCTCTTTTTTTGAATGCTGGAAACCACATTTCCCTGACTCCTTTGGATGAATTTATTAAATACGCTTTGTTTTACATGTAGAAAGCAGAAGTGAAACAGCAGCCACCTTCCTTCTATTGTCTGTTTTTCTGTGTGTGAACAAGATCTTGGACCATCTCCAAGATCTCACGTTTTTCTGAAGTGGTGTTCTAGTGTTCAGACATTAGCTTCGTAGATGGTTATAGGCAGTTGTGGTATGGCAGCAGTAGCTTCTCGATCCTGACTTTCTGATCCTGGGACACAGCTATCCTTTTGGGTTCATGAACTCAAAAGTTCCAGTGTCAGCCTGCTGACTGCTCACCATCCTGATTGCTGCAGAGCAAGTAGCTTGCCTGGATAGTCAGTTCTGCATTGTTCTAGGAGTTATTCCTGGAGGCCCAACCTTGAGCCTGCTCCTCCAGCCATTCTAGTTCACATGTAAACACCCAATTTCCTTTATTAAATTCCTTTGTGCTTAATACAAATAGATAGGTTTCTATATTTTGCCCTGAACCTTTATTATCATTGTATGTTTGTGTTAGTAGAGGGGACTGGTATGGGGGCAATGAAAATGGGGGGATGATGCTCAGCTCTAAACCTTTCTATGACATAGGGGGGTATAGGGACCCTACAGGTGAGAGAATGGTGGCCTCAATGGAAAGATTGGCTGGGACCTGAGAAGACCTTCTGGATCAGAGGGGGAATGCAAGGAAAAGGCGTTTGGGGTTCCCAGAAATCCTCCCTCTGACTCTACTGAACTTGGGGCTACAAAGAAAGTAGGTCTTAGGTGAATTTCTTGAATCAGTAGTTAAATGTGTTTAATATCTTATTTATTGTTTTGCGTATGCATTGTTTTCATTCTAAATTTCTAGAAGCTTATTCTCCTAAGTAGTTTTTATACTCTCAGTGTAATCATAGTACACTTGGAAAACCCCAATTTCTTTTTCTTTCCTTTTTTCATCCATAGGTGAGAGGTAACTTGAGTATGGTCTCCATTGAAACTCATACGCCTATCCCTAAATTTAGTAGATAAAGAAAGAAACTTACTTAGGGCAAACATGGTGACAATTTCCAAGATGATTAAAGTAACACTGAGGCCTTAATGTATCATACAGTGCTGGCAGGGGAAGTAATTCTTTCATTCAATTCAACAAGTACTTGTGAGGTGTATTAAGCTTTGTCACTTCCTGGGCCTCCACCTCCTCTCCCTCTTATCCAGCTTAGCCACTCACTTTCATGACACACCTTGGAACCTCTCATCACCTGGAACTGTACCACCTCTGCAGTCTTTACCTCTGATGTACCATTATCTGATTATAAACTCCTACTTGGCAGATGGATTTGCCTTCTATTTCAGTGAGGAAGTTGAGGTTTCTAGTTGGGAATTTCCTCAACTTTTTGACTTCAGCCAATGACCTTATTTAAACCCATAACCTGATATCCATAACCACTTCTTTTACTCAGTCTTAAATCAATAATTTTAAAAAGTTTTTATTAACACATAATTCAGATAACATACAATTTCCCCATTTAATGCGTACAATTCACTGGTTTTTAGTATTTTCACAGAGTTGTGCAACCATCACCACAATAAATTTTAAATCATTTTCATCACCACAAAGAGAAATCCCTTGGCCATCCGTCCTCATTCCCCCATTGCTCCTAGCTCTAGGAAACCACAAACCTACTTTCTTTCTCTGTGAATTTCCATATTCTGGACATTAAATATAATGGAATAATACAATATATAATCCTTTGTGACTGTCTTTTTTCACTTAACATAACGTTTTCAAGGTTCATCTACACTGTGTCATGTATCAGTTCTTCATTCCTTTTTGTGGTTGAATAATATTCAAGTGTATGCTTATGCCACATTTTATTTATACATTCATTAGTTGATGGACATTTGGTTTATATCTAACTTTTGCCTATTATTAAGAATGCTACTATGAATATTCACACACAAGGTTTTATGTGGACATATGTTTTTATTTCTCTTGGGTATATACCTAGGAGGGGAATTGCTGAGCTATATGGTAGCGCTATATTTAATTATTTGAAAAATTGCCAGACTGTTTTCCAAAAGATGTACTATGTTACATTTCCATTAGGAGTGCATGAGAGTTCCAATTTCTTTACATTTTTGCTAACTTGTTATTATCTAACTTTTTGATTAGAACCATCATAATCTGCATGAAATAGCAGCCCATTGTAGGTTTGATTTGCATTTCCCTGAGGCTAATGAAGTTGATCATTTTTTTCATGTGCATATTGGCCATTTATATATCTTTTTTGGAAAAATGTCTATTCAGGTTCTTTGCTTTTTTGAAAATTATGTTATTTGTCTTTTTATTGTTAAGTTGTAAGTGTTCTTTATATATTCCACACACAAGTCCTTCATCAGATATATGATTTGCAGAAATTTTCTCCCATCCTATGGGTTGCCTTTTTAATTTCTTAATTGTGTGTTTTGAAGCAGGAAAGTTTTTTTTTTTAAATGCTATAATATCCAATTTACCTATTCTTTTTTGTTGTTGTTGCTTATATGTTGGGTGTCGTAGCTAAGAAATCATTGCCTACTACAAAGTCATGAAGATTTACCTCTGTTTTTCTAAGAAGTTTATAGTTTTAGCTTTTACACTTAGTTATTGGATCCTATTTGAGCTGATTTTTATACAGATGTGAGGTAGGATCTAACTTCTTTTTTTTCAGATTGTGTCAGCACCATTTATGGAAAAGACTTTTATTTTCCCATTGAATTGATTTCCCTTGTTGGAAATCAATTCAATGGGAAAAAATTTCCCTTGTTGGAAATCAATTGACAGTAAGTGTGAGTTTACTTATAGATTTTTAATTTCATTCTATTAATCTGTATGTCTTATCTTATGCCAATACTACACTGTCTTGATTACTGTAGATTTTGTAGTAAGTTTTGAAATGGGGAAGTGTGAATCCTCCAACTTTGTTGTTTGTTTTCAAGGTTGTTTTAGCTCTTCTGTTTCTTGCGCTGTCATATAAATTTTAGGATCAGATTATTGGTCCAGAATTTTGATGGGAATTGTGTTGAATTTGTAGATCAGTTTGGGGAGTATTGCCATCTTAACAATATTAAATTTTCCAATCCATGAACATGAGATGACTTTCCATTTATTTAGGTGTTCTTTAATTTCTTTCAGCAATGTTTTGTATTTTTCAGAGTATAAGTTTTGTACTTCTTTTGTTAAATTCATTCCTAAGTATTTTATTCTTTTTCATGCTATTGTAAACAGAATTTGTTTTCTTAATTTCATTTTTAGTGTATTCATTGCAAATGTATAGAAACACAATTGATTTTTAAAATATATTTTTATTATACTTTAAGTTCTAGGGTACACATGCACAATGTGCAGGTTTGTTACATATGTATACATGTGCCATGTTGGTGTGCTGCACCCATTAACTCGTCATTTACATTAGGTATATCTCCTAATGCTATCCCTCCCCCCTCCCTCCACCCAACAACAGGCCTGGTGTGTGATGTTCCCCTTGCTGTGTCCAGGTGTTCTCATTGTTCAATTCCCACCTGTGAGTGAGAACATGCGGTGTTTGGTTTTCTGTCTTTGCAATAGTTTGCTGAGAATGATGGTTTCCAGCTTCATCCATGTCCCTATAAAGGACATGAACTCATCATGTTTTATGGCTGCATAGTATTCCATGGTGTATACATGCCACATTTTCTTAATCCAGTCTATCATGGATGGACATTTGGGTTGGTTCCAAATTTTTGCCATTGTGAATACTGCTGCAATAAACATACGTGTGCATGTGCCTTTATAGCAGCATGATTTATAATCGTTTGGGTATATACCCAGTAATGGGATGGCTGAGTCAAACAGTATTTCTAGTTCTAGATCCTTGAGGAATTGCCACAGTGTCTTCCACAATGGTTGAACTAGTTTACAGTCCCACCACCAGTGTAAAAGTGTTCCTATTTCTCCACATTCTCTCCAGCACCTGTTGTTTCCTGACTTTTTAATGATCACCATTCTAACTGGTGTGAGATGGTATCTCATTGTGGTTTTGATTTGCATTTCTCTGACCGCCAGTGATGATGAGCATTTTTTTTTTTATTATACTCTAAGTTTTAGGGTACATGTGCACAACATGCAGGTTTGTTCATATGTCTGTTGGCTGCATCAGTGTCTTTTTTTTTTTTTTGTGACGGATTCTCGCTGTCTCCCAGGCTAGAGTGCAGTGGCGCAGTCTTGGCTCACTGCAGGCTCCGCCCCTCTGGGGTTCACGCCATTCTCCCACCTCAGCCTTCTGAATAGCTGGGACTACAGGCGCCTGCCACCTCACCTGGCTAATTTTTTGTATTTTTAGTAGAGATGGCATTTCACTGTATTAGCCAGGATGGTCTTGATCTCCTGACCTTGTGATCTGCCCGCCTCGGCCTCCCAAAGTGCTGGGATTACAGGCGTGATCAATGTCTTCTTTTGATAAGTGTCTGTTCATATCCTTCGCCCACTTTTTGATGGGGTTGTTTGTTTTTTTCTTGTAAATTTGTTTGAGTTCTTTGTAGATTCTGGATATTAGCCCTTTGTCAGATGGAAAGATTGCAAAAATTTTCTCCCATTCTGTAGGTTGCTTGTTCACGCTGATGGTATTTTCTTTTGCTGTGCAGAAGCTCTTTAGTTTAATTAGATCCCATTTGTCAATTTTGGCTTTTGTTGCCATTGCTTTTGGTGTTTTAGACATGAAGTCCTTGCCCATGCCTATGTCCTGAATGGTATTGCCTAGGTTTTCTTCTAGGGTTTTTATGGTTTTAAGTCTAACATTTAAGTCTTTAATCCATCTTGAATTACTTTTTGTATAAGGTGTCAGGAATGGATCCAGTATCAGCCTTCTATGTATGGCTAGCCAGTTTTCCCAGCATCATTTATTAAATAGGGAATCGTTTCCCCATTTCTTGTTTTTGTCAGGTTTGTCAAAGATCAGATGGTTGTAGATGTGTGGTATTATTTCTGAGGGCTCTATTCTGTTCCATTGGTCTATATCTCTGTTTTGGTACCAGTACCATGCTGTTTTGATTACTGTAGCCTTGTAGTATAGTTTGAAGTCAGGTAGCGTGATGCCTCCAGCTTTGTTCTTTTGGTTTAGGATTGACTTGGCAATGCAGGCTCTTTTTTGGTTCCATATGAACTTTAAAGTAGTTTTTTCCAATTCTGTGAAGAAAGTCATTGGTAGCTTGATGGGGATGGCATTGAATCTGTAAATTACCTTGGGCAGTATGGCCATTTTCATGATATTGATTCTTCCTGTCCATGAGTGTGGAATGTTCTTCCATTTGTTTCTATCCTCTTTTATTTTGTTGAGTAGTGGTTTGTAGTTCTCCTTGAAGAGGTCCTTCACATCCCTTATAAATTGGATTCCTAGGTATTTTATTCTCTTTGAAGCAATTGTGAATGGGAGTTCACTCATGATTTGGCTCTCTGTTTGTCTGTTATTGGTGTATAGGAATGCTCGTGACTTTTGCACATTGATTTTGTATCCTGAGACTTTGCTGAAGTTGCTTATCAGCTTAAGGAGATTTTGGGCTGAGATGATGGAGTTTTCTAGATATACAATCATGTCATCTGCAAACAGGGACAATTTGACTTCCTCTTTTCCTAGTCGAATACACTTTATTTCTTTCTCCTGCCTGATTGCCCTGGCCAGAACTTCTAACACTATGTTGAATAGGAGTGGTGAGAGAAGGCATCCCTGTCTTGTGCCAGTTTTCAAAGGGAATGCTTCTAATTTTTGCCCATTCAGTATGATATTGGCTGTGGGTTTGTCATAAATAGCTCTTATTATTTTGAGATACGTCTCACCAATAGCTAATTTATTGAGAGTTTTTAGCATGAAGGGCTGTTGAATTTTGTCAAAGGCCTTTTCTGCATCTATTGAGATAATCATGTGGTTTTTGTCTTTGGTTCTGTTTATATGCTGGATTATGTTTATTGATTTGCGTATGTTGAACTAGCCTTGCATCCCAGGGATGAAGCCCACTTGATCATGGTGGATAAGCTTTTTGATGTGCTGCTGGATTCTGTTTGCCAGTATTTTATTGAGGATTTTTGCATCGATGTTCATCAGGGATATTGGTCTAAAATTCTCTTTTTTTGTTGTGTCTCTGCCAGGCTTTGGTATCAGGATGATGCTGGCCTCATAAAATGAGTTAGGGAGGATTCCCTCTTTTTTTATTGATTGGAATAGTTTCAAAAGGAATGGTACCAGCTCCTCCTCTTACCTCTGGTAGAATTTGGCCGTGAATCCGTCTGGTCCTGGACTTTTTTTCGTTGGTAGGCTATTAATTATTGCCTCAATTTCAGAGCCTGTTATTGGTCTATTCAGAGATTCAACTTCTTCCTGGTTTAGTCTTGGGATTGTGTATGTTTGGAGGAATGTATCCATTTCTTCTAGATTTTCTAGTTTATTTGCGTAGAGGTGTTTATAGTATTCTCTGATGGTAGTTTGTCTTTCTGTGGGATCGGTTATGATATCCCCTTTATCATTTTTTATTGTGTCTATTGGATTCTTCTCTCTTTTCTTCTGTGTTAGTCTTGCTAGTGGTCTATCAATTTTGTTGATCTTTTCAAAAAACCAGCTCCTGGATTCATTGATTTTTTGAAGGGTTTTTTGTGTCTCTATCTCCTTCAGTTCTGCTCTGATCTTAGTTATTTCTTGCCTTCTGCTAGCTCTTGAATGTGTTTGCTCTTGTTTCTCTAGTTCTTTTAATTGTGATGTTACGGTGTTAATTTTAGATCTTTCCTGCTTTCTCTTGTGGGCATTTAGTGCTATAAATTTCCCTCTACACACTGCTTTAAATGTGTCCCAGAGATTCTGGTATGTTGTGTCTTTGTTCTCGCTGGTTTCAAAGAACATCTTTATTTCTGCCTTCATTTCGTTATGTACCTAGTAGTCATTCAGGAGCAGGTTGTTCAGTTTCCATGTAGTTGAGCAGTTTTGAGTGAGTTTCTTAATCCTGAGTTCTAGTTTGACTGCACCGTGGTCTGAGAGACAGTTTGTTATAATTTCTGTTCTTTTACATTTGCTGAGGAGTGCTTTACTTCCAACTATGTGGTCAATTTTGGAATAAGTGCGATGTGGTGTTGAGCAGAATGTATATTCTGTTGATTTGGGGTGGAGAGTTCTGTAGATGTCTATTAAGTCCAGTTGGTGCAGAGCTGAGTTCAATTCCTGGATATCCTTTTTAACTTTCTGTCTCTTTGATCTGTCTAATGTTGACAGTGGGGTGTTAAAGTCTCCCATTATTATTGAAACACAGTTGATTTTTGTAAATTGATCTTTTTGTCCCTTTTCACCCTCACCTTTGATGTAAATTGATCTTTTATTCTGCAACTTTGCTGAACTCGTTTATTAGTTCTAATTGTGTTTTTAGTGTATTTCTTAACATTTTCTATGTATTAGATTATGTCATTTGTAAATAGAGGTAGTTTAACTTATTCACCTTTCAAAGCAAAAAATAATTAAAGTGCACTTATTATGTCTCAGGCAATGTGCTAAGTTCTTTGTTTACATTAACTCTGATCTTAGAGTAGCAGGGAAATTCAGAAGCTCTCCTGGCCCCCAACAGTTTCCCCCACATAGAGTTTAATTGGAACATGCATAGAGCTGACTCCATTTCATCTGAATGATAAAGAGATCAATCAATGAAGACTGACACAATTTTTTTCTGTGGTATAGTTTGGCTCAAACAAGACAGAAAATGTGTCCATTGTTCCAGAAAGGAGAAGGGCAACACCATGCTGATAGGAGAATGATTGTTTTCTCAGCACAAGATTAGACCTTGTCTGGCTCATCTTGATAGGGAGTATTTCTGTCATAGGCACTAGATATGTCACAGTTCTCTCTAGTGGAAACTCCAAACGGGGCTTAGAGCTCTTGTGTTCACTCTTGCTCACAGTTTGAACCCAACCTCTTCTGTCCTGCACCTTCAGAGGCCAGTGTTAATTGACAGAGGAGAGCCTTGACAAGCATCTGACTACTTAGTTGTGAGGCTTTGTGTGTAATAGCAAACATGGGATGCCTCTAGGGGTGGCACAGCCTCCTACAGGAGAACATGGATTTTTCGGAAGGAGGTGAGTTGAGTCATCAAACAGAGAATCTTAAAGGGGAGACTGGGTACTGGGATATCTGAAATCAAACTGGGGCAGAGAGGTTGGAGTACAGGTTAGCAGGCAGAGAGGAGGCAGCCTCTTTATAAAAGTTAGTCCCGGCTGGGCACAGTGGCTCACGCCTCTAATCCCAGCACTTTGGGAGGCCAAGGCCGGCAGATCACGAGGTCAGGAAATTGAGACCATCCTGGCTAACACGGTGAAACCCCGTCTCTACTAAAAATACAAAAAATTAGCCAGGCGTGGTGGCACACACCTATAGTCCCAGCTCCTTGGGAGGCTGAGGCAGGAAAATCGCTTGAACCCAGGAGACAGAGGTTGCAGTGAGCTGAGATCGTGCTACTGTACCCCAGCCTGGGTGACAGAGTGAGACACCATCTCAAAAAAAAAAAAAAAAAAAAAAAAAAAGCTACTCTAGAAGGCTTCTCTGGGGAGGTAAAAGGAAACAGCTATGTTCACCATGAATTTATTCTTTATTTGCACTACAATATTGTTGTAGATGGGATTGTCTGGAAGTTGATACAGAGATAGAGTTTAGGATGTCAAATATTTTTTGGAGATTAGCATCTGTAAAAGGAAGGGAAAAGAAGCAGGATGAGGGTAAAGGTGAATTCAGGTCCAAAAAAGCCTCAGCAAACCTGAATGGAAGCTCCAGAACAAATATTTCACAACAGAGTTGTCTCACATCTGACCAAAATGGACAGAATTGTATACCCCTGTTTCGATTAGTCACTAGATGCAGGCTGCTTGGGAATATGTGAGGTCGGATCTCAAAGCTCTCTGAAGTTTAGGCAAATGCTGAAAAATAAGTCGGCTGGAGACTGTTGTTTGCACTCATGGCTGCTTGGCAGCAAGTCCTTCCTTGGAGGAGAATCTGGGTACCTCCATATCTCTATATCTACTATAACTGTATCCTATTTGAAGAACTGAATCTACTTATTAGTCTGAAGTGTTTGGTATGGTGAAGGCTGTTGGGTCAGGCTACTTCCCCATTCTTCCTCCTGTGAGCTTTTGTGGCAAATGAAGACCTAGTCATGTTCCCCTTCCACCATGCATGGATTTTGATGTAAAAGTCATCTTGTTTGTGGGCCATGAGAGACATGATCATCCCTTAGGTTGGGAGTACCTCTCTTTTCCTCTCTATGGTTTCTGGAAATGCTTTAACAGTCTTGAGGAATTATCATAAAGGACGTATCCATTTTTCTCTTCATTCCTTTCTTGGTGCCTCCTCTTGTTTTTCTGCCAGATGGGGTCACTGTATGTGTATGGCCTTAACTCTTGGTTCTTGCTCTCCTGCTACTTGCTTCAAAAATGGATAATGACTGGGACCTTTCTCATATCTTATCTCCAGTGTGGTAAATAGACTGGGCAGAGTGTCCCCTCTAGCTCCTCTGCCTGGCTGGGAATGCACATTCAATACAAGGGAAAGGCATTTTGACCTCAAGCCCAAACTATTTTCTTCATTCCAGCTTTACCATGAATAAAACTGATACTTTGATATCCATTGGTCACATGAGTCTGTTCTCAATTTGGAAGAAGCTAGAAGAAATGAGGTAGTGAATGACTAGGTTCTCCCAAATTCCAACAACCAGGAGGTGTTTGGGGAGATCCTAGGTACAAAAGTGAGGTTAATTCTTTTGATTTCCATCATAGTGGTGAATGCCTGGCCATATCAGGTTGCACATAAAACAAACATACAAGGTGTGCATAAATCCATTTTAACAGACGAGGAAAACTCAGGCCCTAACAGATTACTTCACACTTAAGAGGAAGATAAACTTGAAATCAGTTTATCCTTCCCAGTCACTTTTTAACCCATTTCAAGCAAGCATCCTTCATAACCCCTTCACTGAAATTGCTCTTGCCAAGGCCACCAAAGGACCTTGTTTTTGCTAACTCTATCAGATACTCTTTAGTCCCCAACATTTTTGACATCAGGGACTGGTTTCCCAGAAGACAATTCTTCCATGGGAAGGGGTGGGAGGTTGGGGGGGAATAGTTTTAGGATGAAACTGTTCCACCTCAGATCATCAGGCATTTGTTAGAGTCTCAAAAGGTGAACACAACCCAGATCCCTCAAATGCACAGTTCACACTAGGGCCCTTGCTCCTATGAGCATCTAATGCGCCCTAAAATCTGAAGGAAGTGAGCTTAGGCAGTAATACAAGCAATGGGGAGCTGCTGTAAATACAGATCAAACTTTGCTCGATTGCCAGCCACTCACCTCCTGCTATGCGGCTCAGTTCCTAACAGGCCATGGATGGGCCCCTGCTTTAGAAATTATCCAGCTGTTTAAATGCTCACTTTTTAGCAGCTTCTGACATTGACCTTTCTTCACTCCTTGCTTCTTCTGGTGCTGCTTTGTTCTTCTGCTTCCTTTCCACTGGCTTCCATGCTGTACACTCACTGTGGTGCTCACCTCTCTGGCCATACCTTCTTTGGTATGGCCAAACTTCTTGCACTTTCAGTGTTCATGTTCCCCATTGTTCTGCTTTTGGTCTTCATGGTAGGTAATAGGGTCTGGCTCACTCACCACACGTTTCAGTTCAGCTTCCTTATAATATGTGGAAGGCAGAAAGCTCAACACACAAAGCCAAAGCAAAACAAAGCAAGCCATTCTTCAAATGTCCTAGAGTTCTGGGTATAATTTACCTTCTGACAATCAGACAGATACATTGTATGAGACTTAGATTTGCAGTTAATCTAGGAGGAGAGAGTCAAGGCACAGGGTCATATTTTTGCTGGTGGAGATTTTAGTGAACATGATGTGGTTTGGAAGCAGGTAGTGTTAGTAGTTTCTCACATGGCAGTTTGCTAATTTTACAGATCCCTGATCATTTTTAAGGCAGCAGCTCCTTCAGCTACCCAGTTCTGTAGTGTGGCTTTGGGAATTGTTTCTAGAACCTTAGAATGGAGTCTTTTTTTATTAGCTTTTTAAAGTAAGCCATTTAATATTCTGTAACAAACCCCTTTCCTCTTAAACCAGCTACAGTGGATTCTGTTCCTTGTAACTGAATACTGACAATACAGTACCGGTTAGTTTGGAGGTTTTTATGTTTTTCTTAAAAAAAATTCAATGGGCCATTGATGGGCAATATTACCCAGTACCACATATAAATGTCTTCTAATTGTATATCTGCAGACTAGGCAACTCTACTAAGCTCCAGATTTATATATCCAACTGCCTACTGGACATCTCTATCTGGTTGTCAAATAGTGTATCCAAAACTAAACTAATATTTTCCCTTAATTTTTATTTGTTTCCCATCCAGATATATGACCTAGAAATTGTATAGCTTTCCTATACTTTGTTAACATCTTTCTCAACTTCCCATCAGTTCCAAGACCTGGTGATTCTAGTTACTAAATATGCCTTGTGTCCAAACCCTTCTCTCTCTCTCTCTCTCTGCTACTAGTACCTTAGTTCTTATCTAGATTATTTGAACAGTTTTCTCTTGTTCTTCTCCTTTTCCTTCTCTTCTTCTAGGTTTAAAAATATGTCTTGAAGATAAGCCTGTTTTTTGTTTTCACATGTTAACATGTCTAAAATTGGGATGCGTCTTATAATCAATGGTGTCTTGTACTTGCTGTCAGCCAAGAAGTTGTTCTAACATAGTGATTGTTACCTACTTGTACAAACTTGGTTTTTAGGACGATATGAGTAGACCACAGCAACTCCTTGATATTTTATTCAACAATCATTAAAAGGCCATTTGAGGCAGGAATATGGTCCTGATTCTTGTATAATAAACTTTTATTGACACTTTCTGGTAAACTCAAGATTTGAGAGCAGCAAAAGCTACAGAATGGGTGCCGGTAGCCTGGGAGGAAACCTCTAAGACAGTATTGGAGCACTTTTTGAATAGATACTACACATCACTAATACTCTGGATAGAACAGGGATCAATATCAGGTGATTTTAGGCTGTGGAGTGGTGAGATGCGGTGGAGGAACAATTTTTAAAGTGAGCAAAAAAGATATTTTCTCTCAGAAAGATTACATCTATCCACACCCAAAGTGTATCTTTTTTCTTTTTTGAGATGCAGTCTCACTCTGTCACCCAGGCTATAGTGCAGAGGTGCAATCTCGGCTCGCTGCAACCCCAGCCTCCCAGATTCAAGTGATTCTCCTGCCTCAGCCTCCTGAGTAGCTGGGATTACAGGCACTCGCCACCATGCCTGGCGAATATTTATATTTGTTGTAGAGACAGGATTTTGCCATGCTGCTCAGGCTGGTCTTGAACTCCTGAGCTCAAGTAATATGCCCATCTCGGCCTCCCAAAGTGCTGGGATTACAGGCATGAAAGATCCTTAAGACCTAAATTTTTATCTTGAGTTAGCCTTGGCTTCTGTTTATATGTGGTAAAAATTGTTTTTAAAGAATAATCTCAAGTATTCTGGAAGACAGGTATCTCCAAACTGATGAACATTTTTTTCTTCGAGAATTTTTCAGTAATGATGATTTTGTTTCCTTCATCTCCAGTAGGCAGTCATGGCAACTTGGTAACTTGAGTCACGTATCTGAAAAATGATAATGAAATGGTAGTATACCTTGCACAATAAAGACAGTGGCCATTAAATATTTTTAAATGATGCAAAAGTATTTATCACCAGTTGCCAGTAGTCATGCTCAGTAATTTCCTCCCTGGCTTTGCTCTGCCCAGATATCTTTAAAAGAATGCTGTAAATGTCACAACTCATTATGAAGCTGAACATATTACAGCATAAAAAAAAACAAATGCTACTTTTCTAACCATAGTAAAAAGTTGTTTAATGCAGTTCTTTTAAACATTTGCTTATCTTCTTTCATCTTCTACCCAGTTCTGCACCCTTCCCCCACACATGACTATTAACTAAGTCACAATGAATGCTCCCATTGCCTCCTACTCAGCTGAATCAACATTTCCGGAGGCTGTGACTAATAAAAGCCACAGCCCATGGTATACTTGACTTTTGAAAATCCTGATTAGCTTTAAGGGCATAATTATGTGTACCTCTACTTATAGAATGAGGAAGTTGATTTGAGCTATGTCTCTAAATTACACTAAAAACTACAAAAATAAGTCAGACTTCATTAAGATTATTAACTTATTTGACTTTTAAAAAAATGTACTGACTGATTACCTAGGTATTCTGAGATCATCATGGTGTAAACTAAAGCATTTGGCTAATAGGATACTTAATGGTCCTTTGCTTTGCTATTCATGGCTCAAAATAAAGGGAAGTGTAGAAAAGGAAAGATCTAATCTCTGAAAGGCAATCTAACAGATACTATATCTCTGAACATAATTTTGTTTGTTAATTACCATGGAGATAAATTAATCCAAGAAAAAGGAGAGTACTTCATAACTCCAAAAACAAATGAGTCTCTTCCAGTAGTGTCACTGTGTATTTGTCGTTGAACTGTGAGTACACTTTTAATTTCTCCCAGAAAGAGGATCCACTGAGAAAAAGCAAATTGTGCATTACTTTGGGTGCTCCCCTTTGATTGACAGCTATGCCCATAAGGTAAACTTCCCTTGGCTTAGTGCCCACTCCTGTCCAATAAGCAGGGCAAGATCACTGGATACTGGCCACTCAGAGGAGACCATGGGCCTAGCAGAAATGATAGGTAGGATTAAATAATTTACTTTTCTTCTTCCAATCACAGCCAAGTGCTTTGAAAATGTAGTGTTCAATTTTCTGTCTTCAGTTTCCCATATCCCCTTAGATTCTCAGCTGCTTGTACTCTGCTTCTGTCCCCAACACTCAAGTGAACTTCTCAAAACAACTCTTACTGATGCCCTAATTGCCAAATACAGTAGACTGTTCTCTGTCCTTATGTTTCTTGAAGTTGTTTAAACAGTTGGCATAGTTGACAATCCTTAGATTTCTCTGGAGATTTCCCTTCTGATGCTTCAGTTACTTCTTAGCTTCTTTTCTCTTCCATTTTTTTCAACCTATTATCATTGGCTTCTTCTCCATAGCCTTTTACCATGCTACAGGTTCTACCACATTAAAGGAAAGTTCTTTCCCCTAAATTTGTAATTCTTCTTAGAGATCACCCTATATTTTTCCAACTTCATTATTAACCCCCCAAAATAATATAAACCATTCTCTGCACTTTATCATTGCTCATTTACTCTAAAGCTCTCCATAATGAGGCTTACATCCCATCAACCTAGTGAAGTGGCTTCTGCAAAGTCATTAAAGATTTTCTAACTATTTAAAATCCTCATCTTATTTAACTTCTCTTTCCAGCACTTGACTATATTGATCACTTCCTTCATAAAATTCTCCTCCTTGGTTTCCATTACATTGCTCTTTGCTGGCTCTCTTCTTGCCTTTCTGGACATTCTTTTTCAGGCTTTCCACCTGTTAAACACTGATGCTTCCCATCATCTTGGCCCTTTTCTCCTCTCACAGTCTAAGCAATCCTAGCATAAGCTCACTCTTTTTCATGGCTTTACCCACCCCACACATGCTGACGACCTGTATGTAGTCTACAGAAGTTGGTATCTTGTACTTTTGCTTCTGCTGTACAGTGTTGCCTTTGACTGAGGGTCTTCTGCCAGCTTTGGAGCACTTCTGTGGGAGAGATAGTGAAGGCAGCCCTCTTCATCGGTGCAGAATTTGCCCCAGGCAACCCTTTTTTCTGCTCTCAAAGACCAAGACACTATGTTTATCTCCTCTCTCAACTCCCAGGGCCCCTTTGGAAATATAATTCTGGTGGTCCTATGAATTAAGCTTTGAAAACAAAATCCTTTTAACTGTTTTCTAAGGTAAACAAATACCAGACCTCCAGGACACACTGCTTGGTTTCTAGATGTTCTACCCCTATTTCAAGTATAGCATGTCTGCCAGGCCCGAATGCTGGGTGCCATCTTGTGCTCCTCATCCTCCTCATTTCCTGTGTTGAGCCAAACCTGTAGATTTTATTGTCTAAATGTCCTTAAAAACCACTCTCTTGGCATGTCCTTGGTGGCATTGCCTCTATTCAAGCCCTACTTACCTCCTTCCCTTGCCGTTTCCTCCAGTATTCCTTCCTCCAATTTGTCTTCCACACTGTTGTTAGAGGGATCATTTAACTATAGATCTGGTTACATTTATGTCTTACTTATAAAATATTTTTATGGCTAGCTTTTCAGTGATTTTATGAGATGCTCAACCTTCTCAGTGTGTTGGGCAAGGCTTTTGATACTCCTCCTTGTGTTCTCTCTTGCCTTGTCTCTTGCTATCCTGTGCACCTACGATACATATTTTCTCTAGTTTCTGTGTCTACTTGTACATGTTTGTCTCTCTGTCTATAATGCCTCTTCCTCCATCTACCCTTTCCCACCTATTGCCTTCACCAACATCTACTCATCAGGGAAATGCAAATTAAAACCACAATGAGATACCATGACATATCTATCAGAACGGCTAAAATTACAAAGACATACAATAGCAAGTGTTGGCCAGGATGTGGAATAGTTAGAACTCTCATACTTTGCGGGTAAGAAAATACATTGGCTCAAATACTTTGGAAAGCTGTTACCTATGAAAGCTAAACACATTTAAAATCATTTCAGAATCATCAGATCCTGTTAGAAGCAGTGGGCTCCAAATCCATGTTCTCATAGCATTTTACTATGGCATTATCACACTTGCTTATTTTCTTATTTGTTTTTCTCAATAGACTGTGGCATCTTTCAGAAGGAAGAGCTGGTTTTTTTTGTTTTTTTAATTATACATTTAGTTCTAGAGTACATGTACACAACGTGCAGGAGGTTTGTTACATATGTATACATGTGCCATATTGGTTTGCTGCACCCATTAACTCGTCATTTACATTAAGTCTTTCTTCTAATGCTATCCCCCCCCTATACCCCCACCCTATGACAAGCCCCGGTGTGTGATGTTCCCCATGCTGTGTCCAAGTGTTTGCATTGTTCAATTCCCACCGATGAGTGAGAACATGTGGTGTTTGGTTTTCTGTCCTTGTGATAATTTCCTCAGAATGATGGTTTCCAGCTTCGTCCATGTCCCTACAAAGGACATGAACTCATCCTTTTTTATGGTTGCATAGTATTCCATGGTGTATACATGCCACATTTTCTTAATCCAGTGTGTCATTTATGGACATTTGGGTTGGTTCCAAGTCTTTGCTATTGTGAATAGTGCCTCAATAAACATACATGTTCATGTGTCTTTATAGTAGCATGATTTATAATCCTTTGGACATATACCAAGTAATGGGATCACTGGGTCAAATGGTACTTCTAGTTCTAGATCCTTGAGGAATCGCCACACTGTCTTCCACAATGATTGAACTAGTTTACACTCCCACTGACAGTGTAAAAGGATTCCTATTTCTCCACATCCTCTCCAGCACCAGTCGTTTACTGATTTTTTATGACCGCCATTCTAACTAGTGTGAGATGGAATCTCATTGTGGTTTTGATTTGCATTTCTCTGATGACTAGTGATGATGAGCATTTTTTCATATGTCTGTTGGCTGCATAAATGTCTTCTTTTGAAAAGTGTCTGTTCATATCCTTTGCCCACTTTTTGATGGGGTTGTTTGCTTTTCTCTTGTAAATTTGTTTAAGTTCTTTGTAGATTCTGGATATTAGCCCTTTGTCAGATGGGTAGATTGTAAAAATTTTCTCCCATTCTGCAGGTTGCCTGTTCACTCTTATGGTAGTTTCTTTTGCTGTGCAGGAGCTCTTTAGTTTAATTAGATCCAATTTGTGTATTTTGGCTTTTGTTGCCATTGCTTTAGGTGTTTTAGTCATGAAGTATTTGCCCATGCCTGAGTCCTGAATGGTATGGCCTAGGTTTTCTTCTAGGGTTTTTATGGTTTTAGGTCTAACATGGCAGTCTTTAATCCATCTTGATTTAATTTTTGTATGAGGTGTAAGGAAGGGATCCATTTTCAGCTTTCTACATACGGCTAGCCAGTTTTCCCAGCACCATTTATTAAATAGGGAACCTTTTCCCCATTTCTCGTTTTGTTCAGGTTTGTCAAAGATCAGATGGTTGTAGACGTGTGGTGTTATTTCTGAGGCTTCTGTTCTGTTCCATTGGTCTGTATCTCTCTTTTGGTACCAGTACCATGCTGTTTTGGTTACTGTAGCCTTGTAGTATAGTTTGAAGTCAGGTAGTGTGATGCCTCCAGCTTTGTTCTTTTTGCTTAGGATTGACTTGGCGATGCGGGCTCTTTTTTGGTTCCATATGAACTTTAAAGTAGTTTTTTCCAATTCTGTGAAGAAAGTCATTGGTAGCTTGATGGGGATGGCATTGAATCTGTAAATTACCTTGGGCAGTATGGCCATTTTCATGATATTGATTCTTCCTGTCCATGAGCATGGAATGTTCTTCCATTTGTTTCTGTCCTCTTTTATTTCATTGAGCAGTGGTTTGTATTTCTCCTTGAAGAGGTCCTTCACGTCCCTTATAAGTTGGATTCCTAGGTATTTTATTCTCTTTGTAGCAATTGTGAATGGGAGTTCACTCATGATTTGGCTCTCTGTTTGTCTGTTATTGGTGTATAGGAATGCTTGTGATTTTTGCACATTGATTTTGTATCCTGAGACTTTGCTGAAGTTGCTTATCAGTTTAAGGAGTTTTGGGGCTGAGACAATGGGGTTTTCTAAATATACAGTTATGTCATCTGCAAACAGGGACAATTTGACTTCCTCTTTTCCTAATTGAATACCCTTTATTTCTTTCTCCTGCCTGATTGCCCTGGCCAGAACCTCCAACACTATGTTGAATAGGAGTGGTGAGAGAGGGCATCCCTGTCTTGTGCCAGTTTTCAAAGGGAATGCTTCTAGTTTTTGCCCATTCAGTATGATATTGACTGTGGGTTTGTCATAAATAGCTCTTATTATTTTGAGATACGTCCCATCAATACCTAATTTATTGAGAGTTTTTAGCATGAAGGGCTGTTGAATTTTGTTGAAGGCCTTTTCTGCATCTATTGAGATAATCATGTGGTTTTTGTCTTTGGTTCTGTTTATATGCTGGATTATGTTTATTGATTTGCGTATGTTGAACTAGCCTTGCATCCCAGGGATGAAGCCCACTTGATCATGGTGGATAAGCTTTTTGATGTGCTGCTGGATTCTGTTTGCCAGTGTTTTATTGAGGATTTTTGCATCGATGTTCATCAGGGATATTGGTCTAAAATTCTCTTTTTTTATTGTGTCTCTGCCAGGCTTTGGTATCAGGATGATACTGGCCTCATAAAATGAGTTATGGAGGATTCCGTCTTTTTCTGTTGATTGGAATAGTTTCAGAAGGAGTGGTACCAGTTCCTGTTTGTACCTCTGGTAGAATTTGGCTGTGAATCTATCTGGTCTTGGACTTTTTTTGGTCGGTAGGCTATTAATTATTGCCTCAATTTCAGATCCTGTTATTGGTCTATTCAGGGATTCAACTTCTTCCTGGTTTAGTCTTGGGAGGGTGTATGTTTGGAGGAATATATCCATTTCTTCTAGATTTTCTAGTTTATTTGTGTAGAGGTGTTTATAGTATTCTCTGATGGTAGTTTGTATTTCTGTGGGATCAGTGGTGATATCTCCTTTATCATTTTTTATTGCGTCTATTTGATTCTTCTCTCTTTTCTTCTTAATTAGTCTTGCTAGCGGTCTATCAATTTTGTTGATCTTTTCAAAAAACCAGCTCCTGGATTCATTGATTTTTTGAAGGGTTTTTTGTGTCTCTATCTCCTTTAGTTCTGCTCTGATCTTAGTTATTTCTTGCCTTCTTCTAGCTTTTGAATTTGTTGCCTTCTGTTTCTCTCGTTCTTTTAATTGTGATGTTACGGTGTCGATTTTAGATCTTTCCTGCTTTCTCTTGTGGGCATTTAGTGCTATAAATTTCTCTCTACACACTGCTTTAAATGTGTCCCAGAGATGCTGGTACGTTGTGTCTTTGTTCTCATTGGTTTCAAAGAACATCTTTATTTCTGCCTTCATTTCATTATTTACCCAGTAGTCATTCAGGAGCAGGTTGTTCAATTTCCATGCAGTTGAGCGGTTTTGAGTGAGTTTCTTAACCCTGAGTTCTAATTTGACTGCACTATGGTCTGAGAGACAGTTTGTTGTGATTTCTGTTCTTTTACATTTGCTGAGGAGTGCTTTACTTCCAACTATGTGGTCAACTTTGGAATAAGTGCAATGTGGTGTTGAGCAGAATGTGTATTCTGTTGATTTGGGGTGGAGAGTTCTGTAGATGTCTATTAGGTCTGCTTGGTGCAGAGCTGAGTTCAAGTCCTGGATATCCTTGTTAACCTTCTGTATTGTTGATCTATCTAATATTGACAGTGGGGTGTTAAATTCTCCCATTATTATTGTGTGGGAGTCTAAGTCTCTTTGTAGGTCTCTAATGACTTGCTTTATGAATCTGGGTTCTCCTGTATTGGGTGCATATATATTTAGGATAGTTAGCTCTTCTTGTTGAATTGATCCCTTTCCCATTATATAATGGCTTTCTTTGTCTCTTTGATCTTTGTTGGTTTAAAATCTGTTTTATCAGAGACTAGGATTGCAAATCCTGCTTTTTTTTTTTTTTTTTTTTTTTTTGCTTTCCATTTGCGTGGTAGATCTTCCTCCATCCCTTTATTTTGAGCCTATGTGTGTCTCTGCACGTGAGATGGGTTTCCTGAATACAGCACACTGATGGGTCTTGACTCTATCCAATTTGCCAGTCTGTGTCTTTCAATTGGGGCATTTAGCCCATTTACATTTAAGGTTGATATTGTTATGTGTGAAATTGATCCTGTCATTATGATGTTAGCTGGTTATTTTGCCTGTTATTTGATGCAGTTTCTTCCTAGCATCAATGGCCTTTACAATTTGGCATGTTTTTGCAGTGGCTGGTGCTGGTTATTCCTTTCCATGTTTAGTGCTTCCTTCAGGAGCTCTTGTAAGGCAGGCCTGGTGGTGACAAAATCTCTCAGCATCTGCTTGTCTGTAAAGGATTTTATTTCTCCTTCACTTATAAGCTTAGTTTGGCTAGATGTGAAATTCTGTGTTGAAAATTCTTTTCTTTAAAATTGTAGAATATTGGCCCCCACTCTCTTCTGGCTTGTAGAATTTCTGCTCAGAGATCAGCTGTTAGTCTGATGGGCTTCCCTTTGTGGGTAACCCAACCTTTCTCTCTGGCTGCCCTTAATATTTTTTCCTTCATTTCAATCTTGGTGAATCTGACAATTACATGCCTTGGGGTTGTGCTTTTCAAGGAGTATCTTTGTGGTGTTCTCTGTATTTCCTGAATTTGAATGTTGGCCTGCCTTGTTAGGTTGGGGAAGTTCTCTTGGATAATATCCTGACGAGTGTTTTCCAGCTTGGTTCCATTCTCCCCGTCACTTTCCGGCACACCAATCAGACGTAGATTTGGTCTTTTCACATAGTCCCATATTTCTTGGAGGCTTGTTCATTTCTTTTTACACTTGTTTCTCTAAACTTCTCTTTTCACTTCATTTCATTCGTTTGATCTTCAATCACTGATACCCTTTCTTCCACTTGATTGAATTGGCTACTGAAGCTTGTGCATGGGTCACGTAGTTCTTGTGCCATGGTTTTCAGCTCCATCAGGTCATTTAAGGTCTTCTCTACACTGTTTAGTCTAGTTAGCCATTCATTGAATCTTTTTTTCAAGGTTTTTAGCTTCCTTGTGATGGGTTCAAACATCCTGTTTTAGCTTGGAGAAGTTCGTTATTACCAACCTTCTGAAGTCTACTTCTGTCAACTTGTCAAAGTCATTCTCCATCCAGCTTTGTTCCATTGCTGGCAAGGAGCTGCGATCCTTTGGAGGAGAAGAGGTGCTCTGGTTTTTAGAATTTTCAGCTTTTCTGCTCTGGTTTCTCCCCATCTTTGTGGTTTTATCTACCTTTAGTCTTTGATGATGGTGACCTACAGATGGGGTTGTGGTGTGAATGTCCTTTTTGTTGATGTTGATGCTATTCCTTTCTGTTTGTTAGTTTTCCTTCTAACAGTCAGGTCCCTCAGCTGCAGGTCTGTTGGAGTTTGCTGGAGGTCCACTCCAGGCCCTGTTTACCTGGGTATCACCAGTGGATGCCTGCAGAACAGCAAATATTGCAGAACAGTAAATATTGCTGCCTGATCCTTCCTCTGAAGCTTTGTCTCAGAGGGGCACCCAGCTGTATGAGGTGTCAGTTGGCCCCTACTGGGAGGTGTCTCCTAGTTAGGCTACACAGGGGTCAGGGACCTACTTGAGGAGGCAGTCTGTCCATTCTCAGAGCTCAAACACTATGGTGGGAGAACCACTACTCTCTTTAGAGCTGTCAGACAGGGACGTTTAAGTCTGCAGAAGTTGTCTGCTGCCTTTTTTTTGGCTATGCCCTGCCCCTAGAGGTGGAGTCTACAGAGGCAGGCAGGCCTTGTTGAGCTGCGGTGGGCTCCACCCAGTTTGAACTTCCAGGCTGCTTTGTTTACCTACTCAAGCCTCAGCAATGGCAGATGCCCCTCCCCCAGGCAGACTGCCACCTTGCAGTTTGATCTGGGACTGCTGTGCTAGCAGTGAGCAAGGCTCCGTGGGCGTGGGATCTGCTAAGCCAGGTGTGGGATATAATCTCCTGGTGTGCCATTTGCTAAGACTGTTGGAAAAGCACAGTATTTGGGTGGCAGTGTCCCGATTTTCCAGGTACAGTCTGTCACAGCTTCCCTTGGCTAGGAAAGGGAAATCCCCTGACCCCTTGTGCTTCCTGGGTGAAGTGACGCCCCCACCCTGCTTTGGCTCACCCTCCATGGGCTGCACCCACTGTCCAACCAGTCCCAATGAGATGAACCAGGTACCTCAGTTGGAAATGCAGAAATCACCCGTCTTCTGTGTCAATTATGCTGGGAGCTGCAGACCGGAGCTGTTCCTATTCAGCCATCTTGGAACCATCCAAGAGCTGTTTTTATGTCCGTATTCTGAAAGACTAGTACAGGTCTGGTACATAATGGGTATTCAATAAATGTTTTTTGAGTGAATTACACATGTACTTTGAAGGAATAGAAATAGATACTTGATGGCAGTTCTAAGTCAAATTTATTAATTTATGAATGTGTAGGATTTCTTCTTATAGAGAATGAAAGCCATATAGCTTGATGTACTTCCCCTTTGGCATTTTCAGAAAACCCTGCAACTTTAAAACCCAGACTTGAAAATATCACCACCAAATCATCTTTATATAAAATAAAAAATGAAATTAAATGAAATTAGCACATCATACCACTCACCTAGCACAAATCATCAGAGATAGTAAAGTAGCATCAAGAGCCACTTGGAGACAGGTCAGCCTGGATTAGTGAAAGTTTATAGGAACATCAAGGGAGTTGACATTTAGATTCATACCTGATGACTTCTTGCTTAAAATGTAATTGAAGTACAAATCGATACATTGGCAACCAAACATAGTAAAGATCATCTAAGGAAACAAAGGGAAGAGATCCTATGAGCTACTTCAAATGAGTCATCTGATACAACAGAGTGCTGGACTTAGTTCCAAAATTTCTAGAAGCAAAGGCAAAAGAAAATAAGTGATTAAATCACATAGCTTTCTGTTTCTGTTGAAAGGACATGTAAATTCATACATGCAAACAAAATCAACTGGTTCGTAAGTGACAGAGCCAGAATGTGCACTTACCTGTCCCCAGAGCTGGTGTTCCCTCAGCACTCCAGGCTTTCCCCTCCTCACAGGGGGACATTCTCTGTGCATCCATCCACACTGGTCAGGGTGTATCTAACCTAGACAGCAATGTTGCTTCCCAGAATAGCTAGACTGGTTACATAAACTTCAGACTTTATCTGTGAAAAGGGGTTTATTTTGAAAAGCTTGAGAATCTCATAGACGGGTAGTAAAGGATATCAAGTTTACCTAAACTCCTTCCATAATGTTTGATGAAAGAGTGGAGTCATAAAATTCGTGGTTGTTTGGTGCTCTCTAACTTTTCTAAGGGCAAATGAAGGACAGGGTAAGAGACCTTATATCATGAGTGCATTGAGAAGAACATTTCTCTCTCTAGTCAGTGCATCTACAAAGAGGAAAGGAAAGAAAGAATGGTTTGTCAAGAGATGTGCTTATTATCCCATTTTTCCTTATGAAAATTATTTTCTACTTAGGTTACTGGTGTTTTGCCCAAATCATTCCTTTGCTTCTGGAAGGTTTTTGTTAATAAGGTGGTTCAGACACTGAGACAGGTATCTTTCTTTCTATCCTATATCCACATTCTTCTTTCATAGCACCTGTACCTGATGGCAGCTGGAGCACTTCCTGATGTCACCTTAATATAAATGCAGTGAGAAAAGGATGCCAGTAAAGCAAACCCAAGTTCTCCCCAATACAAAAGTGCATACAGACTGACTGCAAAGCAGGCTCTACCAAATAAATGCATTAGACAACTTGTTTTCTGCTTTGCTGTCGTCTGTCTTCTCTTTCAGAAGAATATTCCGTTATGCTTGAAGCCCAAGTTATGCTTGAGAACAAAGTGTCTGTGTAATGTATGTGTGGCTGAATGCCATAGGGATAGGGTAGGAAGGAAAGAAACAATATATTCTTCTATATAATCCTACTTTTCCACTGTTGAGAATAAAACAGGATTGTCTAGTTTAATGAAATTAAACTAATTCTCTAATAAATTAGGTGAAAGTGCTATATTAATCATCTAATACCAAATAGAATTTTAAAATATCACCAGTACAAAACATCAACCTTATTTAAGCTTCTAATCTTATTCACCCTAAGTGTATTGCATACTGTTGTAATTTACGATTGGTAATTCATTTTTTGAAAATCATATATAAAACATGGAATTACATTTAATCTTTTAAAAAGCCAAGAAAACATGGAATCTATTAATCTCTGCTAATTCCACTGAAGTATCAGTAAAGGGAATTTTTAAAGGCATAAACTTAAAAGACAAGGAGAATGGAAGAGAAGACAATTGCACCAAAATTTGGGGAATATGAAAGCAAATGGTGAGACCAGAGGAAGCCTAAGACTAAATGAAGTGAGGACTGCCTAGGGGAAGATGAAGTTCTTCTGCAGAACCTCAGAAAAATCCAGAAATTATACCTGGAAGTGATTTGGGTTGCAACTCCAAAGAAGAATCAGCTGGGCTCCTAGATTCCCTTCCCATGTTCTTTACAAGGCAACTGTCCTCTCCCAGCTGGGCAGAAGATGGGAGGTGATACTCTGAATCAGGAAGGCTCTGGCCTTAGAGACGCAGACACAGCTGTGGGCAGAGCACCACCTGGAAACAAGGTAATGCTATGTGTTAAACAGAGAGAATCCTTCCTCCCTGTAGCCTGCCTTTTCCTACTCAGCTCCAGGAAAATGTTGACAGACGGGCTTATATATCCCAAGCAGGAATTTGAAGGATTTCTCTTCTGGAGACTGACCAATCCAAGAGAAAAATGAACAGATACTGATTATTGAGGATTCCCAGCAAACGGCTGGGTCTGTATCTATCAGTGAAGTTCAAAAGCCCCAACCACTCACCCTCTATTTTGCAGTTCTTCATCCTTACATATGAACAAAGATCCAAGTATCACTGAATACCTGAGCAAACTCTTTAACATAAAATAGAGTGTATAGAACAGAAGAAAAAAGACTTGCAGGGTACACAGATTAAGGCAAGGAACAGAAAATACTAGAAAATTATAAGTAAAATTTGAGAAGTAAGAAAAGATAATGCATATGAAAAGAAACATTCAGAGAACAGCAACAAAAACTCTTAAAAATTAAGTACATGATAGCAAAAGTGAAAAATTTAATAGAAGATTTAGAAGATAAAGATGAAATCTTTCAGAAGGCAGAAAAATAATAGAGATGAGAAAAAGGAGAAAATAGACAAGAAAATTAGACAAGGGAAAGGAGTTCCAGAAATAAAGAGGTAGGAAAACAAAAGAGAGAAAATTAACTAAGAAGTAGAACCAAAAACAAAACAAAACAAAAAAAAACCCAGAACAGAAAGACTTGAGTTCTCTAATTAAGTATTTGGTACAGTGATGGGAGGACAATGCAGTATGAGAAATAGTTATGAATTTTCAGACTTCTGAGAACAAAGTGAAGAAGTTAAACCTTCCAGAAAGAAAGAAAAATAAAACAAGTCACATGCAAAGTTTCAGGAATCAGAACAGCATTGGGTTTCTCAACAGCAATGTTGGAAGCTAAAAAAAAAAAAAAAAAAGGCGGGGTGCGGTGGCTCATGCCTGTAATCCCAGCACTTTGGGAGGCCAGGGAGGGTGGATCACTTGAGGTCAGGAGTTTCAGAGCAGCCTGGCCAACATGGTGAAACCTTGTCTCTATCAAAAATACAAAGTAGCTGGGCGTGGTGGCAAGTGCCTGTGATCCCAGCTACTTGGGAAGCTGAGGCAGGAGAATTGCCTGAACCTGGGAGGAGGAGGTTGCAGTGAGCTGACATTGTGCCACTGCACTCCAGCCTGGGCGACAGGGCGAGACTCTGTAAAAACAACAACAACGGAACAATCTCCTTATAATGCTGAGGGAGAATGATTACCAACTCAGCATTCTATACCTATTTACACTTTTAATCAGTTGTGAAAGTCAGGTATAAAAACTCAAAAAATTTAACTAACGTGCACCTTTTTGCAAGAAACTACTGGAGGAAATATGCCACTCAATGAAGAAGTAAACTGGGAAAGTTGGTGCCATAGGTCCTAGATACTGAAAGGCACCCAACACAGGAGCAAAACTCAGGCAGTTCCCAGACTGGTGTTAAAGAGACAAAAGAGGATGATGGAAGAGAAGCAGGTCAAGAGAAACACTAATTCAGAGATTGGCACGAGAGGGTTAAGGAGGCCAAGCAGGATGTCTCTAAGAAGTAATAAAACTGACATTTTAACAGATGCATTTGACAGTTTTGAGAGAGTACTTATAGTTCTGTTTGAAAGTCAAGATATAAATAAGAGATGGACATAAAAAACTAAACAAATAAAAAAGAAGCTGCTAATAACTCCAGGGACAGAAAAAAAAAAGCAAGCAAAGAAATATATTATGCCTACATGTTCAGCTGGAAATGATAGTCATATAATCATATAATATAAACAGTGAATATTGATGTAACTATAATTATGACATTAATGGATTAGATATTCGATTGGAGAAGTGTGTGTGTGTGTGTGTGTGTGTTTTGTGAGAGAGTTAAATACTCATTTTTCATTGGGAAAAAATAATATTTAAGATTAAAAAATTGAGACAGTATAAGCGTGGTATTTAGAAATTATGAAGCTCACTATCAGAAAAACAACTATAAAGTGGAAAACTAGTCTGTCTTATCTCAAAATTAATGTAAACATTTCCTACTTTCCCCAGGGAGTGGAAATTTGGAAGGGAAGAAGTAACATTTCGAATTTTGATTTTTTACAAAAAATTATTGAATTGAGTTTTAAAACTATGTATGGTTTACAGTTTCTAGTTTAGCATGTAAGAAACTTGGAAGTTGCTGCCTTGTCTAATAAGTAAAAAGCTGAACACAATGAAAAACAATCAGCCTGTTTTAGATTCATAGGAGAAGTGATGTCACAGGGCAAACCTCTGCTCCCCAGACTGGAGAGACCATCAGGTGAATACAGGAAGTCACAACTTACTGGAGCAGACACCTCTGCAGTAACCAGTGCTGGGGAAGGGAAACCTGAACTGTGATTGAAGAATTGCTGGAGGCTTAGTGTGGACAAGTCTAAGAAATAAAAACCCCAAGGGACCCCAGGCATCAAGGGCCCCCACAGTTTTGTGAGTTTTACCTACTGGTGTTTTACCAGTTTCTCACAGTGAATGTCAGAGAAATATCTTCCTGTGCTTCCAGCAGGGGTGGGGAGTCAGGGGAAGGGACCATTTTGAAAACGCCAGAACATTCTGTTCTTAGCCAAGATCTTCTCTCAGAAGAAACTAATCAGACAGCCTAACCTGTTGCGGTTTTATCAGAGCCTAACTGAGCTGAAGTCAAACTCTAGCTAACTTTAGCCCTCCCATCCTACCTTTGGGTGAAAAAAAAAACTGAGAAGAACTTGTGAAGTTCATAATCTGGAGGCACAGGCTCACTAACAGACTGAGACCTAATTAATCATAGGACTATAGAATGCTTCCCCTCCCCACACAGCTTACCACCCATTACTGAAGTCCAATTTACAGCAGTTCCTTTTACCCAGTCCATCATGCCTGGCTGTCAACAAAAACAACAAGGCATACTAAGAGGCAAAAAAACAGTTTGAAGAGACAGACCAAGGACCAGAACCAGACTGAGATATGGCAGTGTTAATGGAATTATCAGACAAGGAATTTAAAACAACTATAATTAAAATACTAAGGGATAAATGAATAAAGTAGACAGCATGCAGGAACAGATGGGCAATATAAGCAAAGAGATGGAAATTCAAAGAAAGTACCAAAAAGAAATGCTAGGGGTCAAAAACACTGTAATAGAAATGAAGAATGCCTTTGAAGGAGTTATTAGTAAACTGGACACAGCTCAGGGGGAGTAAAAAAAAAAAAAAACAGCTCGAGGATATTTCAATACAAGCTTCCGAAACCAAAAAGAAAAGAGAAAAAAAATACTGAAAAATACCAGAACAGAATATCCAAGAACTATGGGACAACTACAGAAGGTATAACATGTGCATAACAGGAATACCAGAAGGAGAAGAAAGAGAGAAGGGAAGAGAAGAAATACTTGTTACATTAATGACTTAGAATTTTCCCCCAATTAATGTCAGACACCAAACCACGGATCCAGGAAAGTCAGAGAACACCAAGCAGAATAAATGCCAGAAAAATTGAACCTCAGCATATCATTTTCAAACAACATAAAATCAGAGATTAAAAAAAATCCCCAAAGAAGCCAGAGGAAAAAATACCTTACCTATACATGAGCAAAGATAAGAACTATATCTGACTGTTCCTCAGAAACCATGTAAACAGAAAGAGTGGAGTAAAATATTTAAAGTTTGAGAGAAAAAAAGTCTACCTATTTGGAATTTTGTACACTGTGAAATTATCCTTCAAAAGTGAAGGAGAAATAAAGACTTAATCAGACAAACAAAAATTGAGGGATTTTATTGCCAGTAAGCCTACCTTACAAGAAATGTTGAAAGAAGTCCTTTAGAGAGAAGGAAAATGATATCAGTCTGTAACTCATATCTACATGAGGAAAGAGAAAGCATGGGAGAATAAATAAGTGAAGGAAAAATAAACACCATTATTTTTCTTAATCTTAAGTGATCTAACGTATAACAATTTGTTCAAAGTAATACAAGCAACAATGTATTTGATTATGTATATTTTTATTTATATATAAGTAAAATGCATGACAGCAATAATACAAAGGATGGGAGGAAGGAATTTGGATTATCTGGTTATTATAAGGTACTGGCACTACCCCCGAAGTAGTATATTGTTATATTGTTATTTGAAAGTGAACTTGGACTTGTCATAAATGTATATTGCACACTCTAGGGCAACCTCTAAACTAAAAAAATGCATAACTGATATGCTAAAAAAGGAGAGAAAATAGGTTATATAATATGCTCAATTAAAACCACAAAGGCAAAAAAAAGAGTGAAGGAGAAAGATAGAAACGAAGAACAAGGGCAATAAAAACAAAACTATCAAATTTGGTAGATAGTAATCCAACTATATCAATGATCACTTTGAATGCCAATGGTCTAAATGTACCAATTAAAAGAGTATCAAAGTATATCAAAATACAAGATCTAAGTATGTGTTGTCTATAAGAAATACACTTTAAATATAAAGACACATGTGAATTAAAAGAAAATGGATGGAGAAAGATATATCATGCTCACATTAATCAAAAGAAAGCAGTAACGACTATATTAATTTCAGACATAGCCTACTTCAGAGCAAAGAAGGTTATCAGAAACAAAGAGGGCCATTATATAATGATAAAAGGGTCACTTCTACAAGAAGATGTAACAGTTTTTAATGTGTATGCACCTAACAACAGAGATTCAAAGTATGTGAGGCAAAAAACTGATAGAATGGCAAAAAAATAGATGAACACATTATTGTTAGAGACTTTAATACCCCTCCTTCAGAAATGAACACATATAGCAGGCAGAACATTAGTAAGAGTGTAATTGAACTAAATAGCACCACCAGTCAACTGGATATAATGGACATGGACTACTTCATCTAACAACAGAAGAATATATAATCATCCCTCAGTATCCACGGGAGATTGGTTCCAGGATCCCCCTCAAATACCAAAATCCATGAATGTGCAAGTCCCTGATATAAAGTGGTATAGCATTTGCATATAACATTGGTGCATCCCTCTGTATACTTTAAATCATCTCTAGATTACTTATACCTAGTACAAGGTAAATGCTATGTAAATAGTTGTTGTTAGTATTATTGTTGTTAATAGTATTATTAGTATAATTAGTATTAATAATTGTTAATAGTATTGAGGGAAACATGAAAGAAAAAAGTCTGTACTTGTTCAGTACAAACATAATTTTTTTCAAATATTTTCTATCTGTGGTTGATTGAATCCATGAATACAAAATCCACAGATATGAAGGGCTGACTATATATATTCTTTCTGAGCTACCATGGAACACTCACCAAGACAGAACCGCATTCTGGGCCATAAAACATATTTCAACACATTTTTTAAAACAGAAATCATACAATGTCTGCTGTTAGGCTACAACAGAATTAAACTAGAACACAGTAACAGAAAGATAGCTGGAAAATCCTCAAATATGAGATTAAACAATAAATTTCTAAATAAGACATGGGCGAAATAAGAAATCGCAAGATAAATTTAAAAATATTTTAAACCAAATGGAAATGAAAATACAACTTACCCAAATTTGGGGGATGCAGTTAAAACGTACATGGAGGGAAATTTATAGTATTGAATGCATGCATATATTAGAAAAACAGATCTAAACTCTACCGTCTAAGCTTCCACCTTAGGAAGTTATAAACAGAAATTAAATTACCCAAATTAAATCCAAAGTAAGCAGAAAGAAAGAAATAAAAATTAGAGCAGAAATCAAAGAAATTGAAAACCTGAAATAGAGAAAATCAATGAAACCAAAAGCTGGTTCTTTGAAAAGATCAATAAAATTGGTAATCCTCTAGCCAGTCTAAGAAAAATGAGAGAAGATATGAATTGCTAATATCAAGAATGAAAGAGGTGACATCATTGCAGATCTGGTGGACATTAAAAGAATAATAAAGGAATACAATGAATAACTCTCTGCCCACATTTGATAACCTAGATAAATTTACCAATTCCTTGAAAGATAACAATCTTCTAAAACTCACACAAGAAGAAATAAACAATGTGAATAGGCCTGGATTTATTAACTACATTAAATAAATAATTAATAAACCTTCCATGGCAGAAAGCACCAGGCCTAGATGGGTTTACTGGTAAATTCCACCAAATGTTTTATTTTATTTTAGAATTTCTTTTGTTATTATTATTATTGTTATTTTTGAGACATGTCTCACTCTGTTGCCCAGGCTGGAGTGCAGTGGCAAGATCACTGCAGCCTTATCCTCCCAAGCTCAAGAGGTCCTCTCACCTCAGCCTCCCAAGTAGCTGGGACTATAGGCATGTGCCACCATGCCCAACTAATTTTTGTATTTTTTTTGTAGAGACAGCATTTTGTCTTGTTGCCCAGGCTGGTCTCAAACTCCTGAACTCAAGCAATCTGTCCACCTCAGCCTCCCAAAGTGCTGAGATTACAGGCGTGAGCCACCATGCCTAGCCAATTCCACCAAACGTTTAAGGAAGACATTATACCAGTACTCTACAATCTCTTTCAGAAAATGGGAGCAGAGACAGTATTCTGACTCTAACTAATTCAATGAGGCTGGGTATTACTCTAATTCCAAAACTAGGCAAAGGTATTACAAAAAAAGAAAACTACAGCCCAACAACTCTCAGGAACATAGATGCAAAAATCCTCAACAAAATATTAGCCAACTGCATTAATAATGTATAAAAAGAATTATATACCAAAACCCAATTAGGATTAATCCCAGGTGTGCAAGCCTGTTTCAACATTTAAAATGAATTAATGAAATCCATCACATCGAAAGGTTAAATAAGAAAAATCATATGATCATATCAATTGTTGTAGAAAAGGTATTTGACAAAATTAAAGCCTCATTCCTGATAAAAACTCTCAGTAAACTAGGAATAATGAGAATTTCCTCAACTTTATAAATAATTTCTACAAAAAACCTACAGCTAACATTATACTTAATGGCAAGAAACATAAAGCCTTCCTTCTAAGACCAGGAACAAAGGGAAGATATCCCCTCTCACCACTGCTTTTCAACATTGTATTGGAAGTCCTAGCTAATACAATAAGAAAAGGAAATAAAAGGTATACAGATTGGAAGAGAAGAAATAAAACTATCTTTATTTGCAGATGACACGATCATCTATATAGACAATCTGAAAGAATCCACAAAAAAGATTTCTGGCATTAATAAGCAATTATAGGCCAGGTATCATGGCTCATGCCTGTAATCCCAGCACTTTGGGAGGCCGAGGTGGGCAGATCGCTTGAGGTCAGGAGTTTGAGACCAGCCTGGCCAACATGGCGAAACCCTATCTCTACCAAAAATAAGAAAAATTAGCTGGGCACGGTGGTGCATGCCTGTAATCCCAGCTACTCAGGAGGCTGAGGCACGAGAATCACTTGAACCTGGGAGGTGGAGGTTGCAGTGAGCTGAGATCATGCCACTGCACTCCAGCATGAGTGACAGAGCAAGAATCTGTGTCAAAAGAAGAAGAAAAAAAGCAAAGCAATTATAGCACAGTTTCAGGATGCAAAGTTAACAAAGTAAACATACAAAAATCGATCACTTTCCTATATATCAGCAATGAACAAGTGAGATTTGAAATTTAAAACACAATACCATTTATGTTAGCATCCAAAAAGATGAAATAAAGTTGGCTCTCTGTATCTACGAGTTCTGCATCTGTGAATCCAATCACCTGCAGATTAAATATACTCATTAAAAAAATAAAAAGTAACAATAAAATACAAGACAAATAGAAATATAGTATAATACAGTATTTACCTAGCATTTGCATTGTATTAAGTATTATATGTAATCTAGAGATGATTCAAAACCTACAGGAGGATGTGCATGGTTATATGCAAATGCTACACCATTTTATATTAGAAACGAGCATTTTTGGAGTTTAGTATCTGTGGGGGGTCCTGAAATCAACATCCCATGGATGCCAAGGGACGACTGTGCTGAGAAATAAATATAACAAAATCTGTACACAAACTTTATGAGGAAAACCAGAAAACTGAAACTAAAAAGGAACTAAATAAATGGAGAGATATTCCATATTCATGGATAGGAAGACTCAATATTGTCAAGATATTAGTTCTTCCTAGCTTGATCTATAGATTCAATATAATCCCAGTCAAAATCTCAGCAAGTTATTGTGTGGATATTGACACACTGATTCTAAAGTTTACATGGAGAAGCAAAAAAAACAAAAAACAAAAAACACAAAACAAAAAACACCAGGATAGCCAATACAATATTGAAGGAGAACAAAATTGGAGGACTGACACTATCTGAATTTAAGACTTACCATAAAGCTACCATAATCAAGATAATGTGGTATTGGTGAAAAATAGACAAAGGGTGAGAATAGAGGGCCCAGAAATGAACCAACATAAATATAGTAAGCTGATCTTTAACACAGGATCAAAAGCAACATAATGGAACTAGAAATCTTTTGAACAAATAGTGCTGAGGCAACTGGACACCCACATGCAAAAGTAAAAATTTTTATAGGCCTTACATCCTTCACAGAAATTTAACTCAAAAGTGGATCACTGACCTAAATGAAAAACTATAAAACTATTGAAAGAAAACATAGGAGAAAATCTAGATGATCTTCAGTTTGATGATGACTTTTTAGATATAAAACTGAAGGCACGACTCATTAATGGAAGAACTGATAAGTTGAACTGATGAAAATTTAAAATTCCTGTACTATGAAAGACACTGTCAAGAGAATGAAAAGACAAGCCACAGACTGAAAGAAAATATTTGACAAGGGACTGTTATCTAAAATATATAAAGAATTCTTAAAACTCAACAATAAGAAAACAATCAGATTAAAAAATGGACCAAAGACCTTAACAGACATCTTACCAAAGAAGATATAAAAATGGCAAATAAGCATATGAAAAGATGTTTCATTTCATATGTCATCAAGGAAATGCAAATGGAAAAAATGAGATCCCATTACACACCTATTACTATGGCCAAAACCCAGAATACTTACACCACCAAATGCTGGCAAGGATGTGGAGCAACAGGAACTGTCATTCATTGCTTGGTAGCAATGCAAAATTTAACAGCCACTTTGGAAGACAGTTTTGTGGTATCTTACAAAATGAAACATATGATCCAGTAGTTGTACTTCTTGATATTTACCCAAAGCAATTAAAATTTGATGTCCACACAAAAACTTGCACGCATATGTTTATAGCAGCTTTGTTCATAATTTCCCAAACTTGAAGAAACCAAGGTGCTTGTATACATTCAATAGGCGAAAGTATACATAAACTGTGGTATATTTAGACAGTGGAATATTATTCAGCCCTAAAAAGAAACGAGCTATCAAACTATGAAAAGGCATGGATGAAACTTAGGTGCATACTACTAAGTGAAAGAAGCCAATCTGAAAAGTCTACATGTTGTATGATTCCAACTATATAACATTCTGGAAAAGGTACAACTAGGGAGACAGCAAAAAGCTCAGTGGTTGCCAGGGTTTAAGGAGAAGAGAGGGATGAATAGGCAGAGACAGAGAATTTTTAGGGCAGTGACATTACTCTGTAGGATACTATAATGGTGGATACATGTCATTATACATTTATCTAAACCCATAGAATGTAGAACACCAAGAGTGAACCCTAATGTAAACTATGGACACTGGGTCATAAGGATGGATCAAAATAGGTCATTAGTGGTAATAAATGTACAATCATGGTGGGGGATATTGATAGTGGGGGAGGCTATTCATATGCAGAGGCAGAGAGTATATGGGAAATCTCTGTACCTGAACCTAAAATCACTCTTTTTTTTTTTCAGAGTCCACAGAGCTATTTTATTATTATTACTATTATTATTGTTATTTTTTAAAATTATACTTTAAGTTTTAGGGTACATGTGCACATTGTGCAGGTTAGTTACATATGTATACATGTGCCATGCTTGTGCGCTGCACCCACTAACTCGTCATCTAGCATTAGGTATATCTCCCAATGCTATCCCTCCCCCCTCCCCCCTCCCCACCACAGCCCCCAGAGTGTGATATTCCCCTTCCTGTGTCCATGTGATCTCATTGTTCAATTCCCACCTATGAGTGAGAATATGCGGTGTTTGGTTTTTTGTTCTTGCGATAGTTTACTGAGAATGATGGTTTCCAATTTCATCCATGTCCCTACAAAGGACATGAACTCATCATTTTTTATGGCTGCATAGTATTCCATGGTGTATATGTGCCACATTTTCTTAATCCAGTCTATCATTGTTGGACATTTGGGTTGGTTCCAAGTCTTTGCTATTGTGAATAATGCCGCAATAAACATACGTGTGCATGTGTCTTTATAGCAGCATGATTTATAGTCCTTTGGGTATATACCCAGTAATGGGATGGCTGGGTCAAATGGTATTTCTAGTTCTAGATAGATCCCTGAGGAATCGCCACACTGACTTCCACAATGGTTGAACTAGTTTACAGTCCCACCAACAGTGTAAGAGTGTTCCTATTTCTCCACATCCTCTCCAGCACCTGTTGTTTCCTGACTTTTTAATGATTGCCATTCTAACTGGTGTGAGATGATATCTCATAGTGGTTTTGATTTGCATTTCTCTGATGGCCAGTGATGATGAGCATTTTTTCATGTGTTTTTTGGCTGCATAAATGTCTTCTTTTGAGAAGTGTCTGTTCATGTCCCTCACCCACTTTTTGATGGGGTCGTTTGTTTTTCTCTTGTAAATTTGTTTGAGTTCATTGTAGATTGTGGATATTAGCCCTTTGTCAGATGAGTAGGTTGTGAAAATTTTCTCCCATGTTGTAGGTTGCCTGTTCACTCTGATGGTAGTTTCTTTTGCTGTGCAGAAGCTCTTTAGTTTAATTAGATCCCATTTGTCAATTTTGGCTTTTGTTGCCATTGCTTTTGGTGTTTTGGACATGAAGTCCTTGCCCACGCCTATGTCCTGAATGGTAATGCCTAGGTTTTCTTCTAGGGTTTTTATGGTTTTAAGTCTAACATTTAAATCTTTAATCCATCTTGAATTAATTTTTGTATAAGGTGTAAGGAAGGGATCCAGTTTCAGCTTTCTACATATGGCTAGCCAGTTTTCCCAGCACCATTTATTAAATACGGAATTCTTTCCCCATTGCTTGTTTTTCTCAGGTTTGTCAAAGATCAGATAGTTGTAGGTATGCGGCGTTATTTCTGAGGGCTCTGTTCTGTTCCATTGATCTATATATCTGTTTTGGTACCAGTACCATGCTGTTTTGATTACTGTAGCCTTGTAGTATAGTTTGAAGTCAGGTAGTGTGATGCCTCCAGCTTTGTTCTTTTGGCTTAGGATTGACTTGGCGATGCGGGCTCTTTTTTGGTTCCATATGAACTTTAAAGTAGTTTTTTCCAATTCTGTGAAGAAAGTCATTGGTAGCTCGATGGGGATGGCATTGAATCTGTAAATTACCTTGGGCAGTATGGCCATTTTCATGATATTGATTCTTCCTACCCATGATCATGGAATGTTCTTCCATGTGTTTGTATCCTCTTTTATTTCCTTGAGCAGTGGTTTGTAGTTCTCCTTGAAGAGGTCCTTCACATCCCTTGTAAGTTGGATTCCTAGGTATTTTATTCTCTTTGAAGCAATTGTGAATGGGAGTTCACTCATGATTTGGCTCTCTGTTTGTCTGTTGTTGGTGTATAGGAATGCTTGTGATTTTTGTACATTGATTTTGTATCCTGAGACTTTGCTGAAGTTGCTTATCAGCTTAAGGAGATTTTGGGCTGAGACGATGGGGTTTTCTAGATAAACAATCATGTCGTCTGCAAACAGGGACAATTTGACTTCCTCTTTTCCTAATTGAATACCCTTTATTTCCTTCTCCTGCCTGATTGCCCTGGCCAGAACTTCCAACACTATGTTGAATAGGAGTGGTGAGAGAGGGCATCCCTGTCTTGTGCCAGTTTTCAAAGGGAATGCTTCCAGTTTTTGCCCATTCAGTATGATATTGGCTGTGGGTTTGTCATAGATAGCTCTTATTATTTTGAAATACGTCCCATCAATACCTGATTTATTGAGAGTTTTTAGCATGAAGGGTTGTTGAATTTTGTCAAAGGCTTTTTCTGCATCTATTGAGATAATCATGTGGTTTTTGTCTTTGGCTCTGTTTATATGCTGGATTACATTTATTGATTTGCATATATTGAACCAGCCTTGCATCCCAGGGATGAAGCCCACTTGATCATGGTGGATAAGCTTTTTGATGTGCTGCTGGATTCGGTTTGCCAGTATTTTATTGAGGATTTTTGCATCAATGTTCATCAAGGATATTGGTCTAAAATTCTCTTTTTTGGTTGTGTCTCTGCCCGGCTTTGGTATGAGAATGATGCTGGCCTCATAAAATGAGTTAGGGAGGATTCCCTCTTTTTCTATTGATTGGAATAGTTTCAGAAGGAATGGTACCAGTTCCTCCTTGTACCTCTGGTAGAATTCGGCTGTGAATCCATCTGGTCCTGGACTCTTTTTTGTTGGTAAACTATTGATTATTGCCTCAATTTCAGCTCCTGTTATTGGTCTATTCAGAGATTCAACTTCTTCCTGGTTTAGTCTTGAGAGGGTGTATGTGTCGAGGAATGTATCCATTTCTTCTAGATTTTCTAGTTTATTTGCGTAGAGGTGTTTGTAGTATTCTCTGATGGTAGTTTGTATTTCTGTGGGATCGGTGGTGATATCCCCTTTATCATTTTTTATTGTGTCTATTTGATTCTTCTCTCTTTTTTTCTTTATTAGTCTTGCTAGTGGTCTATCAATTTTGTTGATCCTTTCAAAAAACCAGCTCCTGGATTCATTGATTTTTTGAAGGGTTTTTTGTGTCTCTATTTCCTTCAGTTCTGCTCTGATTTTAGTTATTTCTTGCCTTCTGCTAGCTTTTGAATGTGTTTGCTCTTGCTTTTCTAGTTCTTTTAATTGTGATGTTAGGGTGTCAATTTTGGATCTTTCCTGCTTTCTCTTGTGGACATTTAGTGCTATAAATTTCCCTCTACACACTGCTTTGAATGCATCCCAGAGATTCTGGTATGTTGTGTCTTTGTTCTTGTTGGTTTCAAAGAACATCTTTATTTCTGCCTTCATTTCGTTATGTACCCAGTAGTCATTCAGGAGCAGGTTGTTCAGTTTCCATGTAGTTGAGCGGCTTTGAGTGAGATTCTTAATCCTGAGTTCTAGTTTGATTGCACTGTTGTCTGAGAGATAGTTTGTTATAATTTCTGTTCTTTTACATTTGCTGAGGAGAGCTTTACTTCCAACTATGTGGTCAATTTTGGAATAGGTGTGGTGTGGTGCTGAAAAAAATGTATATTCTGTTGATTTGGGGTGGAGAGTTCTGTAGATGTCTATTAGGTCCGCTTGGTGCAGAGCTGAGTTCAATTCCTGGGTATCCTTGTTGACTTTCTCTCTCGTTGATCTGTCTAATGTTGACAGTGGGGTGTTAAATTCTCCCATTATTAATGTGTGGGAGTCTAAGTCTCTTTGTAGGTCACTCAGGACTTGCTTTATGAATCTGGGTGCTCCTGTATTGGGTGCATATATATTTAGGATAGTTAGCTCCTCTTGTTGAATTGATCCCTTTACCGTTATGTAATGGCCTTCTTTGTCTCTTTTGATCTTTGTTGGTTTAAAGTCTGTTTTATCAGAGACTAGGATTGCAACCCCTGCCTTTTTTTGTTTTCCATTTGCTTGGTAGATCTTCCTCCATCCTTTTATTTTGAGCCTATGTGTGTCTCTGCACGTGAGATGGGTTTCCTAAATACAGCACACTGATGGGTCTTGACTCTCTACCCAACTTGCCAGTCTGTGTCTTTTAATTGGAGAATTTAGTCCATTTACATTTAAAGTTAATATTGTTATGTGCGAATTTGATCCTGTCATTATGATGTTAGCTGGTGATTTTGCTCGTTAGTTGATGCAGTTTCTTCCTAGTCTCGATGGTCTTTACATTTTGGCATGATTTTGCAGCGGCTGGTACCGGTTGTTCCTTTCCATGTTTAGCGCTTCCTTCAGGAGCTCTTTTAGGGCAGGCCTGGTGGTGAAAAAAATCTCTCAGCATTTGCTTGTCTGTAAAGTATTTTATTTCTCTTTCACTTATGAAGCTTAGTTTGGCTGGATATGAAATTCTGGGTTGAAAATTCTTTTCTTTAAGAATGTTGAATATTGGCCCCCACTCTCTTCTGGCTTGTAGGGTTTCTGCTGAGAGATCCGCTGTTAGTCTGATGGGCTTCCCTTTGAGGGTAACCCGACCTTTCTCTCTGGCTGCCCTTAACATTTTTTCCTTCATTTCAACTTTGGTGAATCTGACAATTATGTGTCTTGCAGTTGCTCTTCTCGAGGAGTATCTTTGTGGCGTTCTCTGTATTTCCTGAATCTGAACGTTGGCCTGCCTTGCTAGGTTGGGGAAGTTCTCCTGGATAATATCCTGCAGAGTGTTTTCCAACTTGGTTCCATTCTCCGCATCACTTTCAGGTACACCAATCAGACGTAGATTTGGTCTTTTCACATAGTCCCATATTTCTTGGAGGCTTTGCTCATTTCTTTTTATTCTTTTTTCTCTAAACTTCCCTTCTCGCTTCATTTCATTGATTTTGTCTTCCATCACTGATACCCTTTCTTCCAGTTGATCGCATCGTCTCCTGAGGCTTCTGCATTCTTCACGTAGTTCTCGAGCCTTGGTTTTCAGCTCCATCAGCTCCTTTAAGCACTTTTCTGTATTGGTTATTCTAGTTATACATTCTTCTAAATTTTTTTCAAAGTTTTCAACTTCTTTGCCTTTGGTTTGAATGTCCTCCCGTAGCTCAGAGTAATTTGATCGTCTGAAGACTTCCTCTCTCAGCTCGTCAAAATCATTCTCCATCCAGCTTTGTTCCGTTGCTGGTGAGGAACTGCGTTCCTTTGGAGGAGGAGAGGCGCTCTGCGTTTTAGAGTTTCCAGTTTTTCTGTTCTGTTTATTCCCCATCTTTGTGGTTTTATCTACTTTTGGTCTTTGATGATGGTGATGTACAGATGGGTTTTCGGTGTGGATGTCCTTTCTGTTTGTTAGTTTTCCTTCTAACAGACAGGACCCTCAGCTGCAGGTCTGTTGGAATACCCTGCTGTGTGAGGTGTCAGTGTGCCCCTGCTGGGGGGTGCCTCCCAGTTAGGCTGCTCGGGGGTCAGGGGTCAGCAACCCACTTGAGGAGGCAATCTGCCCGTTCTCAGATCTCTAGCTGCGTGCTGGGAGAACCACTGCTCTCTTCAAAGCTGTCAGACAGGGACATTTAAGTCTGCAGAGGTTAGTGCTGTCTTTTTGTTTGTCTGTGCCCTGCCCCCAGAGGTGGAGCCTACAGAGGCAGGCAGGCCTCCTTGAGCTGTGGTGGGCTCCACCCAGTTTGAGCTTCCCGGCTGCTTTGTTTACCTAAGCAAGCCTGGGCAATGGCGGGCGCCCCACCCCCAGCCTCCCTGCCGCCTTGCAGTTTGATCTTAGACTGCTGTGCTAGCAATCAGCGAGACTCCGTGGGCGTAGGACCCTCCGAGCCAGGTGTGGGATATAGTCTCGTGGTGTGTCGTTTTTTAAGCCGGTCTGAAAAGCGCAATATTCGGGTGGGAGTGACCCGATGTTCCAGGTGCGTCCGTCACCCCTTTCTTTGACTCGGAAAGGGAACTCCCTGACCGCTTGCACTTCCCAGGTGAGGCAATGCCTCGCCCTGCTTTGGCTTGTGCACGGTGCGCGCACCCACTGGCCTGCGCCCACTGTCTGGCACTCCCTAGTGAGATGAACCCGGTACCTCAGATGGAAATGCAGAAATCACCCGTCTTCTGCGTCGCTCACGCTGGGAGCTGTAGACCGGAGCTGTTCCTGTTCGGCCATCTTGACTCCTCCCCTAAAATCACTCTTTAAAAAATCTATATACAAGCATAACTGGCACATATTAACTTAAAATCATACAGAAATTAGAAAATTTGACAACTGTATGATCTTTGTATTGGAAAAGATGTTACTAGATCATTCAGTGGCTTTCAAACTTTTTGGACTACTGTTCACCATTAGAATATATGTCACATAACAACCTAGGACACACACACACACACTTTGCACCTACAAAACCATAATATATATTTCATGAAACAATGCTTAGGCATACTATTTGTAATCTGCTGATATTTTTAATAGTATTTTTCTCTATTTTTTAAAGAAAATGTGTTGGATTGTGACTCACTAATTAATTTCGTGAACTGTGATTTGAAAAACACTAATCTAATCCAACATTTGTTGTTTTGGACCCAACCCCTCATAGAAAACTTCCTGATTCCCACTCAGCACTGATCTTTGGCCAAGTGCACCAACAGGACTCCTGAGGTGGTTTAGGGGTAGCCAGGGTTCAGTGAGACCATCTCACATTGGAGCCGACAATCTCCTTCAAGTCCTCTGGAGCCAAGCTTGGAGCAGGAATACATCTTGGTGAATGCAGTAGCTTTCTGGGTCCTACAGTGATATAAATATTTCAATCAACACTTTTGCACATGGGGGTACTTAATAAATACTTGCTTTGCTGATTTGGCTTCATTTGTTAATAAAAGCCCACTAAAACCTTATCATAAGCATGCACTTATTCTCTTTGTTTTTTTGCTATTTAAATAGAGCTGTTGGCATGTTAAATGGTTTGCATTTGTGTTCCCATTTGACTCGGTAGATATTGATCCATTGCATCTTGAAGGGTTCAGTGTTCAGAGTGATGCTGAAGCTCCACCACTGGTGTCATTCTTTTGAAAGGTGCTCATACATCATTTGTCACTCAAGTACATTCAACTTCATTCACAAGGGATGGACTGGAGTGGTCCAGCCATGCAGGGCTTTTTTGTTAAGCACACCAAAAGGATGCACATTTCAGACATCTCAATGGACCAGATCCTCACAAAAGGATGAAAAGTGTTTGAAAACAGGAAACACAGAATAGTGGAAGAGTTTGGTTTAGTGAAAATATAGGCCTCTGGAAACTACTGTGCTCCATTTCCCTTAATTCTTGAACTTCAGATATAACAAATGAACTGCTAATGTTATAAAGATTAAACCCTGTCTCTGGGGAATAGGTAAAGCTACAAAGACATTGAAGATTAGTGGAAGCTTGTCTGGTGTGTGGTGAACTTAGGATATAATCTTAGCTGACTTAATATTTTGTCATCTGTGAATTTTCTTGAAAGTTTTCTAGAGGGAAACACTGATCGACAAGTTTTTAAGGTTTTTTTTTGGCTTGTTTGTTTTGTTTTTAAACTAAGCAGAAATTCATAAACATGTATTATAAAGTTGTCACTCATTCTAGTGGCTCTCTGTTTTTTCTTTTCAAGCTTGTGGAAATTGTACATATTTTTAATGCTTTCAAATAAAACATACATCAAAGGAAAAAATTCTTTTCCTCTGAACAATTTAAAATCCCATTAAAACGCTTTATACAGGCCGGGCGCAGTGGCTCACGCCTATAATCCCAGCACTTTGAGAGGCCGAGGCGGGCGGATCACGAGGTCAGGAGATCGAGACCATCCTGGCTAACACGGTGAAACCCCGTCTCTACTAAAAATACAAAAAATTAGCCGGGCGTGGTGGCGGGCGCCTGTAGTCCCAGCTACTCAGGAGGCTGAGGCATGAGAATGGCGTGAACCCGGGAGGCGGAGCTTGCAGTGAGCCGAGATAGCGCCGCTGCACTCCAGCCTGGGCAATACTGTGAGACTCCATCTCAAAAAAAAAAAAAAAAAAAAAAAGCTTTATACAATCTTAAATTCCCATCAGAACATATCACAAACTGCTGGTCAAGAGGAAAGCATATGAGAGACTTGTTTTAAAACAGAAGAGTAATAGTTATATTTCTGTGTCTATTTTTGTAACTCAGTTGAAAACCGAGTTATAACCAAAGAAAGATACTTAAAGAATGTATGGAGACCTGGAATGTGAGAGTGAAAGATCACCGGTAGATTGCTGCTATTGATAAGGTGCATTATACACCTTATCTATATATATAATATATATAATGTATATAAATATACAAAGTATAATTTAACCTCTGATGAAGTGTTTCTCAAAGTTTTATCTGTGGGCCAGTTTCATCAGAATCACTTCAGGTGCTTGTTAACATCTGAGGTTAGCTGGCTCCTCATATCTGTGAGTAGGGTCCAGGAAGATATGTCTGACAAGTTCCTCAAGTGATTTTGATGAACACTCAAAGAAAGAACCACTGCTCTATTGATGGGGGATTGTGCATGGAAGTTGGAGGGAGTAGGAAGTTCAGAAAGAAAGATGGAGTTGGGGAGAGAGAAAGGGCAGAGAGAAGTGGGTAGTGGGAGAGAGAGAAAGAGAACCTGGCCACTATTTATAAGTGTAGCAGGAATAAATATTCTCGTGCTACTCCAGAAACCTTAAAAAACAAACAAACAAACAAAGAAAACAGTGATTGTTGCTCTAGGTTTTCTAGAAAGAGGCGTGTCTGGGAGATTTACACAGTGTATCTGAAACCCTTCTTGGAATCATGGAATTCTCTAAAAGCTGCTGAAATTCTCTCCTCCTTTTTCTTATTGTCAGACTGCACGTGTGTGCCATTTTCTGTTTCCTTCTTTGTCCTATGTATCATGGTAATCACATGACCATTCTCAATCTATGTTCTGAAACATTGACCCTTTTGTTCTATGAACAAAGCTTTCAGAAGTGCAATTCTTTTTGAAAACTATTTTAATCTGTTATATACAAATCATGTAGTTTATATAACGTTAAACAATGACATTATATATCAGAAAGGGGAGCAGATCAAATACTTTGCAGATTGTAAATTATCCAAATCTACTGATACTGCACAGACGCTGTTTTACCCTAAAAGCGAGGAACTAGTGGTTTTTGAGTAAAATCTTACACTAAGCACTCCACTTTGTGACTCACAGTGTGGTTTGCAGACCAGCAGAATTGCCATCACCTGGGACATCATTAGGAATGCAGAATCTTGAGTTCTCCCCAGACATACTTAATCCAATTCTACAGTCTAAAAATATCCTCAGGTGATCTGTATGCACTCTCAAGTTCCAGAAACACTGTTTACCACTCAGTTCGTTTTAAAACGATGAGAAGTTCCGTTAACTGCACAACAGTACACATTTCTGCTAAGTAATGGTAGTTTTTATACATGTGGAGTTTTACTCTAGCCATCTGAAATGTTAAAGCTGGAAAAGATGATATAATCTCAAATTTGCAAATTCATGGCCCTGGGCCTTTTGCAAGCCCAACTAAAAACTTTTCAGAAACCTTCAAAAGCTGTTAAAACCACAGGAAGTGTAATTCTTCCTCCACTTTGACTGCCTTTCTCCAGAGTAGCAGTCTTCTGGAATTCCAGTGCGTACATTTCTCCACATTGCTATAGAAGTAGGCTTTGGACATGTGACCCATGTGTAGACCCTTCCCAGTCTTGCAGGAAACTGATTGTGTATGTCTACACACACTGGTCATTGTTATAATATAAATTCAGCTGGCATATTTCATGTCTAATCACTATAATATAATAGGTGAACAAAGTAGGAGGAAGGCCCTGGTGGCATTAGTAAGAAATAGCGTCAGCCATTTAAATGGGAAATCTGGGTGACTTGACCTGTGAAAAACAGTTTTTTGTTTTCCCAAAGCCATTTAAGATAATTATGTTGGAGTTTCAGAGTGACATGGTTGGAGGGTGTAAGAGACTTGTTTGGGTCCCACTTGCTGTTTCTTGCACCTGGTAGGACCTCATCTGGAACAGGTGGATTATCTTGTTATGAGCTGAAGTCTCTCACTCTAAGACACAAGAAATCACATAGCAACTGTGGTGTTCTTGTCTAAGAATCTACCTTTCATGCTTATTGAAGTACATTGTAACTTCTGTCAACTACATGGGTCAGAATGGGCATTTTTGCCAAGCCTGAGACCTAGACTGCCCTGTGATGACTTTGGTCCTCTTTAGAGGATGCCAAGTAAAAAAAGAAAAAAACCTTTATTTATTCTCTCAAGATGGTAGAGAAAACACACACACATTCTCTCTCACACACGGACTTGAAACTAAGGGAGAGATCAATCACTTAGATTGTTTTAGAACCCAAATTTTAAAAGTTTGAACATTTAGTAATGAGTAGTAATGAGTAATTTAATAATTTAGTAATGGGTAGTAGTACTAGAACATGAATGGTAATATGATTACCCCAAAAGTTGCCTGCTGTATAATTAGTGAATTGATATATTCATTCAACAAATATTTACTGAACACTTAAATGCCAAGTACTCTGTTAAGAGCTGGGGGTTTGAAGGAAATTGGAGTTGATTCATGACTTCAAGACTTTTAGAAAAAAGAAATAAAGAAGCAAGAACGAAATAATGTGGTAAGTGCTAAAATGCAGGTATGGGTTTAAAGTTACATAACTGCCAGGTGCTGTGGTTCATGCCTGTATTCCCAGTATGTTGGGAGGCTAATATGGGAGAAGCCCAGGAGTTCGAGGCTGGCCTGGGCAACATAGTAAGACTTCATCTTTACAAATCCTTTCTTTAATTACATAAGAAGTAGTGCCAGTAGTCTTAACTGAACAAGATGAGAGAGTTCCTTTTTTTACTGTAAATCTACCTACTTCAGATAGGTAGTGATGCTTAATTTCTCTATAATATTTAAAATTAAAGAATGATATCAACTCATTAGTATTCAAATTGTTCATTGTGGACATTTTGATTTAAAGTTTGGACAAGAGGCATTGACACGCTATTATTACTATGAGTCTATGTTGGGTCAGTGGTTTTCAAAGTGAGGCCTGAGTGTCTTTGGTAATTTACAAAGGTCCTCAGGGAATTCAGGAAAATGATGTCCTGTGGTTTTAATCCTGAAATGTAGTTATACTTTTTCTAGCATCAATTCTTCATTTACTTAATATATTCCTCATTTGTATCCTATCAAAAAAGTGTTTTCTCCATTGAGTTTATTTTACCTTTTTAAGGGAATAGATGGCCTGTAGGGACTTTTGCCTCATAAATATTGTCCAAAATTTTTTGCAAACAATCAAAAGCAGAAGACCAGTTTCAAGATGATAGAGTTAAAAAATATGAATGTGCTTGATGTCATTATAAAACAGGTTTGTCCATTAGAGAGTGTAAAAGTATTCTGTGTTTATTATGATTTCTGAATATATAACTTGTTCCTCAAAGTACCAAAATGTATCTTCAATCCCCTGAAGCTTCTCATAGCCAGATAAATAGTGAAGGGGGTGGGTGTCAAACAGTACCACTAGTATTAAGGCCATGAGCTTTGATTTGATAGCCTTGAAATTTCATGGAGTCTGAGGATTGCACATTCAAATATATTACAGAGCACACAGTTTACAAAAAACCTTGTGATCATGTTTGATTGAGGACCCAGTAAGAACAGATGTAAGAACTTTTCAAAAACAGCCAGAAATTTATTGTAACCTTTCAGGATTATTAAAATTCTGTGGAGTTCAAACAAAGCATTTCTACGGCTTTGCAACTCCTAGTCAAGGCTACAATTCTACATCAAAGCAGAAATTCCTCTAAGAGAAAATCTGAGAAAGTTCATGCTTTTTCACTGAAGACCAACCCTACAACTCAAACTCAGGAAAGTTTTTGGATTGTTTTTTCCTTGGTTTTCATGGTAGATTACTTAATGTAGTAAAACAACGTACTCAGAGGCTGGCACTCTGCTGAACAAAAGATAACACCCTTTACTCCTCATCCATGTTATACTGTGAGAGAAATTGATAGACTAAATTAAGGTACTTTCAAGTGAAAGAAGGACTCATCAAAGTAAAGTGAAATAATAATTATAATATAAAATCCCAGAATAATAGTTATCACAAAGGTGATACTAATGCTGCAGGTCAAAATATTTTTAAAAGTTTAAATAAAGGCCCTGGTTGATGCTGGTTTATATCTTAGTTACATACATTTTACCTGGTGTTCTACATAGAACCCCGCTTCCTGCTCTGCTCCAAGTTCTGTCTGAACATTATGTAGCCTCTGATGCAACAAAAATTCATGCATTTGTCTGGATATATATGGCATCTCAGTAGATAGAATAAAAATGTCTTGAATCTAGATTAAACCTTATCTCAATCTTTGTCACCTTGGAAAAGACCAAACCATCATATACTTCATAGTGTGAAATGTGTGTGCGAAATCCACACATTGAGGATGACAGAATGCCTTTGGAAGCCTAAAGCATTGGAAAGGATTTGGTGCTCCTCCCCTTCTTTGCTAATGTCTATAATCTAAATTGCTAAATAAGAGGAAGGAAGTCGAATAAAGTTCTGTTTTTTTCCCCATAGTGACTACTTTGATGCTCCTTTGGGAAATATTAGATGCCACATTCCTTCACAATACACATTCCCATTATTACGTGCCTTGCTCTGCATTGCTATAAGCAGGTGCCCAGTCCATCTGTTATTCTGGTTGTGCCTCACTTTATATTACATGTCCCTAAAAATTGTGACTGAAATGAAATGTAAATTATGTGGAATAATATATCATGATGGTGAATTACTTTATCAAAAAATGATTTTATGGCTCCGGGGGGCAGTTCCAAGATGGCCAAATAGGAACAGCTCCATTCTACAGCTCCCAGCATGAGCAGCGCAGAAGACAGGTGATTTCTCCATTTCCAACTGAGGTACCAGGTTCATCTCACTGGGGCTTGTCGGACAGTGGGTGTAGGACAGTGGGTGCAGCCCACCGAGTGTGAGCCGAAGCAGGGCGAGGCATCATCTCACCCAGGAAGTGCAAGGGGTCAGGGAATTCCCTTTCCTAGCCAAGGGAAGCTGTGACAGACGGCACCTGGAAAATCAGGTCACTCCCACCCTAATACTGCGCTTTTCCAACGGTCTTAGCAAATGGCACACCAGGAGATTATATCCCATGCCTGGCTTGGAGGGTGCCACGACCACGGAGCCTCGCTCACTGCTAGCACAGCAGTCTGAGATTGAACTGCAAGGTGACAGCAAGGCTGGGGGAGGGGCGCCCGCCATTGCTGAGGCTTGAGTAGGTAAACAAAGCAGCCTGGAAGCTCGAACTGGGTGGAGCCCACCACAGCTCAAGGATGCCTGCCTGCCTCTGTAGACTCCACCTCTGGGGGCAGGGCATAGCCGAACGAAAGGCAGCAGAAACCTCTGTAGACTTAAATGTCCCTGTCTGACAGCTTTAAAGAGAGTAGTGGTTCTCCCAGCAGAGAGTTTGAGATCTGAGAACTGACAGACTGACTCCTCAAGTGGGTCCCTGACCCCCAAGTAGCCTAACTGGGAGGCACCTCCCAGTAGGGGCAGACTGATACCTCACACGGCCAGGTACTCCTCTGAGATGAAGCTTCCAGAGGAACGATCAGGCAGCAACATCTGCTGTTCAGCAATATTTGCTGTTCTGCAGCCTCTACTGCTGATACCCAGACAAACAGGGTCTAGAGTGGACCTCCAGAAACTCCAACAGACCTGCAGCTGAGGGTCCTGACTGTTAGAAGGAAAACTAACAAACAGAAAGGACATCCACACAAAAACCCCATCTGTATGTCACCATCATCAAAGACCAAAGGTTGACAAAACCACAAAGATGAGGAAAAAACAGAGCAGAAAAGCTGAAAACTCTAAAAATCAGAGTGCCTCTTCTCCTCCAAAGGAACGCAGCTCCTCGCCAGCAATGGAACAAAGCTGGATTGAGAATGACTTTGACGAGTTGAGAAAAGAAGGCTTCAGACGATCAAACTTCTCCGAGCTAAAGGAGGAAGTTCGAACCCAATGCAAAGAAGCTAAAAACCTTGAAAAAAGATTAGATGAATGGCTAACTAGAATAACCAGTGTAGAGAAGTCCTTAAATGACCTGATGGAGCTGAAAACCATGGCACGAGAACTACGTAATGCATGCACAAGCTTCAGTAGCCAATTCGATCAACTGGAAGAAAGGGTATCAGTGATTGAAGATCAAATTAATGAAATGAAGCGAAAAGAGAAGTTTAGAGAAAAAAGAGTAAAAGAAATGAACAAAGCCTCCAAGAAATATGGGACTATGTGAATAGACCAAATCTTCGTCTGATTGGTGTACCTGAAAGTGATGGGGAGAATGGAACCAAGTTGGAAAACACTCTTCAGGATATTATCCAGGAGAACTTCCCCAACCTAGCAAGGCAGACCAACATTCAAATTCAGGAAATACAGAGAACACCACAAAGGTACTCCTCAAGAAGAGCAACCACAAGACACATAATTGTCAGATTCACCAAGGTTGATATGAAGGAAATAATGTTAAGGGCAGCCAGAGAGAATGGTCGGTTTACCCACAAAGGGAAGCCCATCAGACTAACAGCAGATCTCTCAGCAGAAACTCTACAAGCCAGAAGAGAGTGGAGGCCAATATTCAACATTCTTAAAGAAAAGAATTTTCAACCCAGAATTTCATATCCAGGCAAACTAAGCTTCATAAGTGAAGGAGAAATAAAATCCTTTACAGACAAACAAATGCTGAGAGATTTTGTCACCACCAGGCCTGCCCTAAAAGAGCTCCTGAAGGAAGCACTAAACATGGAAAGGAACAACTGGTAACAGCCACTGCAAAAACATGCCAAATTGTAAAGACCATCAATGCTAGGAAGAAACTGCATCAACTAAAGAGCAAAATAACCAGCTAACATCATAATGACAGAATCAAATTCACACATAACAGTATTAACCTTAAATGTAAATGGGCTAAATACTCCAACTAAAAGACACAGATTGGCAAATTGGATAAAGAGTCAAGACCCATCAGTATGCTGTATTCAGGAGACCCATCTCATGTGCAGAGACACACATAGGCTCAAAATAAAGGGATGGAGGAAGATCTACCAAGCAAATGGAAAACAAAAAAAGGCAGGTGTTGCAATCCTAGAGTCTGATAAAACAGACTTTAAACCAACAAAGATCAAAAGAGACAAAGAAGGCCATTACATAATGGTAAAGGGATCAATTCAACAAGAAGAGCTAACTATCCTAAATATACATGCAACCAATACAGGAGCACCCAGGTTCATAAAGCAAGTCCTTAGAGACTTACAAAGAAACTTAGACTCCCACACGATAATAATGGGAGACTTTAACACCCCACTGTCAACATTAGACAGATCAACGAGACAGAAAGTTAAAAAGGATATCCAGGAATTGAACTCAGCTCTGCACCAACTGTATCTAATAGACATCTACAGAACTCTCCACCCCAAATCAACAGAATATACATTCTACTCAACACCACATCACACTTATTCCAAAATTGACCACATAGTTGGAAGTAAAGCACTCCTCAGCAAATGTAAAAGAACAGAAATCACAACAAACTGTCTCTCAGACCATGGTGCAATCAAACTAGAACTCAGGATTAAGAAACTCACTCAAAACCGCTCAACTACATGGAAACGGAACAACCTGCTCCTGAATGACTACTAGGTACACAACGAAATGAAGGCAGAAATAAAGATGTTCTTTGAAACCAACAAGAACAAAGACACAACATACCAGAATCTCTGGGACAAATTTAAAGCAGTGTGTAGAGGGAAATTTATAGCACTAAATGCCCACAAGAGAAAGCAGGAAAGATCTAAAATTAACACCCTAACATCACAATTAAAAGAACTAGAGAAGCAAGAGCAAACACATTCAAGAGCTAGCAGAAGGTGAGAAATAACTAAGATCAGAGCAGAACTGAAGGAGATAGAGATACAAAAAACCCTTCAAAAAATCAATGAATCCAGGAGCTGGTTTTTTGAAAAGATCAACAAAATTGATAGACCGCTAGCAAGACTAATACAGAAGAAAAGAGAGAAGAATCCAATAGACAATAAAAAATGATAAAGGGGATCTCACCACTGATCCCACAGAAATACAAACTACCATCAGAGAATACTATAAACACCTCTATGCAAATAAACTAGAAAATCTAGAAGAAATGGATAAATTCGTGGACACATACACCCTCTCAAGACTAAACCAGGAAGAAGTTGAATCTCTGAATAGACCAATAACAGGCTCTGAAATTGAGGCAATAATTAATAGCCTACCAACCAGAAAAAGTCCAGGACAAGACATTCACAGCCAAATTCTACCAGAGGTACAAGGAGGAGCTGGTACCATTCCTTCTGAAACTATTCCAATCAATAGAAAAAGAGGGAATCCTCCCTAGCTCATTTTATGAGGCCAGCACCCTGATACCAAAGCCTGGCAGAGACACAACAAAAAAAGAGAATTTTAGACTACTATTACTGATGAACATCGATGCAAAAATCCTCAATAAAATACTGGCAAACAGAATCCAGGAGCACATCAAAAAGCTTTTCCACCATGATCAAGTGGGCTTCATCCCTGAGTTGCAAGGCTTGTTCAGCATACGCAAATCAATAAACATAATCCAGCATATAAACAGAACCAAAGACAAAAACCACATGGTTATCTCAATACATGCAGAAAAGGCCTTTGACAAAATTCAACAGCCCTTGATGCTAAAAACTCTCAATAAATTTAGTATTGATGGGACATATCTCAAAATAATAAGAGCTATTTATGACAAAGACACAGCAAATATCATACTGAGTGGGCAAAAACTAGAAGCATTCCCTTTGAAAACTGGCACAAGACAGGGATGCCCTCTCTCACCACTCCTACTCAACACAGTGTTGGAAGTTCTGGCCAGGGCAATCAGGCAGGAGAAAGAAATAAAGAGTATTCAGTTAGGAAAAGAGGAAGTCAAATTGTCCCTGTTTGCAGATGACATGATTGTATATTTAGAAAACCCCATCATCTCAGCCCAAAATCTCCTTAAGCTGATAAGCAACTTCAGCGAAGTCTCGGGATACAAAATCAATGTGCAAAAATCACAAGCATTCTTATACACCAATAACAGACAAACAGAGAGCCAAATCATGAGTGAAATCCCATTCACAATTGCTTCAAAGAGAATAAAATACCTAGGAATCCAACTTACAAGGGATGTGAAGGACCTCTTCAAGGAGAACTACAAACCACTACTCAACAAAATAAAAGAGGATGCAAACAAATGGAAGAACATTCCATGCTCATGGGTAGGAAGAATCAATATCGTGAAAATGGGTATACTGCCCAAGGTAATTTATAGATTCAATGTCATCCCCATCAAGCTACCAATGACTTTCTTCACAGAATTGGAAAAAACTACTTTAAAGTTCATATGGAACTAAAAAAGAGCCCACATTGCAAAGTCAATCCTAAGCCAAAAGACAAAGCTGGAGGCATCATGCTACCTGACTTCAAACTATACTACAAGGCTACAGTAATCAAAACAGCATGGTAGTGGTACCAAAACAGAGATATAAACCAATGGAACAGAGCCCTCAGAAATAATACTACACATCTACAATCATCTGATCTTTGATAAACCTGACAAAAACAAGAAATGGGGAAAGGATTCCCTATTTAATAAATGGTGCTGGGAAAACTGGCTAGCCATATGTAGAAAGCTGAAACTGGATCCCTTCCTTACACCTTATACAAAAATTAATTGAAGATGGATTAAGGACTTAAATGTTAGACCTAAAACCATAAAAACCCTAGAAGAAAACCTAGACATACCCTTCAGGACATAGGCATGGGCAAGGACTTCATGTCTAAAACACCAAAAGTAATGGCAACAAAAGCCAAAATTGACAAATGGGATCTAATTAAACTAAAGAGCTTCTGCACAGCAAAAGAAACTACCATCAGAGTGAACAGGCAACCTACAGAATGGGAGAAAATTTTTGCAATCTTCTCATCTGACAAAGGGCTAATATCCAGAATCTACAAAGAACTAAAACAAATTTACAAGAAAAAAACAACCCCATCAAAAAGTGGGCAAAGGATATGAACAGACACTTCTCAAAAGAACATATTGATGCAGCCAACAGACACATGAAAAAATGCTCATCAGCACTGGCTGTCAGAGAAATGCAAATCAAAACCAGGATGAGATACCATCTCACACCAGTTAGAATGGCGATCATTAAAAAGTCAGGAAACAACAGGTACTGGAGAGGATGTGGAGAAGTAGGAACACTTTTACACTGTTGGTGGGACTGTAAGCTAGTTCAACCGTTGTGGAAGACAGTGTGGTGATTCCTCAAGGATCTAGAACTAGAAATACTATTTGACCCAGCCATCCCATTACTGGGTATATACCCAAAGGATTATAAATCATGCTGCTATAAAGACACATGCACACGTATGTTTTTGTGGCACTATTCACAATAGCAAAGACTTGGAACCAATCCAAATGTTCATCAGTGATAGACTGGATTAAGAAAATGTGGCACATATACACCATTGAATACAATGGAGTCATAAAAAAGGGTGAGTTCATGTCCTTTGTAGGGACATGGATGAAGCTGGAAACCATCATTCTCAGCAAACTATTGCAAGGACAAAAAACCAAACACCGCATGTTCTCACTCATGGATGGGAATTGAACAATGAGAACACTGGGACACAGGAAGGGGAACATCACACACTGGGGCCTGTCGTGGGGTGTGGGGAGGGGGAGGGATTTCATTAGGAGATATACCTAATGTAAATGACGAGTTAATGGGTGTAGCACACCAACATGGCACATGTATACATATGTAACAAACCTGCACGTTGTGCACATGTACCCTAGAACTTAAAGTATAATAATAAAAGATTTTATAATATTTCTCAATTTTCCATTTTTAAAGTTTGAATTTTAATATACCAAATATTCTCAACGTGGATCTCACGTACATTTTATTTTGAGGTTGACAGAATCAACCAATCAGTGGATACATACAGTCATGGGTTGGCACTGTGATGAAAACCAGGGATTCAAAGTAGAAGATGCAGCCTTTCCCAGTGAAATGATGAGACAGGTGTGTGTTCATACACACCCCTAACAAAACAAAGTCACACACAGTAAATGCCAAATGATTAGTGCAGTTACTAAATAATTTGGTGTAGTAGAAAGTGATCACTTGATGGAGAGGATTTAGACAGATAGAAAGGAAGTGTAAGAACAATGTAGGGCCGGGCGCAGTGGCTCCAACCTGTAATCCCAGCACTTTGGGGGGCCGAGGGAGGTCAGGAGTTCAAGACTAGCCTGGCCAACATGCTGAAACCCTGTTTCTACTAAAAATACAAAAAATTAGCTGGGTGTGGTGGCAAGTGCCTTTAATCCCAGCTACTCAGGAGGCTGAGGCAGAAGAATCACTTGAACCCAGGAACTGGAGGTTGCTATGGGCCGAGATTGTGCCACTGCACTCCAACCCCGGGTGACAGTGTGAGACTATGTCTCAAAAAAAAAAAAAAAAAAAAAAAAACAATGTAAACATAGATTGAGAAGGCAACTGACACCAAGATGTCTATAGGGAATTGACTAGGAATCTAGAAGAGTGATTCATTCATTAATCCATTGTTCACTGAGTTGTTGGATGTCTAGTCTTTACCAGGCACTGTCTTTGATTTTAGGGACACGAGGTTAAACATGATATAGTCCTTCCAAGGACATGTCAGAATATAAGAGGTGGATGAAGCCATGGGTTTAGGTAGATCATAAAACTATAAAGTTTGCTAATTTATTTAATCCACTCTCACCCAATGCAGAAATCCTCTATGATAGATTCTTAAAAGCAGTAATCAACATCTGTTTGAATACTTTTATTGACATTCAGTCATTCAAAAAGCATTTAGAGATTACCTCACAAATGCAAGCATTGTAGAAGATACTGGAGATATAAAGATAAATAAAACATCTGTCTTCCAAGTATATTCAGTTTTCAGAAGCTCACTAACTTACAAGACACTTTTCCATTTTTGGATGACATTAACTGTTAGAAAGATTGCTTTATTTACATAATCATAGCAATGTAAATGCCAAATACAGACTTAGCAAAAGTAAGTGATAAAAATATATTAGGAGGTAGAGCAAAGGAGAATCCTCACATTTTATAGTAAGAAATACATACATATAATGCTTAAAACTGAAGAATCAAGAAATAGCAGTATATTATTAGACATATGAGCAGATGAAATGCTAGAAGAGTTGAAAGTGGTTGCTTCTGGGAAGTGAAAATTGGAAAGTGACATACAGTGAGTAGGGACTGTTATTTTTTTGTTTAAGCCTTATGTAACTTGATGAGTTTAAAACTCTGTAAGTATCATCTTTTGATTAAAAGTTTCTTTAAAATAAAATAAAATAAATTGGAAGCACAGAGAGAAGCGGAGATGGGAAATGGAGATCAAAGACTTCTAGGATACTTACCATGCTTGGCCTTGCTGTTGGTCCTTTTCTGAGGATTGGGTTCTCAGAGTGCCAAGCTACCCATCCAATATCCTCTTTCTGCTCAATTGAAACCAAATGAGTTTCCATTATTTACAAGCAGAAGCATTCTAATATATAAATACTCTAATAGTGTCAGATGACTAAAGAGAAAACAAATAGTGTAATAATTGAGAAGATAAATTTTTTTTTTCCAAAATTTGCTTTTAAAAAATAGGCACTCACCCTTCAAAACCCTAAGTGGCACTCCAAATCCTGATGTTTGTCAGTAGATTACTAAAGCCATTATAGAACAGAGGTTGGCAAACTTTTTCTGTGAAGGGGTAGGCAGTAAATATTTTAGGCTTTGTGAGCCATATGACCGCTATTCAACTCTGCCATTGTAGCAGGAAAGCAAACTAGACAGTGTGGATGAGTGTGACTGCACTGCAACAAGATTTTATCTATAAAACAAGTGGTAGGCTGGATTTGGTCTTTGGCCATAGTTTATTGATCCATTTTAGAGCTAGGGCCACTGCATACAGTTGAACCATTTGTGCCTCAAAGTGAGTAACCAAGGGGATAAATGGGGACAGAAATGCAGCCACACTTCCCTTGCTATGCTTTGCTCCAAAGGGTGACACTCTGCCTGCCCAGAGAAGAGGGAACCTTTCTCAACTCATCTGCCCAATGGAGATGCTTTTTTCTTATCACACAATGGCTCCATGGCTATGTGCTGCTCTGCTTAGAACCTCAGAGAAAAAGCAAAGATTAAAATGCTTACAGGTCATTAATAACATCCCACACGAGACTTGTATTCTCCAGGCAAAATATCCCCAGACATCTATCCATTCTTTCCATGACCTAGTGTTGAGTCACTTTATTTTCCTGGTTGTTCCCTTGGGAATAGGCTCCAGTGTCCCAAAACTATACACAGTACTCCAGGAATGGTCAAAAGGGTGCAGAACAGATCTATTATTAGTAAGGTAGCTGTAGAATCACAATAGTTTTTGAGCTGTGAACACTTGCAAAATGGAAGGTCCCTTTATCCTTTAAACATCACTGCTATTAAGATATAGATCTTATAGTTCTAGGTTGGTGCAAAAGTAATTGTGGTTTTTGCCATAAAGTAGTTGGTTTTGTTTGTTTGTTTTACTTTTTTTTTCTTTAGGTAATTTTCCATCCAGTTAGTAGGGTTTTTTTTTTTGTTTTTGCTTTTGTTTCTGTTGTTATTGTTGTTTTCTTTTTTTAAGAGACAGAGTCTCACTTTGTTGCCCAGGCTGGAGTGCAGTGGTGTGATCACAGCTCACTGTAACCTAGTACTCATGGGCTTAAGTGATCCTTCTCAGCCTCCTGAAAAGCTGAGACTATGAGAGCACACCATCACACCCAGCTTCTAAGATATAGTTCTTTTATGGTACACTTCCACAGTTGTTTCTGGACCCTACTTATAGATTTTATACTTGTTTCTGTGAAATTACATTTTGTAGAATTGGTTCATTATGTCAGGTAGTTTAGAAGGAGATATTAGCTCTCCCTTATCGCTCCATGGGAACTCTAAATCTGATAAACCTAACGGGCATGGTGGCTCATGCCTGTAATCCCAACGTGTTGGGAGGTCAAAGCAGGTGTATCGCTTGTGCCCAGGAGTTCAAAAGCAGCTTGGGCAATATGATGAAACCCTGTCTTTACAAAACATATAAAAATTAGGTGGGTGTGATGGCACACACCAGCTACTGGGGAGGCTGAAATGGGAGGATTGCTTGAGCCTGGGAGGTCAAGGCTGCAGTGAGACATGATCATGCTGCTGCACTCCAACCTGGGTAACAGAGAGAGACCATGTCTCTAAATAAATAAACCCATAAGCCTGTCAACTGTCATCCAAATTACTGATTAAAATGTCAAAAAATAGTAGAAACCATAGGAGGGGTAAGAGATCATGAAAAGGTAATGCAAATAAGTGTAGGTTAAGATATATAAAATCAAATGCTTACTCTCACTAATAATAGAATAAATGCAACTAAACTAATAATTAATAACGACAGGAAAAAATGCTTAAAATATATAAAACACCTAGAGCTAGAAAGGTTGGGGTGAGACATATATTGCTGGAAGTATTGTAACTCAGTGTAATCTGCTTAAAAATCAACATGGCAATATGTATTGAGAAGTTTCAAATTTCTTCTTACTTCTCAACCCAGGGAATCTATCTTAGAGACATAGTGAAAAGAAGAAAAATAAAAGTTCAAAAGGCACGTTATTATAATCCATATTTATATGAATAAATTATTTATAATCTATAAAAGTTGAAAACAATGTCCTAATATCCTCAATGTCTCACAAATATTGTATTTGAGCAGGCTGATAGGAAAAATATGATATTATGATGAAGAGCCAGAATTAAAAGCATCGATTATGTAAGTGAAAAAACTATATGACAATATAAAATTGACAAAAGCAAGAAAAGAACTAAAGAAATATAAAAATAGGTATTTGAATATTGATACTCCAAGTGTATTTTTGTTTTAATTTTTATTAATGTTACTATAATGTTGTCTTCATAAGAAATGCATTTTATATTAAAATTTACTACCATATAAAATATATTGTGCTATTTGATTATTTTGAAAAATCTTTATGAGAGGAAAATGCAAAAAAAGCTGGGAAAATGATTTGGGAGAGGATCTTTGATCCTTTTCATTTATATAGAAAAGAAAAGATTCGTTAAAATACAGCTTAGTTACTCGACAAAGAGTGGGAGATGGTTGATGAGACAGTAGAAATGTATTCCTGGGCACAATTTGGGGAAAATAATTCCAGTAAATCTAGATACAAATCTTTGAAAATAAGAGTTAAGTAAGTTACATCAAAATATCGTGTAAGTGACAGAACCCTTTGGTCTCTTTGGTCTTTCCTTCTCCAACATATTTTCCATATTATTCATGTATTTATTGCTTGAGGCAATGATTATTTATTATGTTTCACCTGAATGTGGAAGAATTTCTCAAGAAAGTAATTTCCACATATTTTGAAATCTAAAACAGTTCTGGGAAATCTCTAACACTGGCAGTCAGTGGGGTCACAGTAGGGTCAGGCACATCCTTGAAGGGGTGAAGTGCATGTCACAATCTCCTGGTGGTCTGTATCAGTATGAGTAGAGCTGTAAGTAACAGCTGACATCAGGACATATGAGGACATTTACTGATTCATTAACTAGATGTCTGAGCTGGACAGTCTCAGGGTTGATTTGAGGTTTAACAACGTTGCTGATCGTGATCTCTCATTCTCAAGTCCAAAACAGGAAAGAACAGGTAGTGTGTCATACCCCTCAGATGTTGATTTGAGTTGGAGAAAATGTTGATTGTAATGGTGAGATAGTAAAGATAAGCCTCTTAACAAAGTCTACTGTGGCCCTCTCTCTTTGTCTATGGCCAGTAAAAAGCTCCTCTAAAAGAGGAAGTAAGTTTGGCTAAGTAGGAGCAAGTTCTTGTATGGGGTAGGGTTTGAGAGGAGTAACTGCTTTTTCTTTTTCGGTAGGAGAAGTTCACCATTGACTAACAGGCATATATTCAATGCCTGACCCAGCATAAACCTGAGCTTATACCTAAGGTTGTTTGGTAGCTCTTACGGAGGACCACAAACTGGGATCTAAGCTAACTTCCCTCTTTCTTTCTTTTCCCCAATCATACCAAATGTAATTCCCTGAGAATTCCCTACAAATTGTGTGCCCAGGCCGGGATGTGGTAGCTGCTGCCTGAAGGACGCCAGTGCTGTGGGAGCCCTTGCCCCAGCTGGGAGGTGTTTTGTGTTCACTTGGGCTGCCACATCCCCCACTGGACACGTCTATGAGGGACCCCTGGTCACAGACCCTGGGCCACTACATCAGCTCCACAGGTTTGGTTTCCCAGCTGGTTGAGAACCACTAAGCTTTACTTTCTATGTCTTCTCATCTTTTAAAAATATTTATTTTATACCTCTTTTGTTCAAAGAATTTAAGAGCTTGATGATATCTTAATAGATAATCTAGTTTGTTCATGTCAATCAGGACTTAAATTAGAAGAAGATAAACATGGAAAGGGTGAAGTTTTATAGACAGCCAAACAAGATTCTGTAATGTTCAACATTAAAATACTTGTTTCAAAACAATTGTAGAATGCTTTTACTATGAGCAAGGAGAAACAGGGCTGAAAAGAGTGCTGGTCTTTTTATATATATATATACTTTAAGTTCTAGGGTACACGTGCACAACGTGTGGATTTGTTACATAGGTATACATATGCCATGTTGGTGTGCTGCACCCATCAACTTGACATTAACATTAGGTATTTCTCCTAATGCTATCCCTCCCCCCGACCCCCACCGCACCAACAGGCCCCAGTGTGTGATGTTCCCTGCCCTGTGTCCAAGTGTTCTCATTGTTCAATTCCCACCTATGAGTGAGAACATGCAGTGTTTGGTTTTCTTTGTGATAGTTTGCTGAGAATGATGGTTTCCAGCTTCATCCATGTTCCTGCAAAGGACATGAACTCATCCGTTTTTATGGTTGCATAGTATTCCATGGTGTATATGTGCCACATTTTCTTAATCCAGTCTATCATTGATGGACATTTGGGTTGGTTCCAAGTCTTTGCTATTGTGAATAGTGCCGCAATAAACATACGTGTGCATGTGTCTTTATAGTAGCATGATTTATAATCCTTTAGGTATATACCCAATAATGGGATCACCAGGTCAAATGGTATTTCTAGTTCTAGATCCCTGAGGAATCGCCACACTGTCTTCCACAGTGGTTGAACTAGTTTACACTCCCACCACCAGTGTAAAAGTGTTCCTATTTCTCCACATCCTTTCCAGCACCTGTTGTTTCCTGACTTTTTAATGATCACCATTCTAACCGGTGTGAGATGGGTGCGAGCTCCCTTTTGTACCTCTGGTAGAATTCAGCTGTGAATACGTGTGGTCCTGGACTGTTTTGATGGGTAGGCTATTAATTATTGCCTCAATTTCAGAGCCTGTTATTGGTCTATTCAGAGATTCAACTTTTTCCTGGTTTAGTCTTGGGAGGGTGTATGTGTCCAGGAATTTATCCATTTTTTTCTAGATTTTCTGGTTTATTTGCATAGAGGTGTTTATAGTATTCTCTGATGGCAGTTTGTATTTCTGTGGGATTGGTGATGATATCTCATTTATCATTTTTTATTGCATGTATTTGATTCTTCTCGCTTTTCTTCTTTATTAGTCTTGCTAGCGGTCTATCAGTTTTGTTGATCTTTTCAAAAAACCAGCTCCTGGATTCATTGATTTTTTGAAGGGTTTTTTGGGTCTCTGCCTCCTTCATTTCTGCTCTGATCTCAGTTATTTATTGCCTTCTGCTAGCTTTTGAATTTGTTTGCTCTTGCTTCTCTAGTTCTTTTAATTGTGATGTTAGGGTGTGGATTTTACATCTTTCCTGCTTTCTCTTGTGGGCATTTAGTGCTATAAATTTCCCTCTACACACTACTTTAAATATGTCCCAGAGATTCTGGTATGTTGTGTCTTTGTTCTCATTGGTCTCAAAGAGCAACTTTATTTCTTCCTTCATTTCGTTATGTATCCAGTAGTCATTCAGGAGCAGGTTGTTCAGTTTCCAAGTAGTTGAGCGGTTTTTAGTGAGTTTCTTAATCCTGAGTTCTAGTTTGATGGCACTGTTGTCTGAGAGACAGTTTGTTTTGACTTCTGCTCTTTTACATTTGCTGAGGAGTGCTTTATCTTCCAATTATGTGGTCAATTTTGGAATAAGTACAATGTGGTGCTGAGAAGAATGTATATTCTATTGATTTGGGGTGGAGAATTTTGTGTCTATTAGGTCTGCTTGATGCAGAGCTGAGTTCAAGTCATGGATATCCTTTTTAACTTTCTGTCTCGTTGATCTGTCTAATATTGATAGTGGGGTGTTAGAGTCTCCCATTATTATTGTGTGGGAGTCTAAGTCTCTTTGTAGGTCTCTAAGGACTTGCTTTATGAATCTGGGTGCTCCTGTATTGGGTGCATATATATTTAGGATAGTTAGCTCTTCTTGTTGAATTGATCCCTTTACCATTATGTAATGGTCTTCTTTGTCTCTTTTGATCTTTGTTGGTTTAAAGTCTGTTTTATCAGAGACTAGGATTGCAACCCTTGCCTTTTTTTTGCTTTCCATTTGCTTGGTAGATCTTTCTCCATCCCTTTAATTTGAGCCTATGTGTGTTTCTGCTCCTGAACACAGCACACTGATGGGTCTTGACTCTTTATCCAATTTGCCAGTCTATGTCTTTTAATTGGGGCATTTAGTCCATTTACATTTAAGGTTAATATTGTTATCTATGAATTTGATCCTGTCATTATGATGTTAGCTGGTTATTTTGCCCATTAATTGATGCAGTTTCTTCATAGCATCAACGGTTTTTACCATTTGACATGTTTTTGCAGTGGCTGGTATCACTTGTTCCTTTCCATGTTTAGTGCTTCCTTCAGGAGCTGTTTTAGGGCAGGCCTGGTGGTGACAAAATCTCTCAGCATTTGCTTGTCTGTAAAGGATTTTATTTCTCCTTCTCTTATGAAGCTTAGTTTGGCTGGATATGAAATTCTGGGTTGAAAATTCTTTTCTTTATGCATGTTGAATATTGGCTCCCACTCTCTTTTGGCTTGTAGGGTTTCTGCTGAGAGATCTGCTGTTAGTCTGATGGGCTTCCCTTTGTGGGTAAACCAACCTTTCTCTCTGGCTGCCCTTAGCATTTTTTCCTTCATATCAACCTTGGTGAATCTGACAATTATGTGTCTTGAGGTTGTGCCTCTCAAGGAGTATCTTTGTGGTGTTCTCTGTATTTCCTGAATTTAATGTTGGCTTGCCTTGCTAGGTTGGGGAAGTTCTCCTGGATAATATCCTGAAGAGTGTTTTCCAACTTGGTTCCATTCTCCCCATCACTTTCAGGGACACCAGTGAAACGTAGATTTGGTCTTTTCACATAGTCCCATATTATTTGGGGGCTTTGTTCATTTCTTTTTACTCTTTTTTCTCTAACCTTGTCTTCTCACTTCATTTCATTAATTTGATCTTCAATCACTGATACCCTTTCTTTTACTTGATCGAATTGGCTATTGAAGCTTGTGCATGTGTCATGAAATTCTCATGCCATGGTTTTCAGCTCCATCAGGCCATTTAAGGTCTTCTCTGCACTGTTTATTCCAGTTAGCCATATGTCTAACCTTTTTTCAAGGTTTTTTGCTTCCTTGTGATGAGTTAGACCACGCTCCTTTACCTTGGAGAAGTTTGTTATTACCGACCTTCGGAAGCCTACTTCTGTCAACTCGTGAAAGTCATTCTCTATTTGTAGGAGAAGAGGCGCTCTGATTTTTAGAATTTTCAGCTTTTCCTGCTCTGGTTTCTCCCCATCTTTGTGGCTTTATCTACCTTTGGTCTTTAATGTTGGTGACCTGCAGATGGGGTTTTGGTGTGGATGTCCTTTTTGTTGATGTTGATGCTATTCCTTTCTGTTTGTTAGTTTTCCTTCTAACAGTCAGGTCCCTCATCTGCAGGTCTGTTGGAGTTTGCTGGAGGTCCACTCCAGACCCTGTTTGCTCAGATATCACCAGTGGAGGCTGCAGAACAGCAAACATTGCAGAACAGCAAATATTGCTGCCCGATCCTTCCTCTGCAAGCTTTGTCTCAGAGGGGCACCTATCTGTATGAGGTGTCAGTTGGCCCCTACTGGGAGGTATCTCCCAGTTAGTCTACATAGGGGTTAGGGACCCACTTGAGGAGGCAGTCTGTCTGTTCTCAGAGCTCAAATGCCATGCTGGGAGAATGACTGCTCTCTTCAGAGCTGTCAGACAGGGACGTTTAAGTCTGCAGAAGTTGTCTGCTGTCTTTTGTTCAGCTATGCCCTGCCCACAGAGGTGGAGTCTCCAGAGGCAGTAGGCCTTGCTGAGCTGTGGTGGGCTCCACCCAGTTCAAGCTTCCTGGTCACTTTGTTTACCTGGTCAAGCCTCAGCAGTGGTGGACACCCCTCCCCCAGCCAGGCTGCCGCCTCGCAGTTTGATCTCAGACTGCTGCACTAGCAGTGAGCAAGGCTCCATGGGTGTGGGACCTGCTAAGCCAGGCATGGGAGAGAATCTCCTTGTCTGCCACTTGCGAAGACCTTGGGAAAAGCCCAATATTTGGGCAGAAGTGTCCCATTTTTCCAGGTACAATCTGTCATGGCTTCCCTTGGCTAGGAAAGGGAAATCCCCCGACCCTCTGTGCTTCCCGGGTGGGGCAACGCCCCACCCTGCTTTGGCTCACCCTCCACGGGCTGCACCCACTGTCCAACCAGTCCCAATGAGATGAACCAGGTACCTCAGTTGGAAATGCAGAAATCACCCATCTTCTGCATCAATCATGCTGGGAGCTGCAGACTGGAGCTGTTCCTATTCAGCCATCTTGGAACCACCCAGTCAACCTCCTTTTATAAATGGGGTGAGTGCTGCTCTTTGAATCAGAAAACTGTGATTCAGGATTCAGCTTTATCACTTTACTGGAGCATGTCAATTAGCAACTGGAGCACCTTACTTAGCTTCACCTGAAGCTCATCCATAAAATGAGAATATTTTTTCTTGTTTCCCTCATCTGGCTCTTTGAAGATCACATCAGATAAAGTGTTCTTTAAACTTTAGTGTACTACCTTCAGAGAAAATACTAAGGTATTATTGCTACATGCAATTACAAGTAAAAAGATGAATAGAACACAGCATTACTGTGAGGGAATTTATAATCTAGATGATTCACAATTATTCTTCTGCTCTAACAGAATTGAGAGATACAACCCATCCCCCCCAGTAACAGTGGTTCTTCTAGGGGTGAGGGTAAGGTGAGGGTGTGGGTGGGTGGGGAAGTGTGCTGTAAGAGAAATGAAAATGAAAATGCCACAGCGTTCACAGAAGGAAGAGAACATATAGGGACCAATGGCTTTGTTGAGCCTCAAAGGATGGGTAAAATTTGGAAAGGGGAAAGAATAGTCTCTGTGTGCCCAGCTGTAAAGTGGGGCATATAGAATAGTACTTACCTCAAGGGACTTCTGTGAGATTACATGAAGTAATCCATGTGAAGTATGGAGCACAGAGTCTGGCATAGAATATGAGTATTCACATATGTTACACCTGTATGATTCCTAGTTAAACCTATAGCTCTGTAGCCAGAAAAATGGTGCCCCAGAGATGTTCATATCTTAATTCCTGAAACATGCAAATATATTAAGTTACATGAAAAAGGGGAATTAAGGTTTCAGATGGAATTGAGGTTGCTAATGAGCTGAACTTATAATAGATTATCTTGGATTGTCTGATAGGCCCAATCCAATCACAAGGGTCTCTAAAAATGCAAGAAGGAAGCAGAAGAGGAGAGTCAGAGGGAGATGTGACTATTCAAGGATGGTCAGAGAGATTTAACATTGCTAGCTTTCAAGATGGAGGAAGGAAGCCATGAGCCATGGAATGTGGGTGGTCTCTAGAAACTGGGACATGTGAAGAAACAGATTCACCTCTTCAACCTCCAGAAAAGAACACAGCCCTGCTGACATCTTCGTTTTAGCCCAGTAAGATCTACATTAAGGCTGGGCATGGTGGCTCATGCCTATGATCCCAACACCTTGGGAGGCCAAGGTGGGAGGATGGCTTGAGCCAAGGAATTTGAGACCAAGCTGGGCTATATAATGAGCCCTCATCTCTAAAAAATTTTAAAAATTAGCTGAGTGTGGTGCATGCCTGTAATCCCAGCTACTCAGGAGGCTTAGGTGGGAGGATCACCTAAGCCTGGGGAGACAGGGATGTAATGAGCCGAGATGGTGCCACTGCCCTCCAACCTGGGAGACAGAGTAAGACCTTGTCTCAAAAAAAATATTGAACTTCTGACCTCAAGAATGATGGCAAAATGCTAAATTTGTGTTGTTTTAAGCCACCAAGTTTGTGGTAACTAATATACTAGTCTATAAGCATCATGAAGCAAATTCCCGATACAATTTGCTCACAGTTTATTCCCAGCTTTCCAGCTATAGCAGATTCTCAATAAGTTATTTGAATGACTGAATTAATAGGCATTCTAGGAACATGTTGAGGTAAAGTTTGGTGGGAAGTTTTGCTCTGGCCTAGGCATAAATGGGTCCTAAAAGCTGGATAGTGTCATAATTTGAAGGCTTTTGAATAGCAGGTTACAGAGGTTGTTCTCAATTTGGTAGGCAATGTAGATCCACTCAGGATTTCTGAGCACTAAAGGGACAGGACTGTGTTTTAGGGGTTTAATCTGGGTGGTATTGAGTAAAAAATTTTTTAAGATTATTTTATGATTCTGGAATTTTATACGCCTACTTATGCATCCTACTTACGTGTCTAAAAGCATCATATTGTTTTTAAAGTAATAATATGAATTTGTCGACTCTTGTTTAATTATAGTACTTAGATCTTTTTTCCATGTTTATGATTTAATATGTTAATATTCTTCTAATCTGATACTAATAGTGTCAAACTGGCTAATTATTTTTGCATGTAATTAGAGTGGAGCTCCAAAATTATTAAGCGAGAGGAGAGTACAAGTGTGGTCCACTATTGATATCGAATAGTCTGAGACCTTATAAAAAATTATGGGATGACTTCATTTTATTTTTAATAGGTTTATCAGGTTTAGTAGGTTAGGGGAAAACTCATAGACACAGCATATTTTGATTTCAACAAAATTTGACAATGTTTCTTTTAATACCTTCCTGGATAATAAATTGTGATCTGGGTGATAATAACAAAAGTCTTGAGGCTAGTGGGCCAACCGTAAGCAAAAAGTGCTTACAGATGGGTGTGTGTCAGTATGATCAAGTCTCCAGTAGAGTGACACAGGTCTTTGTCATTGAGTCTGTTCCAACCGGTAGTGCCATTGGTGACTTGGTTTAAGGTGGAAGGATGCTGGTCTAATTTACTAAAAGGATTAATCAAAATCAGATATTATAGAATTTAGATCCAAGAGTACCACAATAGGTAGGAATGTTGTACTGAAATCAACAAAATGAAATTTAACAGAGATAAATGTAAAGTCATCTAAGTCAGGGGTTGCCGACCCATGGGCCATGGACTGGTACCAGTCTATGACTTGTTAGGAGCCAGTCTGCACAGCAGGAAGTGAGCAGCAGGTGAGCAAGCATTACTCTCTGAGCTCTGCCTCCTGTCAGATCAGCAGTGGCATTAGGTTCTCATAGGAGCATGATCGCTATTGTGAACTGCACATGCAAAGGGATCTGGGTTCCATGCTCCTTATAAGAATCTAACTAATGTCTAATGATCTGAGGTGTCCGTGGAAAAAATGTCTTCCACAAAACTGGCCCCTGGTGCCAAAAAAGTTGGAGACCCTGCTCCAAGTACGGTATAGTTCAGGGCACACTTAATTTTGCAGTAATTCATATGGGAAAAAATGGTTTCTAGTTGGCTTTAAATTTAATATGAGTTAACAATATAAAGAAATTGCTTACATTGCAGTTTTGACATAATCTAAAATTTACTTTTGGAGATTCGTTCTATGAAGTTCTAGGAGACAGGGCAATGGGTAAAAGAAAACAGAACTAGGTTTTGGACTAAACGTGAAAAAAAACCTTTTTCCCTTTGTTCCTTAGGATTTTGGTTAATATCAGGCCTAGCTAATTTCAGGTCTGGCCAATTTCTTGGTCCATTTCCAATTTGGGCAATTTCTGATCAATCACTAATAAATAAGCACTGATACAAAATATTATGTTATAGCCTAATCCTTTTGGTTTGTTTCCTCTTTATTCTGTTTTGCATTTCTCTATTTTTTTCTTTCCGTGCATTAAACTTTTTTTAGAATTCTATTTTGATTTATCTGTAATGTTTTTGAACATATCTTTCTATAGCTTTTTCAGTGGTTGCTCTAGGTGTTACACTACACAGTTGACCCTTCAACAACACAGATTGGAACTGTGAGAGTCCACTTCTATATGGATTTTTTTAAATTAAAGTTACAAGTGTGCCTGCCTTTCCTGTTTTCCGTACCACCCTCTCCACTTCTTTTCACCTCTGCCACCTTGAGACAGCAAGACCAATCCCTCTTCTTCCTCTTCTTCCTCAGCCTACTCAATGTAAGATGAAGATGAAGAGGAAGAAGACCTTTATGATGACCCACTTCTACTTAATGAATAGTGATGTGATTAATAGTGATTAATGAATATGATGACTCTTCCACATGATTTTTTTTTTTTTTTTTTTGAGACGCAGTTTTGCCCTGTTGCCCAGGCTGGAGTGCAGTGGCGCGATCTCGGCTCACAGCAAGCTCTGCCTCCTGGGTTCACACCATTCTCCTGTGTCAGCCTCATGAGTAGCTGCGACTACAGGCGCCCACCACCACGCCTGGCTAATTTTTTGTATTTTTTTTTTTTAGTAGTGATGGGGTTTCACCGTGTTAGCCAGGATGGTCTCGATCTCCTGACCTTGTGATCCGCCTGCCTCGGCCTCCCAAAGTGCTGGGATTACAGGCCACATGATTTTCTTAATAACATTTTCTTTTCTTTAGTTTGCTTTACTGTAACAATACAGTATATAATATTTATGCAAAATATTGTTAATCAACTCTTTATGTTATTGGTAAGGTTTCTAGTCAACAGTTAGGCTGTTAGTAGTTAAATTTTTAGGGAATCAAAAGTTAAACTTGGATTTTCAACTGCATAGGGAGTCAGTGCTTCTAATCCCCACATTGTTCAAGGATTAACTGTATATACATAACTTATCCCAGACTACTGGTGTCGTTTTTACCAATTCTAGTGAAATATAGAAACCTTATCTTTCTTTATGTCCATTTATCCTGACTCTTAACATATTTGTTTAAAATATTTTGTCTACATACATACAGAGCCACATCAGTGTTACTAATTTTTACTTCAACCATTGGATTAGTCTGCTTGGGCTGCCATAATAAAATATCACAGACTGTGTGGCTTAAAAAATAGAAATTTATTTTCTCATAGTTCCAGACATGGGGAAATCTAAGATCAAGGTGCCAACCAATTTGGTTCCCTGTGAAGGCTCTCTTCTTGGCTTGCAGATGGCTGCCTTCTTACTGTATCCTCATATAGTGGCAAAGGAGAGACCTCTGACATCTTTCTTTTCTTATAAGAGCACCAGCCCTTCTGGATTAGGGTCCTATTCTTATGACCTTTATTTAACCTTTATCACCTCCTCATAGGCCGTATCTCCAAATACAGTCACACTGGGGATTAGGGCTTCAAGATATAAATTTTGGGAGGGCACAAATATTCAGTCCATAACAACCATCAAACATAATTTTGAAAACTAAAGAGGAGAAGGAAAGTCTATTCTGTTTACCCAAGTTTTTGCTTACCATGTTCTTTCTTCCATTCTAATATTCCAAGAATCCTTCTTTTATTGTTTCCTTTCTATTTAGAGAACTTCTGCTAGTCATTCTTTAGCGTAGGTCCACTGGCAACAAATACTCTGTTTTCCTTCATGTGAGAATGTCTTGATCTTCTTTTCATTCTTAAAGGATTATTTCACTCAATATAGGAATTTGAGTTGACAGTTCTTTTCTTTCAGCATGTGAAAAAAGGCCACTTCCTTCTGGCCTCTATGGTTTCTGGTGAGAAATCTGCTGTCATTTGAATTGCTTTTCTCTCGTAAGTAAACTGTTGTTTTTATCTAGCTGTTTTCAGTATTTTTTCTTGGATCTTAATCTCCTTGGATTAAGTACAAACTTAACTTAATCCAATCTCTAGTTTTCAGAAGTTTGACTTTGATGTTTCTTTTTTTTTTTTTTTTTTTTTAAGACAGAGTCTCTCTCTGTTGCCCAGGCTGGAGTGCAGTGGCACCATCTTGGCTCACTGCAAGCTCCACCTCCTGGGTTTATGCCATTCTCCTGCCTCAGCCTCCCGAGTAGCTGGGACTACAGGCGCTTGCCACCATGCCTGGCTAATTTTTTATATTTTTAGTAGAGATGGGGTTTCACTGGGTTAGCCAGGATGGTCTTGATCTCCTGACCTTGTGATCTGCCCCCCTTGGCCTCCCAAAGCGCTGGGATTACAGGCGTGAGGCACCATGCCCAGCTGACTTTGATGTACCTTGATGTAGATTTCTTTGGGTTAATCTTATTTGGGTTTGTTCTTGAATCTGTGGATTTATGTCTTTTGCAAATTTGGAACATTTTCAGCCATTCTTTCTTTAAGTAATTTTTCCAGCCTCATATTTTTTCTCCTCTCTTTCCAGATCTCTAATGACACAAATATTAGATCTTATAGTCCCAGAGGCCCCTGAGGGCTTTTGAAAAAATCAGCCTATTTGTTCTCTGTTCAGGTTGGATAATATCTATTATTCTATCTTCAAGTTCACCAATTATTTCCTCTGTCCTCTATTCTAATGTTGAGCCCATCCACTGAGCTTTTTATGTTGGTGGTTGTATTTTTTTTTCAATTCTAAAATTTTCATCTGGTTCTTTTTTATATCTCTTGATTCTTTGCTGAGATTTTCTATTTCTTTGAAGTAGCTTTGTATTTTTCATTTAAGAGAGTTCATAATTGCTTATTGAAATATTTTTTGATGGCTGCTTAAAATCTTTTTTATATAATTCTAACATCTTTCTCATCTCAATGTTGGCATCTACTGATAATCTTTCTTCATTCAGTTTGAGAGCTTTCTGGTAAGTAATCTCTTATTGAAACCTGAATGTTTTGGGTATTACATTATACAACTCTGGATCTTATTTAAATGTTTTAGCTGTTTTTCTGACACTGTCCTAATGGGGGTGGGGTGGGCACTGCCTCAATACTGCCAAGTCAGAGTCCAGATTTCTCCTCTGTTTCCACTGATACCTGAAATGGGGAAAGGAGCCCCTCATTACTGCTGAATGGGGGTAGGAATTCTGGCTTCTCACTAGGGCCGAGAAGGTGGGTAGGATTGTCTTGTTATATTCACCACATGGTCTCCACTGACACCGTGGGTACAGATTGCCTGTTTACTGCCCAACAAGGATTAAAGTCCTGATTTCTTATCCAGCCTCCTCTCATACCACCCTAGCAGAGGTGGTGGGGGTGCCTTTTTATAGCCCGGCAAGGGTAGAAGTCATAGTTTTTTTCTATGGTGTTTTGCAGCAGTAGGAAAATTATTTTCTAAAAGCTTTCCGTTTTGTTAGGCTGCCCCTCCTTTCCCGGTCCTGTAGCTAGAGAGAAGAAGATTTTGTTGGGGCTTTTTATGTTTGCATCTGTTGGCATTTTGGGGTTGTTAGCTTGTCTAGCACCCAGTCTCAGATTTGCTAGAAAAAGAGAAAAGAAGAAGAAAGGAGACCCAGGGAACTCACTGCTATGCCCTTCTTTGGGTTCTCTGAGGTCTCCAGCCTGTCTGCCTTCTCTTCTCCATTTTTCAGAGTCTTCTTATGTATACTTTATATATAACATCCAAGGTTTTTAGTTGCAATTAGCGGGAAAAATAGGGAAAGTACAGGTATTCCTATAAGCAAAAAAAAGTCCTATCCTCTCAGTTTATATGGTCTTTATGTTTTTCACATTAAGCCGTTGTAGAGCATATCAGGGTTTGAGCTAACTTTTGTATAAAAATCTAAATTACTTTTAGAATAGGTCTAATGACAAGGCTGAGTTTTTTCTTGCTGAATCATGCTATATTTAACATCATTTAAGCCAGCAATTAATGCTATCTCCTTGGTTAAGTACAAAATGTAGAATGTTAGAAACAATTCTGAACTAGAGTTAGAGATCTACGTTCTAGCTCAGAATCTTCCACTGTACAGCTCTGTGACCTTAGGCAGATCTCTTGGCATCTCAGAATTCTCATCTGAATTAACAATGTTGGACTCATTAGATGATCTCTAAGTTTCTTCTAGCTGTAAAGTTTTTATTTTCCTCTCATCAATGCCACTACTTTAAAAAAATATGTAGACATTCTGTAATACAGGGCTTAAAATATATTGATTAAACCAAGTAAAATCCTCAAAAATAAATAAGACAAATAGGAATAGCTTTTATTGAATGCTGTGTTCCAGGCACTACAGTAAGTGTTTTATGAATATTCTCTCGTCCAGTTCTTAAAACTTTGAAGTTAGAAGTTATACTCATTTTATAGATGAGAATGCTGAGGCTCAGAAAGGTGAAAAATGTGTCTAAGAATATTTTTTTTGTAAAGATATAATTGACCCCAAGTTTATTTGATTCCAGAGCTGATGTTTGCAACCACTTATATAGATTTTCAAAATTTTTTTGGCCACTTTTCAAGAGGCAGATTATCTTATAGAAATTGGATTCTAAAGCAATACTTCTGGGTAGCTAAAACATACATTTTATTTAATTTTCCCCATCACTTTATTCGGCTTGGATTTATTTTTTAACTACATAAATATTGAATACAGAAAGTAAATACATACAGCTTTTTTTGTTTATTATTATTCATCACTTATTTAGCAGACATAGGAGGCATTATTACCCTTGAGAGGTAAAGGAATAAACTAAGGGTTGTAAAATATCATTACTCAAGAGCAAAAATTTAATTTGCCAACTTTCCATAAACTTCATAGTATCTCAAGTCTCAGGAACTAGAAGAGATACATTATTTCTATGTGTAAATTTTGCTTATTTATGGAGAACAGATAAGGAACCATTTGCAAGACTATTAGAGTTAATTAAAAGGTGGCGGTCAAGAAAAAATTAAAAATAATAGAGGAAACAGAATAGAGCAAATAATGTCAAATTTAAATGTATACGATAACATAAGCACTTTATCACGATATTAGTTCCTAAAAGTATTTCATAAAAAATATTGTTTGGTTTTAAGTAAATTAAATGAGCATGCATTATAAAATGAACTCTTGAATACTTGGCAAGTTGAGATCTTATGTTTTCTTAGAACCAAAATTGTGTTTAAAAAAGGTTTATCTTCTTAATTGAAATAAGTTCTATACATTTATGTAAATGTCTGGAATATATTTATGTGGCAAAGACCCTGAAGAATTTATAAAATGATTATTATCAAGGAAGGGAGGGGATTCCAATATGAAAAGCCAGGTCTACTTTAATCCTTGTTTTATCCTTGCTTTTTATTATGAAGCCCCCCTAACTTTCCCATGGCTCACTCTAGATTTTGGGTATTCCAATGGAAATTATTCAAATTTCACTTTACCATGTGTCTCAGAATTACGGAAAGAGCAAATTGTGATGTAGAGTTGTTGCTATATCATTCCTTTATAAGGATTTAAGAAGCTGGTATTTGGCTCTGTAATCTTGTTCTGAGATCAGAGTGTGCTTTTCTAGGAAAATGATTTTCTATTCAGAAAGTTACCATGATTTTGCTAGAGAGCTGGTTCCTGGTTAGATGTTTTATTTTTGCCATAAGCCCATTGTGTGGAGTTTTATTTTTGCCATAAACTCATTTTGTGGTGAGAGCTTTCAAGAATTTGACATCTCTGGTGTAGAGCTTTCAAATTATTTATTTTAGGTTTTACTGAAACTGAACAAACAAAATATTATTCATAAATCTATTATAAGACAGAGAAAAACTGCTCAATTCTGGGTGGGGTGGAAGTAGGAATAGGGGTACAGCTCTGTCCTTCGTCATTCTACTTATGCATAAAGCATGTTCTATTGAATTCCTTAGAGTCTGGACAGCACAGTTTGAAAAACCTTCAGTGAAATACAAAGATCACTAGATCAGAAATCGAAGGATTTAGAATCCCAGTTCTGCTATCAGCAAGCTGTATTACTGAACCTCTATGGGTACAGATTTCCTCACCTGTTAAATAAGGAGAATGAACTAGGTCTCTTTCAGGTCAAATATTTGAGGAAACCATTAGCAGCTACATGTAAATCACAAAACTCCTATACTTTATTTCTTCACTACTGCAAAATAAGATGTTTCCTGGGTAAAATCCACATGCCCACCTCAAAGTTCTAAGTGTCAGGAGATTTTTTTTTTTAACCTTAAGAAATTTAAAGGAGTTCTGTGAAAATTGCAATATAAAATATCTAATTGTCCTGTTCTAAGCAGTTTCAACATTTCTGACTCTATTTGGGATAATCGGTGGTATTTCATTGATTCATTCGGCAAACACATAGAGTGCCCACTACCTGACAGGAATTGAGTTAGGTATAGAGGACAGAAAAGATGACTAAAGGATGTCCACTACTCTCCTCCCAATACAAAAGGTAATGTGTTTTGAACAATTTGTGTTTTTCAACGAAACCTTATCTGTTGTCTGCGATGATGCATCCTTTCTAAATGATAGGGGTGGCTTTGACATTTTAAAACTAAATGAAAAACGAATTGGCATCCATAAAGAACTGTGTATTTAAAACTATATTTTCTTTTCGCAGAATGGCTTTATTGTAATAGATCTTTGATCAACTTGAGCAAAGAGTATTTAGTTTTATAGGGTATGACATGTTTTGCTTTCTGGATAAGCAGGGTCTCTCTTAAATATGAAGATGGCTCCAGTGTCCAGAGGGAGACTAAAATCTCTCAGCTGCCAGCCACGCACATTACCTGAATGATTCTGGATTACTACTGGCTTCTTGAGATGGGCTGGGGTCAAGACAGGGAAGAGTTTTGAATGAAGATGCCGGAAGAGGCCTTTGAGAGGGTGGATGGGAATTGCGAAAGGCCCATTTCCCCTAGACTTAAACCCAAATTCCCTAGCTGTGATGATACCAGGAACATCCTTCAGGGAAATCTCCCTTTGTTATCCACACTGGTAGAGCTCCCAGCTCAATCCACAACTGCACACCCCCTCACACTAAGAGTCACTCTTCTCATGGTGTAGCCAACATCCACCCTCTTACTCTAGACGTGGCAGCCCTCCTAGATCCACCCAACCGTTGACTTACGTTCAAAGGCCATCACCCACCCCAGCACCATCTTCCAGGAACTGGCCTCTCCCCCATCAGTCCCCGCCCCTCTTCTGAGAGCACCCAATGGGTGGAGTCGGGGCTGCGGTGGGAGGGGCCTGAGGCGGGCACATTTAAAGAAAGGCAGCCGGCGAAAAGAGGCAAGAGAGGAGAAGAAAGAAGAAACCAGGGGGGCGAGGCGCCGTCCAATGACAAAGCCCAGGGGTGGGCGCCGGCCGCCATCTTGTACCGGGCGGCAGGATATTCGCCCGCGTCCTCCGCCCTCGGAGGGGGAGGGGCGGCGGCGGAGGCGAGAAAAGTAGCGAGAGACGCCAGCAGCGGCCGCCGCCGCGGAGCCAACGGGGACTGGGACGGCGGCGGCAGTAGTGGGACCCGGCGAGCGTGAGCGGCCCCGAGCGGCCTTCTGTGCGGCGCAGCATGAAGAGGCGGCGGCGCCGGCCCCCGGTCGCCCCGGCCACGGCTGCCCGGGGCGGCGACTTCAGGGCAGAAGACGGGGCTGGGTTGGAGGCGCGGGAGGAGAAGGTGGTGTACTCGCGGTCGCAACTGTCGCTGGCTGACAGCACCAAGGCGCTGGGCGACGCCTTCAAGCTCTTCATGCCCCGCAGCACGGAGTTCATGAGCTCGGACGCGGAGCTCTGGAGCTTCCTCTGCAGCCTCAAGCACCAGTTCTCCCCGCACATCCTGCGCAGCAAGGACGTCTACGGCTACTCCTCCTGCCGGGCCCTGGTACCCGACCCCCCGGGGCCCCCCACAGCCCGCGGCCAGGCGCGCCGGCCGGTTCCGCGCGCAGCGGCCAGGAGGAGGCGCCGCGGAGCCCGGGCGGCCGCTGCCCGCAGGAGGAAGCCCCGGCCGCCACCCCCACCGCCGCCGCCCCCCGAGGAGAGCTGCCCGGCCAAGCCCGTGGCCCCCGGGCCCTGCTTCGGGGGCCGCACCTTGGAGGAGATCTGGAGGGCGGCCACCCCGACGCTGACCACCTTCCCCACCATCCGTGTCGGCAGCGACGTGTGGGGCGAGCGCAGCCTGGCGGCAGCGCGGCGCAGGGCGCGCCAGGTCCTGCGAGTGAACCTGGAACCCACGGTGAGGCTCCGCCGCTTCCCGGTGCCCCGGGCATGAGGCGCGGCCTCCAGGGCGCCTCCTGCCGGCCCCGACCTTGGGACAGACCTTCCGCCCGGAGGAATGAACAAGTGTCAGTCGAGTGTTTACAGATCCGGCCAGGACCCCGGCCCCCAGTGCACTTTACGCGCGAAGAAGTTGCCGGATGGTTGTCCCTGTCCCGGGCCGCGGCGCGGTCGTCTTGGACGCCGGGGCAGGTGTGTCCTCTGCTGCCTCCCGTACCCGGCCTGCGGAGGGAGGGGACAGCTGGACCCGCAGGGGAGGTCCCTTTCTTCCTGACCCCCGATTGAGACGTCTCCAGGACCTTAGGGGCAGATCCGTTTTCTCACTGTTGGACTCTACCTCACTGGTCTGGAAGTCCTCCGAAGACATTATTTTTCCAAAGGAATTTGGTTTCGTGCTTGTGTAATAAAGCCAGAATTTACTTGTTCTTTATCTCCCCCTTTTTCTATTTCACTGTCACCCCTCTTTCTGGACAGAAGTTCGAACATGTGGTGTTGCACTAGTTTGTGCTCAGGGTATTCTGAAGCCCACTCGTTTCCTAATTTTTTCTGGATTCCAAAGCTTTGATCGAGGATATTTTTTAAGAGGTTCAAGCTTGTGACTGTTAGTAGTGCAAGGATTTGTATGGGCTCAGTGATTACAAACAAAGACATGCAAAATACAACTGTTTAAACATTTTCAAGGTGTTTTTAAAGGTTTTGTATTGAAACAATGTTTATATTTACTGAGCTCCTAAAAACGGTAGAATACACATGAAAACTTTTGTTTGGGAAAAGTTAACTTGTTAAATTCTTTTGAATTGAATAAAAAAATGCATTGAAACCATATGGTGTGTGATTAAAAAAATGAATAAATTGTGAAGAACTGGTTTTGGTTACAGGAGTCACTGGAATCCGACTGGAGATGATTTGGCCCCCTGTCCTGGCCTAACATACAAATCCAGGAATATTATGCGTTAAAGTTTTTTAAAATACATTATCCTTGTAATGTATTTTACAAGGATAATGTATTTTAAAATGGGAGTTGCATAGGAGAGATGGATGTGTGTAAATGTTATCACTAAAATGATAAACAGAATACCCATTAGAATTCTTAGAACTATTAATGATCAAGAGGGGTGGAGGCATTTCTTGGTATCAAATAACTGGTTAAGGTTACTTTGGGCGAAATCTATTTCCTTTTTGTTTTTGTTGTTGGATAACAAGAAATGTCTAGACTAATATTCATCAGTTTTACAAACATAATGAAAATTAGTTGACTTTTAGTTGACTTTTTTTGTCCCAACATTTTTTAAACCTTTTTGCCACTCGTTATATGTTTGCAGTTCTAGGTCTTTGACAGCTGAAGACCACAGGAATCAAACAGGCGAGCCACACAGAATACTGACCCTTCTTTACGCTTTTATAGTGTTTATACCATATGGCCCAGTGTGGAATTCTCGATTATCCAAGTGCCTTTGGTCATTTGTGGCAGGAAAACTTAATAGTTTTTAGCCAGCAGTGCCACAGCCAGCTTTTACTGCAATACCTAAAGGGTCAAGTAGTGTTTTTGTACCACTATTATTTCAAATTTAAGTATTCTGCCATGAAACGATCCATACTGGGCTGGAACTTGACATGTGAGATCTTTAATACTAAAGCTTATCTCTGCTTGGCAGCTTTTTAGGAGAATAATGAGAGTTACAATTTTGACTCTTGCGTTCCTAGAATTCAAATGGCATAGCTTTCTGAAATGAGTATTTCAAGTTTAGTAGTCTGTATAGGAGTGTTGTGACTTTAATTTCAGTGTTCTTGTTAAAAGAAATAATATTATATATATATACACACATATATATAACTTGATGCCAGTTTTCTAGGAAGCCTCAGTCTTTTATTCACTACTCAATGATAATGCATTGTACAAACACTGTCACATGAGTAAATAAAAATGAATAATTCCTTAGAAGATGGAGAGTGTTAAATTATATTTGTGATAGGAAGCTTAGACATATCTTTTGGTTATTAGCTTCCATTGCCAATTGTATTTCAGATGCATAGGGTTTTCTTCCCAAAAATATATTGTTAACTTTTATAGCTAACTAGCACCTGGAAAAAATGTATTTGTACAACTTTACTATTGTATATAGTTTTATAATAATGAAAAATAAACCCAATGGCCATATTAGAATGCAATTTCGACATGCAGCTTATCTAGATAGTTTTCCAGAGGATTTTGAAATTTGGCTTAACTGGGAGGATAACTGCTCAGCACACCACTGAAACATAACCACTGACACCATTCATTTATTTTAACTGAGATTCTTGACATTTTTCTCTCCTATGCCTTGTTACTTTAGCATACTTGAACTCACATAAATGCTTCTTTGGATTACATGGGCTATCTGATTCCATTTTGGATCTGATTGTCCATCTTGAATTCAATATGGTATTCATCTGGACTATTCAAAAATTATGCCATTTCTAGTCTGTGAAATAAGATGTAAAAAATCTTTATTTTTGCCCTTTGGTAAAAACCTATGTGACAACTTTTAAAATGTGAAGCAACATCTAATATAGTTGACTGGTATACTAATAGGAAAGTGAAAGTATTTCATGGGTACTTTGTCACAGAATGTGAAAAGAAACTTGGCATAGTGGCCTTTATAATGAGGCATCCACTTACTCCTCTGAAGTGAAGTCTGTAGCTTAGCTTGTGTATAGTTTTTGAAAGAAATCTCATGATCTTCGTTCATTCTCTTGCCTTCTCTTTTATCTCATATGGCACAAGTAGAGGGGGAAGCCAGGAGGAAATTCATCACCTTGCTATGCTTTTATTTGATTTTTAATTCCTGAGTGCCTAAATGTGGTGACCGGCACCTCACATAACTTTTTGAGATTCTTGATGTCATTTTTATCCTTCCTGTCAACCAGCAATGTATTTTTATGTTACTAAAGCCAGTAACGTCATAATTGTTGAGGGCAAGCTTCATTGTTGATAGTGCAAAGTGTCGCTGTTGTGATGCGTGTTTATTTTATTCAAGTTTGAATATTGACAAGTGTAACTTAAGCTGGTGACTGACACCTATTGATCTGCTGTGTGCAAATGATAGTACTATTTTTTAGAAAACTCTTAAGTAAATTTTAAAAATATTTGAATACAAAATATCTGAGCAATTTTGAACTCAAAAGTTTTTCATTGTTTTAAGGATTGCCACAGGACTCTTTAATGGTTTTTAATGGACATACATGCCTAATATTTATTGGTGTGTTTAAAATATTTTTTGATAGAGTGTTATGTCTTAAGCGCATTAGAAAACAATTGTTTGTAATGGAATCAAAGTGTTTCCCTGGACAGTTTGATGTGCTTATGGTTGAGATTTATAATCTGCTTGTACTTTGCTTTTTAACTTATTAACTGTAAATAAATTTTAGAGAATACATAGTGTCTAGTTTTTCTAATGATTTGAACATTTTTGAAACGGTATTTTGTATTTGCATGTGACTCAGAAAACATCTTAATTTACAATTTGATAAATTTTGACTTTTTTGTGAACTTCAAATTCCCAGAAATCTCGAGATTTGTTTTTTGTGCTATCTCGGGACTCAGTGTTCCATCAATTCTTTAATTATCTAGCGAATTTTTAGGATGGCGCTACAAGCCCAACTTATTAACCAGTTTGCCAGCAATAAAATATCCTACAAAAAAAATGCATCAAAATTCAGAATTCTCTAAATCCTGACCCGAGGTGCCCCTGTGACGATGACAAAAGGTCTAAAGCTCTTGCTCTTTCATAGCATGAAAGGAAGTAAGAGTGCTCCATTTGAGTACCAGTGGTATGGGCTGTTCCACAGAATAAGGGCAGGGCTAGAATTTTCATTAGAGTCTAGAAGGCAGAAGTGGAGTATTAGTGAACAGCACAGCAAGAGCCAGATTCATAGATAGTACTGTGTGGGCTGAATTTGTCTTTGTACCTAAGTTCCTATTAGTTGGAGGAAGCGTAGTGTAATAGTTGTGGAGTCACAGTGCCTGGGGTGGAATTATTATGCATACCTTTGTGACTTGCAAGTGTTGAGACTGTAGGTAAGTTACTTAAAATCTTTGTGCCTTGCTTCCTCAACTATCAAATGTGATTAGTGAAAGAAACTATTGGGATATTATAAAGATTAATAACTACCCCTTTCAAAGGGTAGTAATGCTAGACACATAGGAAGTACTAAATAAATGCTATTAATTATAGGTATGCACAGTGAGAATAGGTATATAAGCTGAGAGTGGTCCGTTGTGAGTTTAGCTCTCCAGGTTTCTCAGCATCCCAAGAATATTGTGTGGTCTGGGAAAGCTGTAAGATAAATGAAGAGAAGAGAATTTGTGCATGAATAAAATTGAAGACATAAGGAAATCATATAATTTTTTAGCTTGCTGACTATGCAGTAGGAGATTGGATTAAGTTGATTTATTACAATTTTTGTTGTTGGAGTTTTTTTTTAAAGATTCACATCTTCTTTTGTTATATCTCTATAAGACATTTGAATGTACTGTTATGTGTTTTAAACTATCTGAGAATTTATAACAGTAATAGATTTAAAGCTATTGATCCAAGAACTTACAAAAGTTTTGGACTACATATTTGCTTAGAGTAAGCTCAGTAAGTGTTGCTTATAAATGATGTTAATTTATATGCATAGAACCAAGCTATAATTAGTTTGTATAAAGTTTATAATTCAGGTGTTAAAGGAAACAAAGTGAGTACAATAGCTGTGCTTGAAACACCAGAAAATTATTACTGAAAGTAAAAAGAATCTTGTATTTGAAGCATTGACACACTCATTTTTGGATGTCAGATATAAAGCCTGTAATTTAGGTTTAATTCCTCATAGCACAGAGAATAGAACATCCTCTAAATTGGTGAACAAGCCAAAGTTGCAGTTATCTGAGGTTGACACAAAATAATTTCCTGGAAAATTATTAGATGAAAGTCATACAAGAACAAGAAGCTAAAAATTGAGCCTAATTGCAGATTTCACAAAAGTAATGACTTCTCACTGTCATCACTCACTTGTGTCTTGGTAAATGTCATTCTAAACCATGATCTATAACATAATAAACATATCTAAAGCCCAATTGGAAGGTAATAATCATAAAAACACCAAACACTATGTTTAGCCCAGAAAATTTGAATAAGTAGTCTACTGAATCCAAAACTGGACTTATTTAGCTTCCGAAAGCATTCATAGAAAAGTTAAATTGAGATTCTTCCAAGTAGTACAATTAACCGTAAAATGTGTACATATTTCTCTTTTCAAGGATTTTTTTCAAGTACATATTCTTTAAAGAGTACAGAAAATAAAAGAGTGTGGCTTAGGATTCTGCATCTTACAGAGTAAAAAAATTATTGAAGCAAAAACAAATGTATAAAAAGTACATATAAATGTACAGTTTGATGAATTTTCATAAATTCAATAGGCTCATGGAACTAGCACTCAGATTAAAAAAGTACAGTTATGAGTACCCCTGAAGGCCTCCCTAACACCCCATCAGCCATTACCTACTCACCTTCTTGCCCAAGATAACCGTTATTTTGATTTCTTACAGCATATTTTTTGCTTATTTTTGAACTTTACATAAATGGAATTATTGGTCATGTATCTAGCTTCTTTCACTTGAAATTATGTTTGTGAGATTCATTTATATTGTTGTGTGTACTATAATTGTAGATCATTTATTCTCATTGGTGTATAGAATTCCACTGTGTGAATATTCCACAATATATTTATTCCAGTCTTGGTGGGCATTTGGGTAGATTCCAGTTTGGAACAATTATAAATAAAGCTTTGATGAATATTCTAAAACATGTCTTTTGGTGAACATATGCATGTATTTTTTTTTGGAGTATATATCTAGGAATGAATTTGCTGAGACACTGGGTCACAGCAAATGATCATCTTTGGTAGATACTGCCAAACAGTTTTCCAAAGTGGATACATGGACTTTTATAAAACTGGCCTTCAAAAAGTTTGCTTTTTATTATTCTTCCTTTCTTCTTCAAAGCTAAAGAAGTTTTGTTCCTTCTGCTCTTAAAATGAAATGAAAAGACATTTTCCCCCTATGTTTTCCTATATTTTACAGCGGAGCTTTAGAAAAAAGTCTTTTATGTATTAAGTTGTTTTCTTCTCCATCCTTTATACAAAACCAGCTCTAAGATTGGGAATAACATTAACTATGTTAACCCAAGCCCAGCAAACTTAAACTGTCATAAAACCGAGCATGTGAGACTTGGGTTCATAGTGTTCCTCTTCTAGTCCTTGGGCAGGATTCCATTGAAATGATCTATAGCGTAATGGAGACCCTGTCTCTGGAAAGAACTGTCTGATTCAACCTTATATGTTGTTTATTTTAGAAAGCTAGACATTGAGAGGTCTAGGAGTTGGATGGCAGAGAGGGAGGGTTTGAAGATGTGCAGAATATTCAGGTTTGCTTGAAGTCAGCTGAGAAGAGGAGACTTTTATCTTGGGAGGTGCTGGCTCAGCAGGGTTCAACTCTCAATTGTTGTGAAATGAATGAAAAATGTACTCATGAGAGCCCACTTGAAGGATGCCTCCAGAACTCTAAAAGGAAGTTCTTCCTTTTCCTTATTAAGTAAAGCGTCTTGGAGGATATTTATTTTACCCTTGCATGTCCACAGTACTTCACACTGGGCAGTTATGTTGTTATTATTATACTTTCTTATGTATTTCTGTCATCTTCTCTAGATAGTGAATTTCTCATTGGCAGGACTCGTCTTTCTTGTCTCTGTATCATTACAACATTGCTGGTCTTGTGCACGGTGCTCAGTGGTGTTGAATGAATAAATTGTGTTTATGGAGTTCAGACAAACCTGCAACACTGGCTTCCAAATCTTACAGAAGAACTAGTTGTGTTGCTTCAGTTTTATGTGTAACAGAAGCAATCTGTAAATGGAGTTATGATTTTTTACAGAAACCCATCAAATACACTTTTGATGAATTCCTAGTATTTTGTGACCAAATGACTTGGCTGTAGACTCTGATGTCTCTTATTGTACCTGCAACCCAACACCGCTCATCATCACTATCTCAGGATCTCTCTCAGCAAGAGGTAGTGTGGTGCAGTGGTTAAGAGGCTGGCGTCGGGGAACAGGCTGCCTGGTTTAAAACTCCTTCCTCCCTTTCTTGCTGGCAGCAGACCTTTTAGCAAGCTACTTAACCTCTCTGTTCCTCAGTTTACTCAGCTGTAAAAACAGGCACAATATAGCACCTACCTCATAGAGCTCTTGTGAGAATTCAATGAGGTAACACATGTATAACACTTTAGAATAGTGCTTGGAACATGGTTTGCCTCAAGTCAATAAATGTTAGCTTTTATTAGTAGTAATGTAAAAAACTTTATAAAGCCTCAGTTTGCTTACTTGAAATTTTTATATTGGCATGTGTTAGAAGCAAAGAAGAAAGGCTGCAGTCCATAAAATGTCTATTACAGCCAAACTTATGTGGGAGATTGAGGTCCGATTCACTAAAAGTGGTATGTGCGAAAGGATGCTGGGTGTTGTGAGGAGTGCAGTGATGTACAAGACTCAGCACAAGCTGATAGCAAAATAATCAGGAAAACATGGGATGACAGAAGAAACAAACTAACATTGATTGAATTCCTACTGTGCACCAGGTACTATCCCAGGCTCTTTATGCTTGTTTTTTTTTTAAAGTAAACCTCAACAATCCTATGAGATAGATATTATCATTCATATTTAGTAGATGAATAAACTGAAGCTTAGAGTGGTTAAGAAATGTGCCAAATATCACACATCTAAGTGGCAGAGCTGGGATTTAAAACCACATCTGTCTCATCTCATTTTCTCTACTAATCTTTATAAACACTTTTAGAGGAAGTGAAATAAATTAATCAGCCCCTGGAGGAGTCTCCTCTAGGACTGTGAAATCCCAAGATGGGGAAAATCAATTTAGGAACCCTGTTTTGTTCACCTTTGCATTTCTCATGGTGTACAGCATAGATGTTCACTCAATGTCTGGGAAATGAATAAGTCTAAGAATGAATGAATGAACAAAAGCACAAATTCCTTTGCTCCTGTGATTAGATTGTTTAGTTTGGTGGAGGATCTCGTGGCAATCTGTATGGTCTAAAGTCATTGTGTATGTCTCCTCTTCTAATTGCCACAGGCAGGTAAAAGAGAAGGTTATTTAATATAACATTTGTCTCAAATTACTTGTAAAGTCTATAAAAAGTAGACTTCACCAATCTAAACATGGGGAGCCATACAGAGCTTTAAGCCCTCCTTCCCTGCAGTTGCCATCCTGGAGCCTCTCTGTGTTGGAATTCTACAGCTCCCATTACAGACACTTCTTCCAATTTATTATGATATCTACTCTGTGGATCACTATGAGACAAGGTGGACAAAGTTCTGAGTTCATTCTGATTCTCTTTTCCCTCCTAAACACCTTCATAAAGTTCTAATTCCCAGGTTTTACTTAGATAAACTACAGCATGAACAAACAAACAAAAAACCCAGGATAATGGACATAGGGCCAAAAAAAAATACTCAAATAAAAACAAGACATGTGTGAGTAAATGGGATGGTGACACAGGAAGAGGGGGACTCCTAGAGTCTTTAAATGCAAGTTAACATTCTAACAGAGGTGGAAAATTGACCCTTGCATTCCTTTGTACCAGAACTTGTTGCCCCCAGCACATGGTATCCACTTACACACATTTCATAGCTGTAGGATGGATCGACTGCCCTTTGCAATAATGAGAAAAAAACACCGCTAATAGAACTTGCCCTGTAATGTTTATCTGATGGCTGGTTTGGCTAAAAGCATGTATTTTTCCTTATAATTCCATAGAACAGGTAGATTTATATCAGTCACACTTTGCTTTCTTTCTTGTTCTCAGTTCATTTATCCACCTATGGTTTTATTGAGAAATTCAACAAAATTTTATTGAAGGCTTCTGTTATGGAATGGATTCTATAGCCCCCAAATTTACATGTTATAGCCCTAACCACCAATGTGATGGCATTTGGAGACAGGACCTTTGGGAAGTACTTAGGTTTGGATGAGGTCATGAGGGTAGGCCCCTCATCATAGGATAAGTGCCCTTAAAGAAGAGCCACGAGAGTTTGCCTGCTGTCTCACTCTCTGCTGTGTAAGAACACAGTGAGAAGGCGGCCATCTGCAAACCAGGAAGACAGCCCTCACCAGAGCCTGACCATGCCAGTGCTCTGATCTCAGACTTCCAGAACTGTGGGAAATAAACGTCTGTTGTTTAGGCCACCCAATGTATGGTATTTTGTTATAACTTCCTGAGAAGACTAAGACAGCCTGTATGTGCAGGATCTGTTCTACGGATAAAATCCCTGCCCCATGGCACTTGCAGGCTGGTAGGTGATTCTTTCTTATGTTCTGTATCCACAGCCACTACACCAGGTGGGTCACTCTGTGACCTTCTGCTGCTTTTTCATTGTCACTGGCAGGTGAATGCCTGCTTCTTTAATTATGTATAGGGTAGAATCTAATGCTCTGGGGATACAGATGGCTATAGTGAAAGAACTTCCGGACATGTATATTATCTTGGTGAAACAAACTTTTTTTGTTGTTGAAAATCTAGTTTGCTCTCAAGTTGGATATTTAAAACAAAGCAAAATAAACCAGAAGGGGCTCATCAAAATTGTATGTCCTAAGGGTTTGATAAACATTCAATGGCTTTTTGCTGAAGTATTTGGTCAAGAGACAAATTAGTTCGGGGTAACTATGCAAACCTGGGGAACAAATGCAGATTTGGCTACAGAGCCTCTGAGTGTGGAGCTTGACAGTTGGCTGAGGGCTCCATAGTGTGCTCTCAAAAGCATGGCAGGAGGAGCTGCTGCCAGGGTGTACCTGCTGCATCCACTGCACCTGAAGTCTCTCCATCACTCACTGACTCCCTGATGCTGGAGGGCCCTTTATTCCAATTAAGGTGTAGCCTTTCTAGACCATGAGAGGTGTGGCTCAGTACAATCTCCAGAAACAACCCAGCCCACCTCACTCCTTTCACTGCTATGGTCCAGAGAGCCAAAGGGTTTGCCCAGTGTTGCTCAGCTAGTGAGTGGGATAGCTGGAAAGAGAATCCACATCATCTGGTCCTCTGTCCTGTGTTTCTTCTGCTGATTCATTTGGCTGGGAAGGTTAGCTTTTCTCAGACTTTTGTTTTTAGAGTGCTTTGCTGTGGGAGTCAAACATGAGATAGGCTTCTCAGGTAATTGGAACTGGGGACAGCAGGGGAACAAGAGGCCTGGAGACCTGGAAGGAGAGAAGACACAAAGAGAGAGAAATGCTAGGAGTGGAGAGTGGACCGATGGATACACTGCCTCCTTCAATTTTGCTTTGGGATGGTTTCCCCCCTCCCTCCCTCCCTCCCTCCCTGCCTGCCTTCCTTCCTTCTTCCTTCCTTCCTTCCTTCCTTCCTTCTTCTTCTTCCTCTTCCTCCTTCTCCTCCTCTTCTCCTTCTCTTCCTCCTCTCCTTCTCCTCCTCCTCCTCCTTCTCCCTCTTTCTCTTCTTCCTCCTCCTCCTCCTCTTTTTTTCTTCTTCTTCTTCTCCTCTGATGGAATTTTGCTCTTGTTGCCCAGGCTTGAATGCAGTGGTGTGATCTTGGCTCACTCCAACCTCTGCCTTCTGAGTTCAAGTGATTCTCCTGCCTTAGCCTCCCAAGTAGCTGGGATTACAGGCATGCACCATCACACCAGGCTAATTTTGTATTTTTAGTAGAGAAGGGGTTTCACCATGTTGGTCAGACTGGTCTCAAATTCCTGACCTCAAGTGACCCACCTGCCTCAGCCTCCCAAAGTGCTGGGATTACAGGTGTGAGCCACCACACCTGGCCTGGGATGGCCTTCTTAAGAATGTCTGAGCTGAATGGTCCTCAGTCCATGGCATTCCAGCCCTGAGAGGAAAGACTTGGCTTTGTCTAAAACCCAACAGTTGACTGGGGGAGATTTATGGCCTTGGCATTGGTTGGGTAGGTTCCTTGGTGGTGTGTACACCAACAGTCTGTGGGAAACTCTCTCTCTCTCTGTGTGTGTGTGTGTGTGAGATAGAGAGAGAGAGAGGAAGAAAAGATCACAGTGGAGGGATCTCATATTTATTCTGATTGTCTATTCAAAATGTGGCATTTTCCTTTAAAAAAAAGTCCTAAAAATAACAGATAATAAAATTAGGTGTAGAAATTGATGTGCTAGAAGTGTACATTGTTAAAAAATCCTAAATACATTTATTTGATTTTAGAAGTTGGCTTTGGTCTCTCTGGAAGATGTAATGGAATATTAAGGATGGTTTGGAATAGAACTTTCACTGGTGTAATTCTAATTCACTTAACATACTGAGCAATCTGGCGGGAGAAACCTGACATGGACAGTCAAATGTGTTACCCAAGCCAAGGTAGAACAGAGAGAGAGGTGGAGTGGGCCGAGCCTGAAGATCCCAAGGCTTGGAACCTGAGTTCACAGTCTTATGACTGCCAACATGCTGTGAGGATTTGGGCAAATCAGGGTTCCTTGTATTCTGAAGTTTCATGATGTGGTTAAAGTTCTGCATGAAACTGTACTATCAATATTCATGCCTGTATAAATAATTCAGAAAAGAGGGCTTCAGATGGAGCTATTCAGACAAACATTATTTATCTTTAAAGTCAGCAAAGAAAGATGATGATCAGAATTCCGGGATCACATGACCCAGGTTCAGAAATTTTATTTACTCACCGTGAAGACATTTTGAAACTGAATTCAACTTTGTCAAGAGTTATTGTTCTATTTTGGTTACTTTATAGTTAAAATGTTAGGTAAGCAATGTGTTTATCTTAGTTGCAGCAGAGCTAACGTGTGAGTAGGGACATTGTTAGAAACTCAATAAGGTTGGTTTTTTCTATTATAAGGAAGAGTCATCTATTAGCATAAATTGTGTCTTGAATATGGCATCAGCACATGAAAAAATATTGTGAGCTTAGGATTTTATCGTGAAATACAGGATTTGTAACACTGAAAAATTCCTATGAAAGTTCTAACAATCTTACTTGTTGTGGGCACTAATGGTTAAAAGGGTTAAAAGAAGGGAGACATCTTAGTTGAAATAAATGGTTGTTCTTGAAAATACACGTGTAAATAGGATTTTGATGAATTATTTTGCTAATTGTTCTTCATTATGCAAAGCAATATATTATAAATGGAAAAAGTAATCTCTCTTCTAAATGGAAAATGTTATTCAAAAACTGATTGTAGAGGACCTCTGGAAATTTCACAGAAGACTGTCTTTTCTGTAGATTTATTCATTTTCTTACAAACCCAGAGTAATTTGAATAAACCTCTATTTGTGTTATTGCTTCATGTTCTTTAAAAAAGATATATTTAAGATTTTTATTAAAGACCCGCTCTTCCAATGATAGGTGTGTAAGCTTGTCTGGGAAGAAAATTGGCAGTAAATTTTCAAAACCTTACACTAGCACTCATACCCTTGGCTCATGTCTGGAATTTGTTCCAGTGCAATAGTGAAATGAAAGACTGAATTGCTGTACAAAGATGCTTATGTGAGAATATACGTTTAAAAAATTGGAACTAAACAATGTTCAACAATAGGACAATAATTAAATGAGTTACCATATACCCACACAGTAAAATTTGATGTAGTCATTAAAGTCATGTTTTCATGGCGTATTTAGTGCTCTGATGTTAAGTGAGAAAGAGAGGCAGTATATAAAATAATATAGAAGATATCTCAGTTTTATTTTTTAAACTCAAGTTTATTGAGGTACAATTTACATATGGTAAGATTCTTGCTTTTCAGGTATACACTTCGATTAGTTTTGACGAATGTATACAGTGGTGTAACCACAACCATGATCAAGATATAGACTCTTTCCACCACCCCAGAAAGTTTCCTCATGCACCTCTGTAGTCAATATCTTCCCTTTACTCCCAGTCTCTGGTTGTCTTAGTTCGTTTGGGCTGCTGTAACAAAATTCCCTAGACTAAGTAACTCATAAGTAATAGAAATTTATTTCTCACAGTTCTGGAGGTTGGGAAGTCCAAGATCAAGGCACTGGCAGATTTGGTGTCTGGGGAGGGCTCCTTTCCTCATGACAGTGCTGTCTCTCTGTGTCCTTACATGGTAAAAGGGACTAACCAGTTCTCTGGGGTTTCTTATATAAGGGCACAAATTCCATTCATGAGGATGGAGCCCTCATGAGTTAATCATCTCCCAAAAGCCTCACCTAATATCATATTGGAGATTAGGTTTCAACATATGCATTTGGGGGAGTCACAAACATTTAGACCATAGCACTAGAAAACTATAGTTTTTCATTTTCCAGAATATCAGATAAATAAAATAATATGCTATATATGCCTTTTACATGTCAATTTTTCACTTTTGAAGTTTTTTTTGTTGTGTGTATCAATACCTCATTCCTTTTCTTGCTGAAAAGCATTACATTGTATGGATATATCACAATCTATTCATTTACCAGCTCCAGCCATTTGGATTGTTTCCAGTTTCTGATGATTATGAATATTTGTGTATAGGCCATATGTTTCAATTCTCTTCAGTGAACATCTTAAGACAGGAATTATTTGGTTGCATGGTAAGTGTATGCTTAAGAAACAGCCAAACTCTTTTTGAAAGGGTCTGTACCACTTTGCAATCCTACCAGCAACACATGAGCCTTCCAGTTGCTTTGTATTCTCTCAGCTCACATTACTGTTCAAGTTGAGCCATGCTTATAGTTATGTAATGGTATCTCCTCTCCCTAATGACTAATATCAATCATCTTGTCATATGCTTATAAGCTATCCATATATCTTTTCTAGTGAAACTTCTATTCAAATTTTAAAAAATTGGGGTTATTTTCTTAATACTGATTTTTGAGGGTTCTTTATATATGTTGCATACAATTCCTTTGTCAGATATGTGATCAGCAAATATTTCTTCCCAGGTTATAATATGTCTTTTCATTTTTATAATAGTGTCTTTCAAAGAGCAAATTCTTTTAATTTATCAATTTATTCATTTTTTAATTTAATGGTTGATGCTTTTTTAATATAAAGTTTTTAGTTTAGTTTTAGATTTATAGAAAACTTGCAAAAATAGCACAGAAGATTCTCATATACTCCACACCCACCTTTTCCTATTATTAACATTAGTATGATACATTTGTCACAGTCAATGAATATGGCTTACATTTCTTGTGATCTAAGAAATCTTTGCCTACCCCAATGTCATCATACTTTTCTATGTTTTTTTAAATAAAAATTTTATATCTGTTGCTTTTAGGTTTAGGTTTATGACACATTTTAAGTTAATTTTTGTTTCTGATCTGATACAATGTTGAAGTTCGTTTTTTTCTTTTCTTTCTTTATTCTTGTTCTTTTTTTTTTTTTTTTTTTTTTTTTTTGAGACTGAGTCTTGCTCTGTCACCCAGGCTGGAGTGCAGGGGCACAATCTCAGCTTACTGCAACTTCTGCCTCCCAGGCTCAAGTGATTCTCATGTCTCAGCCTCCCGAGTAGCTGGGATTACAGGCATGCACCACCATGCCTGGCTAATTTTTTGTATTTTTAGTGGAGACGGGCTTTCGCCATGTTGGTCAGGCTGGTCTTGAACTCCTGGCCTCAAGTGATCCACCCAGCTCAGCCTCCCAAAGTGCTGGGATTATGGGCATGAGCCACCACGCCTGGCCTTTTTCTGTCTTTTTGTGCAGATATTCAATTAGTTCCAGCACCACTTGCTGAGTAGATCTTTTTATTTTTAAAAATATTGTGTATGTGTAGAAAAAAATACTGAAGAACCACCTGAATGGTGGTTTCACCTTCTATATTTTCCATATGTTTCTACAATTAGCACAAGTGAGCAGAATATTTGAATGAGCAGATACAATATGGTAAAGAGTGACAGTGAAAATAAATGCAGTAGTAGCCAGCTTCTGAAAGAGGAATCAACAGGTCATGTTGCTGAGAGGCTGATGGGTAACTCAGTCACTGATTTGCCAATTTCTGAACTAATCACAGTGTCTGGGAGGCCTGGCTTTGTTGTGGTTCCTCTTTTTCTCTGTAGTGTGATCCAGTAGTTGAGAATCCTGTATTTTTCCACATTCACCCTTACAACAAACCCCCATTACTTAAGACAGCTTGAATGGGTCTCTGTTTCTTGAAACCTGAAGTAAAATTACCAACAAGCCTACACATAGACAAAGCAGGCAGCTCTTCATGTTGTGTGGATGAATGGCTGGAGAAAAATAAGTGCTGGCTCCAAAACTTTTCTTCCAGGGTTTGGCCTCGATGGATTAAATTAGACACAATATGTCTTTCTATCATCATATTATATTTCTTATAGCTGTAAGTAAGTTGCTAAGATCAGGGAATAACATACTGATGCATTAATCCAATTATTTATTTTTCAAATTTTGTTTTCACATCATTTCAGCTCAGAAATCAGAGTTCTGAAAACAAGTAAATTCCAAACTGGAGTGGAGAGAGAGCACTACAATTAGAAAATTTCTGAATGTAAGTCAAGACCTGTACCTGTGAAACTGGTCATCAGAAATGGTGCAAGGATCTTTGTCTTAGTCTGTCTTCTGCTGCTATAGCAGAATACCACAGACTGGGTAATGTATAAAGAAAAATTTATTTGGCCCACAGTTCTGAAGGCTGGGAATTCCAAGATCAAGGGGCTGCATCTGGTGAGGGCCTTCTTGCTGTGTCGCACATGGCAGAAGGCATCACGTGGTGAGAAAGAGTGTGCGCACAAGAGGGAGTGAGGGGCAGAGACAGGAGGGAGGAAATGTGGGCCAAACTTCATCCTTTAATCAGTCGCCCACATCCAACGTAACTAGCCCACTCCCATGATAATGGCATTAATCCATTTATGAGGACAGAGCCCTCATGACCTAATCGCCTTGTAAAGGTCCCGCTTCTTAATACTGTCACGATGGCCATTACATTTTAACATGTCTTTTGGAGAAGATGTTAAACCAGAGCCGTCACCACAGCTTGATTTTGGATGCATGAGACAGTATGTTGTGAGTAAGGTCATGGGCTGTGGAGTCAGAATGACTGGGTGTAGAGCTTACCTGCATGACTTTACAAGCTGTGTGAGCTTGGCAGACTACAAAGCTTCCTTAAGCTTCAATTCCTTCTTCTGCAAACAGAGGTGGTTGTGAGGCTTCTATCAGGTAATGTGCCTGGCATAGAGTAAGTGCTCAATAACTGTTAGCTCTTCTGCTTGACCCCTAATTTTCTCAGCACTAGTGCTGGGGCCTGCAGGCCTTGTGTGTGTGTTTGAATTTCCAGGCTAATTATTCACTTTGCAATGAAGGCATCCTGTTTGATGGAGCCTCTGAGCCACCCCATCTGTTCAGCCATCTCTGTCTCCCCTTGTGGTTTCCCTCCTCCTTTTTAAGACCCTTAATTAGTTTTGGTGATAGAACTATCAGCACCACCTGAGCATCAGCTATTAGCAATAAATGTGGCTCCTCTGAGTAGCTATGGCATACTAATTATTTCCAAATAAAGGTAGTTTTCTGCTGCAGCTCTGATTATCTGCTAAATTATACCAGTGCCTATTTTACAATTTTTTTGTTTGTTTTAAAATCACTTGCCTAACGATTGTCTAGTTAATCCAGGAGCACCTGCAATAACATTGGGATAAAATACTTTTGTTTTATTTTTCTTTCAATTTTTAACTCCAGTGCATTTTTTTTAGTAGCCCATTGGGAAATTCTCTTTCTTCTATTTTCTGACTCATGTTTCTTAAATGGCCAATTAATCGTTTAATAGATGCTATCTCTGGGATGTTGTTGCTCTTTTCCAGGCATTAGTATTGTTGTGCCAAGTCTAGCACGTTAACTCTTTCATCCACTTTTTCTCCATGTTCACATGACAAAGGCAACAGGTCAAAAGAGCTACTGAGTTGAAACAGCTAAAAAATTCAATTCAACTAGGACTAGTTTAGCACCTGCCAGAAGCAGTAGGCTTAGGGGCTAGGTCAGGAAACACAGAAATGAACCACAAATGAATAAAATAGGCTGGGTATAGGAATAAACTCTATTTCTGGTCGGGTGCAGTGGCTCACGCCTGTAATCCCAGCACTTTGGGAGGAGGCCGAGGCGGGCGGATCACGAGGTCAAGAGATTGAGATCATCCTGGCCAACATAGTGAAACCCCATCTCTACTAAAAATACAAAACAAATTAGCTGGGCATGGTGGCATGTACCTATAGTCCCAGCTACTCAAGAGGCTGAGGCAGGAGAATTGCTTGAATCCAGGAGGCGGAAGTTGCAGTGAGCCAAGATCATGACACTGCACTCTAGCCTGGCGACAGAGCGAGACTCTGTCTCAAAAAAAAAATAAAATAAAATAAAAAATAAAAATAAACTCTATTTCCAGCACCATGATAAAGCTGTATTTTTGTTAAGCTATGGTATAAGTGTGTAACATAATACAAACATATATTCTTTTGGATACTTATTTTAATTTTCACGTTTGGTCTCAGTTTTGGGGAAACCATAAGGAGTGGTATACCTGCCCAATCTCGAGAGGGTAGAGCTATTTAGATATGACTGATTTTGTTTCTCTTTATAACATTTTGTCCAATAGAAATATTTCATAATAATTCATCAAGAAAACAGAGTTGAATATTGCAACTGAAGAGAAGTCTAGCTGGGAGTCAATTGCAGTAGTCCAGGAGAGGTGAAAATGACAGGAATGAGAGTGGGGGCAGGAGTGGTATAGTAGAGAGATTTGAGGGTTTTAAAACGCTTTTTTATAGTTTAATTAACATACTGTAAAATTAACTTTTTTTGGTGGGCAGTGCTGTGAGTTTTAATTTTGAGGAGGGTGAGGGGGGACAGGGTCTAGCTCTGCCACCTAGGCTTGAGTGCAGTAGCATGACTTCAGTTCACTGCAGCCTTGAAGTCCTGGGCTTAAGTGATCCTCCCACCTCAGCCTCCCAAGTAGCTGGGACTACAGGTGTGCACCACCATGCCCAGCTTTATTTTTTGTAAAGAGAGGTTCTTACTATGTTGCTCAGGCTGGTCTCAACCTCCTGGGCTCAAGCAATCCTTCCACCTCATCTCAGTCTCAGTGTTGAGATGTGCAGTGCACAACTTGTGCAACCATAAGCAGAAAACCCCAAAAGATTCTGTCATTAGTATATAATAATTACATCTCAGTCTCAGTATTGAGATTACAGGCATGAGCCACCATGTCTGGCTGAGCTTTAATACATGCACAGAGCCGTATAACCACCACCCCATCAAAATATAGAGCAGTTCAATGGCCCCTCCAAATTCCCTCATGCTGTCCCTTTGTAGTCAACCCCTCCTCCACCCTAACCCTGACAACCACTGATCTCCATCTCCATAGCTTTGCACTTCCACAATATCATATAAATAGAACTTTATTTTATTTAATGTTTTAGACTGTTTTCTTTCATTCTGCATAATGCCTTTGAGATACATTCATATTATTCATATATCAATAGTTCCTTTTTTTTCCTGAGCGAAATTTCATTGTATGGATATTCCAGAGTTTGTTTAACCATTCACTTGTTGAATAACATTTGTGTTATTTCCAGTTTTGGTCAATTATGAATAGAACTGCTATAAGCATCTGTGTATGGGTTTTTGTGTGAACATGTTTTCACCTCTCTAGAGTAAATACCCTGGAGTGAGGTCATATGATAAACATATGTTTGACTTTATTAGAAACTGCCAAACTGTTTTCCAAGGTAGGTGTACCATCCCACCAGCAGTGCATCCCACCAGCAGTGCATGACAGTTGCAGTTGCCCAACATCCTTGCCAGTATTTGGTATTGTCTTCCAAAAAATATATATATATATATTAGCCATTCTTTTACATATGTAAAGGCACCTTATTTCCCTAAATGTTAATACTGCGGAGCTTCTTTTCATGTACTTGTATATATAATATTCTGGATAAAAGATCTTTGCTGGATATGTGATTTGCAAATATTTTCTCCCAGTCTGTAGCTTGTCTTTTTGTTCTCATACAGGTGTCCTTCATAAAAGTTTTAATTTGACAAAATCCAATTTATCAATCTTTCTCTTTTAAATAAATACAATTCATAATGCTTATAACTTCAGACATAAAATTTGTGCTCTTTGTCATGTGCATTTTTGTTATATATTAATGACAGAATCTTTTGGGGTTTTCTGCTTATGGTTGCACAAGTTGTGCACTGCACATCTCTAGCAGGCATGATTTATGTGGAATACTATGTAAATGGAAACCCCTAGAGCTGTCAAATGTACAGTTTGTGCAGCATATATTATCTCCCTGGTATCTTCTTTACTGGAAGGATTGCTGTCATTGTTGTGATTCGGTTTTACTCCCTGTGCTATTCATTTGTTATTAGGTGGAGTCTATATTGAAGCTATATTTAAGAAGCTCCTATATATGAACCGTTTAAAGCATAACCTGTTGCCAGTGACTCTTCAGCTTGCTAATGGCTTATCTTTGAGGTTCCAGAAACATCATGCTTTCAGGCTGGTTTCCTTAGCTGACTCTTTCCATCAGTTCCCATTTGTGGAAATTGGAAACTCCCTGCACTCAGCCAGTTTTAGCTGTCTAGACAACCAGGTTTTGAAACTGACATCTAAACAAATGACTAACAGTGAAGATTTGTGGCATCACCCGTTATTTATGCAACGCTGGATTTTACCCTGTAGAACCAAAAAAATCAACAGAGCATAAGGACAGACATGCTATTTGCAGGTAATCTTTTAGCTGTGTGTAATGTTACCCGAAAGGGGTCTGAATCCGGATCCCAAGAGAGGGTTCTTGGGTCTTGTACAAGAAAGAATTTGAAGCTAATCCATAAAGTGAAAGGAAGTTTACTAAGAAAGTAAAGAAATAAAAGAATGTCTTATTCACAGGCAGACCAGAGGCATGGGCTGCTCGGCTGCTTATAATTATTATTAGTTCTTGATTATATGCTAAATAAGGGGTGGATTATTCATGAGTATTCTGGGAAAGGGGTGGGCAATTCCCAGAACTGAGGATTCCTCCCCTTTTTAGACCATATAGGGTGACTTCCTGACATTGACATGGCATTTGTAAACTGTCAATGGCACTGGCGGGAGTGTCTTTTAGCATGCTAATGCATTATGTAATTATCGTATAATGAGCAGTGAAGACCAGAGGTCACTTCTGTCACCATCTTGGTTTTGCTGGGATTTGGCCAGCTTCTTTACTTTATCAGCAAGGTCTGTGTGACCTGTATCTTGTGCCAACCTCCTATCTTATCCTGTGACTAAGAATGCCTTAACTACCTGGGAATGTAGCCCATTAGGTCTCAGCCTTATTTTACCCAGTCACTATTCAAGATGGAGTCACTCTAGTTTGAATGCCTCTGACAATAATGAAGAAGTAAACTCCGAGACAGCACATGACTTCCCTCTGACGACGTAAGGTACCCTTCAGTGTCTGAGAGTTTTTTACTCTAAATATCTGACTAGCTGCATTTTCTTCAACCTAGTTAAAGATAGAATCACAAGCTGTGGACTAGTCAACCGTTAGTGTCAGAGTTGAACTAGAAAAGCTTCAACAGATCAGAATTGTTCTTGGTGTCCTGATATGTTATCATCTCTGTCGATTAATATAGGCTCTAACTTGCTGTGCTATGGGAAGAAGAAACATGTATCCTATTTGTGAGTAGTTTTTATTCAAAATCAAGCTGATCATGTTTTTATGTAGGGAAGTCATAGAATCTGTATCTTGGGAATGAATATAACTTAAAAGGGGAAGTTGTTAAGAAGGGTACCGTGGAAGATGTGGACTTTGAAAGTTGAAAGTTTGGAAGGGGAGAGTGTGTTACACCACAAGTAGGTAAAAAGATTGTTCAAAGTTGGATCCCTGCTTAGAAAGCCCAAATAAATGGTTTGATGGGTGAGGGAAGAGAATGATATATTTGAGGGCTATTGATCCCATTCTAAGAAGTGACAATATAGAAAGAGGAAGAACCAACATGTGGTTTTTTTGTTTTGGTTTGTAAACCTCTAAAGAGATTACAAGGAAAGTGATCTTTCTGGATGTCTTTCACCTATCTGGCTTCTTTATATCAGGCTATAGGATAATTTCAGAAAGTGTTTCATTTCTCACCATTAACTATAACTTTTATTGGTGTGTCTTACATGCTCTTTATCAAGTTGAGGAAGATCCCCCTATTCTTAGTTTGCTGAGAGTTTTGTTTTTGTTCTCTTTTTAAATCATGCAAAGGTATTGGATTTTGCCAAATGCTTTTCTGCATCTGTGGATATGACCATATGATTTTCCTTCTTTATCCTCTTGTGATAGATTACATTAACTTGTTCTGAAATGTTAAAGTAGCCTTGCTGTGATGTTAATACTGAGTGTCAACTTAATTGGATTGAAGGATGCAAAGTATTGATCCTAGGTGTGTCTGTGAGGATGTTGCCAAAGGAGATGAACATTTGAGTCAGTGGGCTGGGAAAGGCAAACCCACCCTTAATCTGGGTGGGTACCATCTAATCAGCTGCCAGCATGACTAGAATTTAAAGCAGTCAGAAAAATTTGAAAAGACTAGACTGGCCCAGCCTCCCAGCCTATGTCTTTCTCCCATGCTGGATGCTTCCTGCTCTTGAACTTTGGACTCCAAGTTCTTCAGTTATGGGACTCAGATTGACTTTCCTTGCTCCTCAGCTTGCAGATGGCCTATTGTAGGACCTTGTGATCATGTGAGTTAATACTTAATAAACTCCGCTTTATATATATCCCATTAGTTCTCTACCTCTAGAGAATCCTGACTAATACACTTGCATACCTGGAAAAAGTCTCACTTGATCATGTTGTATAATTCTTTTTATACATAGTTAGATTTAATTTACTAATATTTTATTGAGAAATTTTACATCTATGCTTAAGCGAGATATTGGTCTGTAGTTTCTCTTGCTTATAATGTCTTTATTTGCTTTTGTTATTAGGGTAATGTTGGCTTTACAAAATGAGTTGGAAGTGTTCCCTCTGCTTTTGTTTTCAGGAAGAGATTGTAGAGAACTAGTATCATTTTTACTTAAATGTTTGATAAATTCAACCAGTGAAACCATCTGGGCCTGGTGCTTTTTTTTAAGATTATTAATTCTTGATTAAATTTATTTGATAAGATAGGACTATCCAACTTATCTGCTTCTCTTTGTGTGAATTTTAGTAGTTTATGTGTTTTAAAGATTTGGTCCATTTCATTTAAGTTAGCATAGAATTAGCCAACATTACCCTAATAACAAAACCAAATAAAGACATTATAAGCAAGAGAAACTACAGACCAATATCTCTCTTAAATTTGTGGGCATAGAACTGTTCATAGCATTCTTTTATTATTATCCTTTTAATGTTGATGGGATTAGTAGTGGTTATTTTTATTTCATTTGTGATACTAGCAATTTATGCCTTTTTTTCTTGGTTAGCCTGGCTAGAAGTTTATCAATTTGATTGATGTTTTCAAAGAACCATCTTTTGGTTTTATGGATTTTCTCTATCAATTTTCTCCTTTTGATGTCATAGATGACTTCCAAGTTCTTAACATGTTGGAGCTCAAACCAATGTCCCTGTTACATTTTGTTTCTTTATTACTCACTTTTAAGATTTACATATGGTAAACTTCACTCTTTTGGTGTAAAGTTTTGTGAGTTTTGACAAATGCATAGAATCTTGTAGCCATCATCACTAACAAGACATAGGCCGTTCTGCTACCCCCACACCACAAAATTCCCTTGTGCTACTTCTTTGTAGTTAATTTCTCTCCCTACCTGCAACCCTGACAACTACTAGTCTGTCTTTGAACTTTGGTTCTTAAGTCATTTGTGGGATTGAGAAGCCTCTGGGACTGTTATGGAATGTATATTTTTAGGGCATGAATAGATCAAAAAAGACTTTTCCTTTGTATGGATCCCAAATGATGTAACACATTATGGCTCTCATCTTTGTGCTTTTTGTTCCTTAAAAAAAGTAAACAATTAGAAAACAAACTAAGAATAAATTTGGCAAAAGTAAATAAAAGTAGATGAAATGGTTAAAAAAAAGTTAAGTTGTAAGGCAAACTGCATATCCCTTTCTTTGAAATATTCAAGCAGACAGAAGTGGACAGGTGCCCTGCATAAAGGAAGTAACTAGGATGATTGCTGTCTCAAGGGCATCTTAGGCTCACAGAGCTGGATGAACTTTGGAAATGACCTAATGATCTATGTAGTAGTCAGCAAACTATAGCCCACCAGCCACAACTGGCAGACCACCTGTTTTTATATGGCCATGGAATAAATATGGTTTTTATATTTATAAAAGATTGGGGAAAATATAAATCAGGGTATTTCATGACACATGAAAGTTATTATGAGATTCAAATTTCACGTCCACAAATAAAATTTACTGGAACCCAGTCATGCTCATTTGTTTCCCTATTGTCTATGTCCTTTCACACTGTAATGGCAAAGTTGAGTAGCTGTGGCAGAGACTGTATATGGTGCTCCTCACTTTGCACTACTGCTTGGAATGCTGTAAATTGCAGTGAAAGTTAAAATTCGACTGCATTTCTAGCATCATACAGTGACATTCCTCCCTCCCTCCTTCCCTTTTCTTTCTTTTTTTTTCCTTCCTTCCTTCCTTTCTTTTCTTTTTCTTTTCTTTCTTTTCTTTTCTTTCTCTTTTCTTTTCTTTCTTTCTTCCTTTCTTTCTTTCCCTCCCTCCCTCCCTCCCTCCCTCCCTCTCTTTCTTTCTTTCTTTCTTTCTTTTTTTGTTTGACAGAGTCTTGCTCTGTCACCCAGGCTGGAGTGCAGTGGCATGATCTCAGCTCACTGCAACCTTCACCTTCTGGGTTCAAGCAATTCTCTTGCCTCAGCCCCCCAAGTAGCTGGGCTTACAGGTTCATGCCACCACACCCAGCTAATTTTTGTACTTTTAGTAGAGATGGGGTTTCACCATGTTGGCCAGGCTGGTCTTGAAGAATTCCTGACCTCAGGTGATCCGCCCGACTCAGCTTCCCAAAGTGTTGCGATTACAGGCATGAGCCACCGCGACTGGCCTCTTTTCTTTCTTTGTTTTTGTTTCTCCCCCCTGCCCCCTCCCCGCCTCCCTCTCTCCCTTCCTTCCTTCCTCTTTTCCCTCTCTTAAATTTATTTCTTATTATTAACAGTAAATACCCATCAAGTGATAACAAGAAAGAAAAAGTAGACTTTGAATATCAAGCTTTTAAGATACAGTGGAGTGTGTATTACTTTGCTATATAATAGAATTACTTGGCAAAACATTTTGCTTACTATGCAATGACAATATAGTTATGCTAAAAGAACACAATAGATGTCAACATAACCAGACTGAACAATCATTGTGACATTCTCATCTCACAGGAAAGCAATGATTAGAAAAATTTAAACTAGAATTTCTCATTAAAGCAGAATTTCTTCACAAAAACAAAAAATGAGAATGAGCTTGCAACCAAAGAAGTTTCTGAGTGGCTTGTTAGCCAAGCAAGGAAAGCGGTTTACCCATGGTGAGTTAACTAAATTGAGATCAATTACAACAGCCAAAGAAATGTGTCCAGAGAAAACAAACTTGTTTAAGACCTTTAGCCTTCCAGTAAGAACAATTGCTCAGAGAGTTGAGGACATTGGAAGCAACATCAATAGTCAATTAAAAAAAAAAAAGACAAATAATTTAGGGTGGTTTTTCTTGGTTCCCGATGAGCCCACAATATTACTGATACTGCTCAGTTGTTACTGATTCAAGGAATCAATGCCAATTTGGAAGTGACTGAAGAATTAGCTTCTATAAATAGTCTGCATGGAGCAACTAGAGGTGAGAATATTTTCAAAGAATTTGAGAAAACACTAATTTAGTACAACCTGTGGTAGAATCTGCTAAGAAATATCAAATCTGATGACAGTAAAAATATGTGTGAAATTGTAAGAGATTTTCAAAGAATTTGAGAAAATACTAATCCAGTACAATCTGAGACGGAATCTACTACGATATGTCACACTTAATGGTAGTAAAAATATGTGTGAAGCTGCAAAATGCTTAGTTGGATAAATTTACAAAGGTTGGGAAAATGTAAGGCATTTAAAATCTACAGTTATTTATTGTGTTACTTATTAGTGGGTTCTTTGCTGAAAATGTTTTTATCTGGTATGTGTCATTGATCCAAGTTTCAGTGGTAGACTCATTCACTCTCATGGACATAACCATAATCAGTTCCATGAATTTTTGTTAGAAAGAGAAGCTGAATATCCTGACTTGCTGTACCACACAGCAATTCAGTGGTTCAGCAGGGGTAACGTTTTATTGTAATTTTTTGGAGCTCAGGGCTGAAGTTGAAATTGTTTAAGATGAGAACGGTCCTCAGCCACTACTAAGCAATACTGAATGGCTTTAGAAATTAGTTTTTGCTGTAGACTTCATAGTATTTCTTAATGAATTTCACCTAAAATTACAAGGCCAAGCAGTGCTCATATAAGAAATTTATACTGCAGTAAAGTCATTTCAACAACTAACATTACTTGAATGTCAACCTGCCCTATACACGTCCAGTGTTACTAAAAGATAAAACAAGAATTGAGATCTCCATGCAATTTTCCTTGCAAATTTGCAGTGGTTATATTTTCTGAGTTCTAACTGCAGTCTCAGTAACATCTTTTGGACTCAATGCAAGGGCAAAACAAATTTCCATATTTCAAAATCCATTTAACTGAACATTTGAAGGGCTTCCTTTGAGCCTTCAACTGGAAGCTATTAATTTGCAATGTAATCATATGCTAAAAATGTCAAGGGAAACATTTAATAGAACCCTACAAATGCCTTTCAAGTGATCAATATGCTCAATTAAAATCATATGCTCATGAATCAATATTAGTATTTAGCAGTTCTTATCGTGTAAAAAGATATTTTCAAAGATGAAATACTCATTCACTTGTGGAATTGCAATACTCAATGAGATACAATTTCAGCATAGATCAGCATTAACAAATGAACATTAGCAATCAACATTGATAATGGGCCAATCACATTTGAATCCCAATGCAGTGAAATGTTATTACCCTCAAAAGAATTCCAGTCATTATTAGACCTGTACTACAAAAAAATTATACTCAATTATTTTTATATTTTAAATTTTGTCAGTAAAAAATGCATGAAAATGTGTTTTCTTTCTTGTTTTATAAGTAGTTATATAAGACTTTGGCCTCTTGGTCTGCAAAGCCTAAAATATCTACTATCTGTCTCTTTACAGACACTTTTCCAATCTCTGATCTAGAACACTTGATTTCCTCTATGCTAGAAGACAGTCTGAGGTTTCAACTGGAAAAGCCCCAGGGACAGGGTTGATAATTTTTAAAGATCTTTGTATATTACAAATGGAACAAAGAAAGCTGTTACGGGTTGTCAGCTGATGTCAGTCAAACTGTCATGAAAAAACTGGACTATGAACAAAAGTGGGTGCCTCTATTCCAACACAACTGTATTAGTTTTCTAGGGCTGCCATAACAAAGTACCACACACTGGGGGCTTAAGAGAAACAAAAATGTGTTCTCCCACAGTGCCGGAAGCTAGAAGTCCAAAATCAAGGTGTCAGTAGGACCATACTTCCTCTGAGGCCTCTAGAAAATAACCCTTCCTTGCCTTTTTCTAGCTTCTGTTAGTTGCCGGCAATCCCTCAGTATTCCTGGGCTTGTAGCTGCATCACTTCAATCTACCTCCACTGTCTCACAGCTTTCTTTCCTGTGTGTCTGTCTGTGTGTACATCTCCCCTTCGGATAAGGACATCGGTCACACTGGATTTAGGGTCTACCTAAACCCATTATGACCTTATCTTTATCTAATATACCCGCAAAAAACTATGTTAAAATTATTAAATGAATCCTTTATTTGAAAAATGAATTATGACAGCTACAAGTTTCTTTTGACAAAATTTTATTTATTAATTTTAAAGCAGAAAGTTATAAGGTAGTGGAGATTCAGGAATTGCATCTCCAGAGATTTTAAGAAATAGGAAGAAGAATAAGATGTCTATCTTCTATTTCCAAAAAAAGGCACATTCTAAGTTCCTGGGTGGACATGGTAGGGACACATTGAACTCAATACCTTTTAGCAGTGAAAGGAGCAAGTGATCAAAATTGTGCTTAGCCAGAAGGCTTCAGGACCCATGGTAAACAGAATTATGCCCTTCTCCCCAACCCCCACCAAAGAATCATATGATAATCACTGAAACCTGTGAATACGTAGACTTACATGGCAAAAAGAGACTTTACTGATGTGATTAAGAATCTCGAGATGAGAAGATTATCCTGGGTTATTTGAATATGCCCAGTGTAATCACAAAGGGCCTGATAAGAGGGAGGCAGGAGACTCAAAAGCAGAAGAATGAGATGAAACAATGGAAGCAGAGGTTGAAACGATGGAAGCAGAGGTTGGAATGATGAAAGCAGAGGTTGGAACGATGGAAGCAGAAGTTGGAACGATGGAAGCAGAAGTTGGAATGATGGAAGCAGAGGTTGGAATGATGGAAGCAGAGGTTGGAATGATGGAAGCAGAGGTTGGAATGATAGAAGTAGAGGTTGAAATGATAGAAGCAGAGGTTGGAATGATGGAAGCAGAGGTTGGAATGATGGAAGCAGAGGTTGGAATCAGGGAAGCAGAAGTTGGAATGATAGAAGCAGAGGTTGGAATGATGGAAGCAGAGGTTGGAATGATGGAAGCAGAGGTTGGATTGAGGGAAGAAGAGGTTGGAATGTGGAAGCAGAGGTTGGAACGATGGAAGCAGAGGTTGGAACGATGGAAGCAGAAGCTGGAATGAGGGAAGCAGAGGGTAGAATGAGGGAAGCAGAGGTTGGAACGATGGAAGCAGAGGTTGGAACGATGGAAGCAGAGGTTGGAATGAGGGAAGCAGAGGTTGGTTTAAGGGAAGCAGAGATTGGAATGATGGAAGCAGAGGTTGGAATGATGGAAGCAGAGGTTGGAATGATGGAAGCAGAGGTTGGAATGAGGGAAGCAGAGACTGGTTTGAGGGAAGCAGAGGTTGGACTGATGGAAGCAAAGGTTGGACTGATGGAAGCAGAGGTTGGACTGATGGAAGCAGAGGTTGGAATGAGGGAAGCAGAGGTTGGAATGAGGGAAGCAGAGGTTGGAATGATGGAAGCAGAGGTTGGAATGATGGAAGCAGAGGTTGGAATGAGGGAAGCAGAGGTTTGAATGATGGAAGCAGAGGTTGGAATGATGGAAGCAGAGGTTGGAGTGATGGAAGCAGAGGTTGGAATGAGGGAAGCAGAGGTTGGAATAATGGAAGCAGAGATTGGAATGATGGAAGTAGAGGTTGGAATGAGGGAAGCAGAGGTTGCAATGATGTGCTTTGAGATGGAAACAGAGGCATTAGTCAAGGAACACCTGCAGTCTCTAGAAGCTGCAATAGACAAACAAAAGATTCCGTGCCGGGTTTTCCAGAGGGAATGAAGCTCGGCTGACACCTTGATTTTAGTTATCTAAGAGCCATTTCGGATTTCTGACCCCTAGAAATGTATTTGTGTTGTTTATAGCCACCAAATTCTGGTAATTTGTTGCAGCAGCATGAGAAAGCCAATACAAGGAGGAGAGCTAGCTAAGTGGATTTCTCCACTGGATGAGACCTGGCTGTGGATGAAGGAGGGAGCAGCAGGGACCTGGCTGTGGATGAAACGGGGAGGGACCAATGCAAACAGACCCTTGGAGAATGGGCAAAATGAGAAGTCAGGGCCGACTTCTGCATTTCTGCTGTTACAGGCATGATTTGAAAGGGCAGGCGAATTCTGTTTGGGCATGAAATTTTAAAGTTTGTAGAAAAGAGGTGGTGGTTTCTTAAATTAATGACAGAACGTGACATTTACATGCAGGTTTTCAGATTCAAAACCTCCCAAGTGATCTCTTAATCATTGTTGCTTCCAGATGGTCCCCTGTAGATGCCCTCCTTCACTTTCCAAAACTGAAGAATGCCCGGCAGACAACTCGCAGTTTTGCATCCTGGGGTGTTAAAGGCTCCATGTTAAACGTTCTGCTTTGGCTTGGGAGCTAAGAAATATTTGTAACCAAACAAACGTTTGATAGCTGGGGTCTTCCCTGAAAAAAATGATTTGCCCAAGACCATAGAAAAGTGTTGGAGCAGGAAAAAAGAAATTGAGTATTACTACTTGCTATCAGGCTTGGATGAAAATCTCTAGGCTAAAAATAAACTATCCATGGGTCAGCTCATTCTGTTATGACCCCAAATTTCTTAGGAAACAGTAATGCTAGAACTATTTCTCAAAGACATAGCAAATTAAAGGAACGTCATGCCAAACAGGAGACAAAAGATCAGATGCCCAGAAAAGGACTTCAAAGCCATGTAAGAATTATAAAAACAATCTTTTGTTTGAAAAAATGAATTAGAGCTACAATTTATTTATTTTAAAGCAGAAAATTACTTTATAAGGCAAGGGAGATTCAGGAATTGCATCCCCAGAAATTCTAAAAACTAAGAAGGATAAGATGTCTATCTTCTAAGCATGGGTATAGGAAGTCACTGCCCACTCACAGGTGAGTAGACATGATCAGAGCTTTTCAACTCTGGCTGCTAATAGTTTTGAAGTCCTTTTCTCTAGCTAGAGAGCTTTAAAAAAACACTGATGCCCAGGCCCCAGATCCTGATATTTTGATACAATTGGCTAACAGACAGGACTAGATGGAGCCTGCAGTCCCTTGAAAATGTAAAAATTCCTTGATTAACAGGAATTTATAATTAGGATCAAAGCTTTAGTTAGCTGATTCTTTAACATATTTTATTTAGCAGTCATTCATTGTGTACACACTGTGCAGTTCTGCTCTTAAAAAACTCAACTCTAGGTGGGGTGTGGTGGCTCATGCCTGTAATCCCAGCACTTTGGGAGGCTGAGGACGGTGGATCACAAGGTCGAGATTGAGACCATCCTGGCCAACATAGTAAAACCCCATCTCTACTAAAAATACAAAAATTAGCTGAGCATGGTGGCGGGTGCCTGTTGTCCCAGCTACTCAGGAGGATGAGGCAGGAGAATCACTTGAACTCAGGAGGCGGAGGTTGCAGTGAGCTGAAATCGCCTCACTGCACTATGGCCTGGTAACAGAGCAAGACTCCATCTCAAAAAAAAAAAAAAAAAAAGAAAAAGAAAAAAACAAAAAACAAAACTCCACTCTAGTAGGGAAGTGGACCTTTAAACAGTAAGAATTCTCAATTCTCACACTTGTGTAACAGGTACCAGCAGAGGATTAAGTTTAACTTAAAGAGGTAGTGGACAGGGAGGAGAGGTTAAATTAATTCAGGGGTGTGGTGGGTAGATGTAAAGGTAAGAGAAGGCTCTGGTCCTAGCTGAATTGGAAAGCTAACCAGACTTTGCCAGGTTGTCAAGCAAAAAGAACATTTCCTGACTCAGGGAAACTGTGTGGAAAGTCACAGGCAGGCATCACATGCTCAGAAGGTGATCAATAATATCACTGGAGGGTAACATTTAGGGGATGAAGCAGGGGAGAAACCTGCTGAGAATTGGCATAACGGGAGCATGGGAGGTGAGGCTGCAGAGTAGGCTGGCCCTGGGGATCCTGGGGGACCTGTCAACCTTCAGGCCTTGGAAGGCACCTCCTGGAGCTGATGGACATCGAGTGGAGAGGTCTGAGAGCTGGGATATGATCAGATTTGCTTTTTTGCAGGATCCCTTTGGCAGGCCTGGGGAAGATAGGCCTAGGAGGAGTGGGACAAAAAGCAAGGAGATGAGTAAGGAGTATGCAAGAGAAAGACACACTGAAGTGCAAGATCGGAAAAGATAGATTTAAAAGATATTGAGATGGCAGAATGAACAAAATCTGGCCAACAAATGACAGATACAAAGGAGGCAGGGAGTCTCCATTGACTTTCAGGTTTTTAACTTAACGAGCCAGATGGCTTGTAACACCCATCAATCATAGAACATTGCACCACAGTTTATGTTATAGAATGATAGAGTTATACAGGAGCAGATATCTTGAGGCTCAACTCTGTACCATATAAAGTGAACCATGCTTCTGCAGGTCACCCCAGTCTTTGAATGTATAGTTGTGGGGGCTGGAGTGTGGGGTGTGTATAGGTGTGCAGAGTGGAATATGGGTTGAAGCAATGACCTTTTGCTCTAGATTCCATTAGCTAAAGCAATTGGAGCCCTCAAATCATTCTATATGGTTAAATGGTCCATGGGGTTTTTCTAATGAGGCTTAAGATGCTGCAATTACCCTTGTTTTCTTCTGGTCAATATTTTTGTATCCCTCCTAGATGTGGATGCTGCTTTACTGCTGAGCCAAGGTCACAAATGGCTGCTCCTACCCAGAATTGTGGCTACATCTTGCTCTGCTCCAACAGCCATCCTGCCCAAGTAGGGCAACAACCCTTCTACCTGTTCATCAGTCTGCAACAGAACCTTGCATTCACAGCCTCTTCTCCACTGGCGGCTGAATCAATCATTTGACTTGTGTTTCAGTCCATCATCACACCCTCTCTAATTACCCAATGCAAGAAGGAGGGCCATAAAATAGGGTGAAAGATGCAAAATTGGGCTGTACCTTAATACTGTCCCCATTTTCAGTCTAAACCTGGTTCCCTTTACTCCCTCCTTCTTCCCTGGTGCCAGTCACTTCTCCATCTGTATATTGTCCTGGAGATGAAGGAGCAGTCCCTGGTCTCTACTCACTTAGAGCCTTAGCCCTGGAGACTTCCACAGGATCTAACCACTGTCCACATGAGGCTTCTCAGGGCCTTCCTGCAAATAAAACCCTGGTGCATCCTGAATTCACCAAGGGTATGAGTTTAGGCCTTCCCTCTTGCCCCTCACTTTAATTTTCCAGAGATTTCAGGCAAGATTGCTAGAATTTAAACATGTGTCCTCTGTCTAATATAGAAATTATTCCTTTTGAGGCCAGTTGTGATGGCTCATCCCTGTAATCCCAGCACTTTGGGAGGCTGCAGAGTGAGGATTGCTTGAGGCCAGAAGTTTGAGACCAGTTTGGGCAATGTAGGGAGACCCCTGTCTCTACAGAAAATTGAAAAATTAGCCAGATATGGTGGTGTGCCTGCAGGACCAGCTACTTGGGAGAGTGAAGTGGGAAGATCACCTGAGCTTGGAAGTTCAAGGCTGCAGTGAGCTGTGATAGCACCACAGCACTCCAGCCTGGGCGACAGAGCGAGGAGGCCCTGTCTCTTAAAAAAGAAAGAAAGAAATTATTGTTTCAATTGTCACACAGATCTGGAAAAACAGGTTCTTCCAGTATGTCAAGGCAATGTAAGTCATTTCCAATTTACTTCTATGCTCATACCCAATGTGTGGGGTTTCTATTAGTTTCCTTGGATTGTTGTAACAAATTACCACAAACTGGGTGGCTTAAAACAAGAGACACTTGTTCTTTCACAGTTCTGGAGGCCAGAGTCTGAAATCAAAGTGTCAGCAGGGTGAGTTCCTTCTGGAGGTTCTGAGGAAGAATTCGTTCCATGCCTGTCTTCTCAGTTCTTGCGGTTGCTAGCAACCCTGTCATTCCTTGGCTTGTGGCAACATAAATCCAATGTCAGCCTTTGCCTTCACATGGCCTTCCAGGTGTCCCTGTGTTATATCTCCCTTTTGCTTCCCTTAGAAGCACACCAGTCATCAGGTGTAGGACCCACTCTAAATTTATGATGATCTCATCTTAAAATCCTTACCTTCATCATACCTGCAAGATCCTATTTCCAAAGAAAGTCACATGCACAGTTGCAGGAGATTATAACTTTGACCTATCTTTTTGAAGCCACTGTTCAACTGATTAGAGGGCCCAGCATTATCTCTGCATTGGTTGTTCCACCAAGGTGGCGACCTAGAAAAAATATATATCTGATAATAGGGGCTGTTTGGAATAAACTGGGAAATGGCTCCCTTCTGAATTTGAGGTTGGGAAGATCATATTTGGTGTTCTGAAGAGGACTTAGTATTAATGAAGGTATAGACACACACACACACTCTAAAAATAATACTACTGTTATTTTCTGCGTTAAATAAACCTCCCATTTTCTGAGGTGAATTTCCCTCTCAGTTTTCCACAAGCCACTGTACTCTAATACTTTCCCCCTAGAATTTGATAAATGATTTACCTTTTCAAATAGTGTCTCCTACATGTATTCCTCAAGGCACAGGTAGGCCTGGCATAGGAAGTGCCTCTTCTCAGCATTTTTCTTCTCTGAATTTGACAGTGAAAGGATTTCTGATCATCTCCACCCTCTTGGCGGCTCCAGCCAGGGTCATGTGCTCTTCCTGCTCAGCGGTCAGCAGGAAATGGCTGCTGGGATGCTGAAGCTGTTAAGAGAGGTGTGGTTAGTTCTCATGCCCCTTGTCCCACAGGTTTTACCATTTGGCAAACTTAGAACATTGCTTGTGAATATCAGTTTCCACTTAGTATCTGAGAAAGATTGCTACTCACATCATGCGTATCGATGGCTTGGAACCTCTTTAGAAAATAAGACTTGGAGATAAGATCTATTGCCCTTCTCAAGCACCTCCAGAGCAGAAACCAAACACTCACTCCTAGAAAAGAATGTGAAATAAGACTCTGTTAGCCAAGACTCTCCTCATCTCTCTCTAAAGTTAACAGAGACAAGACACAAATACCCACTGAGGAAACGAAGTCTTCTGGGAGAAAGAAGAAAGATGTGGAGGTCAGACAGAGACCGCTGGCAAAGATACCAGCCCTGTTCCCAAGAACACCCGCCCTGCATACCACAAGGGAGCAGAGGCCAACAGGAAGATGACATCCCCAGTTCCTGTTCCTTTTCCCTAATGCTCCTACCTGCTCTGAGTAATGCCAACGTCTAGGAAAAAAAATATTGGCTGAATCCCACTGGAGAGTCCTTTGGCCTCAGTGGTGATACTTATAAGAAGTCCGCTTTAGATACCTTGAGAATTGGTTGGGTAGCAGCTTGGGGTTGGCTTTGGCAAAAATTAAATCTGTGAGACTGAGTTAAAGGGAAAATGGAACTAGCTTCCCAGGAATAATGCAAGATATGGGACTTTGCAAAAAGGGTGAGACCTGAAGGGAGATGGAACAATTTATATAAAGAGGTACAGTACCCCCTGCATTCATTGAACTGAAGCAGCTGCAAATGAGGCATGTTTACCTCCTTAAATGAAGGTGGTGAGATGCTCCTTATCCTCACGTGAATAAAACAACAGCAATAACCTAAATATGCATTTAACTTCCCAGAAAAGTGGCTAAAAAAATTAGTGACAAATTGTTAAAAACTCCTTTTCCTGCCTGAGTTTGCCTAGAGGAAGGAAGTACAATATCACAATATTATATACTACCTGCTGTCTTCTGGAAAATAGGCCCTCAGTATGGAAAAGATAGTGAATTTGAACAGCCCAGGGATAATGGAATTTATCCATCCATCCACCCACCCACTCATGCATCCATCCATCCAACCATCCATCCATGCATCCATCCATTCATCCACACAGTCATCCATTCATCATTGTACAAACACATTGCATATCTATGATATATTGGGCACTGTAAGGGATATAAGGATAAATAAGACATGGTGCTGAAATCACATGTCTTTCACCCTCAGGATCCTGTGACACTGTAGTTTTCTCGATTAAATGATAAATCTACAAATCTTCCTTTAACCACAGTAAACAGCTGACTACCAGAGAAAGAGGTATCTGAAGTCAAAAAGTTACGGTTCAAATCCCAGCCCCATCACAAGTTGTGTGATTGTGGATAAATTAAGTCAACTCTCTGGGCCATAGTTTCCTCATTTGTAAGTGAGAAATAATTCCAACTCCAGGAAGTTATTATATGGAATAAATAAAATACATAAAGCTCCTGGGTACAGTAGTTCTCTTTTCTTATTTTTTTATGGGAAAATCTTTCCCTCTACCAGGAATGTGGCATTCCTCTTTAAAATAGTTGGTGTTTATAACTTTAGTTTGAGGCTCATAAAGAAAGGAATTTGATTGTATACCCCAAGTTAGGCTTACCTGGCAGGTCTCCTAGTTTTTTTCACAATAGCGCTCTTCCAGGATTCTTGGAATGTCCAAGTTTAAAGAGGTTTCAAAGCTCTCAATCAGCCTCCTGCTTCATGCCAAGTCAACTTGGATTTCTCTTCTTAACAGTGCTGAATCTCCTTGTGTGTTTTGGTTTTAGTGCATGCTAGTGCATTGAGGACTGCCAAAGGGGCCATCATTGCTCTTACTCATGCTTAAATATTTGCTCACCCAGCCTACAGACTCAGACTCAGTGACACATGTCAGGGAGCCACACACATTTCTCAAGTATTGAGTCAAAGGCTAGCATTTATTTATTGTTGGGTCAGACACATACTATTTATAAACTTAATTTAGTTTTATGGTGTTTTTTAATCCTAAAGTCTCTTCAACCAAAACTTTAGGATCAGAAAACATTTAATTCTAAATTATCTTTTTGTTTTGTTTTGTTTTTTAAAGAAACGGGGTCTTGCTCTGTCACCCAGGCTGGAGTGCAGTGGAATGATCATAGCTCACTGCATCCTTGAACTCTTGGGCTCAATTTATCCTCCAACTTCAGCCTCCCAAGTAGCTGGGACTACCACCACCAGACCTGGTTAATTTTACTTTTATTTTTGTATAAATGGTGTCTCACTATGTTGCCCTGTGTGGTCTCACACTCCTGGCCTCAAGCAATCCTCTGAAAGTGCTGGGATTACAGGTGTGAGCCACTGTGCCCAGCTTAAATGATCTTCATTATTCAAAAATGCATTTATGGTTCTTATGAAAAATAAGATGAATATTGGTAAATGTCATTTCAGCAAAAATGGAAAATATCAAGAGAGGAAGAAATTCTATAATGTGTTGATAATTTCACAGAGATTACATTGGGCAAATTGTAGATCCTTTAAATATCTTGCTCCACCAATCCTTCCTGCAAACTTCTGGTTCCCTTTATTAGCTCTGTAATCATGGGCAAATACTCCAGTGTTTTATTTTTCCCATTTGTAACATGGGGGCAATAATACCTATATTCAGAATGGTTGCAAGATCACAGATAATGCCAATAAAAGATGTAGCAGAAAGCCTGGCACATGACACTCAATAAACACTATATTACAGGCATACCTTATTTTATTGCACTTTGCTTTATTGCACTTTGCAGATTTTGTGTGACTTTACAAATTGAAGGTTTCTGGAACCCTGCATTGAGCCAAGTCCATTGGCAACATTTTTTCCCAACAGCATGTGTTCACTGTGTCACATTTTGGTAATTCTCACAATATTTCTAATTCTTTCATTATTATTATATCTGTTTTGGTGATCTCTGATCAGTGATATCGGATGTCACTGTTGTAATTGTTTTGGGGCTCCATGAACCATGCCCATATAGGACAGCAAAGTTAATCAGTAACTGTTGTGTGTGTTCTGACTGCTCTACTGACCAGTTGTTCCATCTCTCCCCATCTCCTTGGGCCTCCCTATTCCCTGAGACACAACAATATTGAAATGAAGTCAAAATGGCCTCTAAGTATTCAAGTGAAAGGGAGAGTTTGCATGTTTCTCTCTTTAAATCAAAAGCTAGAAATGATTAAGCTGAGTGAGGAAGGCACAACAAAAGCCAAGATAAGCTGAAAGCTAGGACTCTTGAACCACAGCTGGCCAAGTTGTGAATGCAAAGGAAACATTTTTAAAAATATTGAAAGTGCTACTCAAATGAACACATGAATAATAAAGTTAAACCGCATTATTGCTGATATAGAAAAAGTTTGATTGGTATAGCTGGAAGACTAAATCAGCCACAGCATTTAATTAAGCTAAAGGCTAATCCAGAGTAAGGGCCTAACTCTCTTCAGTTCTATGAAGGCTGAGAGAAGTGAGAAAGCTGCAGAAGAAAAGTTTGAAGCTAGCAGAGGTTGGTTCATGAGGTTGAGGAAAGAAGTCATCTTCATAACATAAAAGTGCAAGGTAAAGTCCTGATGTAGAAGCTACAGCAAGTTACCCAAAAGATCTATCTATGATAATTGATGCAGGTGGCTTCACTAAACAATAGCTTTTCAGTGTAGACAAAACAGCCTTGTATGGGAAGAAGATGCCATCCAAGACTTTCATCACTAGAGAGGAAAAGTTAATGCCAGCTCCAAAGGACAAGCTGACTCTTGTTATAGGCTAATGCAGCTGGTGATGTGAAGTAGAAGCCAATGCTCATTTACCATTATAAAAATCCTAGGGTCCTTCAGAATTATGCTAAGTCTACTTTCCCTGTGTTCTATAAATGGAACGGCAAAGCTTAGATGACAGCACATCTGTTTGCAGCATGATTTATTGAATATTTTAAGCCCACTTTTGAGACCTACTGCTCAGAAAAAAAGATTCCTTTCAAAATATTACTGCTCATTGACAATGTACCTGGCCCCTTAAGAACCCTACTGGAGATGTACAAGGGGATTAATGTTATTTTCCTGCCTGCTAACAAAGCATTTATTCTGCAGCCCATAGATAAATAAGTAATTTCAACTTTCAAGTCTTATTGTTTAAGAAATACATTTTGTAAGCCTATAGTTGCTACAGTGATCCCTCTGATGGATTTGGGCAAAGTGAACAAAAACCTTCTGGAAAGGATTCACTACTCTAGATGCCAATTAGAACATCTGTGATTCATGGGTCAAAGTATCAACTTTAACAGAAATTTGGAAGTTGATTTCAACCCTCATGGATGACTTGGCAGGGTTCCAGTGGAGGAATTAACTGCAAATATGGTGAAAGTAGTGAGAGAATTAGAATTAGAACTGGAGGCTAAAGATTGACCGAGTTGCCACAATCTCATGATCAATGGATGAGGAGTTCGATAAGCAAAGAAAGTAGTTTCTTTAGTTAGAACTTACCCCTGGCGATAATGCTGTCAACATTGTTGAAATGACAACAAAGGATTTAGAACATTACATAAACTTAGTTGATAAAAGCAGCAGCAGGGTTTGAGAGAATTGACTCCAGTTTTGAAAGACGTTCTATTGCTATCAAACAGCATCTCATGCTACACAAAAGTCTTTTGTGAAAGGGTCAATTGATGCAGCAAACTTCGTTGCTGTCTTATTTTAAGAAATTACCATAGCCACCCCAACCTTCAGCAACCATAATGCTGATCAGTCAGCAGCCATTGACATGGAGGCAAGACCCTCTACCAGCAAAAAGATTATGACTTGCTTAAGGCTGAGATGATTGTTAATATTTTTTAGCAACAAAGTATTTTAAATTGAGGTATGCACATTTTTAGATACAATGGTATTGCACACTTAATACGCTACAATGTAATGTAAATATAACTTTTATATTCACTGGAACACAAAAAATTTATGTGACTCACTTTATGGCGATATTCTCTTTATTGCAGTGGTCTGGAACCAAACTTGCAATATTTCCAAAGTATGACTGTATTATGATTTACTTTCCAAACTTATTTCTCTCTGCCTTTATGTGTTACTGTGTCTCAAAGGTGAGGGCTTTTGTAGGTCAAAATGTCATTCATATGTGGTATAAACTATCTAAAAATGCAATATTTTTATTCTGTCTTTGGGAAAAGCAAACTTCTCTTTTTTTTTTTAACCCTTCTCTTTATTAAACATATAAAAAAAGACTACTTATAAGTAACTGATCAAATGAGTTACTAAATTTAGTGCTAGAGATTATTGAGAACTGGAATCTATATTGTGGTTCGGCACACAAAGAGCTAGTGAGAATTTCCTCATTTCATGCATTGAAGTTATATTTATTGCACACCTTCGGTGTCAGGTACTGTTAGGCTTCGGTATGCAGTGATGAACCATACATACCTGGTCTATATTTGCATGACACTTAAAGCTTTAAACAAACACAAAAGTTACATGTATAATTAAAATTTGTGTTAAGTGCCATGAAATAAAAGACAAGGATCCATGGAGAGAATTACATGCAGGACAAAATTTTAGATTGGGGGATTGTCAAAGCAAGTGCCTGTGGGGAAGAGGCACTTAAACTTTGGCCATTGGTATGCTAGGAGCTAGCCAGGCAGAGTGGGTACAAAGTGCACTGTAAGAAGGTTGGTAAGAATGGATCTAGTTTAAGGAACCAGGAGAAGAGTGTGGACACAATCACTGAAATAAGGGAAGCATGAGGCAAGATGGCATTAGAATGGGTACCTCCTTAGGAACTAGAGGGCCTTGTCAGGTTACAGATTCTATATGTTATTATAAAGGGTACAGTGGGGACCTTAGGAATGTTTTAGAATAATCTCATTAGATTCAGGATTGTTAGATGGCATTCTAGCTGCTGTGTAAATCAGGTATTGGGCCTGAGGTGGGAAGGACGAGGGGGGCACAGAGGTTAAGAAAGAAAGCAGGAAGATCAGTTGGAGGGTGGTGAGAGATCAGGTGACTTGGCTTAGGGTGATGGTGGTGGAAAGAAACAGAGGCAGAGCTGAAAGTATTTGGTGATGGACAGATCGTAGGAGGGATTGATGAGGGAGGGATGGAGAATGACTTTCAGGCTTTGTGCTTGAGCAGCTGGGAGGGGCAGGACATCATAAGGGTGGTCTTAAGTTGGTTGTAGATTTCAATTGCTGCTATTTTTGGTATTATTTAATATATTTAGAGAATTTTGGTTAGAATTTTGTTTTGTTTCTATCCAATTGCTTAGTTGTTACCATCTCAATTGGTCAGAAGATTGTCTCTAATTCTTCGCTGTCATCAAGATCTTTTCACACTGGAATATGAAACTAGTGGGTTATGTACACCATCTTTTGCTCTGTCTTTAGTTGCAATCACAAATCTTTTTCTTTTCTTGTAGAGATGGGGTCTTGCTACGTGGCCCAGTCTGGTCTCGAACTCCTGACCACAAGTGCACAAACTTTTAATTGCCATGCTTTAGAAGAATCTCCCACTCCAATGAAATTGGTTTCCTCACTGTTTACTGAACATTTTCCCGTCTTTTTTTCTTCACATTTGCTCTTGTCTGAAATGCCCTTCCCCTTCCTGCCTACCTATTAGAAGTCTGACCATCCTTTAAGATTCAGCTCATGTCTACTGCTTACGAGAAGGTTTTACTGACCACCAGCTCACTGGGCTTCTGACACATCATGGTTGCTTTGCAATCTTAGTTTTCTTTGCATGAGTGTAAGATTACCCCCAAAAGATTCCAATTTCCTTGAAGACCCCAAGGTGGAGTCTTTATTGGCCCTACAGAAGCTTTCAGGAAATCTATCACATAGTCAAAGCTCAAATAATGTTTCTTGGTCAGTGGTTAAAGTCATGTCAAGTCAGGTGGGAGAGGAGGCTACTGGAGGAGTTATTCTGGGTCAGACAGGACCTAAAACAGGCCTCATCACACTAGAAGTTGAAGGCATTCTACTACCTGGCTACATATAAATAATATTAAATTTCTAACGTATTCTACACATAAGACAAAATAATTGGGGTTATGGCCTCTGTTCTTGCCTATCTATCAATGATTGGAGATTGAACTTGAAGAGAAAGCAAATTTTAGATCTTGTGATATTTCCATACTATTTGTTACTGTACTTTCTAGAGCCATGCTGTCCATTTTTGTTTTTCATTCTCTGAAACACATTTATCAAGACAGCTCCTGGGCATGAGTCCAAAAAACAGTTTCAAGAATTCAGGGAATTAAATAGCACCAACCAAATTTTCAGTTGCAACAATTGTTATTAAGTAGAGCTCATTTAATTCCAGGCTATGATCTGGACCAAGGAAAATTAACTCTTGCCTTTTTGAAGTCTCACTATTTGTGGAGCTGGGACACCAAAGTCATGTCTGTTTAAATTTTTGATAGCCTAATCCTCCACCCAAGGTGTGCTAAATTATGACACATGTATCTTTAAGCCACATATAAAGTAACCTTCCTTTGAGAATTTGGGGAATTTTCAAAATACTCTAGAGGCCACTTACAAGTATCATAAAACCAGTACCTATAATCTTTTGGTTTAGGAAATTGAAGTAAAAATATGAAGGATAAAGTCAATGCAAACAAAATCAATTTTTACATTGCATTTAATTGTCCTCTTTCCAGAAAGCAATTCATTGAGAATCCCCTAAACTGGATTACTCTCCTTTTTTGTCTGGGGGTGGGGTCTCAATATCTAGCACATTGGTTCTTAACTCCAGCCTAGATCAGAATTACTTGCAGAACTAGTTCCCAGGCAGCAGGGTGATCGTAACGTGCAGCCAGGGTTCAAGACCAAGGCAGCTAACCTAAATAAGGCAGCTGTAATGAGTATGCTTCTATCTAAATCCAGTGAAACAGGAATCCTTCTGGCAGCCTTTATTATAACAGCTGCAGCCTAGAAACAACACAAATATCTACACACAGCGGTATGGATAACTAAATTGTGGAATACTCATACAAAAGAATAGGATACAGAAATGAAAATTGCTAAGTTACTATTGTATCAAACAGCATGGATACAACCCCAGTAATGTTGAGTGAAAGAAGTAAGACATAAAGGAACACATACTGTTTCATTCCAGTTTTATTAACTTCAAACACAGGCAAATCTAATCTATAGTGTTAGAAGTCAGGGTATTGGTTAAGTTGGGGGAGGGAGATGGAGGCAGTAATTGAGAGTGATCACAAGGGAAAGATTCCATGGTGCTGGTAATAGTCTATTTTTTAAGCGTTGTGGAAGTTAGAGGCCAAAGGTTATACAAAATAAAATATGTTTTCATTTTATCATTTCAGTATGTTCTAAAATCTATACACTGAAATGATTAAAGAGGTTCACCTATAATATCAAACACTATAATATTTTGGAGGAAGATATTTGGTTAAAAAATAGTAATAAGATTTTACAGTGACATTTATCATTGTGGGTCTTGATTTTCTACTAGTTCTTGGTCTTTTAATATAATGTGATCTTTGAGACAGACCTACTTAAGACAATACTTTTCAAGTTAATTCCAGCAAATGGGGTCTAAGATAAATCTGCTCATTTAATTCTTCTCCAAAGTAAATAGCCTATGATATAAAGCCATTTATATAATTTTCAAATAACTATAACATCTTATGAATTCATATTGCAATATAGACCTGGGCAGCATTAACACTGGGCTATTTTAAACCCTCTTAATACCCTGAGAGTACCTAATAAATTTGTGAATTGAAATATGTTATTGAAGATGATGATATCCTGGACTAAATTATTTAATTCATTTATGAGTGTAATTATTTTCTGATTATAACAGTAATAGGTTTGTTGTAAAAAAAAAAGTTGAAAAATAATTAAAAAATTAAAAATGCTTATAATTCAGCCACTTAGAGGTAAGCACTTTTATAACACTGTGGTATAATTCTCTGGGAAAAAGAAAGGATGTGTATATGCATGCATTTAAACAAGATTAGCTACACAGCTTTGACTCCCACTTTTTTCATTTAGTAATATAGTGTAAGCATTTTCCTGAGTCATAAATGTTCTTCAGAGGTATGAATCTTAGATGTTAATTTCTTTAAACTCTATTGTTGGAGTTTTAGGTTATTTCCATTTTCTTGCTTCCATTAGATGCTAAGAATGGAATGAGCATTGTTTGGTGGAGAAAACAGGCTGAAGACAGGCAGGGAATGTGCGGGGGAGGATCTTGCATAGCCAAGCTTTGCAATGGCTTATACCTTGTTGTCAGTGTTTGCACCCTTCTCTGGCTCCTCTTCACCTTCTTTTTTTCCTCCCACCCTCTCCATACCTACCCATACCTCTTCCTCTTCCCCCTCTTCTTTTCCCCCTCCTCCTCCTCCCTCCTCTTCCTCTCTCTCCTTCTTCTCCATTCCAGCCACACTGACTTCCTTGCTATCAATACACCAGGTCCTTTTCTGCCCTCAGGAATTTTTGGCTCTGTCTGCCTGAATTAGTTTTCTCTCCTGTCACAAGTGTCTCCTTCATGCCTTTACTTCCTTGAGGGGCTAAATAATTGTCCCCAGGTCAGATACCTAGAGGGTGAATCCAGGTCTTCTGACTTTGATTCTTTAATTAGGAGATAGCCCAGGGCTGGGATAGCCTGGTGAGAGTAGGGAGTGGGCCTGTAGGCTGGTCCTCTGTCCAGCTCTTATTTGACAGCCCATGGTGGCTGATTCATCTCTGTATTTAAGACATTCTTCTAGTATCTCCCTCTAGAAGAGAAAATACACAGAACTGTACATGTAATATTCAGTGTCAGGCACGGCGCACAGGTTTTCACGCACCATCTCAGTAAACCCTCATGTTGACCTCTCATGTGGGAGTTCTTATTCCAGTTTCCAGATAAGGAAACTGACAACTTAGAGAAGTGAAGTGACTTCCTCTCACAATGAGTGATGCTTAGATAACCATTTGGGAAAAGTAGTAACAAGATATACTTAAGATTTCTAGTTCTCAACCAGGCCCTATTCTCTGGGCGATTTTGAGATTGTTGTCTAACAATTTTGGTGTTTCTCTTTCTGAAAAATAGAGATGACAAATTTATGCACCTTGTCTTTGATAGGTTGCTGGGAGGACCAGCTCACTGACAGATTAAAGTTACCAAGTTGAAGTGATGAGCTTGACTCCTTCTGCAGTCACACATTCGGCCTAGCAGAGGTGAGAGGTGGGATTTCAGATGACTTTGACACTCTCCATCAACTCCTTTCCCCAGATCTGGCCATTTGTTCTCATTTCATTCCCAATTCTTTCTCTTTGTTCTTTTTAAACCATATTTCCCATATGTCTGCTCATTCCCTGTAATTTCTCCTCATGTCTAGCAATTGTCATTTCCCATATGTCCACATAAAATCTACCATCTAAGAAGAAAAAAAATCAGGAAACAAAACCAGAGAAGTAAGACTCAACATTAAAATGTAATTTAGAGTTAACATTTCCTCTCAAAATACAGCAGTAGGGACTGGATTTATATTCCTGCTGGAAATAACTAAGAAAGTAGACAAAGTACATGAAACAATTGTTCTCAAGACAAGATGTCAGTCAATGAAGGACAATGATCTTTGCGAGATGGGAAATAAATGAAGAGATCCATAAAATTGCCCTAACTTACTGACTGAACAAAGTTTTCAGGCCACGGTACAGAGAAGAGGAAATGAGGCCGAGTTGAGGAGTTTCCCTAAATTTTGGGGATGGAGTCAGTAGTCCATGGAGGCTGCTATATTTAATATCTAATGTGTATTAGGAAACTAGCTGAGACCAAGGGAAGAAACACCCAAAAGGATTAGAGGAAACAATACCCAGGATCACAGGGGGCCAGGAATAATCCCTGTTCTCAATAGCTGGTGTGGAAGACCTCATAATTCACATGCCATTTGGTAGAATGCTAAGGAGAGTTTTGCCACAGCAGTGAAGAAAAATTATCCCTTCACTAACTACTGCTCTGGTCTTGCCTAAAAAGGCTTAAAAACAAGCCTGAGAGGTTAAAACTATTTCCAAGGAATTTAACTGAATCCCTAAACAAAGTTCAAGAATATTTATGAGAATACAAAAATATCCAGCACCGTCTAAAGTAAAACTCACAATGTTTGGCATCCAATCAGAAATTACCAGGCATGCAAACAAACAGGAAAATACAACACATAATAAGGCGGAAAATCAGACAGTCAAAACTGACCCAGGAATTATGCAGATAATAGAATTAGTAGAGAACATTAAAATGGTTATTTTAACCATATTCCACATGTTCAAGAAGTTAGAGTGCAGATTGAGCATGTTAAGTAAAGACATGCAAGTTAAGAAATCCAAAATAAACTTCTAGAGATGAAAACTATAATGACTAAAATTAAAAATCTAGTCTAAGATTACTAGGTAGGATCAATGAGAGATTAGACATTTCAGAATAAAAGATTAGAGAACTTGAAGACATAGCAATGGAAACCATCTAAAACAAAACACATAGAGAAAAGAATGCTTCAAGTGTAATTGGATCCCCAAGGGATGAGACAGGCAGAAAAAATAAATAAATAATGGACAAGAATTTTTAAAGTTGATGAAAATTATAAATGTATAGATTTAATAAGCCCAGTGAACTGCAAACACAGGAAAACATGAGGAAAACTATGCTAAGTCACTTCATAATCATATTGCTTAAATTTAAAAATAAAAAGGGAATCTTAAAAGAACCTGGAGAAAAATACACAAATAAAAGCAGATTTCTCAACAGAACTGATACAATCAAGAATGCAATGGAGAAACATCTTTCAAATATATTAAAAAATTTTTTTGTGACCCTGGATTAGGCAGATTTCCTAGTTACAACACCAAAAGCATGATTCATTACAAAAAAATTGGACATTCTCAAACCAAGAACTTTTACTTTTTGGAAGACTTTTTAAAGTATTAAATGATAACACACAGGCTGGGAGAAAATATTTGCAAATGACCTATATGACAAGGGGCTTGTATCCAGAACATAACTCTCAAAACTCAATTTTGTGAAGATAATCCAATTAAAAATGGCAAAAGATTTGAACAAACACATTACCAAAGAAGATATATGAACGGCAAATAAGTGCATAAAAAGCTGCTCAACATTATAAGGCCTTAGGGGAAATGCAAATAAAAACTACAATGACATAACAATACACATCTTTTAGAATGTTTAAAAGACTGACCTACTAAATGATGTGGTAACTGGAACTCTCATGCACTGTTAATGGGATTGTGAAAATGCAACTATTATGGAAAACAGATATATTTTTTTTTAAATGTAAGCATGCACCCCGTATGTGACCCAATCTACTCCCAGGTATTGTCACTAAAAAGATCAAAGCAGGCCGGGCGCGGTGGCTCATGCCTATAATCCTAGCACTTTGGGAGGCCGAGGCAAGCGGATTGTCTGACTTCAGGAGTTTGAGACCAGCCTGGGCAACATGGTAAAAGCTGTCTCTACTACAACACAAAAATTAGCCAGGCATGGCAGTGTGCACCTGTAGTCTCAGCTACTTGGGAAGGTGAGGCAGGAGAATTGCTTGAACCCTGGAGGCAGAGGTTGCAGTGAGCCAAAATCATACCACTGTACTCTAGCCTCGTGACAGAGCAAGGACTCCATCTCCAGAAAAAAAAAAGATCAAAGCATTTGTCCATATGAAGAATTTTACAGGAATGTCTATAGAAGCTTAATTTATACTAGGCAAAATGTGGGAACAATCCCAATGTGCATTCATATGTTAATAAGCAAAACAGTGATGAATTATTGATACATAAAACAAGGTGGCTAAAATTCAAAATAATTATTCTGAGTGAAAGAAGCCAGATTCCCCAAAAGAGAGAATGATATTCTAGAAAATGTGAGATAACCTATAGTGACAGGAAACAGACCAGTGATTGCCTAGGGCTGGGCATTGGGAGGTATAGGATGGAGGGATAACAAAGGACATTTTTAGAGGTGAAAGATATGTCCGTTACATTGATAGGGTGATGTTGACATGGATATATGCATATATCAGAACTTATCAAATTGTGTACTTTAAATATGTACAGTGTCTTAGTCCATTTTATGCTGCTATAACAGAATGCCACAGACTGGGTAACTGATAATAAACAGAAAGTTATTTGGCTCATGGTTCTGGAGGCTGGGAAGTCCAAAAGCATTCAAAGATGCCAAAGAAGTCCAAAGGCATCCAGTGAGCGTTTTTGTGCTGCATCATCCCACTGAGAAAGGCAGAAGGGCGAAGAGCATACAGGAGAGCAAGAGGGGGCCAAACTCACTTTTATAAAAAGCTCACTCCCCAGGTAACAAACCTGCTCCTGGGTTAACAACATTAATCCATTCATGAGGGCAGATCGCTCATGACCAATCACCTCTTATTAGGCCCCAGCTCCCAACACTGTTGCAGTGGAGATTAAGTTTCCCATACATGAGCTTTGGGGGACACATTCAAACCATAGCAAGCAGTTTATTGTATGTCAGTTATACCTCAATGAAGCTGTTTGTGTGTTTTTTAAAGTATGTGATTAGATATTCTGCCTGTCAACCTCCAGAACTACTATGGCATTGCTCAATTTTCAAAACTGATCCTCAGGCATCCACTGATTTTCTGAATCCCCAGTATTAATCCCATAAATTATACCTTTTCCTAAAAAATACATGCAATTGGGAGAAAGGGAAACACTCTGGCAGTTATGATACATAGCAATTAGAGAAATGTGTCATAGTTCTTGGAACTGTGGGATAGAAGCATAGTGTGTGTTTGCTTTAGGCAACTCTGAGCTGGCTGTGTCCCACGTGCCCTTTACCTTGTCCTTTCATTATTTGTTTCCCAGTTATCCTCTGCCTCTTCCAGCTATATAATGAGCAAAACTTGGTCTATTTTGATCACTTCTGCATTTACAGTAGAACAATAAACACCACATAGGAGGTGCTCATCAAATCTAACTTAAACAAATGATTGAGATTTATTGCTCCTATATAGAGTGTATATCCAGATATTTGATAATGCTATTGGTAAAAGTTCCCCAAGCCATCATAATTTCACTGATTTCAAGACTCTCTCATTTTTAAACAATTTGTAGATTTTGTTAAAACAACCACAAGCTACCTAGCCCTAAAACTTTACTTTCTGTATCAGACAATGCCCCTATTTGTTCTTCATTCACACTCTTATGTAACCGAATGAGGAAGACTCTATAATACGTTTCTTGTTTAGGAAAGCCAAATTCTTAATTTTTTCACAGTCAGACAATGAAATCTGACCATGTGAAACTCTGCAGTGACGTGGCAACAGAGATAGAGAATTGATTCTTGTTTAGGAAAGCCAAGTTCTTAATTTTTTCACAGTCAGACAATGAAATCTGACCATGTGAAACTCTGCAGTGACGTGGCAACAGAGATAGAGAATTTATTGAGGTTAACCTCTCTGGGCTGATCCATGTAAGCTGCTTGGAGCATGAGCACAGTTAAATGAAAATGGATTCACGAATATGCCTACTGCTTGCTCAAATAACAAAAAGTAAACACTTAAACAATAAGTCATTTTCCCAGAGAGTAGTTTTGTAAGAGAGATTGAGTAGAAAATTGATGAATTCTTCACTAGAGCCTTTCCTCCTGGAGAGACACAGCTCACCATCTTGGGGGTGTGGAACAGAAATATGAAACCTGGGCACTTGTTGAAAGGGAGGGTTGTCTTAGTAACAACATTCTCTAAATTGTGCCTTAAGCACTGACATGGTAATCAAAGCCAGTCATTTAGTAGTTATTATAAGTGGCTCAGAAGCTGACAATTTTTACATGCTTCAGCAACAATTTATGATATTTAATCATGTTCACTTTGTTCATGTTTACTTTGTGCATGAACACTGCCTTGGTAGCCATTTATTCCCCCTGAAAAATGGGTCCCATGTATTCCAGTGGACTTTCAAATTTAGCCTTCCTGAGGTGGGGAGTGGGCAAAAGGGCATTCCCTGATATCCATCTTTTATTTTATTGAATACTCAGGGACCTATCCTGTAAAAAGATTCAGACTTTTCTCAGTCTGTGTTCAGTTTGAATTGAAAGCCCACTGTCTGCAGTCAATTCAACTTAAGAAATTTGTTATATCTTCCAGGCATTGTGAGACATGTAACTGAAGAAAAATGGCTTCCCTAAGGTCATTTGTAATGGGTACAGTAGATTGACCCTCAAAATCAGTCTGCCTTCCTAATGATACCTCGTTTATTGGAAGGTCATGAAACCATTTAGCGGGTCAAGATCAGAGTGATTTAAAATAAAATAGAAACAATTTCCCAAAGCGTACCTATATAAAAACATCAGTTTGTGTACCTTAAATATATATTAATAGAATGCCTCTTTATCGATTATATTTCAATAGGTTGAAATTTTTAAAAAATGAAATAGAACCACAAAGAAAATATCAGAACACATTGCACTTAGTAAAGGTAAGTAATGTCTTATAAAAATTTTATTTCATGTACTCATATATGTGTGCTTATACTGGGTGTGATAAAATATGCATTTCCAATAGTGGCATGGGGTCAAAATATTTGAAAGAAACTGTTGCCATGTGCCTTTCTGCGTTGCCTGACTCCCTTGTATCTGGAGTTCTGGATAGGACTTAGGTTCGGCCAATCTAACGTACAGTACTTGCATGAGATTTGGAAGGTGTGATGGTTAATTTTATGTGCCCAGATATTTCGCCGATCATTATTCTGAGGCTGGGAGCAGGGGCTCACCCCAGTAATCCCAGCACTTTGGGAGGACAAGGTGGGTGGATTTCTTGAGCTTAGGAGTTCAAGACCAGCCTGGGCAACATGGTAAAACCCCGTCTCCACCAAAAATCCAAAAAATTAGCTGGGTGTGGTGGCATGCACCTGTGGTCTCAGCTACCCAGGAAGCTGAGGTGGGAGGATTACCTGGGCCAGGGAGGCAGAGGTTGCAGTAAGTCAAGATCTCACCACTGCACTCCAGCCGGGGTGACAGAGTGAGATCCCATCTCAACAAGCAAACAAACAAGCAAACAACAACCAAAAAAACTCCATCATTCTGAGTGCTCCTGTGAGGGTGTTTTCGGATGAGATTAACATTTTTATCAGTAGACAATAAAGCAGATTGCCCTCCCTAATGTGGGTGGGCTCATGCAGTCAGTTGAAAGCCTGTATAGAACAAAATGGCTGATCCTTTCATGAGTAACAGGAAATTCCTACTGCATGACTTCTTTCAAACTAGGACCTCAATTTTTTTCTGTCTTTGGGCTCAAACTGAAACATTGGCTCTTCCTGGTTCTTGAGACTGCTGGGCTTCACACTGAAACTACATCATCAGCTCTCCTGGGCCTCCAGCTTGTCAACGTACCTTGCGGATCTTGGGACTTGTCAGCCTCCATAATCATGGGAGCCAGCTCCATATAATAAATCTCTTTCTCTATAGAAATGTATCCCATTGATTCTGTTTCTGTGGAGAACTCTGACTAATGAAAGGTGTATCTATTGGTTATATTGCTGTTTCTGGCAAGCATAATGTGGTAGGCAGAATTCTAAAAATAGCAGCTGAGGTTCCATACCCTAATCCCAGAACGTATGATTATGAAGAGATGCTATTGCTGTGATCATACTGTTATCTGGCATAGTTGATTTAAAATAGAGAGATGACCTGGGCAGGTCTAATCTCATCACATGAACCCATTTAAAAGCAAGGAATTTTCTCTGGCTGAAGGCAGTAAAGGAAGTCAGAGAGATTAGTGTTTGGGGGCTGGGGAATCCCACATGAGGGATCTTGCTACCAGCTGTGATGCTATGAGAGGATCTATGAAAAAGCCCATGCAAGGGAGTGACCTCTAGAAAGACCTTAGTCCTACAATAGCAAGGAACTGAATTCTGCCAAACTTGAATGAGCTTGGAAGTAGATTCTTCCCCAGAGCCTACAGATAAGAACCCAGCCTGCTGCACCTTGACTCTCTGCTTAGGGCAGAGAACCCAGCCAAGCCCACCTGGACTTTTGACCTGTAGAAGTGAGATAATACATGGGTATTGTTTTAAGCCATTAAAGTTTGTGGTAATTTATTACACAGCAATAGAAAACTAACGCACATGGTCACAGAGGTATGTTTTTCTGCAGCAGCATTAGCAGAGATTCTAGGGGCCAGTCGTTGGTATCCAGAGGCAGGTTCAGGGCACCTGTCTGGGCTCATGCAGAGCTAGCAGTTATTGTGGCTCTGAAGCCAACAGCTCCAGTGGCCACCATTTTTAGACCTCCCATTGTGGAAGAGATCCAGGTTACACTGGCAGGACAATTCTGAGTGGGGTTGTTCTGGGATTCCAGCGAGGACAATTCTGAGTGGGATTGTTCTGGGATTCCAGGGGGCACAGCCTAGAGCCCATTTATTCAGCCCTTCAAAAGATGTTATCAGCATCTAATTCCTCATATTAAACCACTTTCTGCTTAAATATAAAGTGATTTCTGTTATATGCTGCTGAACCTTGGCTATTACATCTCTAATTCTTTCCTACTTGTTTTATACAATGACTTCTGTCAGCTTATTTAAAATCTCTGGAGCATTGAGCACCTCTTACTTCCTGAAAATCCTTTCTCTTTTCATTTTGACAACACCTCGCTTTCCTAGTTTCTCTTATATATTTTCCTCTATTAATTTTCATTTCATTTTCCCAGTTCCTTTTCATTTAAAACACAGGTATTGAGCACCTACTGGGTTGAAGATTCTAGGTGAGTAAAGTGCAGGAGCCCCATCCAAGAACTGATCATGGATCTTGTCCTCTTGAGACCTGCCAGTATGTAAACAAGTAACTATAGTGATGTGATAAAATCTGTACTAGAGGTGGGTAAGAGATACTCTGGAAGCCCAAAGGAGAAAAGATATTACTCTTTCTGGGGCAGTTAGGGAGGGATTCACAAAAAGATGGAACTTAAGGCTAGTCTAGATGCAGGAGTAGACATGTTTCAGATTGAAAGGACATTCCAGGCAAAAGGAACAAAGAGGACAAAGAAATGGAAGTTTGGATATGTGGCATATTAAAGGAATAGCAAAGAGGCTGGATTTCTGTGGCTGAATTTCTGAGTGCAGATGGAAGATTGGCAGATAAATGAAGTTAAGATTGGTATAGAAGGTGACATGTGGGCTGGATCCTAGAAATAGAATTTATTGGAGATAGTTATCTTACTAAACCTCTTTACTTTTGCTCATTATCCATTCTATTCAGATAAAGCATGAACTCATTAGTTTGACTAAAAATGTTTGGCATTTCTTTCATCCCAGTCTCCTCTCCCCTACCATTCATTCACTCATTTCCTCATTCATTCATTTAGTTAGAGAGGTGGTGGAGGACAGATCATGTAAGATGCAAAGGTCATTGAAAGATTTGAGCTTTTCATCCAGGTGAGATGGTAAGTCAGTTGAGTGGCCTGATCTAATTTATATTCAAAAAGAATTACTCTAGTTACTGTCTGGAGAGTAGAATGGGGTGAGAGGTACGAGCTTAATCAAAGAGACAGATAAAGAGGGCATTTTAATAATCTAGAAATGTCCTTGGCTTGAATAACGTTGGAAGTGGTGGAGATGATGAGAAGGGTTATGATTCTGCCTATGTTTTGAAGGTAGAGATAACAGGATTTGCTGGTGGACTGAATGTGGAATCTGAGAGGGGAAAAAAAAAGAGGAATCAAGGATGATGTCTGGGCACAGTGGCTCACACCTGTAATCCCAGCACTTTAGGAGGCTAAGGTGGGCAGATCACTTGAGCTCAGGAGTTTGAGACCAGCCTGGGCAACATGGTGAAACCCTGTCTCTACCACAAATACAAAAAAAAAAAAAATTAGCTGGGCGTGGTGGCATGCGCCTGTAGTCCCAGAAACTACTTGGAAGGCTGAGGTGGGAGGATTGCTTGAGCCTGGGAGGTGGAGGTTGCAGTGAACCAAGATCACACCACTGCCCTCCAGCCTGGGTGACAGAGTGATACCCCGTCTCAAAAAAAAAAAAAAAAAAAAAAAAAAAAAAAAAAAAAAAAAGGATAACACTAAGTTTTTTGGGCTGAGCCACAGGATGGGGCTAGTTTCCATTTACTGTTAGACATCATAGGAAGGTGAGTTTTAGGGAAAATATTAGGAGTTGGTGTTTTAACTTGGTGATTTTGAGATGCCTATCATACACATCTAAGCCCCATTTTGGGTATACAGTTGGATATAGGAGTCTGGAGTTCAGAGGGGAGGTTTACATGGGAATCATCAGTGTTTTATGTGGTACTTAAAGCTGTGAGCTTGAACGAAATCACCTATAGAGTGAGAGCAGTAGATGAGGAAGAGAAGTATAAGAACTGAGTCCTAGGAAAGATGCAGAGAAACCAGCCAAGGAAACTGGAGTAGGTGGAGAAACTCAAGGAGGAGGAGAAAGAGAACTATCAGGAGGGAATCAATTCCTGAAGTCAAGTGACAAACAAGTTTCAAGGAGAAAGGGATCAAATGGGTCAAAGGCTGATGGCAGGTCAAGTAGGATGAGGTCAAAGGAATGGCGATTGGGTTTCACAATGTAGAGATCATCAGCATGTGACAGAAGCAGTGTCAGCAGTGTTGAGGAAAAGCTTAATTGGAGTGAGTTCGACAGAGAATTGGAGACAGGCACTATATACGGTGGGCGAGACAATTCTTTCAAGGAGTTTTGCTAGAAAGTGAAGGAAAATGAGACAGTGGCAGGGGGTGGGAATGATAATGAGTTCAAGAAGGGAGTTTTTTAAGATTTGAGAAATAATAGCATTTTTATATGCTTAGGGAAATAATGATATGGGAGAGTGGGGAGATTGCTTGCAGCAATGGCCTTGAGAAGGCGAGAATGCCTCAAGTCTAGTGTTCAATGAAGAGTTAGCACAGAGAGGGATTCACCAGTCATCCGTATTAACCTCAGTGAGAGCAGAATACATGGGAATAGATGAGGTGGGATGGTAGATGTGCTGGTGGGTGATTTTGCAAGTTCTCTTCTCACTGATACAAATTTCTCAGTGAAATAGTAAGCAAAGTTATCAGATGCAGGCTGACGAAGGGGTTGGGAATATTTGGAGGCTTGCAGAGAAAGAAGTTGTAATATAGTAGTCTAGGGCTGTGGGTGAGTGAGTGAGTGGCTTAGTGACCTCACTTAAGGTCAGTGGCCTTGAAGTAAGGGAAATTTTTTTCCAATTGCATTTGGGTGTTGATACAGATGAAAGGGGAGTTAAATTGAACTTCTTACAGTTCCCCACTCCTTTACCTTTGCACAGGCTGATCCATGTGCCTAGAATGCCCTCTTAACCTTGATAATTCAACTTCTGACCCAACTGCCACTTACTTAAGTCTATCAGGCAGACTTAACTATTCCCTTCTTGGAACTATGGAGGTACCGTGTGCATCCCTCTATTGTGGTAGTTGCCGCATTATAATAATTTGCTTTTCTGTCTCCCCAGTTAGTCTAGCCACTCCTTGGGGAGTGTTAATTTAATAACCTCAATTCCTAGCATGGTGTTTGGCCTGTGGCTGACATCCATTAATTGCCTATTGAATTTCATTGAATTGAATTCTATGCAGAGAATCAGCAGAAAGAGTTGGCAGGCGGGAGAAGTAGGATCCAGAGAAACAGCGAGGGTGACATTTAGAAGTAGGCTCGGCTGCTCTACAAGGAAGGGAGCTCCCATCCCTGCGGGTGAGTAGTATAAATGCTTACTCAGCTCTAATGGTGGAGTGAAATGGGCCCTGAACCTGAAGTCAGGCCTGTGTAAATTGGGTCAATAATACTTCTTTGGAGTTTTCTTTGAGGATAAAAAGAATTCATAGACTTGGAAGAATTTTGTACAGTTAATGAAAATGTACTATACAATGTAAGATGGTATTTTTGTAACACTCTATGGTAAAATAACAGAAATTGTTGGATTTGTATATTTTATTAGAGCACAGGCTATATAACACAGAAAGAGGAAAATGGGTTAAAGATAAAAAGAAAGATTATAGCTGTAACCTTCTTGTTGATATTTCTAGTCTTACGTCTCTACAGAAGATGTTATCACAGTCTCTTTCAGTTAAAGCATGTTCCAGGGCCTGTCATTGTCTGAGCCAAGAGCCCTGTCTGACCTACTTTGTTAAGCCAGGTGGTATCATAGACAGACAAAAGTGCCAGCAGATTCTGCAGGAAGTGGAGGATGAGGAAACTGCTGATCTGACAGTTACCATATGACTGGCTGATGTCGTAATGCACAGGTTTGGGAAACTAATGCACAGGTTTGAGTACTCAGAAGAGGCCAACCTTCTACAAGATTCCAATACTGAAAGGAACTTTTTAATGCATTGGCAATACTAACAATTCCAAAGCAACAGAATGTGGGATCCTTGATGTTGAAAGAAAGTAATATTGCTTTAACACAGGTTCTGACTTTTACTTGTTCACGTCTACTTGTCTTAGTTCTCTCTTAAGTTTTAAGTTTCTTAAGGACAGGGACCATATTTTATACGTGATATCCTCTATCCACACACCTACTACAGTATTTTAAGGGTACTCAATTACCATATGTTGTTGATGGGGTTGTTTTAGCAGATGTCAGGCAGCTTTCATGGTAGCCAGGTACAGTCAGATCATAAAGAGGAAGGCAAGAACAGAGATTTTCATTTTATTTTTTTGAGACAGGGTCTCGCTCTGTTGCCCAGGCTGGAGTGCAGTGGCGCAAACATGGCTCACTGCAGCCTCAACCTCCTGGATTCAAGTGATCCTCCTGCCTCAGCCTCCCATGTAGCTGGGACCACAGGCATGCACGGCCACACCCAACTAATTTTTTGTAGACATGGGTGTCTCACTTTGTTACCCAGTCTGGTCTTGAACTTCTGGGCTCAAGTGATCCTTCTGCCTCAGCCTCCCAAAGTGCTGGGATTACAGACATGAATCACCATGCCCAGCTAGAGCAGAGATGTTTTTAATGGTATAACCCACAAATTACTTAAACTGAAACTGGGAATATAGGCTTTCTTGCATGAATGACTGTCGGTTTAGGACACTTATTCTACTCTTTCTTCCCAACAATTCAAAATTATCTGTATTTCTGTTTATCTTTCACTCTTAACTTAAAACAATTTGCCTTTGAAATAACTGCTCATGTGGGATTTAAACTCATAAAAGAAGCAGCTCTAGAAAACACATGACTGTGTGCTTTGAGGTACACCAACAGGCTTCCTTATTTATTGACTTTGTAGGGTAGATTGGATTATGCCATCATTTATCTAGGAGGATCTTTCTAATGCAAATATATTTCTTAGGCATAGTAGCATGTTAGTTCATTATCATTGCTATGGCATGAATATTTGGCTTGGTTGTTTGGCCCCGCTAAGTCTCACATTGAAATTTGATCCCCAGTGTTGAAGATGGGGCCTGGCGGGAGGTGTTTGGATTGTGGGGGTGGATCCCTCAAGAATGGCTAGGTGCAGGAGTGAGTTTGTTCCCGTTCTTAGTTCCCATAAGAACTGGTTGTTGTAAAGAACCTGGCACCTCCCTCCCCTCTCTCTTTTGCTTCTGCTCTCCTGCCATGAGATCTCTGCACACAGTCCTGCCTTCACCTTTCTTTTACCTTCTGCCATGAGTGGAAGCAGTCTGAGGCCCTTGCCAGATGCAGATATTGGCACCATGCTTCTTGTAAGCCTGCAGATCCATGAGCCAAATAAGCCTCTTTTCTTTATAAATTACACAGCAAGAATTTATAGCAAGAAAAATGGACCAAGGCAATTATCTAGTGGGAAATCTAGTTTATTCACAGCAGAGCTAATTATTAGTTTTTCATTAAGGAAATAAAAAACAGGACAGATATGTTGTAATGAGAAAAGGCATCATAGCATTCTGCGAGTGTGGAGTAATACCCACAGAAACACAAAAAATAAGAGCACAAGGCTAGGGACACAAATCAAGAGTCATCCTGGAAAGCTAAATCAAGGCACCAGAAGAAAGAGCAAAGATGAAGACTGCCTTGTTGGAGAGGGTGCTCCAGTATGAAGAAAACTTCAGAGTTAGGGAGAGGACAGTTGGTATTCTACAGATTCCCCATCACCACTCCAGACCATTACCTTTCCAACTCTCATGCAAAATGCCTTTCCATTTTCCCTTGAGATTCCTGCCTCCATCTGCTTCACTCCATCTACTCAATCTCTGGGCACACCCATTGTTCACTGGAGTCTCTGCAACCCCATTCCTATTCTTCCTCTCACTCCATTCCTGCCTTTATTGTGGGTAACTTCAGAATCCTGATACAGTAAGTTCAATATGCAGCTTTAAAGTTATTTAACTTTTCTGATTCCTACAACCTTAACTTCCAGGTCCCTTTAGCAACCTACTTCCATGGCTGCACTAAAACCTAGGCTCTGACATCACCCCGAAAAAGAGGTCCAACTCAGGAATCTCAAAGTAAACACCCTAGTCTCTCAAAGGAGCCACACCTGACCACTACCTTACCCCACAATTTCTTTTCTTCAGCATGATGTAGACTTATAGTCTTTCATTTCCTCACTCTCATTTCTCTCAGTCTTGTCTCTTGTGGCTCCACCTCTCTTCCTAATCCAATCTATACCCATTTGTCACTCTGTGTCAGAGCTTCTTTGTCCTCTGCTGAATCCGCCTTGTGGATCTTGATGAGTTCCACTGTCAACCCCCTCCTTGTTCACACTCAGCCCACTGAACTGCTAGAGGGAATCATACAGACACTGGGGTCACTGCCATTATAATTTTATTTTTGCCAATGTCAACCAGACCTTTTGGGCTCCTCCCCTTTTCACTCTCCACAGCAACAATTCCAAATGCCCATCACTGTCCTCAACCCACCTTTCTCTTGGGGAATGACTCTTACTTCCTAGATGAGACTTAGACTGCAGATACCTTCAAACTCTCACTTAGCCCTTAATAACTACAACTTTTGACACCGTCCAATGGTTCTACCTAAGTCTAAGAAAAAGAAGTGTTTCTTCTCCCACTCAAAACTTATTCATTCATTCAACAATCACTGAGTGCCTATCACATCCTAATAAACACTGTGCTATATGCTGGGGAAACTAGAGAGGAAGACGTAGATCCTACCCATAAGGAGCTTAACATCATGTAGGGGAAACTGATCTGTAAAGGAAAAATAATTTGACGTGCATTAAGGTATAATGATAGAAATAAACACAGAACATTACCAGATTGTGGGAGGAAAAGCCACCTAACTCAGCCTTCATTGGAAGAAGACAAAATGTCATGAGGGACTTTCTGGATGGAAGGTTGCTTGAGCTAATTCTTAAAGAGGGAGGAGGCATTAATTAGGCAAAATTGTGGTAAGAAGGAGACGGGAGAGTTGAGGATTGAAGAGCAGAGAAAAGAGAGATTGAGTATAGGAAGAGATTATAAGTGAAATCATGAAGTTGGAACTCACAAGTAACCTCAAGCTCCACACATTCTCCCCAGGCTTTTTCGTCCTTTATTCTTTATCCAAGTATATGGCACCCCTACCAATCTGGTCACTAGAAATATAGATTTCTTCAATTCCTCCTGTTTCCTCACCTCTGTCCTTCAACTAATAACTAACTTCTGCTGATTCTACTGCATCAACATTTCTTGTGTGCCTATCCTTTCTCCACCTTCACTCAGGATTAGTGCCACGGTCTCCTAATTGGCCTCACCTCCATACTCCTAGTAATCTCTCTAACATGCACAACTGATTACATCACTGCCCAGCCAAATACTGGCTGTTCCAGGATGATAGAAAAGACTTTTATCATACAGCCACTGCCCCCACCTCTGCAGCCTTATTATTCCTTTGCTATTTGTCATGCCTCAAGAACTATCAGCAATTTCCCCAGTGTGCTCTATTATGTCTTGCCTATGTGTCTTCCCCTCAAAAGGCACAAGAACATTTTGATGCAACATCTTAATATGCTCATATTTTAATGCAGTCTAAAGTAGTAATCAAACATTTAGCTAGTCTTTATTTTTCTTTCCTGAATAATGACTGTAATAGACATTCTTAACCCATTCTTCTACCCTTCCCTTTTGATTCTCTCCAGGATGATGATGACACCAATGACCTTCAGCTGATTGGCTCCCCGTTTTAATCTCCCATCAATAGTCTTAAATTATCTTAAGTGTCCTGCTTCAAGTTACATTGTTTCTGCTGCTTCAAATGCCCTCTATTTTGCTTGTCTTCAGAGGGCACCCCATTCTCCTTTTATTACCATTGCCACCACATTCCTCTCTCACCTCACAGGAAATCCTTCCAGTTCTGCATTTTAGTCCCTGATTACAATCGACCACACCGTCTCTGTGCCCTGTCTCCAATTTCTATATTCACTTCTGTTGACACCTCTTACATTTTTATGTCCCTCCATAGGAAATAATCTCTCTGAGGACAGGGATCATTCATTTTCCTGGTTTCTAGCACTTCCTACAGCTTTGGAACAGAACATGTACTCCCTTAATTGACACCAATGCATAGGGAGAGCACAGTAAGGACCACAGTAGATCCAGGGGATGAGGTACTGCCCTTCATTAGAAGCGAGGGCCCTTGGTGTGCCCCCGTATGGGAGGAGGGTTTATGAGAGGGCAGACAGTGGTGGGGAGAGAAAATTGGAATCCAATTTATAGTAATGGAATCTCAAAGGAATGCTACTATCTTATTCATATGCTTCCCTATTATATGTATCCTAAGGAAAATTAATATTTTTTTCTCTAAATAGTTTTTTAAGGTAATATATATGTAGTAAAAATTCCTATAGTATAAAAGGATATTCAATGAAAGTAAAGCTCTTTCCTACCCTATTCTCCATTATTCTTTCCCAGAGGTGACCACCAGTCTCAGTTTCTAGTCTTTTCCTTAAAAACCTTTAAGTATAGAAATGCATATTACATATACATTTATAACACACCATGCAAATATATCTAAATCCAAACCTTACTGTACATCTATATCTATATTTTAATATACAGTTGGTAGCATCCTATCATCAAGAGCTCTCTATTTTAGCTCATAAAGACATTATTATTATTTTAGTGCAGTAGGAACACATAACTTGAGGTCTACCTTCTTAGCAAATTTTTAAGTGTACATGATAGTGCACCATTATTTGTTAAACTGCTACATTATATTACTACTATAACTGCATGATATTTAATCAGTTCCCTATTGATAAATATTTAATTTGTTTTGGTCTATTACTATTTCAAGCACTGCTGTAATGAAAGTCCTTGCACATATGTGTATGAATCAGGGTCCAGCAGAAGCAGATGGCACATCCCAAGCTTACCTGACGAGTTTAGTCATGGAGGTACTATTTACACAGGTGCTGGCAGGATGAATAGAACCAGCAATAAATGGCTAAACATTCAGGAACTCCCAACAGTGACAAGCCTTCACCACCCCAGGCATGAAGGGATAAGGGGAGGGAGCAGTGTTACTAGAAGCCAGTGAGACCATGGCTGTGGGAGAGAGGCCAGCCAAACGGAGCTACAGCCACATGGTGAGGAATGGAGCCAGTAGCCAAACTGCAGCCATCAGAGTAGGAGCAAGAGGAATAAATACCCTGACTGCTATCTCCTCTTGCTCTCTGGTTTTCTGCTGGTTCTTCCAGCTGCTGAATAGAAGTGGAAGTCAGAGGTTGGGGAAGCCCAGGTGATGCAGTCCATGGAGGTCAGTCTGCAAGGTACAGGGTAGGCAGGGAGAGGAAGGATAAATGGGGAATAATCAGTGTAATATGTTGTTACACAAATGTGCCATTAATCTAGTAGAAATTTTCCTAGAAGTTGAATTGTGGTGTCAGCAGGAAGGAAAGAGCTGGCCACATGTCCCTCAATCTCCCTTCTCCTCCTCTTCCCTGGTAATACAATGCAAAGCTGTGCAAATGGCGGCCCAGAATTAAGACTACATTTCCCAGCCTCCTTTGCAGCTAGAGCAGTGGAACGGGAAGTGTCGCGTGACAGCTTCTGAAAAACTTCTCTGAGAGACAGATGACAAGTGCCTTCTGTCCTCTATTCTTTATTCGTTCTTGTACTTCACATGCTGCCTAGGGCCACACCCTTTTGGTGGTGAGTGGGGAGCTGGAAGGAGCCAGGCTCTTGAGGACTTTATAGGGTAAGAGCTGCCCTGCCAGTTCTAAGCTATATACCTCCAGATTTTATTTATTTGGGAGAGAAATTAACTTTTACCTCGTTTAAGCAACAGTTATTTTCTTTTCTATGTCAAGTACCTAAATCTAATCCTAATGAATATAATGGGTATAAAATTTTTGAATTTTTATGGGTGTTGTCAAGCTTGGTTTATTTAATTTAAAAATATCTAATTGACAGATAAAAAGTGTATATATTATGTTCAAGGTGTACAACATGTTGATGTGATACACATATATGTACACTGGATACTGATTACTATGATTACTACAGTCAAATTAATTAACACATCTATTACAACCCATAGTTAGCATGTGTGCGTGTGTGTGTGGTGGTGTGGTGTTTTAAGTTGAATTTTCCAGACTTTCTGGGTTTGAATCTCAGCTTCTCCATTTACTAGACATGTGATCTTGAACAAGTTTCTTAATCATTTTGTGCCTTAGTTTTCTCATAGTGATAGTGATAGAAACTACCTCATTTGGTTGTTATGAGGAGTAAATGAGTTAGAATATCTGAAACACATAGAACGTCTATCTGACATAGCTGATACTCAAAAAAAGTAAGCTATTTATATTATTATTACTAGTATCATTTTTAATTGTCCTCCAAAGAAGATGTACCAATTTGTCTATTCACTGTCTGGAAGTGTCTCTTTCTCTCCTTTCATCAATACTGTGCATTAGCAAAGATTTTTGTCCAGTAAATGAATAGTGATATTTCATTTTATTTTAAATTACCATCTAAAATTTTAAGGTTGAATATCTTTTTATATTTTTATGCCATTTATATTTATTTTCTGGTGAATTTTCTGTTTGTGTGCTCTGTTCATGGTTTTTTTTTGAAATAACTCTCGAATGTATAATGAAAATTAGCCTTTTGCATGCTATGGGTGGGGCAAATATTTTCCCAAGTTTTTATTTGTCTTTGACTTTATTTTTTCCATACATAAATTTTAACATAGTAAAAATGATCCTTCTTTTTCATTATAACATCTGAGCTTAATGAGAAAGGTCTTTCTCACTCTGGAGTATAAAAATAATTCCCCATGTATTTTTCTGGAAGTTTATAGATTGGTTTATATCAAAATATTTTTCCATTTGGAATTTAATTTGGAGTAGACAGTGAAGAACGAGTTGAAGTAATTCTTCAAAAAGCTTGGTTGGAGGGTTGACAAAAATGAGCTATCTGACACATAAATCCTGCAGAAGTTATAGCTTACTGATCCGCACAATAGGTATATTTTAAACAAGTATGCCAGTACGCCCTGGCCATCGGGCATGCAGAAGTTTGCTGAGTTTGCCTCTTCAGCTTTCTCTTCTTTGTGGGAAACACATGGGTTGTTTGTGATCATATCTTGTATTTCTAGAGTAAGGTCTTGCCAGGTCTAGCATAATTACTTAACCAGTTTGCAAAACTGCCTTTCACACATCATATCACCTGGTTCTCACGTCCAGGTAGTACACAATTTCTTCTCCTGCCAGCAGGGCCACCTTGCTATTCGTTCACAGGATAAATAATAATGTCACAGTATTTCATACCTGTGCTAACAATGACCCATCTGTGGACATGACAGTCAGGGACTACCTATGCTTCACAGCCAAGGAGGGATGGAGCCCAGCAAGCTACACCAGGACCTGCCACTGGCCTTCATCTTTGTCTTTTTTCCAGGTAGTTTATGAGAACACAAGCTGTAGAGTAAAACCATTTGGCTTTGTATTTCCACTCTGCCGCTTCTGAACTATTGGTGCAAGCGCCAAGTTCACTTCGCCTTTTTGTGCTTTAGTTTCTCATCTGTAAAGTGGGGATTATAACATTGTGTGGGAATTAAATAAATAAATATATGTGAAGTGCTTAAAAATCGCTTGGCAACAAGTGCTTAGTGAATATTAAAAGGGCTTTTCCCCAATCCAGAATATAAAATAATTCCTTTATTTTTTTCCTAGGACTTTACAGATTCATTTATATTAAAAAGTGCATAATATTTATAATAAATGTAACTATAATAAATGTATAATATTATAATAATAAAACATGGGTAAGAAAAAAGTGTTATAACTTTATGAATAGAATCACTATCATTTGAAGAATGCATTTGCTTCTAAATGTCACCTTTGTCATAACTGAATTTGCATATGTGTTTGAGTCTAGTTCTGGATTCTCTATCAATTCATTCATCTAGCTTAATCACAAATGCTTTATAATATGTTTTATTATCTAATAGGGCTTGCCTAATTCATTATGCTTCCTTTGTAGATTTTTTTTCTGGCTAAGCTTGAATTTTGATATTTATACAAAAGTCTTAGAACCAGCTGCTCTTATATTTAAAAAATCAATTAATATTTTATTGGGGTTGCAACAAATTTACATATTCATTTAGAAAGAATTGACAGTCTTACCATATTAGCCTTTCCTATTTCAATTAAAAATGCTCTTCATTTGTATTCAAGCTGCTTTTGTTTTAAAATGTCTCTCGGAAAGTTTTTTGAAAGTCTTTTTTTTGTGTAGTTACTGCACATTTCTTAAGTTTACTCCCTCTCTCCTTCCTTCCCATCCTTCTTTTTCTTCCTTCCCTTCTTCCCTTTTTCCTCCCCTCTTCTTCCTCTTCCTTTTCCTCTTCTTCTTTTATGGTAAATAGCACCAATTCTTTTATTATGTTTTCTGATTACTTCTTGTTTGTATAGGGAAGAACTATCAATTGTGACTTTGTGAGTTTGTGTTCTACAACTGGATCAGAAAAATGAATGAAAATCATCTAACCTCACCTCCCTCGTTGCAATTACGTATAATCATATATTGGAAGGAGATAAACTGAGTCAAGAAAATAGCTGTTTTAGAAGAGAGGCCCCAGAAGGGAGGGGCTAGAGAACAAGTGGGGAGGGAATAATTGTGACTGAGAAAAGGGCTGACTGTGAATGAAGTGATTGGAGCAACCCTCCACAAGCGCGTTGATGAGTAACAGTGCAGATCAAAAATGGTTGCATGTGCCCAAAAGTGTACATAGGCAATTCTATGGTGTTTGATGCTTCCTATTACTTTAAATGATTGAATTAAAACTAGATAAATGAAGCATTCTACTCAACAAGATAGATATATAAATCAGACATTATTTATAAAACTAATAGCATTAAGAGATAAATACTGGCTTGTTGGGGAAAAAATCCAAAACAAAATTAATAAAATCAAAACTAGGTTTTTTTTTTTAAAGAAACAGAGAGAAAATTCAAATAAACAAAAGAAGTAAAAGGTGATTACAGTATAAAGCTTCTTATTATTTAAAAATATATGCCAATAAAATGGAAAATAAATGATTTTTGAGAAAATGTACATAACAAATTTATTATGGAAAAGTAGAAAACTAATTTACAAAAAACCATGGAAGAAATCTGCTTAATCAAGGAATTTCCTCCAATAAAGATTCTGGGGTCAGCTATTCAAGTCATTTTCTTAATACCAGTATAACCCTGATACCAAAGAGGCCATGTATAAGACCCGAGTGCCAGATGGCCTGGTTTGGTTCTATTTAACAAACACTTGATTTTGTTCTTACTCAGTGCCAGGCAAGGTTCTGAGATTTCACAAGTATTAATTTACACATTACTCCTAAAACCCTATGAGGGAGGGATAACTATTATCCTCATTTTACAGATGAGCAAACTGAAGATGTGAAAGGCTAAAGAACTTGTTATTCAGTGTCACCCAGGTGACACATGATGGCATGGACAGGTGGCATGAAATAGTGCCCTAAAGCATGTCCTCTAGCACCAAACTACCTGAGTTCAAATCCTGGCTCTCCTATGTTCTAGTAGTATGACCAAGGGCAAGATATTTAATCCTTTTCTGCTTCAGTTTCCATAGATGAAAGACTGAGAAATAAATAAAATAATTATTTAAAGAACTTAGTATCTGGAACATAGCAAACATTTAATCCTTAAACATAATGCTAGTATTATTGTTATTATTACAGAGACTACATAAAAAGATATCATTACAAATTATAAATGCAAACTGAACTGAATAATGCAGTAAAGGAATTACCATGGCCATGGCCAAATTGAGTTTAACTGAGAAATACAAGGATGTTTTATTCATCACTTTAATATATCCAGTAAGAAAAAAAATATATAAATATATAATGCAATCATCTCAACAGACCATTGTAACACTATTTCTAAAGCAAACAAATAACAAACCTTAGGCAACCAAGAACACCAAATTTTTCCTAAACATGATAAAGAATATCAATATTAAATAAGCCAACATCATATCCATGCTAAATTACCTGGAACTGAGGGGCGGGTCTCAATCTCTGAACATAAGCATCACCTTGGGAGTTTTTAAAAATTACTGATGCTTGAGACCTACTCCAGACCAATTAAATCAGAATTTCAGGGGGTTGGGACTCCTCTGGCAACAAAGTAGGAATAACTAGCCTAAAAGAAAGCTAATTAAAATCAAGAACTAAGTAGGATGCGTACCATGACAACTTTTATGTAACATTATTTTGGAAGTTCTTGGGCATACACCAAAACATGAAATAAATAAGAGATTAAAATTCTGACAAGGAGGAGGAAAAAAAAATCATCATTTGTATCCAGTGTGATCATGTACTTGGGAAATGCCAGTAAAATAGACTGAAAAACTTGGAAAAAATTTTAAGATAATTTACTCATCTATAAAGGTAGCTTTCCAATGTATCAACAATACAAGTTAGAAGATGTAATGATAAAGATTTCATTTAGATTAACAAAAAGAAAATAGAACTAACCAAAAATATGTGGAACTTAGATAAAAGTTATAGTAAAACTTAGTTTTAAGAATATATCCTGGGTCTGTGGTTTTCAAACTGTGCTTTTGGGAGTCCAGGACAAAGGTGACTTGATGTGCAATGACAAATGGATCTAAGAGGACCACAGAACCCCTACCCCTGCTTTAATGGAAGCAGCTCTGTTTGTTTTTTTTTCAGTGTTGACCTTCTGCATGCAATTGTACTTGAAGGAAAGTTTGGGCTATGAACAACAGCTTAATGTTTAAAAACCTTTAGCCTAAATAAAGTGTTTATTAAGAATATCTGGTTCCCTTTGGTATCCATTCAGTCACTTGTTCTATATTTACTGAAGATCTACAACATACAAAATTTACATTTGTTGAGTACCAGCTAGGAGCCATGACCGTGTTAGCTTCTTTATGTATTTTATCTCGTCTAATCTTTGCTGGTACCATGGGTGGAAGGTATTATTTCCATTTTGCAGCTAAGGAATAATGTTCAAAGTAAGGAACTTGCCCAAGTCTCACAAATAATGGTAACTACAGCTATAATTTGAAAGTATTTCAGCCTGGTTTTAGAGCTGTTTTTCTTTTCCCAACAGACCACACCATTTCTTAGCAAGTAGGAAATAGTGACGGCATTTCAGATCGTGGTAATAATTGCACTGGTGTTCATGACCCATTGAAACATTGATGAGGATGTTGATGTTGATGGCTGTGGAAAAGAAAATGAAGGAGATATTGATATGAGTGAAGGTGATGCATATGGGATGTGTGTCATTCTGGTGGCAGAGGTGGAGCTGTTCTCTCTGATGGCTCATCTGTCTGTCATGGCAGGAGCCAGAATTGGCTTGGACTCCCTGGGCCAAACACCTTCTGTCCAGAAAAGTAGGCCTGACTGTGGGTCTGGAGAGTAAAGGACCTATTTGAGGGAGAGGTGTTAAAGAAGAGGAGATGTGGAGTGAGGAGACTCAAGTTGAAATTGAGTCACCTGCAAAGATTGCTTGGGCAGAGCAGGTAGCATGCCTAAAAATACTTTCTCCACCTGTGGCAGTTCTCAAAATTACTGAGTTCCTACACTGATTGCACTTGTGCCAATAGACACACACCCTGCCATGTGCTTAAGTGGAAAGAATGAAAGCAGGTGGTATTCTGATCACTGATTGTATTAGTCTGAAACTTTGGAATTAGGTCAGACATGCTTTGCTTAGTGGACACAAATGTTCTTATTCAAATAGTATCTTTTGTTGTAATTACTGACATAGAGTTTGTGCCAAGGTCTGATCATTTAAAAAATTATCCATTGAAGTTATAGGTTCACAGAACTGAGCCAATAAACCTTAGTCTGTAGTAACTGAACCAATGCAGAGGACCCCAGAGTATCCTAAGATCTTGCTTAAAGCAGCAAGTCCTCTTATCTTCACTACAATATGACACAAGCAAATTTATGGAACTCCAACATGTTCTGATTAAACAACAATATGAAATAGAAAACATGATGTCATAGACTCCATGAAATAAAAGTTCTCATTTTTAATGAGATCTGTGACCATTTCAGACCTACATGAAGTTGAAATAAATATTATGGAAAACTGTAAATAAGAACTAACCAATCATGGTGTGAGGAATCAGAGGTGACTAGATGATTTACTTGTATCTCAAGCAACATAATCCTAATTTAATAACTATTCACATACTCAAAGCAACAGAATAAATGCTTATTCTATGTGACATAGTGGTTTTTTCTATGCAAGTGAAAACGCAGCACACACACACAAATTTTGGACTGAAAATAGATTATTAGCATTATAATTTATGTAAATTATGCTCTATTCATGTGAAGAAAATTGGTATCTCTTAGTCTTATGCTAATTATTGCATAGATTATAAATAATTATGTAAGATAATTTCATTCTCTAGCTAAAACTCTATGTGTTTAAAGGTTTACTATTTTATATAAAACCTAAAAAGAATGACTCATATAAGTTCCAAAGCTTTGAAAATAAAAACGCTGCTTGGTGTTCTAAAACTTTTATTTCTTAGGGTTCGATAGGCCTAAGATATCATTAAAATCCAGAGCAGTAGTTTCCAACATTATTGGAATGTATTAAACGTGCTTGTCCTCGTGGTACTCCTCAGGAGGAAGAATGGGTATAAATATCTCAAATGTGAGTGTGCATCATGATCACCTGGGGAGCATGTTAAAACACAGATTGCTGGGCTCCACCCTCAGAGTTCCTGATTCAGTGGGTCTGAGCTAGGGGTCAGTAAATTCGCATTTCCCAGGTGATGCTGATGCACTTGGTTCCAGCGCCCTGCTTTGAGAAGCAAGACTCAAGAGAATGGGTATGGACTTGGATCTGGAGGTCTGGAAGAGAAACTGGATTCAACAGGCTTGAGGGGCCGTCTTCCTTGGACGGTGAGTGGGCACAGCCCATGTGGAGGGTCTCTGGTGCTTCGTCTTTGCTTTTTCCGGGTTTTTGTAGGGACCTTGCCAACCCGGGACTTCTTTCATGCTCCTTTATCCAATAGTTGTTTGCTTGCTCCAACCTGGGCAAGGGAAGGTCTGTGTTTATGAATTCCATAGGAACCTTTTGAATTCCAACCTGGACCCAGGCCAAGACAGGCAAGTTTCTTTGCAGTCTTCCTGTGCCAGAGGATGGAATTTTTTCTAGTTGCCTCTTTCCACTCAAGTTGTACTTCTTCAAGGGTTCTAGCTTTAGATGCAAGTGTTTTGTTTTCTGTTAATTTCTGCTTTTTTTTGTCTTTTTTTTTTTTTTTTTGAGATGGAGTTTTGCCCTTGTCGCCCAGGCAGGAATGTAATGGTGTGATCTTGGCTCATTGCAACCTCTGCCTCCCAGGTTCAAGAGATTCTCCTGCTTCAGCCTCCCGAGTAGCTGGGATTACAGGCGCCCACCCAGCTAATTTTTTTGTATTTTTAGTAGAGACAGAGTTTCACCATGTTGGCCAGGCTGGTCTGGAACTCCTGACCTCAGTTGATCTGCCTGCCTTGGCCTCCCAAAGTGCTGGGATTACAGGCATGAGCCACCGTGCCCGGCCAATTTCTGTTCTTTATAACTTCCTTCACTCAACCTTCATTGGATTTCATTTGCTTTTCTTTATCCAATTTTTCAACATGAATGATCAGTGCTTTTTTTCAGCCTTGCTGCTTTTCCAATACATTTATGTTGGCATTTAAGTTTCAGCTTTCTAATTGGAGCTGGCTCAAGGCTTAGTCTTGTTTTTCTGAGTGGCTTTTAAAACCCAGACTCCTTGGTTGGGATCAGTCAACTCGGTAGGCCAGACAAAGCTATTAGGGCTTATCTGACTTCCTTTGCCTTCAGCTTTCTTCCTGTTGTTTTCACTCCTAGGAAATTCCTTCTCTTTCTCACCAGCTCAGATTTGCTTTTACAAGTCTGCTTGTTGTTCTTGGTAAATCAGTTCTAGATGTTTTGCAGTAAGAGGCTTTTTGGGATATCCATTCTGTCATATTTCTAGAAATGGAAGTCTAGAGATGACAACACTGAGAGATTGTGAGAATAAAATAATGCCTGTAAAGCCCTTAGCTCAGTACTTGACACATAGGAAATTCTTGGTAAATTCTAGCTGCCCGTTATTACCATTATTATGTTTGCATGCCTAGATCTCAATGGATTACCAGCAGCAGAGGTTAAAAAATTGAGTCCTAGGCCAGGGGCAGTGGCCCCTGCCTGTAATCCCAGCACTTTGGGAGGTCGAGATGGGTGAATCACTTGAGGTCAGGAGTTCAAGACCAGCCTGGCTAACATGGTAAAAATCTATCTCTACTGAAAATACAAAAAATTAGCTGGGCATGGTGGCACACACCTGTAGTCCCAGCTAATCAGGAGGCTGAGGTGGAAGAATTGCTTCAACCTGGGAGGTGGAGGTTGCATCAAGCCAAGATCATGCCACCACACTCCAGCCCAGGTGATGGAGCTAGTTAGGAGGCAAATCCTGCCAGGAGGACTAGTTAGTGATGGGAAGGGAAGGGATCATGATAAATTCAAATTTTAATGAAGATTGTGATAACTGGTTGAGGATATATTATATGTTTTCCGAATAGACATAGAAAATAGACTCGATAAAATTCTTATGCAGACGGAATAATCCTGGAATCAAATTTGGAGCTACCATATACAGCTGCTGAGGCTCAGTGAGCACAACTCTAGAGGCACCATTCAATAGACCAAGATGTCACAGTGACTGTGACCAGACTGAGGACATGCTCCTCCAAAATGTGCTTGGGTATGCATTTTGGCAAAGTTAAAAAGGAAGCAAAGATGTGGAAATGAGCTAGACTTTTTTGTAAGGGAGTAATTAAGAGTGTTCTTGCTGCCTCACAGGTACACACCCTATGTTTAAAATAATGGCTGAAAAGGAATGCTTAGTGTAGTTTTCTGTTTGTTTCCCACTGACATTGCTTTATCTCAAAGCCCTAGGAGTCCCCTCATGAATCGGGTGGGTACAATCAAGTTGTATTCAGGCCATCAAAACCACATGAGGCAGAAGAGCTAACTACGGGTTCCTGGTGCCATGTGGCTCCTCTCCTAGCTCTCCCCTTTGTCTCTTCTCTTGTTCCCTCTCTGCTGACCACTTTCTCTTGTCTCCAGCAGTGAACACCAGCCCCTTCCTGTACCATGTCATATGGCAGGCAGTTCTTGGAGCAGCTGTTCTCTTCAATTCTGGCTGGCCATAAGTCCTTTAGAGCTAGGCAGGCCCCCACCTTTTAGAACTAGGTATCAGGCAAATCATCAAGACGGGGGAACTAGGAAACAGGTTGAGCCTGTTCACCATCATGTGGAAGCCAGTTATCAAGATGAAGGCACAAGGCTCAAATAGCAAGAACAAAGAAGCCGAGTCACTCTATCTGTTGTTGCATAGACTTCTTAGGTTTACCTGACCCAGGTGCGGGACTGTCCCATGCCTGAGCATGGTGACAGTGAGGAGGGGAGAGGTCTGGCTGCAGGAATAGGAGGGATGCAGACCTAGGAACTGGCAGCCATTCCCAGGGCTCTCTGGCTGGAGCATCATGATTCTCTCTTCTGCCCTGGACTGAGTTAAGCAAGGAGCAGAGGCCTCGATCTCTCCCCTTGAGCACCTCCTCTAACCAGAGTCAGAGGAAGCCCAGGAAGCTGGGAGGGAAAGCCCTATACAAACTGTCACCGTGGTTCTGCCGCACAGAGCTATGGGTCACCTGGGGGAGAATGAGTCTTCCTCTCCTGAGAACTTCAATGTGAAGCCTTTCAGTAAGGAAACAGCTTTTCTTTGAAGTCAGAGGACAGCTATCACCCAGTCATTTGTGAAGCAGATGAGAGCCACATGCTCCAAACCCTCTGGGCCTTTGCTATAGGAAAGGAGGAAAAGCGAAAGACTGATTAGCATACTTGAAGATGCCAGACCTGGCCCACACTGCCACAGTTAGTCCATTATCTTTCTCCTTCTCAGTGCTACACAGAGTCAGCCAGTGAGACAGTTAGGTGACCACGCTTGGAGCTCCATGTGACCTTGGAAACACAGGCCAAGCCAGGAGATAGCCCACAGAGGAATACACACGGCCATCCTGTGAAGACCTCACCCCCAGGATGGCGTTACTACAGTCTCACAGATAAAATACCCTCATTACTCACCTGTCCTGGTGCTGCTGCTTGCCTACCCGTTTGCCTTTTTCAGTAGACACTGGGAGTCTGGAAGTTTGAGAAAGAGGATGGGGCAGGTGCTGGGGTCCCTGGTAATTCTGTTCCAGTCTCTTGAGGTCCTACTAATAGCACATGAACTATGCAGGAAGAAAAGAGAAGGAAAGGCATAGGCAGGCCCCATCCAGGGTCCTGGTCAATAAATACTGTGAATAAAGGTTTTTAAAAGGAGAAAGGAATTCTACAGTGTATTCAGGATCTAAAGATTATGTTCATCAACAAAGCAATCAGATTGCAAATTAGTTGTACTGTTAAGTTATACACAGGGTAATTAAAATTAATTTTTGTAGAGCATTTTAGCGAGCCACATACTGTATTTGATGCTCACAATAACTGCCATTTAGAAAGTGTTTACTGTGAACTCGGCCATTTATGCAAATGATCTCATTTAATTCTCACCATCTCTCTATGAAGAAGGCATTGTTATTATCCCCAACTTTATAGATGTAAGAGGCTTGTAAATGGCAAATAACTTGTCCAAGGTGACACACAGCAAGTAGTCAGAGGTGGAACTCTAATCCAGTTCTGAGTTTGCCATCCAAGCTTTTGACCACGATGCTAAACCACTGCACAGCAGACCTGGCAGGTGGAGACTAATAGCTGGATTTTCTTTCATGGGAACGGAGATCGTGGTTTATAGTAGGTTGAACTATATGAAGTGGCCGATGTTCTACCATTTTTGACTTACAAAAATGGCAATGTCACATGCTACAACTTAATAGATGTTAAGTGAATACCATCCCAGGCAACAAGTGTCCTCTTAAGACCCTAAACTCCTATTCTTTCTGCTCCTCCACTCATTCTAGGAGTAAATGTCTGGGAGTAAACAGCCCACTTAGTAGGGGTGGGTTGTTGTGACAGACACATGGTCCCATTTGTAAAGACCTCAAGAAGAGTCTTTTTGATTTTTAGATAAGGCTGTCTGAGATTGTAGAGAATATTCCTGGACAGATCAGGAAAGACTTCCAATCCAGACTCTAGACTGAGGGAGTAGCTCCCACAAAGTCACTGAGGTAAGGAAGAGCTGCGCCTCCAAGGGGTTTTAGGTCACTGGGCTTGGCTAGAGCATAGGACTTTGATTATAGCATGTGGGAACATTGTGGGGTACATCACAAAGTGCTTGGAATTATTAGAGGCTGGATTTTATTTCCTACAGGGCAGCATTTAGATATTGTAGGCACTGTGGTGACACACTCAGATCTGTGCTGAGAAGCCCCTCCCTGCATGTGTGTTCAGGATGGGTTAGAATGGGATACCTACAGCAGGGACACCAGTTATGAGAGATCCAGGCAAGGCAGGAAGAGTGCCTAACCAAAGAGGTAGAGGGGACAGAAGACAGAAATGATTTGGGACTATGTAGGAGGCAGAATTGAGAGACCCTGGTAACTGATTGGAAGCAAGGGATAATCTATAATTGATGGGCGTGTTTAGAAACTACAGATAGATCCTCAGCCTCACCACATCTTATAAACACTGTCTCTCAAACTCCCAGAAGAGCGAAGGATGAATCCTCTACAAGAACAAGCTCCAGGCCAGTAAGAGTTATGTCCTCTTTTTAAGAAAGATGGGAACAAGGTAGGAATCTTCCAACCTGGACATTGATTACCAGAAGAAATCTTTCCACTCACGACATGGCCAACATTCTGCGGTATACACTGAGCTCACATAATGGCCAGCCTCCATTTTTATTGTGGATTGCCATGCTTTATAGGTTATCAAATATTTTGATCACCATCCCTGCGTTTGCACCAAGAGGACAAACTAATCGTATTGATGTGAGAAGTACTATGCAAGGATATGTACATTCTTAATCCTTAGTTACTCAGTGGAAAACATACGTTTGAATGTCCCTAAATCCTTGGGAGGAAAGGATGGTTAGGCACCGGAATCTAAGGGCAAGGTTTGCTGGATGATATAAAATGCCCAGGGAAAAGAGGGAAGTTCAAGAATAGCTCAACAGGGTCTTGGTTCTTACTTGATTTCTGAAAGAGAAGACAGGTCTAGCTCTGCTGGAAACAGCCTAGACACTGTGCATGCCAGTTGCTGTGAGGCCCCTGTGTAAGGGAGTCACCCTGGACCTGTGCAAACTGTTTCCAACCTTAAGTTAGTGTCTGCAGTATTCCAGCCTCCCCACAGGAAGTGGCAGGAGACTTTATGGATGGGTGTTTCTCACTGCCCAACAATTTAGTGAAACACAACAGAAAAAGCTATTTTGTATATACCTAAAGGAAAGTTCTGGGGAACGTTTCTTGGGGTAGTCGAAATCAAAACCCAACCTCCTGAAAGAAACTTAGTCTGCTTATAAAATTAAACACACACAAAATTCGCCACATAGCCCTTCCCTATTTGAAAGTGAGTTAAAAGGAGGCTATGTTATCATTCGGCATGGCCTTTAGCCAGCTAGCAGAGCACATTCCTGAAAGGTAGACCAAAAAAGAATTCAAGCCCATTTAAAACCTATTCTTGGAAACCTGTATTTCTCTCCCTCATATGGCTTATATAGCCTAATACAAATTTTTAGAGAGCTTGAATATAGGAAGATGAATTTTTAACCAACTCTCTCAAGCAGCCTAGTAAAAAGGTTTCCAAGGCTGGGAAGACAGATGCATTAATCAATAGCTTTCAAAGTTGCAAGACTCCCAGCGATAATCAGAAAAGACATCTGTCAGCAATGGTAAACCGCTTGATGGGAGCGGGAAACAACGTCAACTACCAAATTAAATCATTTCAAAGATTTCTGTGTTGGAAATGCCTCATGGTCCATGTCCCCCATGATTTAGATGCCTATGAAATGACAGAATCTAAGTGCTTCTGAATTTTTCACATTTCACCCTGTCTCTGTCTTTGTCTTGCTCGGCTCTTCTGTTTCTTGGTATCTGTGTTTCTAGAGGTGTGGATGTGTTTATCACACACACAGGCAAGAATTCCTCAGGTAAGCCAATTGTGGACTTGGTTAAAGACTGGCCTTCATGGGAAGCCTTTGAAAATAGTAAAACCTGGAACTGGGGAGGAGTGAAGCCAAAGGGTGGCTCCAGGTCCCAGGACAGCTCGACCTTGCCCTTCATGTGCCCTGTAAGTATATCTAGGGCTGTGTGGTCTATAGAAGTGCAGTCCCTCAACAAAGATAAGATGAGGTTAGAATGTGTCAGAATGTGATCTTGATCTGTCATCCCCCAGTGGGCCCTGTGTTCCCCAATTCAGAACCTTAGAATAGAATGACTAATGCCCTAGAAAAGAAGATTTATTTTCTTGGATGCAAATGTACAGCACCCTCATAGTCCCAAAGGGCCCCCTTTCTCTTCATTCTTTCCTGTTTTAGGAGGAACTTTCCTGCTCCTGAGATACATAATCTGTAGTCATTTGGAATGTATTTTTTTTCCCTTGGACTGATGGAATAAAGGATCATTGAGTAAAAATGAAAATTATATTTCAAGGACATTGTGGGCTAGAATAGGTTGTATTTATTGACCTAGGAAGATAGCCAGTCGAAATGTTTGTGAGAAATTGCTTTCCAGATTACAAACAACCAATATATAAACATAATTGGGAACCGAACTCACTGGAAAGTTAAGATGTTACTACTGTCACATAGTAGAAACTTATCACATGATATTAAGCATTCTATGACAGAGATTGCTAGTTGTCTTCCAAATGCCATAGTAATTGAATTTAAGCTGAGCAAATGGCCTCAGAGATTCCATTTCTGAGCCTTCCTTGCAGCTGGCTGTGTTAGCTAATTGGTTGAGGTGATAGCAATAGCATTGCTTGCCTTTTCTTCCCCCTCCTTTCTTCCATCCTACTGTGTGGGATGCACATGCTGCTATCTTGGCTCATGGGATCAAGGCCACCTATGGCAATGCAACCAGATAGAAGGACCCTGGGCTTCTGGCATCAGGAGTCAACGGGTCTTAACATTCTTCCTAAACGTTGATGTAAGAGAAATCAACTACAACCCTGTTTAAGCTACTGTCATTTAGGTGGTGGAGTGGAAATGGGGGGTGGGGAGGCTTTCTGTCACTCACAGCTGAACCTAATTCTAACTAACAAACATTGGGTCTGCCATTTTGGTATTAAGTCATGATATGGTTTGGCTCTGTGTCCCCACCCAAATCCCATGTTGAATTGTAAATCCCCAGCGTTGGGGGAGGCACCTGGTGGGAGATGATTGAATCATGGAGATGGATTTCCCCCTTGCTGTTCTCGTGATAGTGAGTTCTCATGAGATCTGATGGTTTAAAAGTGTGTGGCCCTTCCCCTTTCGCTCACTCACTCTCTTGCTCTGCCGTGATACAACATGCTTGCTTCCACTTCCACCATGATTGTAAGTTTCCTGATGCCTCCCAGCCATGCTTCCTGTTAAGCCTGTAGAACTGTGAGTCAATTAAACCTCTTTTCTTCATTATGCAGTCTCAGGTAGTTCTTCATAGCAGTGTGAGAACAGACTAATACAACTCACCACCTAGATTAAGTTCCTTTTGTTAGCCTTGCATATTTATGTGTGTGTATACTCTTTTTATATAAAGCAGTTTGGTGAAGTCTTTTATTAGCATGCATGTATAACACCAATATTTCTGTTATCAGTTGGTAGGAAGCCTGGAAAGAATCAATTCTGCAAGTAGACTCATTCTTTTTTAGCGATTTTCAAAATCTGTGTCAAGAAAGGGATGAAGACGTGATTCATTTTCCCCTTTGGATATTCTCCAATATGAAAGTAATTGAGGGACTGGTTTGACTGAAGGTAGAACGTAACTGTCAAAGTTATTGATCAGAGTAGAAAAACAGCTTTTCAACATTCTGTGAGCATCAGCTATTTTGGGGGCTCTCTGGTCTAGGATGACGTCACATGTGTGGTGGTTGGCTGGCTGTCAGCTGAGTCAATGGGTGGCTAGACCATGTGTCTTTGATTATCCAGCAGGCTAGCCTGGGTTTGTATATATAATGGGGGCAAGGTTCTGAGTGAGAAATGTGCAAGGTCTCTAGAGGCCTTAGCTCAGAACTAGCATGCTGTCACTTGCATCACATTCTATGTCAAAGCAATTCACAAGGCTAGTCCAGATTCAGAAGGTGGGGAAATAGACTCCACTTCCTGATGCGAGGAGCCACAGAGTTACATTGTAATGGGTGTGGATACAGGGAGGGGTGGAGAAATGCAGCCATTTTTGTAACCAGTCTAACACTCTATGATTCTTGCATTAAAAACTCTTTGATCATGCGGATCAAACAAGACAGGATACTCCCAAGAAAGCACATCAATTCTTTTGTGGATTAATGAAGATACTAGAATAGTTGTGATTTCTTAGTTGAAAATCAGGGGATTACAGCTTCATTTCTCAGGTTCTCTATCAAATCACTATAATGTAACTCAGTTTCTAATTTAATCTCATTTTACCTTAAACCATACCAGCCAGATAATGACAATCACAGGATATGTGTGACAGTAGAAGTAGTCATTAAGTAGCCTTTACCGCTGAACCCTACTACTCATTCATTGATAAAATTCTAGGCTCTTTGCTAGGGGGTAGGGATGCAAAATGAGTAAGACTCAACTCCTCCTGGAGCCATTGTCTAGTTAGAGATGAAACCAACTTAGAAGAATACACTGCAGTAGGTAAAAATAACAGGTGCACATGGGGCAAGGATGACATAGGAGGATTGTCTCTGGTGGCAGAATCAGGGATGACATTCCCAGTACCCGCCACTATGCTCACTTTCCTGACAGTCCCAATGGCCCCCCAGGGGCTCTCTCACACTAGGCCACATTGTGCTCCTAGTTGCTACTGAGACTGTAAACTCTGAATATCTGAGATGGGTCTCAGTTAATTTAGAAAGTTTATTTTGCCAAGGTTGAGGACACGGGCCCATGACACAGCCTCAGGAGGTCCTGATGACATGTGCCCATTGTGGTCAGAACACAGTTTGGTTTTGTACATTTTAGGAAGAAATCAGACATCAATCAACATATGTAAGATGAACATTGGTTCGGTCTGGAAAGTTGGGACAACTTGAAGCAAAGGCAGGACAACTCAAAGCAGGGAGGTGGCTTCCAGGTCATAGGTCATACTAATTTGGGGGGCCCAAGATTTATTTTACTTTCACAAGAGCAAAGGCACCATGCGGTGCCTCTGTCTGGGCTACTCTGGCAGCTCCTGTGGCTGTTCATTCCCAGATAGCAGAGTTCTCTCTTTTCAGGGTTGTTTACGAGGCTTCCACCAGGATGGGCTTGTCTTCCAAGTGCCTTACAGCAAACCCGAGCTTTCAAGTTTTATTTTTTTTCTCCAAGACCTTTAGGTCTTTCATATTCACCTTTTTCTCAAGAAATGTGATAAAAAGGAAAAAGGACGTAAAGCTCCTCTGTGGATGGATAGCATTTGACAGACCAGACAATACCACTCCTCAAAGTAATTCCTTTTCTTCTTTCCAGCTTTTATTTTAGGTTTGGGGGGTCCATATGCAGGTTTGTTATATGGGTAAATTGCATGTCATGAGAGTTTTGTGTACAGATTATTTCATCACCCAGGTAATAAGCATAATACCCGATAGGTAGTGTTTTGATCCTCTCCCTCCTCCCACCCTCCATCTTCAAGTAGACCAGTGTCTACTGTTCCCTTCTTTGCATCCATGTGTATGCAATGTTTAGCTCCAACTTATAAGTGAGAACATGCAGTATTTGGTTTTCCGTTCCTATGTTAATCCACTTACGATAATGGCCACCAACTCAATCCATGTTGCTGCAAAGGACATCGTCTCATTCTTTTTATGGCTATGTAGCATTCCATGGTGTTTATGTACCACATTTTCTTTATCCAGTCCTCCACTGATAGGCATTTAGGTTGATTGTGTGTCTTTGCTATTGTAAATAGTTCTGTGATGAACATATGCATACATGTGTCTCTATGGTAGAATGATTTATATTCCTTTGGATATATACCTAGTAATGAGTTTGCTGTGTCAAATTGTAGTTCTGTTTTAAGTTCTTTGAGAAATCTCCAAATTGCTTTCTACAGCTCCTAGATCTGATAAACAACTTCAGCAAAGCTTCAGGATACAAAATCAAGGTGCAAAAATCAGGAATTCTTATTAGCAAGCACTTGGTGACCCAGGATGAACGTAGCCTCAAGATGAGCTCTCCCCATGGTTGGTGATACCCTTTGTCATTTTCCCATTAAAGAGTCCTTGGCTGGCACAATAGACCTCTCCAAATCCTTTGAGCCATCTCTTCCAGAGACCACCCAGACTCTCATACAAATGCAGCCTGTGACCATTCTACATCTCCTGAGGTGGAAATGCTGATTGGGTATCCTGTTGTCACCCTCACCAAACTTCTCTTGTAGTTAGATTTCTCAGTGTTTATATGATAACAATTTTTAAAATGCAGTCTGCCTTTAGATGAGCCAGAAAATCTCACCTTTCTAAATAAAGGGCCATAGCTAAATATACTGCCTATAGTGGGGGTCGGCTTGGAGCTGCTGTCTTTTGATTCTGGAGACTGAAGTTAAAGCCAGTAGCATGGAGGTTCAAATAATTAGTAATACAATTTTTCTCTTATGGACAAAGCTTTTCAGGAAGATATTAAAGGATAGAATTAGGCTTTTTAATTAAAAGTTTTGAGGCAGCATCTTAACTCTGTCACCCAGGCAGGAGTGCAGTGGTGTGATCATGACTCACTGCAGTCTCAACCTCCTGGGCTCAAGCCATCCTCCTGCCTCAGCCTCCTGAGTAGCTTGGACTACAGGTGTACACCACCACACCCATCCACTCTTCCCCACCCCTTCCCTATAGAGACAGTGTCTTGCTGTGTTGCCCAGGCTGGCCTCAAATTCCTGGGCCCAAGAGATCTGCCTGCCTCGGCCTCCCCAAAGTGCTGGGATTACAGGTGTGAAACTACATTCTAGCGCATGCTCATTAAGCACTTACAGAGAGGCCTGCTGGACTCTGCACTAAGTACCTTACCCACATTATCTTACTTAATCTTCACCACAATCATGCAAAGTAGAAACTATCATTATATAGGTGAGGATTTTTTTTTAAAATTTTTTTGAGACAGAGTCTCTTGCTCTGTCACCCAGGCTGGAGTGCAGTGGCATGATCTTGGCTCACTATAACCTCCGCCTCACAGGCTCAAGCAATTCTCGTGCCTCAGCCCCCCAAGTAGCTGGGACTACAGGCATGCACTGCAACACTCAGCTAGTTTTTGTATTTTTAGTACAGATGGGGTTTCGCCATGTTGCCCAGGCTGGTCTTGAACTCTTGCTCTCATGTAATTGCCTGCCTCAGCCTCCCAAAGTGCTGGGATTACAGGCATGAGCCACCATGCTGGCCCAGATGAGGAAATCGAGGTCATGGAATCCTGAGTGGTGACGCAGGAATGTGAACCCAGGGAGTCTGATTCCAGGTCTGCTTTTCATCTCTTTGCTGAAAGTTCTGAATGGTGGCCAGCAGACAAAACTCGGCTTACAGAGGTTTTGGCTTTGGCTCACACCGATGTTTCACGAAAAAATAAATATGTATTTCTTGAAACTCTCTAGTTTGCCACAGTCTCCCCTGTTTCCTATTCTTTCTAACCCAGCCTGCTTCTTTCATGGACCTGTCTGAAGGCATTTGGATTTTGATTTCTGTGCACTTTTAACACGCCTTCCTCCTAGGGTAATTCCACACACCTTTCTCATTTCTCAGTTCCATTAACTGCACCTCAAGTAACTTCTCTATTGCAAGCAATTCCCTCACTCTTACTCTTTTTTCTCCTTCTTGTTTCGCTTTAATTTCCTGCAAAGTTACTTCAGCGTCTCTCAAACTTTCTTACTTTTTCTTTTTTCTTTTTTGAGATGGTATTTTGCTCTTATTGCCCATGCTAGAGTGCAATGGCACGATCTCGGCTCACTGCAACCTCTGCCTCCCAGGTTCAAGCGATTCTCCTGTCTCAGCGTCCCGGGTAGCTGGGATTACAGCCATGCGCTGCTACGCCTGGCTAATTCTTTGTGTTTTTTAAATAGAGATGGGGTTTCACCATGTTAGCCAGGCTGGTCTCAAATTCCTGACTTCAAGTGATCCAACTGCCTGGGCCTCCCAAAGTGCTGGGATTACAGATGCGAGCCACTGCGCCCGGCCCCCACCCCCGCTTTTTTTTTTTTTTTTGCGACGGGGTCTCACTTTGTTACCCAGGCTGGAGGGCAGTGGTGCAATCATGGCTCACTGCAGCCTTGACCTCCTAGGCTCAAGTGACCCTCCCACCTCAGCCTCCTAAGTAGCTGGGACTACAGGCATATACCACCACACCTGGGTAATTGTTTAAATTTTTGTAGAGATGGGGTCTCACCATGTTGTCCAGGCTGGTCTCGAACTTCTGGGCTCAAGCAATCCTCCTGCTTCAGCCTTCCAAAGTGCTGGGATTACGGGTGTGAGCCACTGCACCTGGCTTTCTTAATCTTCTGTTTTAGATTGCTGTTCTCCATTGGCTATGAATGTGGCTGATGTCCCTCCCCTAAGATTATTGGCAATAATACTATATGAATATAGCATGAAGAACAAAGAAGAACGTGAGCATGGACAGAATACAATAAGCTAATTCCCTTAAAGTCTAAAACATTTTTGAAAATCCAGTATATGTTTTCAGCTCTCAATTAAAACTAAACAGAGTGATTGGTTAAGCCTTCTGAGCTTTTCTTCTCCATTAAAATGGCATTAAGGAGAAATACAAAGTTTTGATGTGTTTGTATTTTCCTGTTTTGTTTTAACCTTAGTCTAATTTTGCCTGGGAAGCAAATCATAGTTTATAACGTTTTTATGAAAAAAAAATTCAAATTCCAAACAGTTGGCTGACAAATGCAATTTTGAAACAATTCATTTATGTCTTTCTGTGCAGAGTACTTCAGAAGTTGAACCTTCTTTTTTGTTGAACTATGAATTCCTTGACATCTTCCATTTAATATTCTGAAATCTCTGTGTGATATACAAATGCAGACATACCAGTTATAAATTCTTATTTTACAAATTGTACCTATCCTTTCTCCTAGTATTCCTGTAATAGCAGCCTCACTGAGGTGAGTTCGCCAAATAGTTGATGATAATTCTATTTCAAGCCATTCTAGGTAAATTCAAAGTACTACTTTCTTTTTATGTTAGACTAAGCGAGATGAAACAAGATGATCTTTTCCAGCTGCCAGTGTTAAAAAAAAAAATTCAAAGTAGCCACTAACCATATGTAGGTATTGAGAACTTAAAAGGTGACTAGTTCTAATTGAGATGTGCCATAAATGAAAATACATCCCAGATTACAAAGACTTAATAAAACATGTAAAATAGTTATAGCTTTATATTGATTGCTTGTTGAAATAGTTTTTTTGTATGTTGGGTTAAATGAAAACATTAAAAAATTTAAGAAATTTGAACATGTTGGGCAGGTATTTGTAGATGAAGAGCAATGAAGGTAAATTCTTGACACAGTATGTACAATTGAGCATCTACTCAGCAAAGTAGATGAGTGGTTCTTTGGTTTGTCATAGAGTAAAATTGACAGGAGAGAAGGAATTTTGCTCTTTGAGCAGAACGCTTTTAAATTCAACCTTCGTGTTGTAATCCTGAGAGAAGGCAAGAAAGAACAAACACTGATTGAGTCTCTCATGTTGCTAGTGCTGGGAGAGCAATGCACATCCCTAAGAAGGGGTGCTGATAGCACACTCCCCTTCCAAGAGGTGGGAGTAGGCAGCCCTTTCCAGGTTGCCATCCACAAAGGGTAGCTAGTGTGGCTGCAGAATACTTCCAGGTATACATTCCTTCTTTCCCTCCGTGTATTTTTTCCTCACCTCTATTCAAACAGTCAGTCCACTCCGTGTTCCTTGCCTCAGAAGGCATGAGGCAGATTGGAAAACAGAAGCGGTCTTGCTGACTTTTGTTTTCCAAAAGCCTAATTCCTAGTGGTCTGGGAAGAGGGAAGAGGCAGAACAAGATTTTCTGATATAAACAATATCTAGAAGAAGCCAATGTTAGATTGGAGCTTCACTCTGGATAAAGACCACCTCCTCCAGAGTTAGGGGGAGAAAAAGAGGACTGTGGATCCAGAAACAGCAGGGATACCTTGAGGTAGCAGGACCCTAGAGGCGAGGCTGCATAGTGTGTCTAGGCAGAAGGGCTGTGGGCAGCCTGGCCAAAGAATTCCGTGGAACACCAGCAGTGGAGACCACCAGACTATGACGCCTTGTGGGCCTGGACAGCAGCTGCCTCAATGGTCACCTGGAGCACGTGGACACTCCCACGTCAGAGAAGTGGCACTTTGTAGGACCCCAGAACTGTGGCACATCATGGGGAAAAGGGAATGTACCCTAAAGTTAAATTTTCTACCACTACAGTGGAATGTGGCTTTAGCCAGAAATTAATTCAAATCAGAGACAATAGACAGCGATATTTATTTTGCAGTCTGTTTATAGACTTGAAGAATTGTCCCTACTACAATAGTGACGAAAACAGTTTGGAGCCATGAGCTCCTCTTCTCTCTGCCATATATTTTCCCTGGATATCTCCTCTCAGTACATAAACATGTAGGGGTACGAGGTAAGATTAGATTGTCCTTTCTTTTGATGTTGTGAGTTTTGCATCTCTAGGAACTTGCTGTTCACATTGCTTCACAGCTTCCCCTCAGCAGGAAATCTGGTGAGATTCCCCCTACTCCAGTATGGGTTAGGGGCCTGCATCCTGAAGGGATCATGCCCAGTGAACTAGAACATATTACTGCTTCAGACAGTTTTTGTTATGATAGTAAAATGATGTCTTTCTTTTTTAAAATTTTATTTAATTTCTTTAACATGTACGTACTTATTTTTAAATGGACAGATAAAATTTTATACATTGTGTACAACAAGATGTTTGAAGCATATAGACATTGTAGATGTGTTTTCCTTTTTATAAGACATAGTTTTACAAATTGGAAAACCAGGGTGATTTTAAAAACTTACCTACATGCCACTTTAATGGGCAAAGCTCTTATTTAGGGAGACAATTATGCTCCATCCCTAGCACAGCTGATCAACTCACCCCTGTCTCTCTCTCCCTATGGTAAAAGTTCCTTCAGAATAGAAAATGCCGAGCTGGTGCCTTTAACTGTATTTGGGAACATTCTTATCTTCTCTGTCTTTCCTGCCATGCGTTGTGTTCCTGTGTTCTGCTTTTCTCTCCCAACCTTCCTTCCCTGTTCTAAGTTCAGTGTAGAAAAATGTTAAAATATTATTCTTTTAAAAAATGCATACTGCTATTTGCTTTCTATTAGAAGGAAGGAAAAGCAATAATCAATATTTAAACTCTTAATATCCAGACCTTAGAATGTGTCAGGAAATATGGGGAGATTAAAAAGTAGAGGGGAAGACAATAGAAGAATTTCCATTCCTTGGTTCAGGGAACAAATAAAACTTTCAATGTGTAAATGTTATATTGGCACATTAGTTATCAGTTGCCTTTGACAAATATAACATTGCTGGTGCTGAAGAGAATCTAGGTCTCATTAGCCTTTTCTAGCACTGCATCCGTATGGCAAGTTCAGGGGCTGAGGTCCGAGTTCTTTGTTCATCCTAGGACGTGCATGTCTTGTGCCAGGCAGGCACTTAGTGAATGTTTGCTGATGTTGCGAACTATTCCCATCCTACCACCAGGGCAGGAATAGCCAATGCAGCGTCCAAACCCAAATTACATAGAATAAAACAATCACAGAGCCATGGTATTCTCAAGTAGAAAGGGTCCTTGGAGACAGTCTGGTATAACCCCTTGATTTTACAAAGAAAGGGAGGCCAAATGAGGTCAACGGACATGTCCACAGTCTTATCACTGGTTAGTGCTAGAGTTAAGGGCCACAACTTCTGATACCCAGCCTTATGTTCTTGCTGTCCAATTAGTTAATAACTTGAACGACAACTATGGCTTAACCAAGCCGCATAAATGTAGCAGAACCGAGCACATCAAACCTGGTGGTGGACAATGAGAAGTTGTGGGCCTAATACGGGCAGTGCCTGTCCTGCCTGAAAACGTTCACATTTCCCTCTGTATGAGTTTCCTAGTGATGCCCTAACAAATTACCCCAAACAATGGCTTAAAACAACACAAACCTATGATCTTACACTTCTGAAGTTCTGAAATCCAAAAAGGGTCTCACTGGGCTAAGGTCGAGGTGTTGGTGGGGCGACGTTCATTCTGACGGCTCTCAGGAGAGTTTGTTTTCAGCCTCTAGAGGCCATCTGCATTCCTGGGCTCACAGCTCTAGCTTCAAAGCTGCCATGGTCAGCATTGCCTCTCATGGTGCCATCCCTCTGGTTCTGACTCTTCTGCCCATCACATGCCCTTTTAAAGGATTCTTGTAATTACACTGGGCCAAGCCAGACAACCCAGGATAATCTCACTATCAAGAAATCTTCAATTACCTCTGCAGAATCCCCTTTGCCATATAAGGTAACATATTCACAGATTCTGGGGATTGGGATGTGGACATCTTTGGGGGCTGTGATTCTGCCTGCTATACTTTTTTTTTTCTTCTTTCTTTTTTTTTCTGAGACGGAGTCTTACTCTGTCGCCCAGGCTGGAGTGCAGTGGCGTGATCTCGGTTCACTGCAACCTCTGCCTCTTGGGTTCAAGTGATTTTTCTGACTTAATCTCTCAAGTAGCTGGGACTACAGGTGCGTGCCACCACACTAGGCTAATTTTCATATTTTTAGTAGAGAGGGGGTTTCACCACGTTGGCCAGGCTGGTCTTGAATTCCTGACCTCAGGTGATCTGCCCGTCTTGACCTCCTAAGGTGCTAGGATTACAGGCGTGAGCCACTGCGCCTTGCTTGCCTGCTATACCCTTTATAAAAAGAGCCAAACTAAATACCCTTGCAAGCTGGATGTAGCCCATGAATGGACTGCCAGATCCTCAATTTACTGCCATGCTGAGTGTCATGAAGGCACATAAGAAATTTGAGAAAATCTCTAACCTGGAGGACAGTCAGGCTGGAGAATGAAGACTCACCCACAAAGCAACGAGGTGCTGTGTACCAGGAAGGGAAGCGCCATCCTGCACGGAGGCTGTGAGTGCCACCAATGGCTTTCTGTGTCCTACTAAATGCCTAGAAGTCTTGCATCTCAAAATTTCAGTTGGGGAAGAAACCCAAGTTATGATTTATTCATCTTTGAGCAAACAGAAGCCTTTTGTGGGGAAATGACAGAGTGAGTGAGTGGCTGAACTGGGATTAGAGTTCTGGTATCCTAAGGCCCAGCTCGGTTCTCCTGCCACCCTACAGGTTGTTCACTACCAACACTCTTGCCTAACATTCAGTGACTCTGCTTTGCCAGCCACTGCTACCTTCTCCGATGACCCAAGATGACCTTTCTCTCAAGTTACTCTCCTTATCGTCCCAGGACAATGGCACCAAACTTGTTCCCACTGATATACCTATTCATCTACCTCTTTGTTCATTTGTCACTCATATATTGAGCACCTTCTATTGCTAGACTTTGAAGCAAGCTCTGCAAACACAAAGGCAAATAAGATCCCATCCTCCCTCTTTAAGGGGCTTCAGGTCCGGTGCATCAGTTCCCGCCCTTGTTATGCCAGGTACAAATGGTGGAGGACTGTTCACTCCTTTGTGAAGTGTGTGAGTGTGTTCACTCCTGCTGGCTATAATCCTGGGTACACTGCCTCCTTCCTTTCCCTCTTAGAGGAAACAGCAGAAAGAAGGCCAGTGGGTGAGAGCGCTATTACTCAAGGGAGCACTTCCGTCTTTTCTAAGTTATACACAATCATTAAAGTACATTATCTGCAAATATATACAAGTAGCAAATGACTTGGGTCATGCTGCTATGACTTGCAGGTAGGAACCTCTAATTTAGTGGTTCATGTGGTTCTTCTTCCTTAGAATGCCCTTTTCTTTTTTTTCCCCCTCTCTTTTTAGCTTTTTATTTTTTTTCTAGAGATGGGATCTCACTATGTTGTCCAGGCTGGTCTCTGACTCACCTTAAGCAATCCTCCCACCTTGGCCTCCCCAAGTGCTAGGATTACAGGCATGAGCCACTGCATCCAGCCTTCTTTTTGTTTTAAGTGAGCACTGAGGAGTTCTAACTAGTTCTCATTTTCCCAAAGAGAAGAAAAGCAACTCGGAGATAAGAAACTCCACACCCTTTTGAGGAGAGAACTTGACATCTGAATTTTCACTTTTGTGTTCTTTGAACAAACATCATTAAAGCATACCAAATCTACACCCAGTAAAAGGTTTGGATGAAGACAGACAAAAATGTGAATGGACTACAATGGAAGATGCACAGACATATATTAACCAGGTACAGTAAGCTCGAGGTGAGTCAACAGTGGGCAGTGGTGGCCAAAAATGCCATGCCATCGCAGGCAGCATAAATGAATGACAGAATCTCCAGTTAGGGAGGGAATGGCCACACAGCACTCCAGAGCTCAGACCACAGCTGAATGCTGCATTTAGATTTAGGAAATACTCTCTGAAAGAGCTAAAGACAAACTTAATTATGTTTAGAGGAGTGTGCCCTGAAGAGACAGTGTGGGGTCCTGGTAAGAACATGAACTCTGGAGGCAGCAAGATGGGTTTGAATCCATCTGCCACTTACCTTATCAGGTAGTGACCTTGAGCAGTTTGCCTACCTAACCCCTTCATGCACAATTTTTCCATCTGTGAAATGGTCATAAAGTGAGGGTTGCATGAGTCCAAATGCTTAGAATAGTGCCTGAGACAGAGTAGGTCTGGGTGAAAGATACTTAAGAAAAGTGAAGGGCTGGGCGTGGTGACTCACACCTGTAATCCCAGCACTTTGGGAGGCTGAGGTGGGTGGATCACCAGGTCAGGAGTTCAAGACCAGTCTGGCCAAGATGGCGTAACCCTGTCTCTACTAAAAATACAAAAATTAGCTGGGCACGGTGGCAGGCGCCTGTAATCCCACCTGCCTCAGGTGGCTGAGGCAGGAGAATCGCTTGAACCCGGGCGGCAGAGGTTGCAGTGAGCCAAAATCGCAGCACTGCACTCCAGCCTGGGTGACAGAGTGAGACTCTGTCTAAAAAAAAAAAAAAAAGAGAGAGAAGAAAAGAAAAGAAAAAAGAAAAAAAAATGAAGGAACTCAGCATCTGAGAAACTCCTGTGAAAAGTATTACAAGGAACTGGGAGTGTTAACCTGAAGAGGAGGAAGTTAGGGAAGCTGACAGAAGTCACCTGTCTAAGGGAAGAGACTTACTGTCAGTTCCAATGAGAGGAAGCTTCATACAGGTATGTTTCACACTCAAATAGCTCAGCTCCCAAAGCAATGTGGTCAAAAGACCACTAGATGAATCAGGAAATGTTTGGTTACAAGGAACGGAACCTTAGGACAGATTAGAAAAAATAAAGGGAGAATTTATAACACAACCTCAGAAGCCAGGGCTAGAGTGACTTCAGTCACTCCTGGGTTCACATCATGGTTGTAGAAGTCCATCTCCATTCCTGGCCTCTGCATCCACTGCTGTCTTTCCCCATGGTGGGCTCTTAGAGGACAGGCATTGGGGATGCAAGCTCGGTGGCTCCAATTCACATTCCTACAGGTCACCCATTCACTAAGGTAGCACCCTCCAGGGATCGCCTTCCAATAAAACTCTGTGACCCAGGAGAATGATGCTGATTGGCTCAGCCTGAGTTCCATGTCACCCTGAACATGGACAGGGGGGTGTAGGGGAAGGAGCCCCCTGCCTAAAGCTCATAGTCTGAGAATGAGGTGGTTCCCCAAAATAAAAACTCCAGCTGCTTAGCTGAAGAAGGGGGAATGAGGGATGGACAGGTGAACAGAGCAGATGTCCACTCAGACGCTGTCTATGCCACCAAGACAGGTCAGAATAAATAAAGCCCTTGGTTTTCTTGTTCCACACGAGGGCTATGCAGAAGTCTTCAGCAACATCCTACCCTCTGTCATTCCCATGCCAGGGCTGCCCTCAGCACCATTCTCCCCAACCAAAGCATCCCTCTCCTCCGCCTTCCCACCTGTTTCTCTTATAGGAAGCCTGAGAACTGTCCTGACAGGTAGGACTGGGGAGAGGACAGGCAAGAGTGTGTGTGGGGGGGAGTGTGGGGCGGGGGGAGGAGGGCTACTTGCAACTTTATTGCGTTATCTCAGCACATCAGGAAATAGAGTTCAACCAAGTTGGAAGGTCGGCCTTGGAAGACACTGAGTTCCTGACCCTGGAGGACAGGCTGTGTTCATTCAGGACCTGGAGGTTTTCAAACTCTCTCAATGCCCTGCTGCTGCATTTGAACTGTATACAAATCCACTTCCTGTGTCTTTGAAGAGGAAATTTCTCATCTGCTATCAAGGGTGTTGCTAATAATTTAAAGATCGGGTTTTTTTTCTGCATTTTAGTCTGGCACATCTGGGACTCAAGTTTCAAGTGCTGAGTCTTGTAAGGACTGTTCTGCAGCCAAAAACCAGGAAAGGGGAAACAGAAGCAAAAAACCAATCACAAGTGAAAAAACTCAGCCAGCCTAATTAAATATTTGGAATCAAAAATTGTTGGCCACCTGGAAGGGGAAACACCCTTTTCATCCTGTCATTCATTTCTTAGCTAAATAATGGGTTCAATATACATAATTCCAAAACCAAAATTAGAATTTTTGGAAGACGCCCCCAATATTTAGGCATTTTATCTCCTGACCAGTTTGTCTTGGAAGGTATTCCAGGCCAGGAAATTCTAATGTATTTCTCTATGTTAAAAGACATATAGGAGATTTTTATTTATTGGTCAAGGTGGATACGTGAGAACACCTGCTTTAAAATGCTCAAGACTGGGATTATGACTCTGATCAAGTAAAACTCTAGAGCCTCAAGATCTGTTGAAATGGAGAAGATAAAAACTGCTGGGTCCCTGCTTGCCCTTCCCCACCCAAAAATTCTTGGCCCTGACCCTGATCCTCCTCCCTTAGACCACCTGTAGATGAAGGTGGAGTAGCCTTCCACTGAGACATCATGAGGCTCTCTGGCTGTCATAAGGAGGGCATCAACTGACTGTGGAAATATAGTTTTGTATTTCATCAGCATCATAGAATATCATCTCAAACTCACTGAGGGCCAACAATGTTTATGGACTCAGTTATGAAGAATTCTGTTTTAAGGAGAATTACCTGAAAGAGATGTAATCCTGATACTTTAAAATTTATCTTTGGGTTTGCAGACCCTCAGAGAGCAGCCTACATGGACCACTCAGTTCTGGCTCCCCACTGACTTACTGAGCCCAGCTTTGGCATTCTGCTATTTGCACACTTGGGTGGGGGGTGGGGGGAGTAGAAAGCTGTGCCAAGAAATGTGATGTTGTACTTACTCTAATTGTTATAAAGTTTTGGTGCCGCAAAAGAAATAGCACGCGAATATAAAATTTTATTTTTAATTCTCAGCAAGGCAAGTTACTTCTACAGAAGAGTGTGCCCTTACAGATGGAGCAATGATGAGCGCACACTTGGACAAGGGAAGGGAAGGGGTTCTTATCCCTGATGGGCACGTGGCCCCTCTGCTGTGTCGTTCCTCTATTGGCTAGGGTTAGACAGCACAGGCTAAACTAATTCCGATTGGCTAACTTAAAGAGAGTGGTGGGGGTGAGTGGTTTGGCGGGAAAAATGGTTATGACAGAGCAGGTAATCAGAGTGAGTCAGGGTGGAGAATGTAATCGGAAAAGGTTGCTTTATGAGGAAGTTTAAAAGTAGAAGACAAATAATTGAACATACTGACATATTCTTTGAAATGTAGAACTCATATCTAACAAAAGCAGGCTTGGGGAAACCATTCACTACTGCTTTAGGGTTCCTCCGGCATGAACTGGAATCCCAGTATGTACTTTTATTTGCAGCAGACACTAGTTCCTGCAAATCCCAGGCCTTCAAGGGGACTGTAGAAGGTTTTGGCTAATACTCATACTTTGACCTTCCCTAAGGTAATGTGCAAGGTGGAAAAGACTGGGAGCCTGTCCAGGTCACCTTGGGCTGTGCTGCTAGGTGGTCATTTTGCACTGGGAAGATACCCTGCTACTTGTTATTTTAGGCAGCAGATGGCTGTGACTCTGCAAATTTCCTTCAGGGCCTTCACTGGGGCCAATGGACTGATTACGATTTTAGAGCTTTAACTGACCCTTATCACTTAAGGACAGATGCTGTGCCCTGGAGCTATGGGATCTGGTCACTTTTACATAATTTGAATGTGCTCTGTAATCATCCAAGTACCGTTTTAAGCATTTAAATTCTTGCCAGCAATTAGGCTGCTGCTGAACATGGGAGATGATTGCATCACTTCACTAGTTTCAAACAGCACACTCAACCGTAGTATTTATTGCATCAGCTCAGGGCAACCTGCTCTTCCAATCAATTAAACTCCTTGTGCTTGAATATGCAATGCCTGCCAATCACACATTAAATCACCACCTCATGCTTATTTCACAATGAGCTTACTGAATGAAGTGACTTCCCAAAACTTAATCAGTCCCCACCTCCGGCAAGCTGGCGTTTAAAGAGATTTTCCAGTGTCTCTGGGAACAACCCTATTACATTTCTCCCTGAGGGTAAAATCTTCTCAGGTCTCCATTCCAGGAATAGCAATGCTGCTGCTGGTAGTTGCTGGCTTGTATTTGTCCTGGGACAGACACTATGAATGATGAAACTAATTGTGTTTACTGGTCCTCCCCCTGCCCCCCACCATCCATTTATTTTTGTAACACCAATAATGCATGTTTATTATGGAAAAAAACCATACAGCAAAGCAATGAAGAATAATTACCTAAATTCTCAACACCCCAAAATTACAATGGCTAAAATGTTGGTTACCCTTCCAGGCATTTGTGTTTCCTCTTTACAGTGGCTGCTAGAAATAGCCAGATACAAATCCCAGTATAAATGAGACTTTAATATAAAACAATGGGGAAAAGATGTATGATAGATGGCACTGGCCCAACTGGCTCTCCATTTGGAAGAAAATAAATATGGACTCCTTATGCTGCATGGAAAAATCCATTTCAGATTAAAATTTTAAATGTAAAAAATATAACAAGGTATTGTTTAAAAATCTGGCAGGCTATGTGTATATTCTAGGGGTGGGAGAGACCTTTTAAACTGTGACTAGAAGCTATAAAAGAAGGAAAGGAAAGACTTTTAAAATTATAAAGTCAACAGGCTAATACAAAACAAGAAAAGTACATTTGTAATGCAAGTGACAGTTTACGCCTATGATAAAAGCTCTTAAATTTGATGAGAAAAGGGCAAAATGATGAGATAAAGATGCACAAAGGATAAACACTTCACAGACATTGAAACGGCTAGCCCACATGCTCATATTCACTAGTGGTCAGAAAAAAGCAAATGGAAGTTAACAATAGAACACCATTTTACACTTAGACTGGAGAAAAGAGCTATAATATCATATGCTAGTGTTGGAGATAGGAATTGTAACACGCGTCCATGTGAAAAGAGTCCACCAAACAGGCTTTGTGTGAGCAACAAGGCTGTTTTTTTTCACCTGGGTGCAGGCAGGCTGAGTCTGAAAAAGGAGTCAGCAAAGGGTGGTGGGATTATCATTAGTTCTTACAGGTTTGGGATAGGCAGTGGAGTTAGGAGCAATTTTTGTGGGCAGGGGGTGGATCTTACAAAGTACATTCTCAAGGATGGGAAGAGTATTACAAAGTACCTTCTTAAGGGTGGGGGAGAATATTACAAAGTACATTCTCAAGGGCGGGGGAATATCACAAAGTACGTTATCGCAAGCGCGGGGAGGGTGTATTGTCACAAAGTCAATTGATCAGTTAGGGTGGGGCAGGAACAGATCACAATGGTGGAATGTTATCTTTTGTGGTTCTTCAGTTGCTTCAGGCCATCTGGATGTATATGTGCAGGTCACAGGGGATATGATGGCTTAGCTTGGGCTCAGAGTCCTGACAGGAATGTACTCTGATACTCTGCTGGTGAACTGTGATGTGCTAAAATCTTTTGGGAAATACATTTGACAATATCTATTAAAATTAAAAGGGCACGTACCCCTCGTTCCAGCAATTCCACTCTTTGAAGTGTAGCCCAGTAGAAATAAAAGGGTAGTTTTAAGGACATACGAACACAGAGGTTTGCTGCAGCATTGTTCAGAGAGTAAAAACAGGAAAAAAGAGAATGCTCATCAACCAAGCAGTGGCTTAATAATTTATAATATTTCTCAAACAAAGGAATATTTTTAATGAATAAAAATATGAATTACAGTTAAACCAAATGATTTGGAGGGATTCCCATAAGATACTATTGAAGGAAAAAAGAGCACATATATCCTATTGAGGGAAAAAATGATAAACTCTGTGTGTGTACATCTGTGTGGGATTATCTAAGTACAGAGAGCTGGACAGAGGATGTATATTAGGTTGTTGAGATTGGTTGCCATGGTCGGGGAGGAGGGAGGGCTGCTGACGTTGAAAGAGGGAGAAGAAGGGCAGGACAGAGCTCAGTTAAAAGAAGTTTAAAAAGTCACTAAAAATAAATGAAAATGTATGCATATGGCCATATTTAGGCTTTTACATAAAATTATCTGTAGATGTATGTTTTATGGGTTGAATTATGTCCCCTCAGAAAAGATATGTTGAAGTCCCAGCCCCTAGTCCCTCAGAAGGGGACTGGATTTGGAAATAGGGTCTTCACAGAGATAAGAAAGTTACAATGAGGTCATTAGGGCAGGCCCTAATCTGGTATGACTGGTAGCCTTGTGAAAAAAGAAATTTGGACACAGAATCAGACACACAGGGAAGATGATGTGAAGATGCTCGGAGAGAATGCTGTGTGAAGATGAAAGGTTGGAATCATGCATCTGCCAGCCAAGCAGCGCCAAGGATTGCTGGAAACCAGCAGAGGCCAGGAAGAGGCAGAGGATTCCCCTATCAGTTCAGAGGGAATGTGGGTCGGCCAACAGCATGACTTCAGACTTCCAGCCTCTGAAACTGTGAGACAAAAAATTTCTATTTTAAACAGTTTACGGTATTGTTATAGCATCCCTAGGTTGTGAATACAATGTGTGTGTGTGTGTGTGTGTGTATGTCTATATATAAAAAATAGTAGATTTTAAAAAAATCAACACAAACTTATTCTTTTATAGTTCTAGAGGTCAGAAGTTTGAAATGAAGCTTACTGGGCTAAAACCAAGGCATTCACAGGGCTGGTTCCTTCTGGGGGCTCCAGAAGAGGGTCTGTTTCCTCACATTTCCTGGCTTAGAAGCTAGGAAAACTCTAGAAGTTTTCTCGAGGAAGACTCCAGAGACAGAGAGTCTGCCCATCTTATTTGACTTGTGACCCTTTCAGTTTTCAAAGCCACCAGCGTAGCATCTTCTCTGACTCTGCCTCTCTTGTCACATGGCTTTCTTATCTAAGACAAAAAAATCCTATGAAATTCAGAGTCATATTTACACCTCAATCCTAATAAGTACGATTGCAGTGTTTATTTTAGTCTCATTTTATCTCTCACAAACATCTTATGCAAACATCTTGATGCTAATCTTAAATTATTTTTGTAACATGGAGCCATGGGGTTATCTAGATCCTACAGACGTGGAGCTGGTGGCAAGTTGGGCCACACATACTAAAAGTGACCAAAGTGAGAGGAGTTGGAAACAGTCATCTCCATTTGTGAAGATGAGGTGACCAGTCATCCCTGATAATCAGTAGGAGAGACAGACTATCCAACCACTCAGAAATGCAAAGAACAGGTTTAGGAACCACTTCCAAATTCTAGTTCTGGTTCTTTTGTGGTCAAGTCATATTTCTGTAAGAGGTAACCTCCTGAGATTTCTCCCTTTTTACTTAAGCAATTTGAGTGGAGGTCTGATTATTGTAACCAAACTTAAGGAAAGAACCATAAGAAATTCACAGTGGCTAGAGGAAAAATTGTTGGATGACAAATTCTTAAAGAGTTTAGTTGTATAGTGAAAAGTTGAATCCCTCTTGTCTTCACTTAATACAGCACTGACAGTTGTGTGAGGGGTCCCATAGTATGTAACAGAAAATTTTGATCTATGTTTTGACACAAAGATAATTAAAAGAGAGCAAAGTAAGAAGAACTTGGAAACAGGCCGGGTATGGTGGTTCACGCCTGTAATCCCAGCACTTTCGGGGGCTGAGGCGGGCAGATGGCTTCTCAGTTCAAGACCAGCCTGGGCAACATGGCAAGACCTCATCTCTACAAAAAATCGAAAAAAATTTAGCTATGCATGGTAACATGTGCCTGTAGTCCTGGCTATTCAGGAGGCTGAGGTGGTAGGATCGCTTGAGCCAGGGAGGCAGAGGCTGCAGTGAGCCATGATCATGCCACTGCACTCCATCCTGGGCAACAGAGCAAGACCCTGTCTCAAAAAAAGAGTTAAATAAAATATAAAAAGGAATTTAGAAAGTTATCCTCTGAGACTGAAATGAAGAAGAGCCACCATATAAAAGATTTAATAATCAAAGATTATTAATGTCACCTCCCAGAAAAAATAGGTGACTGAAAGGACATAGGACTAAGGTAGCTAAGGTCAAATTGCATGAGCAAGAAGGTCAAGACAAGTGAATTGCACTATAGAAGACTGGTGTCCCATGGAGTCCTGTGTAAAGGGTCAAAGATAGCATGTGTCAGTGTACCTTTAACACCAAGCCAGGAGAAGCCCTGATGCTCCAGGTCCCTTGTGTTTGTGAGAATGTGCCCAGAGTGGAAAGGGAGGCAGCAGTCTGCCTGACAAAATTTGAGAGCACTCATCATTCCTCCCATGGAGGAATGCAAAACTGCATCAGGGGCCACCAAACAAAATTATTCATTGTTGGATTTGGCTACAATGAGATGGACCAAGCGGGCCAACCAAATAAAATGTATTTTCCCCCAGACTAACACCCTCTCTGTTGGCTAAGATCGGATTTGTACATTGGTTTATATGAAGTTTCCCTAAATAGATAAAATCCAAATCTCCTGAGCTATACCCACTGCTGGGAAATCAAAAGCCTGGATTATAGCTTAATTAAGCTTAATCATTTAATTAAGTTTAATTGGTTCATTCATGTACCAAAAGCCATGAGCACTTGCTACATGACATGCAGGGGTGACATGCTTGGCACACACACCCAACTCCTCAGTCCCCAGCTCTTGATCTCATTCAACACCCAAAGTCAACCTGCTCTTGGATGACACTGATGAGGCTCTCTGTGCCTGAGTCTTCCTAGTCTGCTCTGTGCGCTGTGGTTATGCCAACACAAAGGTAGTTTCTGCTCTCTTAACACCATCTTTCTCCACTATATACCAGAATCTGGGCTGGATTCTCCTCTTTTTAGAAATTTTTCAGAGCCTCTGGGGTGAGTCATGTGCTTTTAACTCTTGGCTGCTGTTCTCTTAAGTGGGTTCTCTGCTTCTCCCTAAGGAATGCAGGGTAGCAACTACTACCTTTTGGGTCCAAATATGGTGGATCTCATTATGAGCCTCAAAGTTCTCCTCAAAGGACCCAGAGGAAGATGGGTTTAAGAGTTCTTGTGAAAATGGTCTGGGCAAGTGTCCAAATTAGATCCAACCTGTAACCTTAAATAAACAATAGAAAGAGGAGACTAGTTGCACCCAGTGTGTGGAAAGCCTTAGGCTTGATATTGAATCTCTACAGGCTGAGTGTGGTTCTCGGAGATGCTGGCATCGTGCCAGTGGGCAAATGAAGTCAATAGGTCTTATTTCTGGTGATGCTAACTTTGATTATTCCCTTAAGGTTGTGTCTGCCAGGCTTCTCCACTGTAAAATTGCTATTTTCCTCCTTGTAATTAACAAATACTTGCACAAAGATACGTTGAAACTATCTAAACTTTCTGTTTCTTATACTCTTACCCATTAATTTTAGCAGCCATGGATAGATTTTGCCTGTGACAAGTATTACATTGGTGTTTATCTCTAATAATAAATGTCTAAAAAAATCTAAAATACCTTTCTTCAATTTTCTATTTGATCATTCTACAAGAAAGATTTTGTACTTTCTGTGTCCTCTCTTTTATGCACTAGAGGTGATGATTTGAGGTCTGGCTGATTGCCTTCTTTAACTGATTTGCGTCACTTCAGCAGCTATGCTTATCACACAGGTTCTACCCCAAAAGAGTGAGTTTGTGTTCTTGTGCCATTGACTTTTATCTCCCTTCAGGTTTCAGAGGACTCCAAATAATAATTGAGGCTGGCCGGCCTGCCTGCCTGCCTGCCTTCTTTCCTTCCTTCCTTCCTTCCTTCCTCTTTTCCTCCCTCCCTCTCTCCCTCCCTCCCCTCCCTCACTCCCCCACTCCCCTCCCCCCCCCTTCCTTTCCTTCCTTTTGACAATGTCTCACTCTGTCTCTCAGGCTGGAGGGCTGGAGTGCAGTGCAGTGGTATGATCACAGCTCACTTCAGCCTTGACCTCCTGGGCTCAAGTGATCCTCCTGCTTTAGCCTCCCAAAGTGCTGGGATTAAAGGCACAATTGGGTTTCGAATGAGAAATTGTCACATTTTTAGCTACCTTCCCAGCAGCCCACTGTCTAGCTGTGTGTCAATATGAACAGGAGCAGTCTCAGGGGTCTTGAGTTCAGTTAGAAACCTGAACACACATGAAGGGTGCTTTAGGATCCTGGAGGGTGGTCAGCAAGTCGTGGAAAAGTACAAAATGCTGCAGGCTGCAAAACTGGCTTGGAAGGGCCAGGGCACTTGAATTTCCCTCTGAGTTTTTCAGGATCTATTCTTTAGCCAAGATGGGAGTACAGTAAATGCTGGCCTATCTATCCACAACTTGAGACTTCTTTGTGGATGTTTCCTTAGGCTTGAGATGAATGAAGAGAACCAACCAATCTCTAGCCTGGAGATAGTTCTTGTGTTAGGGTTTTCTGGAGACACACAGACCAGTAAGATATATTTATATATCTAGAAAGAGATTTAGTATAAGGAATTGGCTCACGCCATCAATGGAGGCTAAGTCCCAGGATCTGCTGCCTGCAAGCTGGAGGCCCAGGAAGGCCTGAGGGGGTAGTTCCAGTCTGAGTCCAAAGGCCTGGGAACCAGAAATGCTGACTGTGTAAGTCCCAGTCTGAGGGCAAGAGAAGACTGATGTCCCAGCTCAAGCAGTTCATCAGAGGGAAGGAATTCTCCCTTCCTTCCTTCACCTTTTTGTTCTATTTGGATCCTCAATAGATTGAATGATACCCACACACATTGGGGAGGGCCATTTTCTTTACTCAGTTTACACAGTCTACCTATTCAGACATTCATCTCTTCTGGAAACACCCTCACAGACACACCTAGAAATAATGTTGAGCCAAATCTGGGTGCCCATTTCCCAGTCAAATTGATACCAAGTTAACCATTGCGGTTCCCAAGTTTGTGTGCTGTTCCTGTTATATACTCTGGTAACTCTATCAATTTCTAGAAGAGACATAGCTCAAACAGGCCCATTACTCAGATGGGCACCAGGGAAAGGCCTGCCTAAATCACAGGAAACTGAGATGAGCACCCAGGAAATGTGGCTAAGACACTGCTTTTCAATTTGAATGTGCTCAGGAATTTCCTAGCGATCCTAGTAAAGTGAATATTTTAATTCAGCAGGTCTGGGTTGGGACCTGAAATTTTGCATTTCTACAGAGTTTTCACATGACGCCCGTGCTTCTGGTCTGAGGACCACACTTTGAGTAGATAGAATTAAAGGACATGGAGAAGTCTGAATGTTAAAAAATATGTTATCCAAAAAGTATCTGAAGCACCACTATCCACCACTATCTTTCTTTCTAGAACTTTTGTACCCATAAGAACAGGGAGAATTCTATCACTTTTGGCAGGAAGAAAGGTTGGGGATCAGGCTCAATGCACATTGTGATTTCATTGCAGAATATAGTAAAATAGGGCAAGCCAGCAAAACAGGGCTTAGATGACTCAGTGGGTCTTTCCCACTTGCCCCATATTCATCAAGAACCTGCTTGTGCAAAGGTATTAAACAAGTGTGGAGACTTCCTAGGAAAGCTTTGTACTTATCTACTTTTTTCTGCAACAAAATATGAATGAGTGTTCACACAGATGATACCCCCATGGTCATGTGCAAGGGTTAAACACAATTTCCCATACAGTGGCCATAAATGCACCCCTTTCTCTCCCACTTAAAAGGAAAGTCAATATGCAAATGAATGAGATAAATAATGTTGAATATCCTCTTTAAATATTTGCAATTGTTGGTACCTTAAACCATTAGTAACACATTATAGCATACCTCAGAACTGATTGTGGCACATCAATGTGTCGCTTCAAAATGGGTGAGAACCACTGGCCTAGAACTTACCTGGTGTGCCTGGCAAAGCCACCTGTGCTGGACACAGATTCTGGAACATGAGCCTGGGCCTCATGGCTGCCTTTATCCACCTTCGGAATAGCCTATAATGGTAATGGTACAGGTTCTATGCTGTCCAGTATGGTAGCCACTGCCTATAATTGCAATGAGGGTCACATATCACATAATGCCATTTTTTTTTTCCAGCTGTGTGAGTCACTTGAGATTATGGCAGTTGTTGATAGACCACAAAATCAACCATGCCCTTCTTCACCTCAGCCAGCCAGCTAAAGTGAAAAAGGGCATGGCTATTGAGCTTTTGAAAGGTGACTAGTCCAAAGTGAGATGCACTGTCAGTATAAAATAACACGAATTTCCAAAATGTAGTATGGCTTCCAAGATGGATGAATAGGAACAGCTCCAGTCTGCAGCTCCCAGGGAGATCGATGCAGAAGATGGGTGATTTCTGCATTTCCAGCTGAGGTACCTGGTTCATCTTGTTGGGACTGGTTGAACAGCAGGTGCAGCCCATGGAGGGCGAGCTGAAGCAGGATGGGGCATCACCTCACCCAGGAAGCACAAGGGGTTGGGGGATTTCCCTTTTCTAGCCAAGGGAAGCTGTGACAGACTGTACCTGGAGAAACAGTACACTGCTGACCAAATACTGTGCTTTTCCCACAGTCTTAGCAACCTGCAGACCAGGAGATACCCTCCTGTGCCTGACTTTGTGGGTCCCACGCCCACAGAGCCTTGCTCACTGCTAGCACAGCAGTCTGAGATCGACCTGCGATGCTTCTGCTTGATGCAGTGAGGGGCGTCCACCATTGCTGAGGCTTGAGTAGCTCACAGTGTAAACAAAGAGGCCAGGAAGTGCAAACTGGGTGGAGCCCACCACAGCTCAGCAAGGCCTACTGCCTCTATAGATGCCATCTCTGGGGGCAGGGCATAGTAGAACAAAAGGCAGAAAACAACTTCTGCAGACTTAAACGTCCCTGTCTGACAGTTCTGAAGACAGCAGTGGTTCTCTTAGCATGGTGTTCAAGCTCCAAGAACAGATAGACTGCCTCAAGTGGGTCCCTGACTACCGTATAACCTGACTGGGAAACACCTCCCAGTAGGAGCCGACAGACACCTCAAACAGGAGGGTACCCCTCTGGGATGAAGCTTCCAGAGGAAGGATCAGGCAGCAATATTTGCTGTTCTGCAGTCTCCACTGGTGATATCAAGGCAAACAGGGTCTTCCAGCAAACTCCAACAGACCTGCAGCTGAGGGGTCTCTTAGAAGGAAAACTAACAAACAGAAATGAATAGCATCAACATCAACAAAAAAGACGTGCACTCACAGACCCCATCTGAAGGTCACCAACATCAAAGACCAAAGATAGATAAAACCACAAAGATGGAGAGAAACTAGAGCAGAAAAACTGACAATTCCAAAAAACAGGGTCTTTTCCTCCAAAGGATCACAGCTCCTTGCCAGCAAGGGAACAAAACTGGACAGAGAATGAGTCTGATGAGTTGACAGAAGTAGGCTTCAGAAGGTCGGTAATAACAAACTTCTCTGAGCTAAATGAGTGTGTTCTAACCCATCGCAAAGAAGATGAAAAACCTTGAAAAAAGGTTAGACGAATGGCTAACTAGAATAAACAGTGTAGAGGAGACCTTAAATGACCTGTTGGAGCTGAAAACCACAGCTTGAGAACTTTGTGACGCATGCACAAGTTTCAACAGCCAATTCAATCAAGTGGAAGATCAGTGATTGAAGATCAAATTAATGAAATAAAGCGAGAAGACAAGATTAAAGAAAAAAAGCATGAAAATAAACGAACAAAGCCTCCAAGAAATATGGGACTATGTGAAAAGACCAAATCTACGTTTGATTGCTGTACCGGAAAGTGACAGGGAGAATGGAACCAAGCTGGAAAACACTCTTAAGGATATTATCCAGGAGAACTTCCCTAACCTAGCAAGGCAAGCCAACATTAAATTCAGGAAATTACAGAGAACACCACAAAGATACTCCTTGAGAAGAGCAACCCCAAGACATGTAATTGTCAGATTCACCAAGGTTGAATGAAGGAAAAAAGGACAGCCAGAGAGAAAGGTCAGGTTACCCACAAAGGGAAACCCATCAGACTAACAGCGGATCTCTCGGCAGAAACCCTACAAGCCAGAAGAGACTGGGGGCCAATATTTAACTTTCTTAAAGAAAGGAATTTTCAACCCAGAATCTCATATCCAGCCAAACTAAGCTTCATAAATGAAGGAGAAATAAAATCCTTTACAGACAAGCAAATGCTGAGAGTTTTTGTCACCACCAGGATGGCCTTACAAGAGCTCCTTAAGGAAGCACTAAACATGGAAAGGAACAACCAGTACCAGCCACTGCAAAAACATGCCAAATGGTAAAGACCATCGATGCTATGAAGAAACTGCATCAATTAATGGGCAAAATAACCAGCTAACATCATAATGATAGGATCAAATTCAAACATAACAATATTAACCTTAAATGTAAATGGGCTAAATGCCCCAGTTGAAAGACAAAGACTGGCAAATTGGATAAAGAGTCAAGACCTATCAGTGTGCTGTATTCAGGAGACCAATCTCATGTGCAAAGATGTACATAATCTCAAAATAAAGGGATGGAGGAAGATCTGCCAAGCAAATGGAAAGCGAAAAAAAAAAAAAAGCAGGGATTGCAATCCTAGTCTCTGATAAAACAGACGTTAAACCAACAAAGATCAAAAGAGACCAAGAAGGCCATTACATAATGATAAAGGGATCAATTCACCAAGAAGAGCTAAGTATCCTAAATATATATGCACCCAATACAGGAGCACCCGGATTCATAAAGCAAGTTCTTGGAGACCTACAAGGAGACTTAGACTCCCACACAATAATAATGGGAGCCTTTAACACTCCACTGTGACTAGTAGATCAATGAGAAAGAAGGTTAACAAGGAAATCCAGGACTTGAACTCTGCTCTGGATGAAGCAGACCTAATAGACATCTACAGAACTCTACATCCCAAATCATCAGAATATACATTCTTCTCAGCACCACAGGGAACTTATTCTAAAATTGACCACGTAATTGGTAGTAAAACACTCCTCAGCAAATATAAAAGAAATCACAGCAAACTGTCTCTCAGACCACAGTGCAATCAAATTAGAACTCAGGATTAATAAACTCACTCAAAACTGCACAACTACATGGAAACTGAACAACCTGCTCCTGAATGACTACTGGGTACATAACGAAATGAAGGCAGAAATAAAGATGATCTTTGAAACGAATGAGAACAAAGACACAACATACCAGAATCTCTGGGACACATTTAAAGCAGTGTGTAGAGGGAAATTTATAGCACTAAATGCCCACAAGAGAAACCAGGAAAGATCTAAAATTGACACCCTAACATCACAATTAAAAGAACTAGAGAAGCAAGAGCAAACAAATTAAAAAGCTAGCAGTAGGCAAGAAATAACTAAGATCAGAGAAGAACTGAAAGAGATAGAGACACAGACAACCCTTCAAAAAATCAATGAATCCAGGAGCTGGTTTTCTGAAAAATCAACAAAATGGATAGTCCACTAGCAAGACCAGTAAAGAAAAGAGAGAAAAATAAATGCAATAAAAAATGATAAAGGGGTTATCACCACTGATCCCACAGAAATACCGCTGTGAGAGAATACTATAAACACCTCTATGCAAATAAACAAGAAAATCTAGAAGTGGATAAATTCCTTGACACATACACCCTCCCAAGACTAAACAAGGAAGAATTTGAATCTCTGAATAGACCAATAACAGGTTCTGAAATTGAGGCAATAATTAATAGCCTACCAACCAAAAAAAGGAACAGGACCAGACAGATTCACAGCCAAATTCTACCAGAGGTACAAAGAGGAGCTAGTACCATTCCTTCCAAAACTATCTCAATCAATAGAAAAAGAGGGAATCCTGCCTAACTCATTTTATGAGGCTAGTATCATCCTGATACCAAAGCCTGGTAAAGACACAACAAAAAAGAATTTTAGGCCAATAACCCTGATGAACATCGATGTGAAAATCCTCTATAAAATACTGGCAAACTGAATGCAGTAGCACATCAAAAAGCTTATCCACCACGATCAAGTCGGCTCCATCCCTGGGATGCAAGGCTGGGTCAACATACGCAAATCAATAAACGTAATCCATCACATAAACAGAACTATTGGCAAAAACCACATGATTATCTCAATAGATGCAGAAAAGGCCTTCAACAAAATTCAACACCCCTTCATGCTAAAAACTCTCAATAAACTAGGTATTGATTGAATATACCTCAAAATAAGACGAGCTATTTATGAAAACCCACAGCCAATATCATATTGAATGGGCAAAAACTGGAAGCATTCCCTTTGAAAACCAGCACAAGACGAGGATGCCCTCTCTCACCACTGCTATTCAACATAACGTTGGAAATTCTGGCTAGGGCAATCAGGCAAGAGAAAGAAAGAAAGGGTATTCAAGTAGGAAAAGAGGAAGTCAAATTGTCCCCATTTGCAGATGACATGATTGTATATTTAGAAAACCCCATTGCCTCAGTCCAAAATCTCCTTAAGCTGATAAGCAACTTCAGCAAAGTCTCAGGATATGAAATCAATATGCAAAAATCACAAGCATCCCTATACACCAATAACAGACAAACAGAGAGCCAAATCATGAGTGAACTCCCATTCACAATTGCTTCAAAGGGAATAAAATACCTAGAAATCCAACTTACAAGGGATTTGAAGGACCTCTTCAAGGAGAGCTACAAACCACTGCTCAACAAAATAAAAGAGGACACAAACAAATGGAATAACCTTCCATGCTCATGGATAGGAAGAACCAATATCGTGAAAATGGCCATACTGCCCAAGGTAATTTATAGATTCAATGCCATCCCCATCAAGCTACCACTGACTTTCTTCACAGAATTGGAAAAAACTACTTTAAATTTCATATGGAAGCAAAAAAGAGTCCTCACAGCCAAGATAATCCTAAGCCAAAAGAACAAAGCTGGAGGCATCATGCTACCTGACTTCAAACTATACTACAAGGCTACAGTAACCAAAACAGCATGGTAGTGGTACCAAAACAGAGATATAGACCAATGGAACAGAACAGAGGCCTCAGAAATAACACCACACATCTACAACCATCTGATATTTGAGAAACCTGACAAAAATAAGCAATGGGGAAAGGATTCCCTATTTAATAAATGGTGTTGGGAAAACTGGCTAGCCAAATGTAGAAAGCTGAAACTGGATCCTTTCCTTACACCTTATACAAAAATTTACTGAAGATGGATTAAAGACTTAAACGTAAGACCTAAAACCATAAAAACCCTCGATGAAAACCTAGGCAATACCATTCAGGACATAGGCATGGGCAAGGACTTCATGACTGAAACACCAAAAGCAATGGCATCAAAAGCCAAAATAGATAAATGCGATCTGATTAAAGAGCTTCTGCACAGCAAAAGAAACTATCATCAGAGTGAACAGGAAACCTACAGAATTGGAGAAAATTTTTGCAATCTACCCATCTGACAAAGGGCTAATATCCAGAATCTACAAAGAACTTAAACAAATTTACAAGGAAAAAAACCATCAAAAAGTGGGCAGAGGATATGAACAGACACTTCTGAAAAGAAGACATTCATGCAGCCAACAGACATATGAAAAAATGCTAATCATCACTGGTCATCAGAGAAATGCAAATCAAAACCACAGTGAGATACCATCTCACGCCAGTTAGAATGGTGATCATTAAAAAGTCAAGAAACAATAGATGCTGGAGAGGATGTGGAGAAATAGGAATGCTTTTACACTGTTGGGAGTGTAAATTAGTTCAACCATTGTGGAAGACAGTGTGGCGATTCCTCAAGGATCTAGAACTAGAAATACCATTTGACCCAGTGATCGCATTACTGGGTATATATCGAAAGAATTATAAATCATGCTACTATAAAGACACATGCACATGTATGTTTATTGCAGCACTGTTCACAATAGCAAAGACTTGGAACTAACCCAAATGTTTATCAATGATAGATTGGATTAAGAAAATGTGGCACATTTACACCATAGAATACTATGCAGCCATAAAAAAGGATGAGTTCATGTCCTTTGTAGGGACATGGATGAAGCTGGAAACCATTCTAAACAAACTATCACAAGGACATAAACCAAACACTGCATGTTCTCACTCATAGGTGGGAGTTGAACGAGAACACATGGACACAGGGCAGGGAACATCACACACCGGGGCCTGTCGTGGGGTGGGGAGCTAGGGGAGGGATAGCATTAGGAGAAATACTTAATGTAAATGACAAGTTGATGGGTGCAACAAACCAACATGGCACATGTATACATATGTAACAAACCTACATGTTGTGCACGTGTACCTTAGAACTTTAATAATAATAAAATGTATGAAAATAATGTAAGATAACTCATTAATAATTTTGGTTTGGGATACATGTTGAAATATTTTGATATATAGGTGAAAATACTTTTAAATTAATATTTCTCTTGCTTTTTTAATGTGGTTACTAGAAAATTAAAATTTGCTCTATGTGGCTGCCGTTATGTTTCTACTGGATAGTGCTGGTCTTAGAGCATATGTGTTCCTCCCCCTACCAGCTTCTCTTTCTGGTATACCTACTTCTGAGAAGTTGACACCTGTGCCCATCCTGGGCCTCTGCCAAAATCCCAACTCCTCTGTGAGGAGTGAGGAGTGCCTTGGTGGCTACTCTGACTTTTCTTCAGGTAAAGGGATTTGAGACCCATCCCATGTATGGCCTACTTTCATCAGCTTCTGAATTTCAAATGCAGATGTGTATGTGTTGTGACTTTGTGTATGTACAATTCCTGAAACATCTAGTTTACTAGGAGAGCTCAATAAAGTTAATAACACTGATAATACCCTAAACTATGGGAGGTCTTAGAGTAAGATGACAACTATAGACATGGAAATCAATCACCTTTTTATCTTTTAACCATCCCCAAATTTGGTTTGCCCCTATGCCAACTTAAATGACTCATGGAGGGGAACATACAGTGATTCCTAGCTAGGTAGGGTTTAGGGGACCTGACTTGACTTTGAATTTTTCTAAGCTATGTACTGAGCAGGACCTCATCAAAGTGCAGTGGTAGACAGAGTTCATCCTGGCTCTATGGTGTCTTTTATCTTTCCATTCTCCCTTCCAGTGAGCCTCCAAACGTCCACTCCTAGTACTCAGGGATCTGACTGTCAAAGACTTATCTTTTACCTCTTGCTGTCCTCCCCTGGCGTGTTCTCACCCCTCCTCTATTCCTTCAGAGCCCTGCTCTCTAAGATTCAGCTGATTTGATTGATGTGGTAATGGAAGAGTAACCCACAGTCTTAGGCAAGAGTCTTAAATTTGAAGGTTCCAATGAAGTAGACCCAAGTTATCCCTTTCCAACAGAAGACGTCAATTGATGGATTTTGAGGATATTTGATTTCATGTGAGATGGTGCCACTGAGCAAATGGTAGATGCCCCAAAGCAGCAGATGAAGAATTAAAGAGGACTGCCCTTAGTGACATCTTGGAATGCTACTTGGAAAGATTTGGGGGTGTGGGAAACCTCTCCTGCCCTCCAAACTCCTCCTTTCTCCCAGAATATCAAATTACTTTTTCAGAGAAAGTAATGGGAGGGGAGGGGTTTATGAGACAGGAAATGTTGAAGAAGCGCTGGACTCATCAGCCCCAAAGCTTAAGGATGGCCTTCTCCTCCCTCCAGATAGGAACATAGCTGGACACCTTGGGGGCAGCTTCTTGAGGACAGAACTGAACTGTGCCTCTTGAAGGCAAAGGCATTATAGGTTCTCAATACATATTGAATGCTCAACTGACTGGCTGAGGTGAAGAAGGAGATGGTTGATTTTGCAGTCTATTAATAACAGCCATAATCTCAAGTGACTCACAGACCTTGAAAAAAGATGATGTGGCCTTCATTGCAGTTTTGCAGAAGTGAAAATCGCCATTGCATGAAACTGTTGAAAGGGGATCTTCAGAATGACTTTGGTGAAATGTTTAGCGACTCTCTTGTAAACCGCAAAGCTGTACAAGGCAACAATGCTCATGATATCCCAGAGCAATGTGGGCAATGGCCACACAAGAGATCCTCAAGGGAGTTCTCTGAGTTTAGGGGACATGTATTGCAGGAGTCAGCCATAAAGGATGGGAAGTGTGCATGGGGCCCTGTGCAAGGCCCTTTGTGAAGCAAGTAAAACACATCATCCCTTTGGCAATTTTCCACTGAGACCACACAAAGAATAAAATATTTAAACATAAACAAATTCTGTGTTTCTTCAAAATGTCTTCTTATCTAATTTCCCTCTTTTTTACTACTGTTCCCTCCTAACTTCTCTGCCAGGCTCTAAAAATTCTCTTTCTTTCATCTCTCTGTCCTGGACCATAAATGGCCTTTATGCGGACTCCTCTCTCTTTCTCTCATGCAGAAGGCAGCTGAATTGCTTTTCCACTTAATTCCAGGCCTAACGAAAGTATCTAGGCCTTGAACCACCCAACCATTCAGCTTTTGCTTATGTTTTTTTCCTCTCTTTCCTTCCAACTCTCTAGTTTACCCCTTCACTCTGGTTAATTGTATTAACTTGTTTTCCTGTATGAATCCTCCTTTAGATTACTTGGATTGTCCTGGAATGGGCTTGAGAGAGTTTATCATTCTTTGTCCACCATTCTTAATGTGGCTCCCTACCACCTGGGCCTGGCTCAAGAGAAGAGGCAGACAGGGTTCTGTGTAAGTGGGCAGACACCAAATGAGGAATGGTGGGATATCTGGGGTTCCTCGTGTCCTGTATCAGCAGTGAGTCAGCTAGCAGGAACAAGCCTTTGACAAAGTCTTTCAAGTAAGGAAAAACCTTGTTGTGGTTCTAGGATGTGTCTAAATTAGGGTTTGGAACTGGGCATGTCTTGGCCCAAAGCTCATGGTCTACCTGCTATAACTACTGGTGTTGAAACCCCAGGTGATGCTGCCTAAGCAGTCATGGTTGTGTGAGGACTTGCTGCTTCCTTCATTTGTCATTCTGACAAGGTGTCAGGAAATTTAGCCAATACCAATAACAATCAATGTGCTCTTCTCTACCATACTGAATGAATGCCATGGCAGCTGATCAACAAGAGAATGCCATATTGAAGAGTCTCATTATAAGTCATGTATAACAGAGATGTAGGTATTCTATGAAAGGGGAGTGAACTATAGTACCTTGCAAAGACCAGTGTTTGTGGTTTAAGAAAAAAAAAAAGACTGATGCTCAGGTGTAGACATGAGGCTCCAGAATGATTTCTGTTTTGCCTTGTAAGCTATCAGTTAATCTGATGGGGATAGAAAAGGCAAAATCTCAGCATGTCAGCATGTCAGTAATTCAACACAACTGACTCTTGTTAAGCTCGTAGTCTTTGGCTGAGTGGTGAGAAGCCTACCCAAGTCTTATTTACCCCCAAAATCGACCTCAGGAGATATTTAGTTTTTTTCATTGATCTTTTCCCTACAAGTGATGAATGTGAATGGTTAGGTTCCCTTCTATCCATAAGTTTCTTAAACAGGACAGATGGATTTGCAGACCACTGTAAGAAACAATAGTGTCTAGTAATTATGTGTGGTAAACTACTAATTTTTTCTTGTAGCTCTTTGACAGCTATTTTCTGAGGGCGCCTGATGATATGCTAGGAATTACAGATGCAATGGTGACTGAAGTAAAGATGGTCCTTGCTTCAATGAAACATGCACCTGAACAACAAATGCAGAAAAGTCAAGGAAATTACATGATAAAAATATTAATCCATAATAAGTACTTTTTATATTTAATTTTATTTTTAAATATTTAAGTCATTGATCCATTCAGAATTTATTTTGGCAAAGGAATGATACAGAAATCCAGATGTTTTACCCTAAAACACTAGCCAGTTTTCACAATATCATTTATTAAAGGGACCATGTTTTCTCTACAGATTTGAAATGATACCCTTGTTATATACCAAATTCTCATATTTATAGGACTGTTTTGGCATTGTATTCTGTTACATTGATTTGTCTCCCTGCTTTTGGCTCAGTGATGGTTTTTAATTTCTGTAACTTTATAATAATGTTTTTCTAGTTGGAAAACAAGTCTTCTTTATTTCCTTCTCCCTTTACCTTTTCCTCCTCCTTTCCAGGTCATTCCATGTATGTATTTTTTTCAGATGACATTTAGAATAATTTTAAGTTCCTGATCTCCCCAAATTCTTTTGTAAAAACCCTGGGTCGGCAAGGCTACTTAAAGTCCTGTTGATAAGGTATCTATTGCAAGTGTTCCTCTGCCAAAATAATTCTAGAAATTCAATATATATGTTAAACTAAGATTCCTAGTTATTGCTCATGGGGAAACATTCTTTGGTGGGCTGTATTAAGTAGTAAAGCCTATAAAAGATATCCCTTTAGAGTATTTTAAAACAGCAATTCCAGACGTAACTTCTAATCAATGACTTCATGCAAACAGTTTCTCAATGTGTTTTGTATAAAATGAATAAGGTAAATTAGGAGCTGCCTGCTGAAATTTATAAGAAAAATTTCCTTATAATAGGTACCCTTTATAGGAAGATAATTCATCCTGCTAGCTGGAAAACAATTTGATTTGTTCCTTTCACACACATTCAGTAACTATAGATCTGTTACAGAATCTTAGAGTACTTTTCGATCAACCCAGAGTGGTGAATTAATGAAATATAACATCAAAATTTTCAGTGGAAGCAATACAATATATTCTGGTATATGTAGTGGCAGCTGACTCAAGGCATTATATTAGGTCTTTCTTTTCCAAGCTTGTAGTCAAACTATGTAATCACAAACATAAGGCAGAATACACCAGGGCAGAATCCATGGTGACATAATTAAGGACATAGGCTTATCTTAAGTAAAGTCCCGAAGGAGGTTGAAGATCATTAAAGACATACAGAAAACATGGAACTTCTTATCTCACACAGTAACAAGCAAATAACAAGGATTTCTTCATCAATATGAAATGGAAAGATTAGTATATTAAATATTGGAATCATCTTTGGTTTGAATCCATTATGCACCAGTTAATATGACCATGACCTCAGGAAATTTACTTAACCTCTCAGAATATTAATGTGAGTAAAAACTCTCTTGTGTAAATCCTAGGGCTCATGACGATGTACCAACAGAGACTGAAAAGCCATCTTCTTCATGTTCTGGACGGCACTGTTATACTGAAGTTCTAAAACCAATCAACTATGATAATAAAAGCTTCCTGATTACTGCCTTTTATGGAAGAAAAATATTAAGAAAATGTACTGCCCCAAGGAAAGATTTAAGATTGTTCTTTTAAATCTATTTTATCCAACCAAATAAAAAGCTTTAAACATTTTTAAAGTAGTTTCAGCTTAGATTGCACTACTTTGCCTTGAGTGGAGTAAATATTCATGTCAGGGCATGGGACAGCTTGCATTACTGTTCCCAATTATTTGAGAGGCATAAGCTTCCTCTCCCACTGGCATCAAGATGCTCCCTACTCCACATCAGGCCCTCTGACTGGCTTTGGCCAATGTGGGTGAGAGTGACACATGGCATTTTAGTGAAAGATATTAAGAGCCTTCATGAGGTTCTAACATTTTCTTTCTTTTTCCCCTTCACCACTTGAGATTTATATCCCAAGATGTGAAAGGGCTGGTACTCCAACTTGGTCCTAGGTTGAAAATGGAGAGCAGAATCATAGCTAATGCAGCTGACATCTACTGTGACCAAAAAATATTTGGTTGCTGTTGTAAGCCTTTGAGATTTGGGGGCTGTTATCAATCTAGGCTAAGCTGACTAATACAAAGCATCATTCCAAAATGGTAGTTATAATGTCACATTTCTACTTCTTCATGTGGATACCCAATTTCTAAAAGAAGTGTAAGATTCTCTATATTTTCATGGGTTCATCCTCTGTTGATTCCATGATTATGATATCACTGAAATAATGCCTAGGGATTTTAGACAGTTGCATTTTTATTGAAAAATCCCAAAGGTAACACAAATTCATGTGGAAAAATATTGAATTCTGACAATTAATCATTTTAAAGCACGGTTCAGTGGCTTTATAAACAATAAGCTGTTGATAAACTTTGTGAAAACAAATTTGACAAAGGCCTCTTTCACTCCTATACAATAAATACTCTACCAGTTGTACCCTTGGCCAAACCATGTGCCAGGAAACTGAGGATGGAAGTGGAAGTGGCACCTTTCACTATTACTCCTCATGATAGACTCATAAAATATTGCTTCTTATCCCCATGACACTGGCCCCTGCTGGGGTAGATAGAGCACAAGTGCCCAAAGAAGGGATGCTTCCACTAGGGCATGTGACGGTGGTTCTGCTGAATTGGAGGTAAGACAGCTACCCAGACATCTTCACCTCCTAATGTCATTGGATAAACAGGCAAAAAATAAAAAAGAATTAACCAGGGTGAGCTCTTAATGACTAAGGAAAAATAGTGTACTTTATACACAATGGGGGAGGTCTGACGTGGTTAGTTTTCCTGCTATTAATATTATGTTGGCTCCCCTGTAGTACCCCCAGTACCCCATATCTTGTAGTAAAAGTTTTTGGAAGACCACTGCAATCTCATATAGGCAGGACTAGCCAGAGTTCAATCCTTGAGAAAAGATGACGTGAGTCAAACTACCAAGAGAAGAACCCCAACCACCCGAGGTGCTGACTGAGGACAAAGAATATGGAAAGGGTAGTGGAGGACAGAAGTCATAAATATCAGCCACAGCATTGTGAACAGATGCAGAAAAGAGGATTATTGTATCTACCCATATTTCTTTCTTACTGTATCATTTAAATATGTATATATTTTAAATAATTTTCCATTTTTCCTCTTTTTTAAAATAGGATGTATTGGTTAACTTTATGGTTTAGTTTATTGGATTCAGAATACAGATATAACAGAATTAGAGGAGAGATGTATATCACCTGTAGATTCTGGACTTAAAGCCAGATTTAGGCATAAAGCATTATCTTCTCTATCTTTAAGGAGGGGACGAGTGTGCTTTTGTTTGTAACAATGGAGAGCTGGGTTATATTGACATGACCATTTTGTTTTTAGTGTTGATAGTGTAGTTATAATCTGGAAGTTTGAGTGTGGAGGAGAGTGGACTAAATGATGGGCCATAATGGATGTGTCATGTTTTCATCATCTACCAGCTTATTTGACCATCATTCTTACTTTCAGTAATTTCCCATGTTATGAATCCAGTCTTCCCAAGGAAGAAATCTTTGCCACCTTTACCTGATACTAAATGTGACCCAGTTCTCGTATCAGGTATACCCAAATAAAGCTTCATTTTGAGGGACAGTGATGTAAAGAAAAAATCACTATCTAAAGTATGCTTTGGAAATAGTGGCTATCCCTGTGTTCTGCTATGGGAGTTGTGCTGGTTAATTTTATGGAATTTGACTGGGCTAAGGGATGCCCAGGTAGCTGGTAGGACATTTATCCTGGGTGTGTTTGTGAGGGCATTTCTGGAAGAGGTTTGCATTTCAATCAGTAGACTGAGTAAAAAAACATCTACTCTCACCAATGTCGGTGGACATCATCCAATCTGTTGAAGGCCTGGATAAAACCAAAAGGGAAAGGAAATGCAAATCCACTGTGTATTGGAGCTAGGATGTTCATCTTCTCCTGCCCTTGGAGATCAGTGTTCCTGGTTCTTGGGCCTTTGAACTTGGACTGAATTTCAGTTTCCTGGTTTTCCAGCAGGAGATGACAGATTGTGGATTGTGGGACTACTTGGCCTCCATAATCATATGAGCCAATTCCTATGAGAAATGAGTAGATGAAAACACACACACACACACACATGCGCACACACACACACACCCTATTGATTCTGTTTCTTTGGAGAACCCTGACTAAGGGGAGAGCAGCAGGTGAGCCTATAGCATCCAGGGCACAGTGTCATTGGTGCAAGCTGCTTTATTTGTCCTTGGGAAACAGGGTTTTTGCTGGAGTTGTCTTTTGGTATGTTCTAGATGTTCTAGCTGAGTAGCCTCCAAGTATAATTCTCTAGGCCTACTGGAGACTCTATGAGCTATCTAATATCTGTTAACCTATTTGTTTTTTCCTACATGAATTAGAGTAGGTTTTGCTATTTCCAACAAATGAAAAGGCTTTTCAAAATTTTACAGAAGGACCATGTCACCTACCTCTCAAGCAAGATTTTCTTCAGCATGCTAAATAGAAGCTGTTTATGTATTGTATTTACAAAGCATTGTTTAGTAGACCTCAGTAGAGTAGCTGTTTATTTGATAAAACGTGAGGTGTTGCTAGGTTGATAAATTGTTAAATGCCTTTTATACCTGTCTGGCCTACTGCCCTTTTCTATGATCATTCATCAAATACTCAATCTTTTTATTCAGCAAATGTTTATTGAGATCCTACTGTGTGCCAAGCAGTGTAATAGTTGCTGCAACTACAGCAGTACCTGATACAGACAAGGTCCTTGTCCTCGCACAGTTTATAATCAAATGGAAGACTCAGGCAATTAACAAACCAATAAATAATGAAGCTAATAAAATGTGATAAGTGTTTTAAAGGAAATATACTAAGTGAGGCAAAGTCAAACTATAGCTGGAGGAGATACTATCTTTGGAAGGATGGTGATAAAAGGTGGCTGGTAGACATTTAAAGTTAAACTTTAATTTTATATTAACATGTACATCTGTTGTTCCCATCCTCATCAAGTGAGGCATTATGATAGGAATTCTATTCACAAAGAAATCTTGGCCTAATTCTCTTTAAAAATAAGGTGTCCTTACTGTGTTATAAGATTCTCTAAAAAGCACTGTCTTCAGTACCAATGAGGATAGCCCACTAGGTATGTAGTACCAGTTAGTTAGAGAGCTCTGTGTTTCAATAAGTGATTCAGTTCTTTTCAACTACCATTTTCAAGCCAGTTGATATAATGTCTAGGTTCTGGTGAAATGACTATGGCTTTTCTTGTAGATTCCTAAATACATGTAAATCCAAAATACAGAAGATAACATCCCATTCTAGGGGTATGACTAGACACTGAGCATCTACTATATACCAGATGCTGTACATAGTGGGAAAAAAAAGACAAACATTGACTTTATGTGATTACCATATCTGTTACATCAAGTATTGCTATCTTGTAGAACATCACCTATCTTGTAGAAAGGATACCTATCTTAAAAACCTTGACAAACGCCCTAGAAAGGAAAATGTCTCAAGAAACTTTTCTTTAATTATTGCTACATCCAATCTCACATTCAGAATCTCAGAGGTCATTATTTATACCTGTTTCCTTCGCTTTTCACATGTAATACATCAGCAAGTTCTGCTGACTTCACCTTTAAATCTATGTGGAACTGTGTCACTGTCAGATCACCACTGCTACCATCCTCGTTCTCATGGCCACTATCTCTCACACAGACTGCTGTCATGATGCTGGTCTTCCTGTTTCAGTGGTGGATGGTAAATATTCCCCTTGCTGTCTAAGAGGAAAAGCCCTGCTTTGTAGTCTTCACCAGTTTCTGTGGTGTAAACACTTCCACCACGGCCATTTCAAACTACCAACATGATGTCAATGAACAGAGAGTTGGGAAGAGAGGCACAGATAAAAAGATGTAAGTAACCTCCAGTGCATCAATAATGGTGAATGTAGTAAAATAATTAGAAAGTGATTTTTAAAAATTATTTACAATTGATACAGGAGCTAGAAATTGTTTAAGTCCTCCATAAGGTTTTCTTTTTGATGAAAAGCAGCCCCCAAATCATTTCTTTTCTAACAAAGAGCAGCCTGTAAAATCAAGCTGCAAACAGAGATAATAAGCAAACTGGAAGCTTGCACAGGTGAATACTGGCAGCTGTGCCAATAGGAAAAGGCTACCTAGGGGCTAGACGTGTTCAACATGGCGGCTCCATCTTCCCTTTTCTTTGTCAACCTCGTGTGCAGTAAGGAGCAGACAACATGGCATCAGCCAGGTAGAAAACCCATTTGCATAATAAAAGGTTAGGGTGGGATGGCCAGCTTCTTCCCACGCTATATAAATGTCACACCTGGTACAACCAATCTTTGGGCCTTATGTAAATCAGACACCACCTCTCAAGCCAGTCTATGAAACCCTGTGCACTTTACCACAGAAGTGGAAGACCCACTTGGGCACTGCTCTCTCTCTCTCTCTGCAAGAGAGAGAGCTATCCTCTTTTCTCTTTCTTTCACCAATTAAACCTTTGCTCTTAAGCTCACTCCTTGTGCGTCCGCTTCCTCTATTTCCCTGGTATGAGATGACGAACCTCAGGAATTACCCCAGACAAATGATGCCATTTCACAATCATTTTTAATATCACTTATTTGTGAGTTTATATAATTTAATTTTCAATAATTGTTGTGTTTAACAATTGGTTCACAAATTCCTGAAAATTTAATAGCTCTTGTGCCTCCAGCACACCACTGCTTCCTCTCTTAAGCCCCTACAGTCCAGGGGCCAATTCCCTACACTGCAGTCCAATTCCCTACAGCCAGACCCTGTGACCAGAGTGATCTTTAAAAAACCCACATCTGATAGGCCGGGCACGGTGGCTCACGCCTGTAATCCCAGCACTTTGGGAGGCCGAGGCGGGCGGATCACGAGGTCAGGAGATCAAGACCATCCTGGCTAACACGGTGAAACCCCGTCTCTACTAAAAATACAAAAAATTAGCCGGGCGTAGTAACGGGCGCCTGTAGTCCCAGCTACTCGGGAGGCTGAGGCAGGAGAATGGCGTGAACCCGGGAGGCGGAGGTTGCAGTGAGCCGGGATAGCGCCACTGCACTCCAGCCTGGGCGAAAGAGCGAGACTACGTCTCAAAAAACAAACAAACAAAAAAATACATCTGATAACATTAGACTAAAATCTAAACTCCTCACCATGACCTTCAAGACCCTTCAAAGTCAAGCTCTGCTTACCTCTCAAATCTCACTTTTTTTTTTAAATTTTTACAGCCCCAATTTTATTTTACAAACCAATGGCAGCTACTAGAAGATGCTTTAGGAAACCTTAGCTAAGCCACATAATCAGGCCTATACAAGTACAGAAAAAGCTAAACATCAAATCTCACTTTTTGAACATTCTCTCTTCTCACTCGGTCCTCTCCAGCCACATTGGCCATTCTGCTGTGTTCTCAGACACACCAAGTCATTTATTCCTTAGAAACGTTGCACTTCTTATTCTCTCTGCCTGGGATGCTTTTCCTTCAGAGATTCCCAAGGCTTGCTCACATCTCTAAAACAAGTCTTTTCCCCGACTACTCTTTAAGGGAGAGTCCACCTTTTCCACCCTCAGCATACTCTAGTCCATCTCCTTGCTTGATTTTCTTCACTGAACTTTCACTATCTGGAATTTATTATCTGTTTGTTTCTTTATTTGTTGTTGTCCCACTAGATTGTGAGTCTGAGGAGGGCAGGGGCTTTGTCTATCTGGTTCAATGCTGTATCCCTGGGGCCTAGAACAGCACCTGGTCCTTGAAGAGCATTAGAGCCTTCACATTCCACGGCCCCTGGGGTATTCACTATGGATAGTGTTCCTCTGTGGAACATCATTCATGCAGGATAAATCAATGGTAAACAAATCTTCAGTGAATGTGTGCTGTCTGCTCAGCAATGTGCTATAACTGCTTGACTTGTGTTTTGAGCTCTAACATTTCAAAAAGTCTGCCAGAGCCTTGCATATCTCCCAGATTGGAAAGAATGAGAATTCCTTATGATCAGAAATCACAAGACTGAGAATACTAGTTTGTTTTTTTAGAAGAGTCTTACTTGCAGGAATAGTTTCAAAATAGTTGCCTCATAAACTTCTGAGCCCTGGAAGTCCTGACTATTTCTGCCTGGCTCTTGAAATTTGTTCTGGCACTGTCTGAAGCTCTTCTTCACTCCAGCTTTGGGCTTCTGGATGAAAGCTCTTGGTTTTTGTTTTGTTTTGTTTTTTTCCACTCACCACTGTGAACTACACACCCAAATCCCCAACCCTAGCATTTTTCTTTATTCTGTCTTTGGCAGTTGTATTTGTATTCTGGTTTTAGTTTGATGTTTTCAGACTGTTTCCTGTTCTAGCCATGGGCTATCTCTGGCTGGCTTCAGTGTGTCTTGCAGAATTTGTGCCCCACCTCCCTCTAGCTGCTTGTTTTTTCCACATTCTCTGTCTCTGAGTAGGGATTTTCTTACGCCCTGTTCACATCTGCCCCCTCCTGGCAGGTATGATGTTTATTTGAGTGAACTTGACTCTAGTTCTTGATCAGTTTTGTGCTTAATTTAGTATTGACTCTAGGTCTTGATCAACGCATCCTTCTACATGTAATGGGCAATGTTTATTCAGTTCCTAGCTTTGACCAGCTAGATGAAGAATATGGACAAAACACAGGAGAGTAGATAAGTCAGTGCTCATTACAGGGGGTGTGTGCCCCACAAGAGCTGCATAAGGTGGTGCATTGGGAAACTGGAAAGAAATGTTAGAAACTCTCTTTCTAATTTTATTTTTTAATTTCCATATTTTTGTATGATCAAAGCATCTTTATGGACAAAGATGTATGATCAGTAGAGTTTGGAGACCACTGTTCTGGATAATAATTCTACTTATACTTTATAACCAATAATGACTCAGTCATTTACACACAGTGTGTACATTATGTAAAATAAATCATATTCACCCCCACATTGAATCATTTTTATTGCTGGTATCTGGGCAGTCATCAAATTCTTCACGCCCCTCTTACATGATAAAGTTCTTACTAGGTACAGTTTAATAAACCTATGGCTAGGGGTGAGCAATGAGGGAATACTATATCATACTGACTGTTTGATCTTTCCAGAAATACTATTCCTTGTGAAAGATTCATCCTATTTTAAATGTGAGCCTCTTCAAATCTTAAAATAGTTGAAATGCTTCCAAGTGAAATAATATGTCATATCACTGAATCAGTTAAAATATGCTTCGACTCAAAATATCTTTGATATTGTGTGTTTTAAACTTTATTGAAAATCACTTAACATTTATTAAGAACTTTTTGTTTTTCTTTTGTACTGGGTGGATAGTTGTCAGCTTGGCATTATCCCTGCCTCTTGCCATGGAACTTTTGGGTTTGATTCTGCTACTGAGAGGAATTTGCATGACATTTGGAAAGAGATAATAGAAGTCATCATTTATGGTTATGGACAAAAGTAGGGACAGTGGCAGACTCGAGGCAGCTTCTCTGTGAACTACTGCTTGGGTGCTGTAAGCAGCTGAGACCAACAGTAGTGGTTTCCCTGATAATCCTGTTTCATAAATGAAACAACATTTTACTTTTATTTTTTATAAAATCCAGATTCTGCACAACTGACTTAACCTTTTAAACATATTAATTTGACCCCCAAATTAATCTATAATTTCATAGCAAATCCAACCAAAATTCAGGTAAAATTTTTCTTTTTTTGCGGGATTAGGGTGGGGAGAGGGTAGGGAACCTGATAAACTATTTCCAAAATATATAAGGTAGAATAAGGGTTCACATTAGAAAAAGCAACTGTACCAAATAAAAACATAAAATGGAAGATTGACACCACTAGATACTAAAATGTTTTACAAAGTCATAGACAAAAAAAATAACGTGGTACTTGCAGGTAGACAAAGCAGTGAAATAGAGAACTATATATGCACAGCAGATCCTCAGATAACATAATTTCATTCAACATCATTTAATTATAATGTTGATAAGAAAAAAAATGGATTCCCAGCCAGGGAAACTCCACTGTGTGGAGTCTGCACGTTCTCCCAATGTCTGTGTGGGTTTTCTCCGGGTATTCCAGTTTCCTCCCACATCCCAAAGATGTACGTGTTATGTGAGTTGGTGTGTCTACACGATCCCAGTGTGAGTGAGTGTGGGATGGTGTCCTCTCCAGGGTGTGTTCCCGCTTCATGCTTTGAGCTGCTGGAATATGCCAGTTGGAATATAATTAATGAATGAATACAAATTATTGTCAAATAAAAATTCGTAGAGTAGACAATAATCATACAAACGCATGACAGTAACTGATGTGGTAGGAAAGCGCTCAGTGGCTGGGTGTGGTGGCTCACGCCTGTAATCCCAGTACTTTGGGAAGCCAAGGCCAGCGGATCACCTGAGGTCAGGAGTTCGAGACCAGCCTGGCCAACATGGCAAAACCCTGTCTCTACTAAAAACACAAAAATTAGGCAGACATGGTGGCACGCACCTGTAATCCCAGCTACTTAGGAGGCTGAGGCAGGAGAATTGCTTGAACCTGGGAGGTGAAGGTTGCAGTGAGCTTACCGAGATCGTATTACTGCACTCCATCCTGGGGGATAGAGCGTAGAGCGAGACTCTGTCTCCAAAGAAAAGAAAAGAAAAAAGAAAAGAAAAGAGGAAAGGAAAGGAAGGAAGAAAGAAAGGAGGAAGGAAGGAAGGAAAGAGAAGGAGCTCAGCAAGCCACTGGATTTGATTGCTTTGTTTTGTTTTTTTAAGATAGAGTCTCACTCTGTCACCCAGGCTGGAGGCTGGAGTGCAATGGCGTGCTCTCAGCTCACTGCAACCTCCACCTCCCAGGTTCAAGAAATTCTCCTGCCTCAGCCTCCCAAGTAGCTGGGATTACAGGCACCTGCGACCACACACGGCTAATTTTTTGTATTTTTGGTAGATACGGGGTTTCGCCATGTTGGCCAGGCTGGTCTTGAACTCCTGACCTCAGGTGATCCATCTGCCTTGGCCTCTTAAGTGCTGGGATTATAGGCATGAGCCACCATGCCTGGCCTTGGAGTTGATTGTTTTTGAACTGCATGGGGGCAGGAGGTGCTTCTGACCATTTTTTCTTTGCAAACATTTATTCCTTGACTTAACTCACTACCACAACCACTGTCACTCGCTAGAAATTGGATAAATAATTATCTTGTTTTTATTAATCTTTCTTAAATGTATGTATAGCTCAGATTTATTTTAGTGTTTAATATTGCAAGTGTTTTGGTCTTTATTTAGAAGTTTCATAATGTTTTTGTTCCAGAAATACGCCAAAGGGGCTTAACTCTTGTTTATATCAATTAGTCTGTGGCAAAATTGGTTTCCTTATATGTTGTTTCACTTAAAGTCAGAGTTTCCAAGTACCTGTCAATAATGTTAAGTGAGGACTTACTGATATACATATATGTGTGTCTGTATATCTATATATATATGAACTTGGTATAGGATAGTGGAGGCATCCCAAAATAGTGGGGAAAAGATAGGGTCTCATATGACATATAAAAATCATCTCCAATGGATTAAGTAACTAAATGGGAAGGAGTGAAATGATAGAGCTAACACAAAGGAAAAAAAAGCTAGGAGAACATTTGTGGTCTCTGAATGAGGAGGGTTTTCTTTTAAAAATCTAAAAAGCAGAAAATTTGTATCAAATCCAAGATTTAAGATCATTAAGATGATGGTCATTATAGAGTTAGCAGGTAAGTGACAGTCTGGGAGAAGTTTTTTTTTTTTTTTTTTTTTTTTTTGACATTATCCCCAAGTGCCAATGGATTATCAGCCAAGGAATTTCTAAAAGAGCAAGAAGAACCAGAAAAATGGTCAAAGTTTACAAATAGGCCAGTCTCAGAAGGGGAAACCCAAATGACAGAAATATGGAGAATTGTACAATTTTCACCAGCAATCAGAGAAAGTCAAATTAAAGCAGGGAATCATCACCTTAAACGCATCATAGTGGTGATTATTAGATAGTTAAAGGCAAGGATTGCATTTAGAGGTGAAAAAGTGATATCCCTTTTCCTAAAAAGACACAGAGTTCACAGAGAAATGGGAACCCTTGGGCACTGCTGGTAAATTATAAAAAGCGCACCCATTTGGGGAAGCCTTCAAACAGAGCTTCCCCCACGTCTGCAAGGGAACTGTGTGAGAATGTTCATGACAGTGTGCTTATGGCTGCAGGGGACTGGAAGCCACCCAAGTGTCCACCGAATAGTAAATATGTAATATATGGCAGATGCATCCTGTGGGACATTGAGCTGTAGTTAAAAGCAATGAGATAAATGCATGCACGGGAACATGAATAAACTTAAAAACATCCTGGTAGATGAAAAATGTAAGAAACAGGATATGACTTGGCACCATACCATCCTAGAATCAGAATAACACATTCTTTAATATGTGCCCTGTATGGAAATTTTAAAAACAGAATTCATTCAAATTTCTGAGTAAATTGTATCTGATTGTCTGCTTTTCTCAAAAAATTAAGAATATATTTTATTGTCTGTGTGTGTCTTTGCTGCTGAGTTTAAAACTTGAAGTGCACCCATAGTTCCTGGTGTTGTGCCTAACATAGAGCAGGCCTTTAGTAATAGTTACTACGGTGAGCTGTTCCTACCCTAAATTATCACCTTATAACATTTAGATGTGAAAAAGTGATATGTCTCATTCTAGAAAGACACAGAACTGGTAACTATCATATTGCTCCCACATTTGTTCCTGAAAGTAACCAGAAATGATTTATGAGATTAAGTAAGGATAGTTGAAGGATAGTTTTTATTTGTGTTGAGTTGTTAATTCTTCAGTTCAGGAGCTGGCAAACCATGGACAACAGGCCAAATCCAGTCATTGCCTATTTTTATATGGCTAGGAGTTAAGAATGGTTTTCACATTTTTAGTAGTTGTTATATAAGTACCTAAGTAACATCCTCAATTTTGCCTCTTGGCCTTTAAAGCCTAAAGTATTTACTATCTGACCCTTTACAGAAATGTTTACCAATCCTTGCTGTAGTTTATTTATTTACTGAACAAATAATTACTGAGACCAATGGTATACCAGGCACTGTGCTAAGTGGGGACAGAGCAGTGAAAAAAAGAGGCCAACTCTCTTCTTTTATGGTACTTAAATTCTTGTAAAGGAGACAAATAATCAAGGTAAAAAAATATAGCATGACAGAAAAGTGCTATGAAGAGTAATAAAGCAAAGGGGAACAGAACGGTTGAATGAGGTGTTTTCAAAAAAACATGGCTTTTCTTTAGAAAACATTGCAACATGTAAACTTTAAGTAAATGTCTTATTTGTTAGTATAAATCAAGTATAGTCGTGCAGTATTTAACAAAGGGGGGTATGTTCTGAGAAACGCATCGCTAGGGGATTTTGTCATCGTGCGACATCATAGAGTGTACTGTACTTACATAAACCTAGATTGTACAGCCTACCGCACATCTAGGCTATATAGTATATAGCCTATGGCCCCTGGGCTACAAACCTATACAGCGTGCTACTGTACTGAGTACTGTAGGCAATTGTAACACAATGGTAAGTATTTGTGTGTCTACATATGTTTAGACATAGGAAAAGTATAGTAAAATACAGTATTATAATCATTTGAGACCACCACCATATATGCGGTTTGTCCTTGAAGGAAACTTCATTATGAGATGCATGACTATAATTTGTTTTCTGGTCTTTTGGTTGGTGTTCACACTTGTTCTTTCATTCCTTAGACTCCACTAGAATCGAAGTATAAATACTCACTTATCTCTATGTCCTGTCTTGGCCTTTGCCACATCCTGTTTTTATTACAAAACTTCCTTTTGTCAATCAATCTCTATTTTCCTCTTCTATGTCCAGATAAACATTGATTATGCTAACTTGTTATTCATCCTTGAACTGCTTTTGGTGAATCTATCTTGCCTTCATCAGCCTCCCTTAAAAATGTTAAACACCTTTATTTTTATTACAAAAGCAAAATATAGCAGGGAAGCTAACTATACAAAATATGATAAACTTCAATTAATATTTTGGAATTTAACCTTAGAAGTAATGTTTTATCATTCGATTCATCACACACAGATTCATACTTCAGACACTTTATAACATGTCTTTTTTCTCTTAATGTATGTTATGGATATCTTTTCAAAATAATAAAAGACCTCTATTACATTTTTTTGACTGCTGCATGATAGGAATTGCATTCAACTGTGATGTGAAGCAAATGTGATTAAAGTAACTTGAGTGTGTAAGAAGTGTTTTTTGTCTTTTATTTTTGTCTTCTTTCTTCATACAACAGTGGATCTGGAGGTAGGCAACTGCTGGCATTAGTTAAGAAGGTGTCAAGACAAGTTATTTGTACAATTCTTGGCCTTTTCTCCCTAAAGTCAAAGTAGCTGCCACGGTTCCATCCATTTTATCCACAGTCTAGGTAGGAGAAAGGGAAATGGAAGCTGTATTGCTTTCCTGTTGCTGCTTATTATCTACAGTTCTAGAGTTAAGAAGTCTAAACTCAGTTCCACTGTGGTAAAATCAAGGTATTGGTAGTGCTGTGTTCGTTTTGGAGGCTCTCAAGAGAATCTATTTCATTTTTTTCTAGTTTCTAGGGGCTGTCCACATTCCTTGGCTCATGGCCCCTCCCTCCATCTTCACACCATCAGTGCAGCCTCTTCAAATCTCTCTGACTACTCTCTACTACTCCCTGACTCTGTTCTAACATCTCCTTCCCCGATCGTAACCTTCTTGCATCCCTCTTACATGGATTCTTCTGATTGTATAGGATCGTCCAGGATAATCTCCCCATCTCAAGAGTCTTGGTCACATGTGCAAAGTCTCTTTTGCCATGTGAGATAACATATTCACAGGTTCCAGGGATTGAGATATGGATATTTAGAGGTGGAAGGGTCATTGTTCTACCTACAACAAAAACCAACTAGAACAGGGTAGTATTTCTATCAAGAAAATGAAAATTTCCAGAAATTGCCATTGGACTTGGGTTGATATCTCTTTGCTGAAAGCTGTATCATGTATCATTCTTCAATGACACCTTTAACTGACTCCAGGAGGAAGCTCTGGAACTAAAATAGCCTGCTAGAATTGTCGTGTATGGGGTCAGATAACCTGGTCATTTTATGCCAGTGTGATCAGTTACTGGAAGTGGGCTAACCTAAGAAGGGTGTGACCTTGGGCGAGGTGGTGCTCTACAACTCGAGCGCATCCTGCATGGCTAGCAGCTTGGGGCTGTCTGCAGACAGCACTCCCAGTCATGGGGCAATAAATCTTTCCCTGAATGGGGTACCTGGAGGGCACATCACAGTGTTCACTACAGTCATGGTTTAAAACGCTGAGGTAGATCTCTGTGTATCACTAGGGGGGAAATGTCCACATGTAGCATGACATAAATAAAGCAGTAATAAATGTCAGAGAGGTTTTACAACAGTAATGAGTTGATGATCACAGGACCCAGGAATGCTCTACTACCCTCTTAGCCTTGCCACTCAGTCTCTTTTTGAAGTTCATGAAGGAGTGAGAACCTTAAGGAACAAAAGCAAGTCTTACGTAAGAGGCCACTTTTTATCATCTGCTTCTGATCAGTTCTAATGAACAACTTTCTGGCACACTGGGATGGATTATGAAGTTTGGGTTCAAGATTAGGTGGGGTTTGTCGCTCCCCAGAAGCCTAAGTCTTACCATCTGTGATCTGGACAACAAATACGTTTGGAGCAAACAAATAAGAAAAACAGAAAAACTGTTGATGCACTCCAGGGATCCAGCCTTACCACACAAAGGGAAGAAGCATGAAACGGGTGTCCAGAGAGTTACCCCTATGAGCATCATGTTTGGCTTTGACCCCATCAGTGTCAGAGAATTTGACCTAGTCAGATTTTCTTCTCTTAGACAAGTTGGGGAGAAAAAAAGCTAAAAGACCAGTGTGTACAACATTATCCTTTTTGTGTTTATTTATTTTATATATACATACATATATACGTATACATATATATATACACACGTGTGTGTGTACACACACAGACACAAAGCTAAAAGAATATACACCAAAGTTTCAAAATGAAAATTTTTGTGGCCTAGGGCCACAGCTGGAGTTAAGATCACCCCAAATAGGGCTACTAAAAGATCACTGGAATTAACTAAAAATTGGGTGACAGTTAACTTAGTTCTCCATGCAGAATGTACTAAGTAAATGAAGAAACGTACATTGGCACTCTCCCACCAGATGGAATAGTATCCTTGGAAAAAAAATAAAAAATACAATAAACACTTGTCACTTTGGTTACTGGAAAGGGGTCCCAATCCAGACCCCCAGAGAAGGTTCCTGGATCTTGCACAAGAAAGAATTCAGGGCAAGTCCACAGAGTAAAGTTAAAGTTTATTAGAGAAGTAAAGAAATAAAAGAATGGCTACTCCATAGACAGCAGCCCTGCCGGCTGGCTATTTTTATGGTTATTTCTCGATCATATGCTAAACAAGGAGTGAATTAGTCATCAGTTTTTCCAGGGAAGGGACAAGGATTTCCCAGAACAGAGGGCGACTCCCCCTTTTAGGCCATTTAGGGTAACTTTCGGATGTCGCTATGGCATTTGTAAACTGTTTTGGCACTGGTAGGAGTATCTGTTAGCATGCTAATGAATTATAATTAGCATATAATGAGCAGTGAGGACGACCAGGGGTCACTTTAACTACCATCTTGGTTTTGGTGGATTTTGTTTGACTTCTTTACCACATTCTGTTTTATCAGCAGGGTCTTTGTGTCAACCTCCTATCTCATCGTGTGATAAAGAATGCCTGTTTGCAGATGACATGATTGTATATTTAGAAAACCCCATTGTCTCAGCCCAAAAACTCCTTAAGCTGATAAGCAACTTCAGCAAAGTCTCAGGATACAAAATCTATGTGCCAAAATCACAAGCATTCCTATACACGAATAACAGACAAACAGAGAGCCAAATCATGAGTGAACTCCCATTCACAATTGCTTCAAAGAGAATAAAATACCTAGGAATCCAACTTACAAGGGATTTGAAGGACCTCTTCAAGGAGAACTACAAACCACTGCTCAGTGAAATAAAAGAGGACACAAACAAATGGAAGAAGCTTCCATGCTCATGGATAAGAAGAATCAATATCGTGAAAATGGCCATGCTGCCCAAGGTAATTTATAGATTCAATGCCATCCCCATCAAGCTACCAGTATGACTTTCTTCACAGAATTGGAAAAAACTACTTTAAATTGCATATAGAACCAAACACGAGCCTTCATTGCCAAGACAATCCTAAGCCAAAAGAACAAAGCTGGAGGCATCACACTACCTGACTTCAAACTATACTACAAGTCTACAGTAATGATAACAGCATGGTACTGGTACCAAAACAGAGATATAGACCAATGGAACAGAACAGAGACCTCGGAAATAACACCACACATCTACAACTGTCAGGCCTCTGAGCCCAAGCTAAGCCATCATATCCCCAGTGACCTGCACATATACATCCAGATGGCCTGAAGCAACTGAAGATCCACAGAAGTGAAAATAGCCTTAGCTGATGACATTCCACCATTGTGATTTGTTTCTGCCCCACCCTAACTGATCAATGTACTTTGTAATCTCCCCCACCTTTAAGAAGGTTCTTTATAATCTCCCCCACCCTTAAGAAGTTTCTTTGTAGTTCTCCCCACCCTTGAGAATGTACTTTGTGAGATCTACCCCCTACCCCAAAAACATTGCTCTTAACTCCACTGCCTATCCCAAAACCTATAAGAACCAATGATAATTCCACCACCCTTTGCTGACTCTCTTTTTCAGACTCAGCCCGCCTGCACCCAGGTGAAATAAACAGCCTTGTTGCTCACACAAAGTGTGTTTGGTGGTCTCTTCACACGGACATGTGAGATATTTGGTACCGACCCAAAACTCCAGGGCCAGTCAGGGACTTGGGGAGGCAGCCTTCCCTTGGTGTTTAATCATTGCGGGGATGCCTCTCTGAGTATTCACCCACATTCCATTGGTGTCTGATCTCGGCGGGGATGCCTGCCTTGGTCATTCACCCACATTCCCTTGGTGGCAAGTCAGTTGCGGGGACACTTGCTTTGGCTGCTCACCCACGTTGCTGCCCAGGGCTTTTCCCCACCCCGCTTCTCTGTGTCTCTACCCTTCTCTTTAAACTTGCCTCCTTCACTATGAGCAACCTTCCACCCTCCATTCCTCCTTCTTCTCCCTTAGCCTGTGTTCTCAAGAACTTAAAACCTCTTCGACTCTCGCCTGACCCAAAATCTAAGCATCTTATTTTCTTCTGCAACACCGCTTGGCCCCAATACAAACTCAACAATGGTTCTAAATGGCCAGAAAACAGCACTTTTGATTTCTCCATCCTACAAGACCTAGATAATTTTTGTCGAAAAATGGGCAAATGGTCTGAGGTGGCTGACATCCAAGCATTCTTTTACAGATTGGTCCCTCCCTAGTCTCTGCTCCCAGTGAGACTCATCCCAAATCTTTCTTTCTCTCCTGTCTGTTCCTTCAGTCCCAACCCCAAACGTCTCTGAGTCTTTTGAATCTTCCTTTTCTACAGACCCATCTGACCTCTCCCCTCCTCCCCAGGCTGCTCCTTGCCAGGCCAAGCCAGGTCCCAATTTTTCCTCAGCCTCTGCTCCCCGTCCCTATAATCCTTTTATCACCTCCCCTCCTCACACCTGGCCTGGCTTACAGTTTCGTTCCACGACTAGCCCTCCCCTACCTGCCCAACAATTTCCTCTTAAAGAGGTGGCTGGAGCTAAAGGCATAGTCAAGATTAATGCTTCTTTTTTCTTTATCCGACCTCTTCCAAATCAGCTAGCATTTAGGCTCTTTTTCATCAAATATAAAAACCCAGCCCAGTTCATGGCCCATTAGCAGCAACCCTTAGACGCTTTACTGCCCTAGACCCAGAGGGGCCAGAAGGCCGCCTTATTCTTAATATGCATTTTATCACTCAGTCAGCTCCTGGCATTAGAAAAAGCTCCAAAAATTATATTCTGGCCCTCAAACCCCACAACAGGACTTAATTAACCTTGCCTTCAAGGTGTACAATAATAGAGTAGAGGTAGCCAAGTAGCAAGGTATTTCTGAGTTGCAGTTCCTTGCCTCCACTGTGAGACAAACCCCAGCCACATCTCTAGCACACAAGAACTCCAAACGACTGAACCACAGCTGCCAGGGGTTCCTCCAGAACCTTCTGCCCCAGGAGCTTGCTACAAGTGCTGGAAATCTGGCCACTGGGCCAAGGAATGCCCGCAGCCTGGGATTCCACCTAAGCGGTGTCCCATCTGTGCAGGACCCCACTGGAAATTGGACTGTCCAACTGGCCCAAGGCTCTGACTGACTCCTTCCCAGATCTTTTCGGCTTAGCGGCTGAAGACTGACACTGCCCGATCACCTCGGAAGCCTCCTGGACTATCACAGACGCTTTGGGTAACTCTTACAGTGGAGGGTAAGTCCATCCCCTTCTTAATCAATACGGAGGCTACCAACTCCACATTACCTTCTTTTCAAGGGCCTGTTTCCCTCGCCTCCATAACTGTTGTGGGTATTGATGGCCAGGCTTCTAAACCTCTTAAAACTCCCCAACTCTGGTGCCAACTTGGACATTCCTTTATGCACTATTTTTTAGTTATCCCCACATGCCCAGCTCCCTTATTAGGTCGAGACATTTTAACTAAATTTTCTGCTTCTCTGACTATTCCTGGGCTACAGCCACACCTCGTTGCTGCCTTTTCCCCCAGCTCAAAGCCTCCTTCACCTCCTCCCCTTGTATCTCCACACCTTAACCCACAAGTATGGGATACCTCTACTCCCTCCTTGGCGACCGATCATGCACTCCTTACCATCTCATTAAAACCTAATCACCCTTACCCTACTCAACGCCAATATCCCATCCTGTAGCACGCTTTAAAAGGATTAAAGCCTGTTATCACTCGCCTGCTACAGCATGGCCTTTTAAAGCCTATAAACTGCCCTTACAATTCCCCCATTTTATCTGTCCAAAAACCAGACAAGCCTTACAGGTTAGTTCAGGATCTGTGTCTTATCAACCAAATTGTCTTGCCTATCCACCCCGTGATGCCAAAGCCATGTACTCTCCTATCTTCAATACCTCCCTCCACAACATCTCCACAACCCAGTATTCTGTTCTGGATCTCAAACATGCTTTCTTTACTATTCCTTTGCACCCTTCATCCCAGGCTCTTTTCGTTTTCACTTGGACTGACCCTGACGCCCATCAGGCTCAGCAAATTACCTGGGCTGTACTGCCGCAAGGCTTCGCAGACAGCCCCCATTACTTCAGTCAAGCCCAAATTTCTTCCTCATCCATTACATATGTCAACATAATTCTTCATGAAAACACATGTGCTCTCCCTGCTGATCGTGTCCGGCTAATCTCCCAAACCCTAACCCCTTCTACAAAACAACTCCTTTCCTTCCTGGGCATGGTAGGATACTTTCGCCTTTGGATACCTAGTTTTACCATCCGGACTAAGCCATTGTATAAACTCACAAAAGCAAACCTAGCTGACCCCACAGATCCTAAATCCTTTCGCCACTCCTTTCCATTCCTTAAGAAACAGCCCTAGAAGCTGCCCCCACACTAGCTCTCCCTAACTCATCCCAACCCTTTTTCATTACACACAGCCAAAGTGCAGGGCTATGTGGTCAGAAATCTTACGCAAGAGCCAGGACTGTGCCCTGTAGCCTTTTTATCCAAACAACCTGACCTTACTGTTTTAGCCTAGCTTTCATGTCTGTGTGCGGCAGCTGCCGCTGCCCTAATAATTTTAAAGGCCCTCAAAATCACAAATTATGCTCAACTCACTCTCTACAGTTCTCTTAACTTCCAAAATCTATTTTCCTCCTCACACTTGATGCATATACTTTCTGCCCCCCCAGCTCCTTCAGGTATACTCACTCTTTGTTGAGTCTCCCACAATTACCATTGTTCCTGGTCTGGACTTCAATCTGGCCTCCCACATTATTCCTGATACTACACCTGACCCCTATGACTGTATCTCTCTGATCCACCTGACATTCACTCCATTTCCCCATGTTTCCTTCTTTCCTGTTCCTCACCCTTTTCACACTTGGTTTATTGATGGCAGTTCCACCAGGCCTAATTGCCACACACCAGCAAAGGCAGGCTATGCTATAGTATCTTCCACATCTATCATTGAGGTTACCGCTCTGCCCCACTCCACTACCTCTCAGCAAGCTGAACTCATTGCCTTAACTCGGACCCTCACTCTTGCAAAGGGACTATGCGTCAATATTTATACTGACTCCATATCCTGTACCACCATGCTGTTTTATGGGCTGAAATGTTTCCTCACTACGCAAAGGTCCTCCATCATTAATGCCTTTTTAATAAAAACTCTTCTCAAGGCCGCTTTACTTCCAAAGGAAGCTGGAGTCATACACTGCAAGGGCCCTCAAAAGGCATCAGATCCCATCGCTTAGGACAACACTTATGCTGATAAGGTAGCTAAAAAAGCAGCTAGCGTTCCAACTTCTATCCCTCACGGCAGTTTTTCTCCTTCTCATCTGGTCACTCCCACCTACTCCCCCACTGAAACTTCTACCTATCAGTCTCTTCCCACACAAGGCAAATGGCTCCTGGACCAAGGAAAATATCTCCTTCCAGCCTCACAGGCCCATTCTATTTTGTCATCATTTTGTAACCTCTTCCATGTAGGTTACAAGCCACTAGCCCACCTCTTAGAACTTCTCATTTCCTTTCCATCGTGGAAATCTATCCTTAAGGAAATCACTTCTCAGTGTTCCATCTGCTATTCTGCTACTCCTCAGGGATTGTTCAGGCCCCCTCCCTTCCCTAAACATCAAGCTTGGGGATTTGCCCCCACCCAGGACTGGCAAATTGACTTCACTCACATGCCTCGAGTCGGGAAACTAAAATACCTCTTGGTCTGGGTAGACACTTTCACTGGATGGGTAGAGGCCTTTCCCATGGGGTCTGAGAAGGCCACTGTGGTCATTTCTTCATTCTGTCAGACATAATTCCTCGGTTTGGCCTTCCTGCCTCAGTTTCTCAGGCTCTTGGTATTTAGTGGCTCCTGGTTTTACCTCAAATCGCCTTAAATCTTTCTTGAAGTGGATAGATGATCTTCAGTGGCAAGGTACCCTCCAATACTTTCACCCTGATGAAGTTCTAGTCTTTACTTTTATACTCACTCTTATTCTCATTCCCGTTCTTATGCCACCCTCTACCTCTCCCCAGCCATCTCCACCACACTATCAATCTCACTCACTCTCTCCTAGCTGTTTTTAATCCTTTAACAAACAATTGCTGGCTTTGCATTTCTCTTTCCTCCAAAATCATTGAGGCCTCGACTTACTGCTAAGAAAAGGGGACTCTGTATACTTTTAAATGAAGAGTATTGTTTTTACCTAAATCTATCTGGCCTGGTATATGACAACATAAAAAAACTCAAGGTTAGAGCCCAAAAACTCGCCAACCAAGCAAATAATTATGCTGAACCCCCTTGGACACTCTTTAATTGGACATCCTGGGTCCTCCCAGTTCTTAGTCCTTTAATACCTGTTTTCTCCTTCTCTTACTCAGACCTTGTGTCTTCCGTTTAGTTTCTCAATTCATACAAAACCGTATCCAGACCATCACCAATAATTCTATACGACAAATGCTCCTTCTAACAACCCCACAATATCAGCCCTTACCCCAAAATATTTCTTCATTTGAATCTCTCCCCCTGTAGGTTCCCACGCCGCCCCAATCCCGCTCAAAGCAGCCCTGAGAAACATCGCCCATTATCTCTCCATACCACCCCCCAAAATTTTCACCGCTCCAACACTTTACCACTATTTTGTTTTATTTTTCTTATTAATATAAGAAGACAAGAATGTCAGGCCTCTGAGCCCAAAGTAAGCCATCGTATCCCCAGTGACCTGCACATGTACATCCAGATGGCCTGAAACAACTGAAGATCCACAGAAGTGAAAACAGCCTTAACTGATGACACTCTACCATTGTGATTTGTTTCTGCCCTACCCTAACAAATCAATGTACTTTGTAATCTCCCCCACCCTTAAGAAGGTTCTTTATAATCTCCCCCACCCTTAAGAAGTTTCTTTGTAATTCTCTCCACCCTTGAGAATGTACTTTGTGAGATCCACCCCCTACCCCCAAAACATTGCTCTTAACTCCACTGCCTATCCCAAAACCTGTAAGAACCAATGATAATCCTACCACCCTTTGCCGACTCTCTTTTCGGACTCAGCCCGCCTGCACCCAGGTCAAATAAATAGCCTTGTTGCTCACACAAAGCCTGTTTGGTGGTCTCTCCACATGGACACGTGAGACAACAACCATTTGATCTTTGACAAACCTGACAAAAACAAGAAATGGGGAAAGGATTCCCTATTTAATAAATGGTGCTGGGAAAACTGGCTACCTATATGTAGAAAGCTGAAACTGCATCCCTTCCTTACACCTTATACAAAAATTAATTCAAGATGGATTAAAGACTTAAGTGTTAGACCTAAAACCATAAAAATCCTAGAAGAAAACCTAGGCAATACCATTCAAGACATAGGCATGGGCAAGGACTTCATGACTAAAACACCAAAAGCAATGGCAACAAAAGCCAAAATAGACAAATGGGATCTAATTAAACTAAAGAGCTTCTGCACAGCAAATGAAACTACCAGCAGAGTGAACAGGCCGCCTACAGAATGGGAGAAAAGTTTTGCAATCTACCCATCTGACAAAGGGCTAATATCCAGAATCTACAATGAACTTAAACAAATTTACAAGAAAAATCAACCCCATCAAAAAGTGGGCAAAGGATATGAACAGACACTTCTCAAAAGAAGACATTTATGCAGCCACCAGACACATGAAAAAATGCTCAGCATCACTGGCCATCAGAGAAATGCAAATCAAAACCACAATGAGATACCATCTCACACCAGTTAGAATGGCAATCATTAAAAAGTCAGGAAACAACAGGTGCTGGAGAGGATGTGGAGAAATAGGAACACTTTTACACTGTTGGTGGGAGTGTAGACTAGTTCAATGCATTGTAGAAGACAGTGTGGCAATTTCTCAAGGATCTAGAACTAGAAATACCATTTGACCCAGCCATCCCATTACTGGGTATATAACCAAAGGATTATAAATCATGCTGCTATAAAGACACGTGCACACGTATGTTTACTGCAGCACTATTCACAATAGCAAAAACTTGGAACCAACGAACCAACCCAGATGTCCATCAATGATAGACTGGATTAAGAAAATGTGGCACATATACACCATGGAATACTATGCAGCCATAAAAAAGGATGAGTTCATGTCCTTTGTAGGGACATGCATGAAGCTGGAAACCATCATTCTTAGCAAACTATCGCAAGGACAGAAAACCAAACACTGCATGTTCTCACTCACAGGTGGGAATTGAACAATGAGAACACTTGGACACAGGATGGAGAAGATCACACACTGGGGCCTGTCATGGGGTGGGGGGAAGGGGGAGGGATAGCATTAGGAGATATACCTAATATAAATGACGAGTTAATGGGTGCAGCACACCAACATGGCACATGTATACATACGTAACAAACTTGCACATTGTGCACATGTACCCTAGAACTTAAAGTAAAAAAAAAAAGTCAAACCTTCTGGGGATGCAGCCCAGTTGGTCTCAGGCTCATTTTACCCAGTCCTTGTTCAAGATGGAGTGCTCTGGTTTGATATTGCCTCTGATATTTTCACCAAGCCACCCCTCTCAAGACATAGTGAATTAATGTTAAAGAGTGTTATCAGGATTTAAGAGGCCTAACTGTGGCCTGTCTGGGTGCCTGCGTGTCCTGTCAGCCTTTGATGAAACCGCAACAGGATTTCCTTTCTTATCTGGGTACTCTTTTGTGTTGTTTAAACATTGTACAGAAAACAAGTATAATTTTCACATATTCAGTTGAAAACAAAGCTATTTTCTTGCAGGAGGCAAACAATAACAACAACAACAACAAAAACCAAAAATCCAACTTGCAGACCTTAGCTGCTCAGGCAGAAAGCAGAGGAGGAGTGAGGAGAAGCCTGATTGGCCGGATGCCTCTGCGGAAGGAACTCCTGGACAGATTACATTTCCCTGCGTCCTGGGAAGGCCTTCTGGCTCCTGTTTCCATCCCTGGTGGGTCTGAAGTTGGCCTCCCATGGCATATGCTGGGTCATGATTGGCAAAGAGCCACCCATAGGTCGCCCTACCTGGATCATGAAGCCCTGGGTCTGTTTGTTTAGCGTTATCCACCAAAGACTTCACTTCTGACCCTTTGGGTCCTATGTTGTGATTTTTGTCACAACACAGGCCTCCTGAGGACCCCAAGTCCCTTTTGTTCTTTAAGCCATGTCAAGCCCCTAAGCAATACCCTGGAATGAAATAGGCAAGGAGACAGATGTGGCTGGCCCAGGTGATTTGAGCCAGCAGAATTTCCAGGTTCTGGTTTGCCACTGACCTGGCAGAACCATGCTCCTTCTCTGGTGCTCTGCCCTGCGTGGCCCTCTCTTTACCCTCACCAGGTAATAAGATGAGGATGTGATTTCTTAGTGGAGGCAGGCACTTCTCCTTGATACCTATGGCTTGGAGACTGTTGGGGCTTTCTCAGGGTTAAGCTTTTGCCTTTCTAATAACACCTGAGCCTGTAACCCATTATTCCAACAGTGTCAGGATGATTTACTGAGATATTGATTTGTGTTTTGTGCTGATGGATGTGGAAGAATCAAAGACTACAAGGTATCTTTCCCTTTCTTTCCAGCTTAGCTTCTCCCTACACCCCCTTACCAAAGGGCAACCCAGGCCATCATAGTCCTAAAGAGCATAGACTTTCCTGACCCTGAGGGCAAAATAAGAAACTTTTGTTTTTAAAGAATTGGCTCTAGGAAGAAAGGGCTGTCTCTTCTTGAATTTGGAGGGGTTTTGGATAAGGCAAATAGGGTGGTGAAAGTAAACAGACCTGGGAAGCTTCCAGTGGAGCTTGGAGGGAGGCCAGGACAAGGTAACTTGTGTTTGTGGGTAAGGTGGTCCTTGAATAGCAGCAATACCCTCCCCCCAGGTCTCTCAAAACACCAGGAGATTTCAGGGTGACCATCTACAAATGCTTAGATCGGTGTAACTTTCACATGAATCTTGACGGAGAAGAGAGATCATGATAATGACGGGTGGCGTTTCTGGCTAGCCTAGTGGGATGGGACCTCACAGCAGAGGAACCTGAATTAGAGAAGCATAAGAAATATGAAGAACTCAACACCCCAGGATATGCAGCAAAACTGTACACATAGGTTAACATCTCCGTGATGCTAGTGAGCTCCGGGAATCTTCTCCTCATCTTTATATGTTCTACCTTTTATTTTTTATCTCTTTAAAGAATGTTTTCCCTTTGTAATACATTATATGTGAGAGGCATGGGAGAGGCATAGAATTTTTTTTTTTTTTTAGTTGCAGCAATTAAGATGCTATCACTTGTTATTTCCTGAGCTCCTTCTAAAGACCATCACATGACAGGACAAGACAGCAGGTCCTGGCAAGGAGAAGTCAGTTGTGATGAAAATATACTGTGGGCGGCTGGGCGTGGTGGCTCACGCTTGTAATCCCAGCGCTTTGGGAGGCTGAGGCAGGTGGATCATGAGGTCAGGAGATCGAGACCAGCCTGGCCAACATGGTGAAACCCCGTCTCTACTAAAAATACAAAAATTAGCTGGGCATGGTGGTGGGCTCCTGTAGTCCCAGCTACTCGGGAGGCTGAGGCAGGAGAATCGCTTAAACCCCGGAGGTGGAGGTTGCAGTGCACCGAGATCGCGCCACTGCACTCCAACCTGGGTGACAGAGTGAGACTCCGTCTCAAAAAAAGAAAAAAAAAATACACACACACACACACACACACACTCTCTCTCTTACTAAGTACCACTACCACAGCTCCTCCTGTTAAAGTTGAGGACTAAGAACCCAAAATTTGGAAAAGTTTTGATGTCAAGCGAGGAACTAGATGTCATAGAGACTAAACCCTGAGGAATGAGGTTCCTAAGAGGAGAAATGGGCAAGTCTTTTAAAGCCAAGACACCAGGAACTGTCTGTCTCACATTAGGAAAGCAGAGTGTCTGAATATCAGTGATAGATGAGTGACCCCTGGCTTGTCAATCATGTAGCATTGAGATGGTGGAGTGACTGTGGCTGCCTCAGTGGAGCACCTGCTGCTGTACAGAGTCCCCATTGTGTTGTTCTCCTAAATCAGGCCAGGCAGCCACGTCTGGGTTTGTCAGTATTCTTCCACAGAATTATGTTAGCATTGTTGCTAGCACGATTGACACCTCATGCATCCTGGGGCTTTCTATTTCGTCAGCAGACTTTTGTGCATAATATTTTGTTTGGCATGAGGGAGTCAGAGTACCCATGTTATTCTTAGTTTAAAAATAAGGAAGCCAAAGTTTATGGAAGTCCAGTGACTTATGTGAAGAGCGTTCACCGGTAAGGGAAGAACAGGTAATTACAGCGGGGTGAGTGTCAAAGATGACGGCTGCATCCCATCTCTCCCCGGAGAGCATCACACAGCACACAGGGGAGAATGCAGACCCCCGAGATTTCTGTATGGAATTATCCGGTCATCGTTACTCACCTTAGGAATGGGAGAAATCATTTCTCTGGAGTTATTATTGATTATAAAATTAGTGTGAAACTTAAAGTATAGATATTTACAAAACCTTAGATTTTTAAAGAAAACTTAGAAAATATAGAAAAAATGAAGAGAAAACAAATATCAAAAGTACCCACAACTCAGAGATAAACAGTAACATTTCTAGGGTTTTATCCACATATGTGTGTGTGAGTGTGTGTGTGTACACAGTTGTATCACATTATGTGGACCATTTATATCAAATATTTTCAATTTAACATGGTGTCTCAGCAGGGTGCCTCTATTTGTCAGCTAGGGCTGCTGTAAAAAAGTAGCATGAGCTGGGTGGCTTAAACGGCAGGAATTTATTCTCCCACAGTTCTAGAGGCTAAATATTTGAAATCAAAGTGTCAGCAGGATGCGTTCCTTCTGAAGGCTGTGAAAGAGAATCTCTTCCATGTCTCTCCCCTAGCTTCCAGGGGTTCGCCAGCAATCTTAGGCATTTCTTTGCTTGTGGCAGCATAATTCTGATTATCCCATGACTTTCTCCCTGTGTGCAAATTTCTCCCTTTTTTTATAAAGACAACAGTCATGTTGGATTAGGGACACACCCTACTCCAGTGTGGCCTCATCATAACTAATTGTAAGTGCAAGGACCTTATTTCTAAATAAGTTCACATTTTGAGGTACTAGGGATTAATACTTCAACATACAAATTTCGGGGGAGACACAATTTAACTCCTACAGCCTTGACCCCGTGACATTGAAGCATCTTTGGAACATTTATTTTTATTGGGAACAAGATATTTCATTGTACAGATAAAGCATCATTTGTATAATCAACACTGCTGTGAACCTTTTTTCATAATTCTTAAGGGGGTCTCTCCCACTCCTACATGAATGGGTCCATCGTTGCTATCAAACTAAAACTTAATGACCAAAACTCCCGAGAAATACAAGTAATAAAACTGCCCTCAGTCTAGTTCCTATTACATATACAGAAGAATTCTCTGGTTAAAACAGTGGTCTTCAAAGTTGGATGCCATAAGACAATATTTGGGGATATGGAAAAAAGACATGAGAATGATTACTCCAATTGTCTTATAGAAAAATTCAAGGCCTATTTTTGCAAACATCATAATATTCATAATGTAAAACTAAAGTAGCACATATAGATAGTTTATAAATAAGGAAATATTTATATATTGTGGATATTTTCTTAAAAATCTTTTCCTGATGAGGGCTATAAATTTAAAATGTTTGGAGATCACTAGTCTTGAATCTTCAGCCAAGTACATTTTCCCTAAAATTTATTTTATTTTACTTTAGTAAGAATACTTAACATGAGATCTCCTCTCTTAAAATTGTGCAATGCATTATTGTTGACTATAGGTACAATGTTGTGCAGTAGATCTCTAGAGCTTATTCAATTTGTTTGACTGAAACTTTATGACTTACAATTATTTTTATTTAGTTTAAAGGCAGTTTCTCATTAAGTTGCCCAGGCTGGTCTCAAACTCCTGGGCTCAAGCAATCCTCCTGCCTCGGCCTCCCAAAGTGCTGGGATAGCAGACTTGAGCCCCCATGCCTGGCCTGAACTGCATTCTTAATAGCTCGACTGTCACTGACCACAGGACTTAGTCACATATGCACTTACTGGGTCATTACTTCTGCAGCTAACCTTAGGTCTTTATTCTGACCAGGAATTCAGTCCCTTGATTCTTGTCCACATGGCTTGCCTTGGGTCTATCTTGGGTTCAGAGGCAAACACATAATTAAACAAATAAATTGGTGGCTGGTGGTCCTGGAGAGCCAAAGATGCCAGATAAGGAAGGTTCAGGGTATGGAATGGAGGTGACTGCTGCCCTCTTCCCCATTTGGATCTCCGACAACCATCTCCACCAGGAAGGTGGAGAAAAGGACCCATATCCAATCAAATCACAGCCTTCCCTAACAGTTTTACTGTTTCCCATTTTGTACCCTCAGGTGTTTGCCACCTAGTCATACCTGACCACTAGGCAGGCAGACACCCAACTGCTGACAGTAGGGGGCAGATATTTGTCTTGGTTTCTCTTTCTGCTTTTACAACTGGAAAGTATCTGCTACTTGCATTCCATGACAAGGTGTGAAACAGCATGTCTGCTCTGCAAGAGACAATATTCAAAATTCATCTTTTAAAGCCAGGAGCCTGAAAAAATGCTAAAGAAAAATGGATGGAAGCCTAGTTTCCTGACTAGTGAAAAACAAACTGTTTGTCAATCTTTTTAAGCTGGTAGAAAAGCAAGTTTTGAACCCCACGTTGCAAGCAAAACAAAAAACAACAAAAAAAAGGAGGAATAAGTTTGACTTTTTTTTTTTTTTTAAATGAGACAAATCTTACTCTGTCGTTGCCCAGGCTAGAGTGCAGTGGCACAATCATAGCTCACTGTAGCCTTGAAATCCTGGGCTCACACTATCTTCCCACTCCTCCATCCCCAGTAGCTGGGACTATAGGCTCATACCACTATGCCTGGCTACTTTTTTATTTTTTAAGGTTTTTTTTTTTTTTTTTTTGTAAAGATGGAGTCTCGCTATGTTGCCCAGGCTGGACTTGAACTCCTGTACTCAAGCCATCCTCCCGCCTCTGCCTCTTGAAGTGCTGGGATTACAGGTATGAGCCTAGTTTGACTTCTTAAATGTAAATTGATATTCAGGAGTTGCCTCTGGCCAAATCCTTTTCTCATTGTCTGGTGTATCATTTTGGAATTCCTTTGGCTTATTGTTCTCTATGGTTCTGGAGTGAAGTCTATGGAAAGCCTTAAACATTTTGGGTTCTGTCACTTGTGTTCCTACGTATTCACAGGAGAAAAAAAAGTGATCTTTTTATAGAACATAGTAAAGTTATTCTCCTACTTAGAAGCAGGCTTTATTTTGGAAGTCTGTATATAAGTTGTTTAGGGCTCAGAATACATCATCTCCTTGATGTCCAGTCTGAATAACAAAGTTCTCAAACCTTAGCATGTAGAAGAATCATTTCATGGTGCTTGCTTGTTTAAAAAGAAGATCCCTTGGCCTCACCCAGAAATGTAGCTCTGCAAAGAATCTATGAATCTGCATTTTCAAATAAAGCCCCAGGTAATGCAGACACATTGGGAAATGTGCTATACAGGCAAGTTCGACCCGCAGTTAACTGATATACCAAATATTTTGGATGAAAAACAGTAAAGGTTCTTATTTGGGAGAAAATAATATTTAACACATATTTACAAAACTTATCTAGAATGTTGATGTACAATGAAAAGCAGATTGTGTGTGTGTATGTGGTGTGTGTGTGTGTGTGTGTGTTTGAGACAGGCTCTCACTTTGGTTGCCCGGGCTGAAGTGGGTGCAGTGGTGCAATCTCAGCTCATTGCAGCCCTGACCTCCCAGATTCAAATGATCCTCGCGCCTTAGCCTCCTAAGTGGCTAGAACTACAGGCATGTGCCACCACACCTGGCTAATTTTTTGTATTTTTAATAGAGACAGGGTTTCACCATGTTGTCCAGGCTAATTTCAAACTCCTAGAATCAAACAATCCGTCCACCTTAGCCTCCCAAAGTGCTGGGATTACAGGTGTGAGTCACCGTGGCTGGCCTTGAAAAGCAGATTTAATTAGAGTAGGATAAAGAAATCCATGTATCCCTTCAACAAATATCACCTGGGCTCCCACTAGGAGACAGACACTGATTAGATAGGATGGCACAATAATTGGATGCCATTCCTCTTAAATGTTGATCATCAGTAGGGGAGGTAGATATTCATCAAATAATTATGCTAAATGAATAATCACAAATCGAGGTAAGTGCTCTGAAGGAAAAGTATGACTTTCTCTAAACATGTATGACAGAGGAACCTGAGGTAGACCAGGGCTGGGGTGGGCAGTGAGAGAAAACTTTCCTGAAGAAGTGAAACTCAGAGGGAGACCTGAAGTGAGTTGTCTCAGTGATGCATATCTAAGGGTATTGCATGTACAAAGGTCTAAACAGGCAAGGTGCTTCTTTTACTGGGAAATGGGAAGAGGTCAATGTGGCTGTGGCAAAGAAGTTTCAGGGGCAGGTAGAGAAAAGACTAGAAAGGGAGTCAGGACTCTCCCTACCATTGTGTAATGACGTTGTTCTTTAGCCTAAAAGCAGTGGAGTAACAATCGTTTGTGTGTGTGTGTGTGCGTGTGTGTGTGTGATCACTCTGGTAGCTATGTGGACAGATTTTGGCAGGGTGGCCAAAGTCGAGGCAGATAAACAGTTTGGAAGCTTTAGCAGTGGTGTGAATGAGTGTTGATGGCAGCTTGGGCTAGGATACAGTAGTAGAAATCATGAAAAGAAAACAGATTCTAAAGATAATGTGGAGGTTGCTCATGGATTGGATGTAGGCAGTGGGTATCTCAGATGATTTTCTGAGTTTCTGGCATGTGCAGCTAGATGAATGGTTATGCCTGTAACTAAATAAGATACGGTGCAAAGGGTCATGTACTAACAGGAAGATTGTGAGTTTGTTCTTAGACATGTTGAATTTGAGATACTAAAATAGAGATGTGTAGTTAAGCAGTTGGAAAACACATCCAGAACTTACCAAGATAGTTTGAATAGAAGGTACAAATTAGAGTACTCAATGTCTGGAGTATTACTGAAACTTCAGGTGTGAATGATACTGAGGAATGAGAGTTTGGAGAGAGAAAAGAGGGGAGGAGACAAGGAGAGGGAAGGAGAGAAGGAGAGGAGAGGGAAGAAGGGGAGAAGGAGAGGAGAGGGAGGAAGGAGAGGAGAGGGAAGGAGAGGGGAGAAGAGGGGGAGAGGAGAGGGAAGGAGAGGGGAGAAGAGGGGGAGAGGAGAGGGAAGATAGGAGAGAAGGAGATGGGAGGAGAAGAGAGATGAGTGGAGGGGAGGGGAGTAGAGGAGGGGAGTGGAGGGGGGAAAGAAGAGGAGAGAAGGGAGAAGGAGTGGAGACGGGGAGAGAAGAGCAGAAAATACAAGGGGAGGAGAGAAATAGGAGAGGCAAGAAGGGGAGGAGTGGAGAGAAACAGAGGAGAGAAGGAGAAGAGAGGCAAGAAGGGGAGGAATGGAGAGAAGGAGAGAAGGGGAAGGGGAGAGGAAGAAAAAGGTTCTGAGACAAATCCTTGGGGAACTCTAAAATTTATGCCAAATAAAAGTAAGATGAGCTGAGTGAGTCTGAAAAAAAAGTAGCCAGAGGGGTTTTAAAAAATCAAAAATACATAAATAACCCAGGAGATTGTGGTGTCATAGAAGTTGTGGGAAGGAGCAGTTCAAGAAAGTAGTCATTGCTGTTGAATACTATTGAAGGAATTGAGTAAGACAATGAATAAAAAAAGTCCTCTGATTTGTGGAAGCAGACATCACTGCTGAACCTTGCAAAAGCTGTTTCTGTGGGCTTGATGGGAATAGAAACCAGATTGGAGTGCAGGAAGTGAGTGAAGGTGAGAAAATGGAATAATTCCCTAGTTGATTTCTGGGCTTGCCAAAGGTTAATGGGACTGGTTTTGTTTGTTGTTTAATTTCTCTTTAAAGTGTATTGCTTTCCTTTCCCTTGATGTCTCAGCAACAGTACTTCTATGCTTATTAGCTACTTGTATTAGTCCATTTTCACGCTGCTGATAAAGACATACCTGAGACTAGGAAGTAAAAGAGGTTTAATTGGACTTACAGTTCCACATGTCTGAAGAGGTCTCAGAATCATGACAGGAGACAAAAGGAACTTCTTACATGGTGGTGGCAAGATAAAATGAGGCAGAAGCAAAAGTGGAAACCCCTGATAAACTCATCAGATTTCATGAGACTTATTCACTATCACGAGAGGAGCATGGGAAATACCCACCCTCATGATTCAGTTACCTCCTCTGGGTCCCTCCTGCAACATGTAGGAATTCTGAGAGATACAATTCAAGCTGAGATTTGGGTGGAGACATAGCCAAACCATATCACCACCATTAGTCTTACCTATTAACTTTCAAAGAAAATAAATAAAGGAGAAAAAGAGCTAGAAAAGAATGTTCAAACAAACAACAACTGAAACAACTTCCCCAAAAGACTGGACAAGAGTTAGAAGCGTAATAACGAAGGGGATTCACAAAGATATGTCTACAGATAGCAATGATTAAAAAAATAACAGGGTACCATATTAAGGAAATATTGGGGCACTCCTATGTGCGAGGCATTTTGTAAAGGACATTAAATATCATAACTCGTTCAATCCCTTCAACAGCTCTAGGAGATGGTTATTACAATCCCTATTCTGTAGATTGAAGAAACTGGGACTTGGAGTGACAGGCTGAGTTGAATTGGCCAAGGTCATCTAGACAAATCATGGTGAAGCTGGTGGTTTGAATCTTTGATCTTTATTGCTAAGTGAGTATGAGCTTGGCAAGTTGGAGCAAGTGAGTTCAGAGTAGTGGAAAACACAGAAAAAGCAGGTGACATGAGATGGGCCAGATCTCACTGAGGTGGCACGAATGGTGTTATGGGAGAGATGAGCAAATATCTGGTTGGAGAATGAGGAAGGAAATAATTCAGCTCTTCTATTGTATGAAAAACTTGGCTGTATCTGAGGGATTGTTTCTGGCTTCTCTGGCACTGCATTTTAAGAGGGGGTAATCTTATGTTCAGATTAAGGTTAAAAAAATTAAAGTTTTATATGAAAAATGGTGGGGGGAATTAGGGATGAGTCACTTGGTAGAGAGATGATGAAGGGGACCTGATAGCCATTGTCAAATCTTTGAAGGAGTACCCTGTGAAAAAGGAAGAAATAGGACTAATGGGCAGAAACTTCAGGAAGATACATTTTGCCTCAATATAAATAAGTACTTCCTCACAAAGCCTTCTGAAGTTGTAACGGGCTGCCTGAAGGAGCCCCTGCCCCTACACCCCCTTTCAGAGCTCCTCAGCCTTGGAGGTGTTCAAGTTGGATGAGCACTTGATAAGGGATAAATGGTAACTGAGTGATTGATATGTAAGTTGCAGAGAGTATTTAAGCATATGGATGAGGCCTCATAAAATGAGCACTCAAAATAGGTCTATTAAACAGATGCATAAATCAATGGAGCTGGAAACAATATACAAGGAGACCCTTATAAGCCTCCAATTCTTGGAAAATCAGAGTCATGTTTCAGTGAGTGGGAGGAGGGATGGTTTTGGATCCAAGTATGTCATTGGCAAGTGGGTAGGCCAGAGTAGGGACACTGGGCTTGGGATAGGGAAGCATGGTGACCAGAAGAGTGTGAGGTGTGAGGATGGGCGTGGAAGACAGCCCTACAAACTGTCAGCCTCTGTTTTATCTTGAATCGCCCCAAACTCTTGGTAGTGTAATTACCGTAAGAACATCAGGGAAATACTCGCATCTTAATCTCCAAAGAAAATTACTATCAAAGGATGGGAGACAGAAAACCTCCAGTAAACAGCCACTTGGGGACAGTCAAACATGCATTCTGGCAAGTGACATTCATATTGAAGAAAACTAAATTTTGTTAACTCTGATATTTGGAAGGATTTTGTTGTCTAGGTTTTAATGAAGAATCGGGGAATCAAAGTGTATCCTTAATGTCAGCCATCCCACCTATGATCTTTAGTTCAGTGTGTCTTTCAACTTTTCCCTCCAGCTCCCTTTCAAACTATTCCAGGGCTCCAGGGGAGTTTATAAATTCTGATATTGTTGATTAAGAGTAGTGTTATAAAAGCCTTCTTCAAAAAATGTGATGGCTACTGGAGGAATAATTGTTCTGAATTGTCAAAATATGTCAGCACAACTTGCTATAATATGTTTCGGGCTGCGAAGCTGGTGGGTCAACTCTCACCACATTGGATGGGTTCCCTTTTCTTCCCATGTATTTTGTTCAACATTAAATTGTCATAGTGACAGAATACCAGCATTGCCAAATGTATTGTTCATAGCTGGAAAAAAAAAAGCATGAACTACGTGGCAATAAAGCAAACCATGGAAACAGTATACCGCCACATATTCAGAACAAACATTCAAACATAACAAATCAGTCTACTTGCAGGATATAAATTCTTGCAGAGTTGGCTATAATAAATGCAGAATTATTAGTAGCTGCTTTTATAAAATTCAAGAGTAAAAACAAAGAGATACTAAATTAAGCAAGAAGTCCTTTGGATTTTATCATTCTAAGAAGGAAAGAACAGCTCCCAAACCGGTGTGAAGATGAAACTAAATAGAAATAATTAGGTCTTCTTTATCAGAGTTTTCCCTGGGAGCTAAGGGAAATCTCCATGAATTTGAGTCCAATTGCCCAATTCTCATGCACTCTCCCGAAGCGGGAGTCAGCTGACAGGGAGGCTTTGCTGGCTCTCCTTCATCCCTCATTCCAGATGTTGCCAGGAGTTATTCCCAACTACAGTTACTTAATCAGAGAACAATGATCATAGAAGCTGAAAAGACCTTGTAAGATCACATAGTCCAACTTCTTCATCTTATCTATTAGGAAAAAATGGTGCTCAGAAAGATGCAGGAAAATGAAATCAGTATCTTGAAGAGATAGCTCTACCCCCTTGTTTATTGCAACATTTTTCACAACAGCCAAGATATGGAAACAATCTAAATGTACATTAGTGGACAAATGTATAAAGAAATTTTGGCTTATGTATATATGATAGAATACTATTCGCCTTTAAAAAGAAGGAAATACTGTCATTTGTGACAATGTGGATGAACCTGGTGGACTCATGTTATGTGAAATAAGTCAGGGACAGAATGACACATACTACATGATTTCACTTATATGTGGAATCTAAAAAACGTCAAATTCATAGAAACAGAGTAGAAGGTAGTTGTCAGGGGCTGAGGGATGGGGAAAATGGAGATTTGTTGATCAAAGAGTATAAACTTTCAGTTATACCATGTACAAATTCTGGGAATCTAATGTACAGCATGGGTAGTGATGGATGTGTTCATTAACTTGACTGTAACAATCATTACACAATGTGTACATAAATCATTATGTATACCTTTAATATATACAGTCTTTGTTAATTAAAATTTTTAAAATAATAAATAAAAATCAAAAGTAAAGATTTCCTGCCCACACAGGAAACCAGTGTCATCAACACAGGTAAGGACTAACCCTTGTCATGCTAGGGTCAAGGTAAGGTACTTTAAATACCTTAGGTAATTTAAGCACCCCAACAATCTGAGGAGGTAGATATTAATATGTCTTCATGTTACAGATAAGGAGAGTTTGAACTGCTTGTTCCAGGTGAAAGCCAGGAAGTGCCTGAGTAAAGACTCAAACCCAAGCAGTCTGTGATGGAAAAAGTCATGGGTTTTTCAAAAAAGATACATTTATATTACAATTCATGACTAGAAAAAAAGCATACACTGCATGGCAATAAAGCAAACCATGCATCAGCATTTACCAGCTGTGAGACTTTGGACAGTTTCCTAAATCTCTCAAAGCCTCAGACTCCTCATGTATCAAAGAGAACAATAACCTCTATGTAGGATTGTTGTAAAGACTCATTGAGGTTATATATGTCTTAACATAGTGTCTGGTACTTAGTAAATGCTCAGTAAACAGTAGCTAATATTAGTATCAATTTTTATTCTTATTTTTATGTCTTAGGTCTCTAGAGTCTCATCTATAAAAGAGGATGATAATAACTTCTACCTATGATTGTTGTAAAGACTAATTGAGGTTATATATGTCTTAGCATAATGCCTGGTACTTAGCAAGTGCTCAGAAAACAATAGTAGTTAATATTAGTATCATTTATTATTATTATTTTATATCTCAGCTCTCCAGAGTCTGAGACTTTCCATTAAACTGTTTATCTTATCAAAAACCTTCCAAACACTTCTATAAATGAAATGCGTATGAAATCTTGAACTATATTTTTTAGTACTAGAGCTGTGTTGGGGTAAAAAAGCATAGCCTCTCCAACAAAAGTAACTTTTAAAAGTTTTAGGCTTCTCCTTTTTTGTTTTTTATTTTAAAATATTAAGGTATATATAGTTTCTATACTTCTTCAATTCACTTTATCCCTGTCTTACTCTCCAGCCATTCCTGAAAGCAGCTCTTCTTGGTGACTCCCTCCTCAATATCTCCCCCTCATTTCCTTGATATACATATTATTTTGTATTATCTAAGGTCATCTTACATAAAAATTTAAATATATGATCATTAAATTTTAGAGTCTACAATTTTCTTAGAAATCATATTGTCCAATAATTGTTGGGGGAGGCTGTGAGTTGAGGAATTGTGAGTGAAGATTTATAATTTTAAATTCTACTCCAAATAACTGGCACCATTCCAGGATGACAGCATGATTTATCCTATATTCCATTTTTTTCAACCTTCTCTGAATAGCCAATATTTTGTCTCTACCAGTTCATCAAGGCCAACAGATGTCTAGATTTAGAAATGTTAGTCCAGTTATTGACCTATGGGAAATAACAGTAAGACTCATGTGGATGTAAAATTCTACATTATAAATGATTTCCAGGTAAGGTAAAATGGATTAAAAGTACCTACCTTTTTTTTCTACAGTCAATTGTTCTAACATTTAGATGACTTACTATTCCTATAAATTATGACTCTCATTAAGGTTGTGACCATATCCAAAGTTATTCCAAAATAGGTAAGTCTCTATCATGGGAGCTCTTTGCTGAGGTTATGATAGAAGCTGGTTTAAGAGCTTAGAAGTAGAGATAGAGGATATGTGTGTGTGTTGGGCCGGGGTATGATTGTTAAAATAATACCTAGAAAGTGACTTTAGATCTGACATCTCATAAGAATAGGGATAATTTATTATGCGTAATTACTCTAATACTCCTTTTAGCTCTATAATTAGATGATATTGATGATCAGTTGCTTTATACTTCTTACGCAGAAGAGTGTGCCAACCACTCTTTCTTTATCAGTGGTTTAAATAGAGAAAAGCCGTCATAATGTGGAATTGACAGTAGATCATGTTTTTTTCTTCCAAGATGTAAAGCTCTAATTCATTCATTCACTCATTCATTCATTCATTCATCCATTCAACAAATATTTGTTGAACACACACTGTGATCCACCAAGAAAGATGATTGGGAAAGATCAGACTTGCAGGCATGGCCTAAAAAAGAAGAATTTTCCTCTGTGTCATGCCTTATGTGAACAGGAGCATTATGGTCTTGTTAACAAGCTATCCTTTTCAAAAGAGCTAGGTGGCTGAACATGAACCTGTTCTGTGAGCAGAAGCTGAGACAGTCTGGGGAAGTGGGCAGGTGGCTGGAGGTGTGGGAAGAGGAAGATCACAGGCTGCATCAATGCGAGCCTGGACTTTCCTAAAAAGAGGGAAGTACTGGCCCATGGATGAAACACACAGGTCCTATTGACCTGGGCAAGTGAAAGCACATATTGGTATGAAGGACTCAAGAGGGTGAGGATACAGAAAATAAAATTTAAGGTGGAAAAGTGTAAATGAATATGATCAGATTAGAATAAAATAGTCACTTTTAATATTCAATAGGAAAATATTATGTAATAAAAAGGATGTAAAATTATATTCATTGTCTTATTAATGTAGATACAAAATACAGGTCAGAAAAAAATAATTGCAAGTAGTATAAAGTATATGATTCCAAAAAATAAGAAAAAATGAATGTCTATATGTAAAGACCATAACATGTTATATTAGTGGTTTTCATTGGGGAATGAGATTATGGGTGAATTAATTTCTTCTTTGTGCGTATTTGTATTTCCTATAACACACATATATTGTTTGTATTTTTGGAAAAATGTTTCTCAATAGTGGAACCTGAAAAACAAAAATTTTGCCAGTGACTCTAAACTAAAAGTAGAAAGCTGTTTATAATTGTTAAAATTTGGCCACTAAAGATGAGTTATTTTGGTTTCACAGACATTTGTAGAACAGGGTGTTCAGCCTCTTGTAAGTCAGACCTGCTGACTTTGTGCTTACCACACTGGTGTCTGCTGTGGGGATGAAGAAAATCAAAGCTGAAAAAGATTTTAATTTCTCCGGTTTTGTCAGACCTAGGCAAGAGGCAGAGTGGGCAGGGGACTGGCATGGTTGTCAGCAGCTTCTCTGGGTTTTCTCCAGCTCCTACTCTGTGGCCCCGGATCTCTTGCAACATCCTTGGTACCCAGCTAGACCATGCTTCCTCTCTTCATGCTGTGCTGAGCACAGGCAACAAGGAAAGCTAATCCTATAGAGAAGGCAGAACATGTGTTATTGAAGAAGACTCAAGACCTCCAATGGCGTGACCATCTCAAGCCATTGTAGCCTCCTGTTTACGGAGGGACTTCTCTGAGCCAGAAACTTTCTATACCTTAGCATAAGGCATCATTGTAGTGTAGACACATTTATCTTTGTAGTCATAATCCTAAGTGATCAAGAAAATTTAAAATGCTGTTAATAATATCAGCCAATTTACTGAAAACATCCCATTTGTCAGAATAATTATTAGGACTTCAAATATACATTTATATAACCTTTTATTAGTTAAGGTATGCATGCATTTACTGTTTAAGAAGGTAGGAAGCCTTGTAATGTTTTTACATAATTGCCACTCAAAACTTTTTTTTCACTTTGTGATTTAAGAGTGAACCCTCTCAGCCACTTGCAATAGCAATAAAAATGAAGGTCCTTTCCTCACTCTCCTTCCCTCATCATCATTTTGTGCTGATGAAGAGAGCCTTAGACTAAGGTTGGAGAGGTGAGATGAAAGGAGATGCTGTCTCATTTTTTTCCAAGCGGAGAGATCCTTCCCACCAACCTAAGCATCCAAGGACTATGATTGTGTCCACCCATTCCTTTTCCTTTCCTGTTCCTGGTTCCCCCTGGAAACAGCCATGGTCCCTGTGGCTGGAGCGAGGAGTTCCAGGGGCTGAGGGAGGGCCGCTTTCCCGGCCTTCACCTGCACTTCGTGTCAGCTCACATTTATCCTGTTCTGACCCCACACTTTCATCTTCCGCCTCTCTTATCTCCTCACCCTCCTTGTCCTCATCCTCCGGAGTCCTTTCACTGCTCCCCAATCTCCTGTCCACTCTGCCAAAGCAAGGCATTTTGATCGGGCTTCTTTTAATCTTGTGGTCAACAGGTAACACACTAACGTTTAATTACTCTTTTTTCCTTCAGGTGTCCTCACATTTACCCACCCCTGTTTCATCAACTCAGTTCTGACCACCTTGCATTCTGTCTTCCTTTTCCTACAAGGGCTCAATACCAGCCGTCGGCATTACCCTTGGAGGGTATGTTGAATGTATTTCCTCCCCTGTCGCTGCTTCGGTTTGAACCGTTCAAATCTGTTACGAAAACCATTACCAGGCTCTTCCATTGTCCTTTATTTCCTCCAACCCTACTTCCCTTCTATTCTCCCTTCTTCTGCCAAAGCTTTCTTGTAAAAACAACTGCTCGAGCTATTCATCCCCCAAGCACCTGATACTTCTTGGTCCTCTATAGAATAGTCCCAATTTCTATGCATGAGCTCGAGTCATATTCCCAATCTCCGCATCAACGCCAGCCCCTCTCCATAGACTAGGCGCTATGCACTCTGGGTTCAGCCAGAATAGATGTGCCTAGTCCAGGATGAACATACTCCGTGCCTCTGCACCTTTGCTTATGCTGTTCCCTATGCCTGGAATCATCTCTTGTCCTTTCTAGCTTGAAGAAACAAACCCTTTAGATATTTCAAGCGTCAGCTCAGTTGTTACTTCCTTGTGAAACCATAAACTTAATCGCAAAATTTGTCAAGTCTCTCTTTGCTCTCAGAGCACTTCATCCATATCTCTGGTGTAGCTTTTCTCATTATTGCGTAGTACATTTGTGGTCCTCATCTGTGAAATGGGAATAAACGTAGTATTGACCTTATAGGGGTGTTGTGAGGATGAAATGAGTTATTGCCAGCAGGAGACCAGGGCCAAGTGCCTAGTTTGTTATGCCACGTGTTAGTCATTGTCATTAGCATTGTCCTTTATCCTCACTGAGGCTGTGAGAGCCACAAAAATAGAGGCAGGTCTTATTCACTGTGTATCCCCAGGTCTCAGCCCAGCAGCTGCAAATGAAATTGAACTGCAGTATTTAATTCCCTCACTGCACTACCTCATGCACAGAAATGTTTGAGGAAACAAAAACAGGTTGAATTTCAGGAGACTTTTTCCTGCTACAGAAAAGCATTTTTGCAGGTGGTTGGGTGGAAGTAAAGCCAAGTAACTTGGAGAAACCCTAGAATGCTGTAACACCAACACCATTTAGCTGGACCCTTGCAGTTTGTTGTCAGATAAGACATCCCCGAAGAGGCACTGAGACCCTTGGGGACCTGTGCTTAGAAGGTGCCTCGTGTTTGTAGCTGTGTCCAATTTCAGTGTCTGGAAGAAGGCAGAGGAGCTTCCAGCCAGATGGAGTATCTGTTCCCTGGCTGGCGGGCAGCTTGTGTTCTTCACACAGATGGGAAAGCCAGGGAGAAGCAGAGATAGATGAGCCCTCAACCCAATGAGCTTACGCCATGGGGATTTGTCAGAGTGCTTTGTAGTGACTTTCCTAGGGGCAAAGAAGTAAAAATTAAGATAACTCTCGCTATTGGTTTCTATTCATTCTATCATTGCAAACCAAATAAAATTAAGACCCCTTAGCTGTGTGTTAAGTTCTCCATTCACATACCCTTGGTTGCAGCCACCCTGTTTCCTAGGCTGGTACTTCCCTGTCTCCATGTCTCAGCCCCCTTGAAATACCTTACTGCCCATCTGCATGTGTCTATAGCTTACTGATCTTTCAAGGCAATCCAAAATTAATCTCCCTTTTCCAGATACGCCAGGTCTTAGGACTCTGGCCACATCTACAGTCCTTTCTACAGAGATTCCCACCTATAACTCTACTTCTGAGGGAAGTAGTGCAAATGGTCACATGTTGTAACTCCCCAGCCTTGTAATCTGTGCCCCCCTTCTTCCTCTGCCACTGCTAACTGGGCTGGCCCTGGAGCATGGACCAGCAGATTCTGAGGTGAGCAGAAGACAGCTTTGCCCACTAGGGATCTGGCTACACTGGACCAATCATATTCCCTCTTGGGCAGCTTTAATGTGAGCTAAAGGAGGAACTGCAAGTTTGTAGAAGGCAGGAAAAGAGGCCATGAGGCCATAGGTCTTTGAGAAGTTTTCAGCAAGCAAAAGCCATAATTAAGCAACACACACAAGATATGTTCAGTGTAGGGTGAGTTAGTTAGTTGGCAGTGGTAGGAGCGGTGGGTGTGCATGGTAGGAGCCAGGACTACAAGGATGATTATCTTGTGCTCATAGACCCTTCCTCTTCCCAACCTGCTTTCCTGAACCCTGGGTTCCATTGAAGACCAGCTACATAATTTGCAGGGCCCAGTGAAAAATGAAAATGGGAGGTTCTTTGTTCAAAAATTAAGAATTTCAAAAATGGCAGCCTTACTTGAAGTGAACCAAGTGTGTTTCTGTTCCTTATAACTGTAATCATTTGACTAACACAGTCCTCCATTAAGTCTTGATCCCTTTCCTTTGTAAATAGTTTGACTTTGAAGTAGGGACAACTTGTGGTTTCTTTTTAACTCCCATGGTAATTTACTTTTAACTTTGAGAACTTAGCACTTTATTAGAGCCCAGGAGTTAGTGAGACTCATGTCTCACCTTCCCATCTGGAAGCTAAATTATTTAAAAAGCAGGTCTATGTCTGATTTATCTTTGTTAGCCCCACTATCTTCTTATCCAGCTCATGTTGTTATAACAACTAAGTAGCAAAGGGATCATCTCTCCTCTGTTGACTTGGTTTACCAATAGTAATTAGCTACGTGACTGAGGATAAGACCAAACTGCCCCATTCTTGGGATAATCCCTTGCATAAAATATGCCCCTGGTGTTCTTAGGATTATAACAGTAGGGCATGTTCCCCCTTCACCCTTATAAGACAGAAATAACATACTAATGATCACAGAATCACCACTCGTAGACATTGGCTTCAATAATTACAGAAAGAGGCTTTTTGAGCTCTCAAGTCAGTAATGTAGGCTTATAGTTTATATCACATTTATAAATATGTATCAGGAACTGTGCTAAATACTTTGCACCAGGAAATAATAAACTTTATGCAACAGAACCGTGCTAAATACTTTGTCCACATTATCTTCCTTAACTTGATTCTCACCACAAACACAATAGAGGAGTTTCTGTTTTGTCCACTGGGCAATAGGAAGAACTAAGGCTTACCTTACATTGACCAGGGGCACCACCACATTACTTGATACCAAAATCCATACTCAGCCTCTGCTTCCTGTTGTCTCATCACTGTGGGATTTCACCAAATCTAGACTGTGGCCCTAGGCAAAATTGTGTCTACTGCTCCCTCCCTCCCTTATCTGAGACCATTTATTCCAGCTTTTGGGGGATTACTACCTCTCCCACAGGTAGGCATTGCCAGCATGCTTCCCCATCACTTCTGTTAATCAAAGAGAAAAATTATCTGCTAAACACAATAGGGAGTTTAGCATTTGCATTTTTAAAAAGAGTCCAGAATCTATATTTAATCTGAAGCATGATGCTTCTAATGTTTTCTATAGCAAAAACCCTAAAGGGAGTGGAAGATGTTTGATCAGCCACTCCAAAAGGAAATCTTCTTCGAGTCTTACATTCTAATTTGTATAATCCACAACAATTTTGTTTTATTCTCCATATTCTGTTTATGTTGATGTTAAAATAACATACTATTTTAGATTACTTTATTAAATTTGATCGATGTGTAAATCTTATTATTTAGTTCTACATCCCTACCCACTGCAAATCTTATAGGAAAAATGGAACTCTTGGAACATGTGCCAGATTTATCCTGTGGATGCTTATATTCATTGGTTCATGTCTGAATCCCTCAACCCAAGAGGTTTAAAAGTCATAAATTAGAAAATTGTTAGAGGCAGAATTTGAGGATCAGAGAATGAATGGGTATTAGAGGGCAATGGTGAATCCCCAGTGGGTTTCAGCTCATACCTTGCTGGCCCATCTTCCTGACCATGCACCCAGGTGTCAGGGTGTCAGTTTCTAGAGTAGCATATAGAAAAGCAAGAATGAAATAGATACTAGTCCTGCTGTCTGGGCTGTTCAGTAGATGCTTGACAAATAGGTTGAAGTTGGGGTGTCATGCGTAAAAGACCACAATAACTGAAACATGCCTTAAAAAGGGATTCAAAACCATGATAGAATAGTAATATTCAACATCACTGGAGCACTAAAAATATACTAGACAATTGGCAAGTTTTTTTAAATTAGAAAACATGTTTTATTAATACATATGGAAGACTTTTGAGGTATTATTATCATCTGAATTTTATTTTTTTATTTTTTATTTTATTTTATTATTATTATACTTTAAGTTCTAGGGTACATGTACACAACGTGCATGTTTGTTACATATGTATACATGTGCCATGTTGGTGTGCTGCACCCATTAACTTGTCATTTAGCATTAGGTATATCTCCTAATGCTATCCCTCCCCACTCCCCCCACCCCACAACAGTCCCCAGTGTGTGATGTTCCCCTTCCTGTGTCCATGTGTTCTCATTGTTCAATTCCCACCTATGAGTGAGAACACTGAATCTTATAGATGAGAAAAGTGTGACTCAGAGAGATAAAATAGCTTGCCCAAGGTCATATGCTGATAGCTGATAAATTACTTGGCAATATTTTTGATTGTCTACTCAATTGCCATTCCCTCCCTCCTTGCTAATAAAGCCATGATTGGGTTAATCCTCTTCTAAGAAGCCTTATCTTTTAAAAGAGCCTGAGTCCTTTTCCAGCTCCATTGGGGGCGAGAGGGATGTGAACCTTAATTGGTTGAAGCCACTTATGGTCATCTCATTACCCTTGTCAAATGACTGCGCTAGACATGGGCAAAGAGAGGTGAGTAGAAGTCAGCTGGAAGGCTTAGGGATGGGAAAGTTTTCCTTGTTCTTCAAAAAGGGGCACAAAGGAAGAATGTTTATTTTTATGCTTCTGGGCATTGTCATCCAAATACGGAATTTAAGACCTGTGGCACCCATTGTAAAGGATCCAGATAAAAACTTCCCTCAGAGAAGATTTATCCTGTCTTCTGCTCAGGAGATACAGGGATAACTGATCCCATTAAACCAATCAGTGACTAGAAAGAGTTGAGCTTGTTGCCGTTCTTGAAAGGCTGTGCCTACCTCTGATTCTATTGCGTTCCTGAAGTATAGTTTTCAAGGTCTTTTGACTGTGAGACTGGTGTGTTTCACTGGAGCACCTTCCTCTGGAAGTCTTGAACTCTAATGTTCATCCGCATTACTGTGAGACTGCAGAAAACCCTGCCCAACTTTTCAGAGATTTTCTTCTTAGATGTTTAGCCTAGTGTCCCAGCTTCAGAATTCTGTGAATGTCTTGGGGGAGAAAACAGTCCATGTGTTAGGCTCATTTCTCTACCCTTCTGATGTGGTTTGGCTGTGTCCCCACCCAAATCTCATCTTAAACTGTAGCTCTCATAATCCCCGTGTGTCATGGGAGGAACTCAGTGGGAGGTAATTGAATCATGAGGGTGGGATTTTCCCATGCTGTTCTTAAGATAGTGCACGAGTCTCATGAGATCTGATGGTTTTATCAAGGAGAGTTCCCCTGCACATACTCTCTTGCCTGCTGCCATGTGAGACATGACTTTGCTCTTCTTTCACCATCTGCCATGACTGTGAGGCCTCCTCAGCCATGTGGAACTGTGAGTCAATTAAACCTCTTTCCATTATAAATTTCCCAGTCTTGGGTATGTCTTTATTAGCAGTGTAAGAATGAACTAATACACCTTCCCTTCCTACTTGGACATCAGGCTCCCCGGCTTTAGTTTTGTCTGTCAGCCCCATGAGACCACCCAAATTCTCTCTGGATCTCTGTCCCCATCAGTGCTCAGCTTCTTGTCCTGAGCCCAGATTTGGCACATACCCCCAAGGACAAAAGCCTGCAGAGTCAGCACACTTTGCCACCATTATCCTTGTTCTGGAGTCCTGTGCCCTCTCATCCCTATTGCATCAGCAATCTTTAAACAGAGGATTTTTGAATTTTACCCAGTTCATTTAGTTTTTCTCAGTGGGAACACAGGTCAGCTGCAAACTACACCAAGTCTTACTCGGAAGTTAAAGGGACTCTGTTGTGTTTAAATTAAAGTAGATGATGTAAAATGACAAATATCTCAAATATCTTTTCTAATTTTTATTATAAAAATCTTCATTTACACAGAAGAGTTGAAAGAATAGTGAATCAATGTTACATACCCACAACCCACATTTTTAAAATTATTACCATTTTGCTATATTTGCTCTGTCATCTAACATTTGCTGAACCATCTCAAAATAATTTGCAAATATCACGATCCTTTTATCATAAATAATTGAGCCTGTATCTTCTAAAAATAAGAAAATTCCCTTTTGCCATAATACCATTACTGCACCTAAATTTAATAATTTTCTATCAAATACCTGATCCATAATTAAATTTTGTCTATTGTCCCAAAAATATCATCTCTACTAGTTTCTTCCAAGTAAGATAAAGTCATGCATTGATTTTTTTTCCGACCTGGCACTTTTTTTTAAAATGACATAGCAATTTTAAAATGCTAGACAATTGATTTAGGTTAAATATTTTGGGTAACGATACTACATAGATGATGCTACATAGCTCACATTGCATCATATTAGCAGGCACGTGTCTCATTGCTTCAATATTAGAGATGCTAATTTGATCACTAGGTGAAGGAGATGACAGTCAGATCTTTCCACTATAGAAATTATGTTTTCCCTTTGCCATTGCCAGGTCACCTGGCACAGAGCGAGTGTCCTGTTTCCCACCAACGTTTTACTTACTGGTTTTAGTATTTATTGTTAATCCTTGCCTCAATAAATTAGCTTATTGGAGATTGCAATGTGGGTAATTTTCTAATTCTCTCATTCCTCCTACACTCATTATCTAGCATTCTTCTCTATTAGAAAAAAAATTGTTTTAAAACTTCCACCTCATCAACTGAGGACAAACTGTAATGTCTCCTGAAAATGGAGGAGAAATTTTAGTTACTCTTTAATAACTAACTTTCTGAATAAGGGGATGATATGTCACCTTTAATGGTAGCAAATTAGTTTCCCCACCCCCCTTTGGAGTATAACCATGGACTTTTATTTATTTAATGTGTTCGATGAATTACAGTCATTATTCTTTTGATCTTTAAATTATTCCAGATATTACCAGTGATACCTCCTCTCAGCTGGCATGCCTGTGATAATTGAGGACTTCTGTGCTTTCTGGAACAATACAATGTTCTGTACTTGTACTTACTCTAGCCATTTCTCTAAGAAGCCTTGGTTCCTGTAACTGGAGAATAGTATATGAAAATCAAGATAATTGGACTATCAGTGCTTATTACTACCAGAATGACATTGCTTGAAACCCTTTCAATGGACAGAGACACTATATATATAGTATATGTCGTTTTGAAAATCATGAATTTTCATCGATATTTCTAATTAAAATTTAATATCACATTTTTTCTAAATTTCTTTGTATCTCTTCATTCCCACTGAAAATCTTGGTCCTTAATAATATGTTTCCTAGCTTTCTCTATCCTGCAAATACATAAGTTAATTCAAAATTATAGTGCTAATACCATTAAATCTTGGAACATATTCCACTAAAATGAACAGTGAAAAGTAAACTGAACTGAAGTAATTCTTTACCTTACCAATTTGTTACACTCTCAGGTTCCTTTTTTTAGTTTGTTTTCAGTTTGATAGTTTGGCTATTTTAAAGTTTTATTTTGCTTTTAATATGTAAATGCTTTAATAATCTCCTATTCACCCCACTGGTGAGGGACAGACTCCCACCGTAGGGTTATGGGGGTGGCTGATCACACACGATCTGACCCTGGGCAAAGGAGATTGGCAGCAGTTTATTAGTGATGTATACTCATGGCCTGGGGGAGCAGTCCACAGCACACCATGCAGGGCCACACAGGGAGGGTCACACAGGGATAGTACTCAGGAATAGAGTGAACAGCCAGGAGCTGTGGGAGGCAGGCTTTGTAGTACCAAGGGGGCAAAGTGCCCCGGGTTCCCATAGGAAGATGTGTGTTTGAATAATTCTGTGGACTGGTGGGGAACCAAAACCCTCTGCTCAGGAATAAGCAGGAACTGTGTCTGTCTCTTTCATAAGAAGGGTTGCTTGGCTAGAGGAACTTATCTGCAGAAGCAGAGTCAGGAGGGGAACTTACGGTGCAAGGCCCTCCTGATCTTATCAGATGTCATGGCAGCACATCATGGAGCTTTAAGTGAGGTCTTCTAGCACATGGACACGTTTGTGTGGTTCAAAACCATATACAAAAGAATCCCCAGAGAAGTACTGTTTCCATCCTTATTCCTCCCACTCTCTTTCTCACATAAGACAGCCTCTTTTGTTAGCTTCTGATTTATTTTTCTAGTGTTTCATTTGGAAAATAATAAGCAAATCAGCAAATCTTGCTCTCTACTATTTATCTGTTATCCACCTATCATTTTTTGCTTCCTTTGTAACACAGAAGAAGCATACTTACATACATCATTCTGCATCTTGCTGTTTTCAGCCAAATACTCCATATTAGTACATAGAGATTTTTTTCTTTTCTTTTTTTCTACAGCCAGGGAGTACACCATTGTGTGGAAATAGCTATAGTTTATTCAACCAGTTCTATATTAGTAGACGTTTGAGTTGTTTAGAATCTTTTGATATTACAAAAAGTACCACAATGAATAACATTGTGCATATGTTATTTTGTCTTTCTGGAGTTATATCTACCGAATAGAGTCTAAAAGTGGAATTGCTGAGTTGAAGGTTAAATTCTCACATAATTTTATTAGATTTTGCCAAATTCATCTTCATATGGAGTTTTCCACTCCGAACCACATGTATCCCTCTCTATTCCCTCAACAACAGAGTATATTGCCAAACTTTTGAATTCTTTGCCAATCTGAGAAATGTTTTATCAGTGAAGTTTTATTTATATTTCCCACCTGAATGAAGTTTGTGGATCTTTGGTTCATTTAATTGCTATTTACATTTATTTTTGTCAGAAGTATTCATTCAGGTCTTTTGCTCAACATTTTCATAGGCTTCCAGTCTTCCTCTAGATTTTTAAGAGCTCTTTATATTGTTGGGGAGAATAGTCATTTTTTTGTAGTGTAAATAGCAAGTATTTACTCCCAGTTGAACCTTTTTCTTTTCAATTTGATTATGATGTTTGTTGCTATGTAAAATATTTTTATTTTAATATATTTGATTTAATAATATTATTTTTATATTTTCCCCATTCCCAGTTAATAGATGAATTTATCTGTGTTTTCTTCAAGTACTGCATGGTTTCTATTTTTTTTTTTTTTTGCAGTTAGGTTGCTGATCTATTTGGAGTTTATCTTAGTGTATAGTGTAAAATATGGATTCTATTTTAAGTTTTTCCAAATCGTTTATCAGTTGTTTTGGTACTTGTTCTGAACACGGCTATTTTCCTAAGTGGCTTGACATGTCATCTTTATCAAATATTAAATTTCCACATGTACTTTTTAAAGCAATATTTATTGAGTTTAGCTATTGATGCTTTATTCATTTGATTAAAAGTATTGGAAGTTATCCTTCTTTACCTCTGCTCCGGAAAAATTCAAACAGCATTGGGTGTATATGCTTTCTGGAGGTTGGGTAGAATCTCTGTGAAATCATATGAGCCTGGTGCTTTGGGGGAGTTGTAGCTCCTTCGTAATTTTCTCTATAATGTTTTCTCTTTGACCTTTACTACATTCAATTTTGAGAAATTATATTTTCCTAGAAAATTATCCATTTCATCTAGGTTTTCTATTTATTGCCATAGAATTGTTTAAAATAATCTTTTAGGTGTTAAAGATTTCCTTTCTTTCAACAGAAATTTCCCTTTTGTCATTTCTTACTTCGTGTAATTGTGCTTTCTCCTTTTATTTCTTTTGAGTAGTTTGCCTGTTTTGTTGACTTTGCAAAGAACTTTAAAAACCTAATTGTACCTACTTTATGTATTTTAACTTATTAACTCTCATCAGTCTTTTTCAAAACAAATAAACCTGAAAATAAGCAACCATAGGGAGTCTAACCTTACTGTAACAAAGAAGACTGCATCCATTAGACAGATTCCTCACTCTTCCCCTAAGTTCAGCCTTTATGATTTTCTTCATCTATGTGTTGGATTTCAAATGCCTGCTGACCCATATAGCTGAACTGTAGATAGACGGTCTCCTTTTTCGAGGCTCCTCTAGATTTTGCTGACTTCTCAGTAATGATAGGCATAATTCATTTCTATTGGCTCATCTCCTTGCTTTACAGGTAAATAAATCTGCAATTCCAGGGACCAAGGCCTAAAGCAGAGGTGCTTGCAATGACAGGGGAAAATGCCACACACCAAGAATAGAAATTACTTTCCATACTAATGGGGAAACATTGTTCTTCCTAATCCCAAATTTGAGGCAGCTCACTGGGGATTCTAAGCAGTAAACTTCCTATGGGCCTTGGGGGAAATTGGCACAGGGCTGAGAGGATACATGATGGGCAGACAGGTGATGTGCTCTCACTGGTTTCCTACCTCCCTCCCCAGTTCTTCCCTCTGGGCAGGCCCCTTGTCTTTTTGTTTACTTTCAATGCACCAGATTGTCTGACACCCAAATCCAGTGAAACTCTGTTTTCAGATTTATTTTTAATTGTTTTTGTTACAGAAAAAAATTAATCATGCACTGAAATCAAGCAAGTGATAGAATGACCTCCACATACTGATGTACCAATCACCAATATTCTGCCAATTTTTTTGATCTTCCACCTTACATCACATCATGTCATCTGTAAATTTTTCAGAGGTGACCCTTAAAACAAAAAACAAAACAAAAAAAAAACACTACAGGCCAGGCACAGTGGCTTACTCCTGCAATCCCAGCACTTTGGGAGGCTGAGGTGGGCGGATCACAAGTTCAGGAGATCAAGACCATCCTGGCTAACACGGTGAAACCCCATCTCTACTAAAAATACAAAAAATTAGCCAGGCATTGTGGCACGGGCCTTTAGTCCCAACTACTTGGGAGGCTGAGGCAGGAGAATCACTTGAACCTGGGAGACAGAGGTTGCAGTGAGCCAAGATCGCGCCACTGCACTCCCAGCCTGGGCGACAGAGCAAGACTCTGTCTCGAAAAAAAAAAAAAAAAAAAAAAAAACACTACACAAAATGTCATTTTCACATTTAACAAAATAATAATTCCTTAACATCACATACTAGCCAGTACAGGACATATTCCATAATGGTCTCAACAATATCATTCTCTGGTTGTTTTAACTGAATCAGGATCCATACAAGATCCACACAAACTTTTGGTGATTCAGAAAATGCAGACAAGTTGGAATGTGGTCTAAAATGGTCCAAAGTGTGAATGATTAAATTATTTTATAAATTCTACAACTTTCAGATCCAGGCAGACATACAAATCAAGCCAACAAATTATGCCTTTTTTCACAAAAAATAAGAACTTTTTACTGTGTACTAGTAATACTTATGAAAGGCCGCCCTGAACATGCTGGAAGCACTTGAAAGCAATATTCTAAGCTCTAAAAAAAAAAATATATATATATATATGGATTGTTTTTTCTGTTTTTTTAAGCAAGGCAATTTCATTTCTGAAATTTGGGAAATTAGAAACTTAGCAAGAACAAAAAATATTGCTTAATTCTATCACTTTAAATAATTGAAATGTTTTGTCATATTTTCTTGAGGTAACCTTCATGCATATATTTATTTTCTTTTAGAATGAAATGATTATATATATAATTTTATATCCTATTTAATAGCTTAACATAGATAATGATCATTATATCTTTACTTACTCTTCAAAAATATCTTTTTTTATTATACTTTAAGTTCTGGGGAACATATGCAGAACATGCAGGTTTATTACATAGGTATACACGGGCCATAGTGGTTTGCTGCACCCATCAATCTGTCATCTACATTAGGTAATTCTTCTAATGCTATTCCTCCTCTATCCCCACACATCCCAACAGGCCCCACTGAGTGATTTTCCCTTCCCTGTGTCCATGTGTTGTCATTGTTCAACTCCCACTTATGAGTGAGAAAGTGTGGTGTTTGGTTTTCTGTTCCTGTGTTACTTTGCTGAGAATGATGGTTTCCAGCTTCATCCATGTCCCTATAAAGGACATGAACTCATCCTTTTTTATGGCTGCATAGTATTCCATGGTGTATATGTGCCACATTTTCTTAATTCAGTCTATCATTGATGGGCATTTGGGTTGGTTCCAAGTCTTTGCTATTGTGAATAGTGCTACAGTAAACATACGTGTGCATGTGTCTTTATAGTATAATAATTTATAATCCTTTGGATATATACTCAGTAATGGGATTGCTGGGTCAAATGGGATTTCTAGTTTTGGATCCTTGAGGAATCACCACACTGTCTTCCACAATGGCTGAACTAATTTACACTCCCACCAACAGTGTAAAAGCTTTCCTATTTCTCCACATCCCCTCCAGCATCTGTTGTTTCCTGACTTTTTAATGATCACCATTCTAACAGACATGCGATGGTATCTCATTGTGGTTTTGATTTGCATTTCTCTAATGACCAGTGATGATGAGCTTTTTTTCATGTTTGTTGGCCACATAAATGTCTTCTTTGGAGAAGTGTCTGTAAATAGCCTTCACCCACTTTTTGACGGGTTTTTTTTTTTTTCTTGTACATTTGTTTAACTTCTTTGTAGGTTCTGGATATTAGCCCTTTGTCAGATGGATAGATTGCAAAAATTTTCTCCCATTCTGTAGGTTTCCTGTTTGATGATAGTTTCTTTTGCTGTGAAGAAGCGCTTTAGTTTAATCAGATCCCATTTGTCAATTTTGGCTTTTTTTGCCATTGCTTTTGGTGTTTTAGTCATAAAGTATTTGCCATGCCTATGTCCTGAATGGTATTGCCTAGGTTTTCTTCTGGGGTTTTTATGGTTGTAGGTCTTAGGTTTAAGTCTTTAATCCATCTTGTGTTAATTTTTATATAAGGTGTAAGGAAGGGGTCTAGTTTCAGTTTTCTGCATATGGCTGGCCAGTTTTCCCAACACCATTTATTAAATAGGGAATCCTTTCCCGATTGCTGGCTTTTGTCAGGTTTGTCAAAGAGCAGATGGTTGCAGATGTGTAGTGTTATTTCTGAGGGCTCTGTTCTGTTCCATTGGTCTATATATCTGTTTTGGTACCAGTACCATGCTGTTTTGGTTACTGTAGACTTGTAGTATAGTTTGAAGTCAGGTAGTGTGATGCCTCCAGCTTTGTTCTTTTTGCTTAGGATTGTCTTGGCTATAGGGGCTCTTTTTTGGTTCCATATGAAATTTAAAGTAGTTTTTTCTAATTCTGTGAAGAAAGTCAGTGGTAGTTTGATGGGGATAGCATTGAATCTGTAAATTACTTTGGGGAGTATGGCCATTTTCATGATATTGATTCTTCCTATCTATGAGCATGGAATGTTTTTCCATTTGTGTCCTCTCTTATTTCCTTTAGCAGTGGTTTGTAGTTCTCCTTGAGGAGGTCCTTCACATCCCTTGTAGGTTGTATTTCTAGGTATTTTATTCTCTTTGTAGCAATTGTGAATGGGAGTTCACTCATGATTTGTCTCTCTGTTTGTCTGTTATTGGTGTATAGGAATGCTTGTGATTTTTGCACATTGATTTTGTGTCCTGAGACTTTGCTGAAATTGCTTATCAGCTTAAGGAGATTTGGGGCTGAGACCATAGGGTTTTCTAAATATTCAATCATGTCATCTGAAATCAAAGGCAATTTGACTTCCTCTCTTCCTATATGAATACCCTTTATTTCTTTCTCTTACCTGATTACCCTGGCCAGAACTTCCAATGTGCCCTGTTCACAACTCCTGTGTTGAATAGGAGTGGTGAGAGAGGGCATCCTCGTCTTGTGCTGGTTTTCAAAGGGAATGCTTCCAGCTTTTGCCCATTCAGTGTGATATTGGCTGTGGGTTTTCATAAATAGCTCTTCTTATTTTGAGATACATTCAATCAATACCTAGTTTATTGAGAGTTTTTAGCATGAAGGGGTGTTGAATGTTGTTGAAGGCCTTTTCTGCATCTATTGAGATAATCATGTGGTTTTTGTTGATGGTTCTGTTTATGTGATGGGTTATGTTTATTGATTTGCATATGTTGAACCAGCCTTGCATCCCAGGGATGAAGCCAACTTGATCGTGGTGGATAAGCTTTTTGATGTGCTGCTGGATTTGGTTTGCCAGTATTTTATTGAGGATATTCGCATTGATGTTCATCAAGGATATTGGCCTGAAATGTTCTTTTTTTGTTGTGTCTCTGCCAGGTTTTGGTATCAGGGTGATGCTGGCCTCATAAAATGAGTTAGGGAGGATTCCCTCCTTTTCTATTGTTTGGAATAGTTTCAGAAGGAATGGTACCAGCTCCTCTTGGTACCTCTAGTAGAATTTGGCTGTGAATCTGCCTGGCCCTGGGCTTTTCTTGGTTGGTAGGCTATTAATTACTGCCTCAATTTCAGAACTTGATACTGGTCTCTTCAGGGATTCGACTTCTTCCTGGTTTAGTCTTGGGAGGGTGTATGTGTCCAGGAATTTATCCATTTCTTCTAAATTTTCTAGTTTATTTGCATAGAGGTGTTTATAGTATTCTCTGATGGTAGTTTGTATTTCTGTGTGATCATTGGTGATATCCCCTTCATCATATTTTATTGTGTCTATTTGATTCTTCTCTCTTTTCTTCTTTATTAGTCTGGCTAGCAGTCTATCTATTTTATTAATCTTTTCTAAAAACCAACTCCTGGATTCATTGATTTCTTAAAGGATTTTTGTGTGTGTGTGTGTCTCTATCTCCGTCTGTTCTGTTCTAATCTTAGTTATTTATTGTCGTCTGCTAGGTTTTGAATTTGTTTGCTCTTGCTTCTCTAGTTCTTTTAATTGTGGTGTTAGGGTGTGGATTTTAGATCTTTCCTGCTTTCTCCTGTGGGCATTTAGTGCTATAAATTTCCCTCTAAACACTGCTTTAGCTGTGTCCCAGAGATTCTGGTATGCTGTGTCTTGGGTCTCATTGGTTTCAAATAACTTGTTCATTTCTGCCTTAATTTCACTATTTACCCAGCAGTCATTCAGGAGTAGGTTGTTCAGTTTCCATGTAGTTGTGTGGTTTTGAGTGAATTTCTTAATCCTGAGTTCTAATTTGATTGCACTGTGGTTTGAGAGACTGTTTGTTATGATTTCTGCTGTTTTGCATTTGCTAAGGAGTGTTTTACTTCCAATTATGTGGTCAATTTTAGAATAAGTGTGATGTGGTGCTGAGAAGAATGTATATTCTGTTGATTTGGGGTGGAGAGTTCTGTAGATGTCTATTAGGTTCACTTGGTCCAGAGCTGAGTTCAAGTCCTGAATATTCTTGTTAATTTTCCGTCCCATTGATCTATGCAATATTGACAGTGGGGTGTTAAAGTCTCCCACTATTATTTTGTGGGAGTCTAAGTCTCTTTGTAGGTCTCTCAGAACTTGCTTTATGAATCTGGCTGCTCATGTATTGGGTGCATATATATATACATATTGGGTGGGATAGTTAGCTCTTCTTGTTGCATTGATCTCTTTACCATTATGTAATGGCCTTCTTTGTCTCTTTTGATCTTTGTTGTTAGTCTTATGGGCTTCCCTTTGTGGATAACCCAACCTTTCTCTCTGGCTGCCATTAACATTTTTTCTTCATTTCAACCTTGGTGAATCTGATGATTCTGTGTCTTGGGGTTGCTCTTTTTGAGGAGTATCTTTGTGGTATTCTCTGTATTTCCTGAATTTAAATGTTGGCCTGTCTTGCTAGGTTGGGGAAGTTCTCCTGGATAATATCCCGAAGAGTGTTTTCCAACTTGGTTCCATTGTCCCCGTCACTTTCACATACACCAATCAAATGTAGGTTTGGTCTTTTCACATATTCACATATTTCTTGGAGGCTTTGTTCGTTCCTTTTCATTCTTTTTTATCTAACCTTGCCTTCACACTTTATTTCATTAAGTTGATCTGCAGTGTCTGATATCCTTTCTTTTGCTTGATTGATTCGGCTATCGATACTTGTGTATGCTTCACAACGTTCTCATGCTGTGTTTTTCAGCTCCATCAGGTCATTTATGTCCTTCTCCAAACTGGTTATTCTAGTTAGCAATTCGTCTAACCTTTTTTCAAGGTTCTTAGCTTCCTTGTATTGGGTTAGAACAAGCTGCTTTAGCTTAGAGGAGTTTGTTATTACCCACCTTCTGAAGCCCGCTTCTGTCAATTTGTCAAACTCATTCTCTGTCCAGTTTTGTTCCCGTGCTGGTGAGGAGTTGTGACACTTTGGAGGAGAAGAGGTGTTCTGGTTTTTGGAATTTTCAGCCTTTTTGTGCTAGTTTTTCCTCATCTTCATTGATTTATCTACCTTTGATGTTGGTGACCTTTGGATGGGGTTTTTGTGTGGACATCCTTTTTGTTGATGTTGATGCTATTCCTTTCTGTTGGTTAGTTTTCCTTCTAACAGTAAGGCCTCTCTGCTGCAGGTCTGCTGGAGTTTGCTGGTGGTCCACTCCAGACCCTGTTTGCCTGGGTATCACCAGCAGAGGCTGCAGAACAGCAAAGATTGCTTCCTGTTCCTTCCTCTGGAAGCTTCGTCCCAGAGGGGCACCCAGAAAATGCCAGCCAGAGATCTCCTGTATGAGGTATCTGTCAACCCCTGCTGAGAGGTATCTGCCTATCAGGATGCACGGGGGTCAGGGACCCACTTGGGGAGGCAGTGTGTCCCTTATCAGAGCTTGAATGCTGTGCTGAAAGATTGGCTGCTCTCTTCAGAGCCAGCAGGCAGGAACATTTAGGTCTGCTGAAGCTGCACCCACAGCCACCCCTTCCCCCAGGTGCTCTGTCCCAGGGAGATGGAAGTTTGATCTATAAGCCCCTGACAGGGACTGCTGCCTTTCTTTCAGGGTTGCCCTGCCCAGAGAGGAGGAATCTTGAGAGGCAGTCTGGCTACAGCAGCTTTGCCAAGCTGCGCTGGGCTCTGCCCAGTTCGAACTTCCTGGTGGCTTTGTTTACACTGTGAGGGTAAAATCACCTACTCTAGCGTCAGTAATGGCAGATGCCCCTCCCCGCACCAAGCTCAAGCATCCCAGGTTGACTTCAGACTGCTGGGCTGGCAGCGAGAATTTCAAGCCAGTGGATCTTAGCTTGCTTGGCTCCATGGGCGTGGGATCTGCTGAACTAGACCATTGGGCTCCCTAGCTTCAGCCCTCTTTCCAGGGGAGTGAATGGTTCTGTCTCACTGGCATTCCAGGTTCCACTGGGGTATAAAAAAACCTCCCTAAAGGGGCTGACAGTTGAGGGCTATTGGCCCATGACATTCTCAGGAGCTGGGGCAATTAGGCTTCACTGATGTGGGAGCTGGGCAGTGCATCCTTGTGTCTAGCACATGGCTACTTCAAGTCATTTTTCCCAGCAGACTCTTCTATCACGCCTCAAACTTCTTCACATTTCTGCCTGAGATAAACTTTCTCCATAGTTTTCAGACCAACATCATTTGCCCCAAACTCTGCACCCCGTCTCATGAGAGAGAGAGAGAGGGAGAGAGAGAGAGGGAGAGAGAGAGAGAGAGAGAGAGAGAGACTAACACGTAATTACTGAGTTTCCTCTGTCTTCTCCCTCCCTCCCTCCTTCCCTCTGTTTTTCAGTCTCTTGCAGTCAAAAACATACTTGATCAACACATCCAGCTAGGGTTTAAGGTGTAGTGTGGAATAGGACAGCAGTTTTTTTCTGGGATGCTACTTCATGCATGGAGCACAAAACTGAGTGTGATCACTTCTAATAAGCTATTTGACTTAGGAAAAGCTAATAATGAGAGAAAAAGATTTTGTTATTTTTATTGTGGCTGTTATTCAGTCACTATAAGCTATCATATTATTATGTAGGGCCTTAAAATTTATTGAGAATCTACAGACAATGGAAAAGACACCAAAAATGTAAGTAGTTAAAACATGTTCCTGTCTTTGAGAAATATAACATGGGATTTGGAAGAAGTTGAGGTTGAAAGAAAATTTAACTGCTTTTTGGGGTTGGCAGGATCTTTAGAGATCTCTCACTTCAGTAGAGGAGAATGCAGCAGTGAGAGCAAAAGTGACTTGTGGTTTGTTTAGAATCACTGAGCAGAAATGGAACCAGAAGTTGGATCTTCATATTCCTAGCTCACTGTACTTTTTATTACTCAAATTGCCTTTATGGCCTCCAGTGTCCCCTCTGCAGAAAGCTACCTCCTCCAATGTCACACCCTTTTCCAGGGTGGCCTGCATCCAATGACTGATCAGTGTGGCGACTTCAGTTAGCAAATAAGCTGCCACATGTCTAGGACCTTAAAGATGTAAATGGCAACTTCTGTACTGCATTCTAGAAGTGTTGAGGTCCTCTGCACAGCAGCAAGTGCATAGAGCACTAAGTTGTCTGAGCTGAGGAGGGGCATGTGTACCGAAAGGCTACAGCTGGTGGCCTGGCCGTGGACTAGAAGGTTTCTCAGCGACTCCCCATTTATAACGGTTCTGTCTCACTGGCATTCCAGGTTCCACTGGGGTATTAAAAAAACCTCCGGCACCTAGCTCAGTGTCTGCCCTTCAGCTGCCCAGTTTTGTGCTTGAAACCCAGGGCCCTGGTGGTGTAGGCATCTGAGGGAATCTCCTGGTCTGCAGGTTGCGAAGACCATGGGAAAAGCACAGTATCTGGGCTGGAATGCATCATTCCTCATGGCACGGTCCCTCAAGGCTTCCCTTGCCTAGGGGAGGAAGTTTCCCAACCCCTTGCACTTCCTGGGTGAGGCAATGCCTCGCCCTGCTTCGGCTATGCCTCACCCCGTTTTGGCTCGCCCTCCATGGGCTGCACCCACTGTCTAACCAGTCCCAGTGAGATGAGCCGGGTACCTCAGTTGGAAATGCAGAAATCGTCCACCTTCTGCATTGATCTCACTGGGAGCTGCAGACTGGAGCTGTTCCTATTTGGCCATATTGCCGGCCACCTCCAAAAATATCATTTTTAATGGCTATATAACTGTCCACAGTACAGACCTGTTTTGTTTATTATCTAGTCCTCTAAGGTTGAATATTAAATGTATTTTCATTTTATTATAAATAACCTTGAAATAATTCTTGCATACAAATCTGAGCTTCCGTTTTTATTTTTTCAAGAACAAGGGGGAGTCTCCCTGCACAAGCTCTCTCTCTTTGCCTGCTGTCATCCACCTAAGATGTAACTTGCTCCTCCTTGCCTTCCACCATGATTGTGAGGCTTCCCCAGCCACGTGGAACTGTAAGTCCAATTAAACCTCTTTCTTTTGTAAATTGCCTAGTCTCAAATATGTCTTTGTCAGCAGTGTGAAAATGGACTAATACACATACTAAGTTTATGGTACTATATCACGAAATACTAGCAAACTAATAAAGTAATTATTCTATAGTAATTAAAATGATAGTGGTTCAACAAAAGTTTATTTCTCACACTCTATGAAGCATTGGCTTTGGTTTTGGCTGCCTGGCCCCAAGCTTCGTTCTCTAGCTCCTGGGGTGATTCTCTGCACCTAACATTCCAGAGCTCTTTGCATTGTAGTCACTCAGATACCCAAACTGACAGATGCTCCATCTCAACAGGTACTTCCACCATCATCAGGGCAGAAAAAAGGCAATGTGACAAGTTGCACATTGGTACCTACAGTTTCTGTTTAGATGTAACAGATATCATGATTTGACAGATGTCGTGTCAAATCACACAGCCATACCTAATTTCAGAGTGAGTGATAAGTGTAATTGTGCAAAGAGTAAGATGGAAATGTTTGTGAACAGTGAGTACCAGACTATGCTTGAGTGGCCACTAGGCCCCAGTCAAGCCAGCTGAGTGAGCAGTTCTTCACTGTGCACTGATAGTTCTATATTTATGTTCCGTGCTACCTGAGATAGCTAGACTCACATTTTCATTCACTGGTGGCCCCAAAGGAATGTTTTCTTCGGTAGTTCTTTGACCAGTCCTCTGTGCTGGGAGATCTGCTGCTCTCTCCAGAGCCAGCAGGCAGGCACTTTTGTTCACCTATTCATGAAATCAAATATTATGTCTAAAATACTGTGCATGATATATTGTCTCTAAAGATGCCTTCCAGCAAGTCCTTCCTGTACATTTATATTACCTTCCTCATCAAGACATAGAATCTGCCTTTCCTCTCCTTAAAATCAGGCTGGTTTTGTGGTTTACTTTGGCCAACAGAATGAGGCAGAAGTTACACTGTGCCAGTTTGGGCCCAGCTCTTCACAGGCCTGGCAGCTTCCACTTTTGCTCTCTTAAAATCCAGCTTTCATGCTGAAGAGGCTGCGTGGGGAAGAATCCTGGAAAATGACAGGACACCTTGAACATTCAAGCCCTAGGTGAGCAGTCAGCTGAGTGCAACCACATGAAGGATCATAGCTGACACCACCTAGCGCTGAGAAGAACTGGCCCTGCTGAGCCCTGACCAAACTGTAGAATTATGAGCAAACACATGGTGGCTTTAAGCCACAAAGTTTGAGGGTGGTTTCTTTTGCAATAATAAACATTTGCTCTACTATACATGGATCCCTGATTTTGCACATTTAAAATAAAATTCAGTGTGTGCGATAATTGTTACTGAAAAGACATAAAATACTGAGGGAGATCAGAACAGGGAAAATACATGCAGGCAGAGGCATTGGGGAATCCTTCCCAGAGAAGATGGTAATTGAAATGGGCTTTAAAGACTCAGCCCAGTTTATTGTCATCTGTAGCTATCCATTTCCCTCAGGAGATTTTACACATACCCCCCACTACCACCACCACCACTATTGCTTTCATATTAAGATTTAAATAAATAACACACTGATAATTTACTTGAACCCTCCTGTCCAGTTGTTTGCATTTTAGTGGAGGACTGCATTAACGAATGGTGGCGTTTCAGAAACAACCACAGGGCAAGAGTTTGTCAGGACCTTTGCAGCACCAACCAACTTGTATCGCATGGTTGATCTTTACTACATTTCCTGGAAGGCTGGCTCTACTTGTATCCCCTACCATGTCCGCAGGATGACACAAAGGGACAATCTCCCATTCAAAGCTACATGTTTTGATTCTCTCTTTGGAGCTCACTATAAGCCTCGAAATTAACCAGCTCAATACAAAGACTTCCGTCTCCTTGCATTTCCAACCAGTGATAACTGTAGGCAAACTAACCCTGCATCTTCAGTCTTCGAAAGGTAGCTACATGTGTCAAGCTCTTCCATCATTAAAATCTCAAACTTGCACTTAGCTGAAAAGTCAGCAATATGGCAAGTGTGATGGTTAATATTAGGTGTCAACTTGATTGGACTGAAGGAAACCTAGATAGCTGGTAAAGTATTGTTTCTGGGTGTGTCTGTGAGGGTGTTGCCAGAGGAGATTGATATTTGAGTCAGTGGACTGGGAGAGAAAGACCCATCCTCAATGTGGGTGGGCCTCATCCACCCAGCTGCCAGCTCAGCTAGAACAAAGCAAGTGGAAGAAGGTGGGATAAGCTGGCTTGCTGAGTCTTCTGGCTTTTATCTTTCTTCTGTGCTAGATGCTTCCTGCCCTTGGATATCAGACTCTTTGGCCTTTGGACTCTCGGACTTACATCAGTGGTTTGCCAGGGGCTCTTGGGCTTTCGGCCACAGACCCAAGGCTGCACTGTTGGCTTCCCTGCTTTTGAGGCTTTTGGACTTGGTCTGAGCCACTACTGGCTTCTTTCTTCCCCAGCTTGCAGACAGCCTATTGTGTGAGCCAATTCTCCCTGATAAACTCCCTTTCATGTATAGATATATTCTATTCTGTTCCCCTGGGAAACCCTGGCTAATACAGCAAGTAAGCAGATAGATTTAGAAGACCAAACCCAGTGAAGCTAGGTTTCTAGATCTGACATTGGAATCCAGTACATTTAAAGATGCTCATACTATGTGACCTAGTAACTTGGCTCCTAGTATATATCCTCAGTGTGTCCAAGGTGACAGTATGCAAATGTTCATGAAATGACAAAAACTTGGAAACAATTTACATGTCAATGAACAAAAAGCAGAAAAATAAATACGTGTATATTCTTTCAATATATAGCAACAACACAGAACTAGAATACATATATTAATATCCATAAATCTCAAAAATAGGTTGAGTGAAAAAAGCAAGGCACCGAATACCATTTATAGTATGACATCATTTATAAAGCTTTGAAACATGCAAAGTAATACAATGTATTATTTGTGAATATATACATATGTAGTGAAGTTTAAAATATTCATGGAAATGATAAACAGCAAATTCAGGATACTGATTACATCTTGGGGGGATATAGAGGAAAGGGATTAACAATGGATATAAAAAGGGCTTTAATTATGACTATAATATTTTATTTAAGTTGGGGAGTAGGTACGTGAGTCTCAGTATATTGTTCTTGGTACTTTTCTGTATGTCTGAAATATTTTTCTTGACATTTAAATGAAAATAGATGAAAAAAATTGTCTTAGGGTGAATGGACTCTCACTGGAGACCATGAAGGCAATTTGAGTAATAAAAAGTACAGTGAGCTAGGAATATGAAGATCCAACTTCTGGTTCCATTTCTGCTCAGTGATTCTAAACAAACTACAAGTCACTTTTGCTCTCAGTGCTGCATTCTCCTCTACTGAAGTGAGAGATCTCTAAAGATCCTGCCAACCCCAAAAAGCAGTTAAATTTTCTTTCAACCTCAACTTCTTCCAAATCTATGTTTTATTTCTCAAGGGCAGGAACATGACTTAACTACTTTACATTTTTGGTGTCTTTTTCATTGTCCGTAGATTCTCAATAACTTTTAAGGCCCTACATAATAATATGATAACTTATAGTGACTGAATAACAGCCACAATAAAAACAACAAAATCTTTTTCTCTCATTATTAGCTTTTGCTAAGTCAAATAGCTTATTAGAAGTGACCACACTCCGTTTTGTGTTCCACGCATGAAGTAGCATCCCAGAGAAAAACAGCTGCCCTATTCCACACTACACCTTAAACCCTAGCTGGATGTGTTGATCAAGTATGTTTTTGCTTGCAAGAGACTGAAAAAGAGAGGGAGGGAGGGAAGAGAGAGACAGAGAGAGAGAGAGAAAGAAACTGCATGTGTTATCATGTTAACTAATCCTGGCAGCCAGAAAAAAATTTCAAAATGATGCCTCTTTGATGAAGAGTTAGTGGTAATTATCTTCTTAAGAAAGAAAAGTTCCAAATGTCAATCTGATTCTCCCTCTTCTATTAATGTAACTTTTCAAATATCTCTTCCCCTTTTTCTCTTCCCCAAGCATTGCTTGCAAGTCACTTTGGATCTCACTTTGTTCTGGGGTCTCTGTTCATGTGTACTGTGCATTTTCTGTTCATGTGTACTGTGGAAGCCTTATGAACAAACAGCAGGGGGATTTTACCAGGAACTGGAGGTAACAAAACAACTTGTTCAAAGATGAGAAAATCAAGGCTGAGTTTTTGTCTAGTGCCCTGGTGAGGAGTGGATGAACCTTTAAGGATGTAATTTTACTTGGAAAAGAAACTAGGTTAGGAAAAAAATCACAATTTCCATGCAGACCACTTATGCTAGATAACGTCAGAGATTACAGCTAAAAAAGTGGAGAAGTATTCAACTGAATGGAATAAATGCCAGAAAGTTTATTACCTAATTTGTCCTATTGTACATGGAGCACCAAAGGAATGCAGCCACAGAGTATTGAAATGATTAATCATTGAGTTTTTTCTTGATCAATCATTGAAATGAAGGCACTCAGAGTGCACTTAGGTGCTATTAGGTAAAAGCAGACACTTCGAAGCTGTTTTGCCCAGTGAAGCATAATATTGCTGAGGCCACTATGTGGAATGTGGGGAATGAGTTTATCGACTCTTCTTCTCATTTATTTTCAGGAGGAGGAGATTTAAAAGGAGTCTTCTAACCCTGGCTGGCTTTGTTTCTCTTATCATTTTGGGAAATGATTCCTCTTCTCCCTTAGAAAGGCCAATCGATTTCTCAAGTGACTGGAGTGAACTGACAGGAACACACTTTTTGTAGTAAATTAGATTGAGTTTGGTTCATGAAAAACACAAAGGAAGCCAACTCTGTGGGAGCAAACTATAGTTTGGAACCCTGTGTACTCTACATGTTCAGAAGTTGAAAAGTAGGACATGTTCAGCCAACATTTCATTATTTGGAGCCTGATTCTTTGTACAGACAGAGCTGACTATTGTAAACAGTGGAGAAAAGCTACTAAGTGAACATAACCATAAATGTAGAAGTAAGCTTACCCATCTAGGGACAGATATCCATGAGACAGTGTGACAAATCAAATAAAGTGGAGAAAAAAATGAGACTGATCATGAGAAGGGGTGAAGAGTTTGGGGCAAGTGATGTTGGTCTGAAAACCATGGAGAAAGCTTATCTCAGGCAGAAATTTGAAGAAGTTTCAATTGTGATAGAAGAGTCTTCTGGGAAAAGTGACTTGAAGTAGCCGTGCACTAGACACAAGGATGCACTGCCCAGCTCCCCCATCAGTGAAGCCTCATTGCCCCAGCTCCTAAGAATGTCATGGGCCAACAGCCTTCAACTGTCAGCCCCTTTATGGATTGTCCCCTCTGCAGAAACCTACCTTCTCCAATGTCACACCCTTTCCCAGGGTGGCCTGCATCCAATGACTGATCAGTGTGGCGACTTCAGTTAGCAAATAAGCTGCCACATGTCTAGGACCTTAAAGATGTAAATGGCAACTTCTGTTCTGCATTCTAGAGGTGTTGAGGTCCCCTGCACAGCAGCAAGTGCATAGAGCACTAAGTTGTCTGAGCTGAGGAGGGGCGTGTGTACTGGAAGGCCACAGCTGGAGGCCTGGCAGTGGACTAGAAGCTTTCTCAGCGACTCTCCATTTATAAAGGTCAATGACGCTAGGGTTGTCTGTGCTCAGGGCTCAAAAAGACTTGGAGTGACAAGGCTGAAACATTCACTTGCTGGCCAATCTAGCTCCAACTTCTGGAACCAATCAATGTTGCATGACAAAGATTCTAATTTTAGCTTCATACATTTTCTCTGTGAATATATGTGGTTGTTTATTACCATTACTAATTTAACATCCAGTAACATGAAGGAAAGAAACAATGAGTCAGACACCATCTGTGTGCATCCTGAGCAATTAGTTTCTTTGAAACCAGAGGCAGAGAAACAGGTTGGTTTTAAAATCTGCTCATGAACTTGTGGGGACACTTTTGTCTGGTTTGCAATCACATTTGTGCCTGGTAGCCCGAAACAGTAATGCTTGGGATTTGTCCACTCTTCAAGGTGTTATAAGTTTGAGAGGAGAATGTCTTCACATTCAAACTCTCCTCTATTGCTGAAGAATCTAAATTGCTTCTGTCAGGCAACCTGAATTCTACCATCACTTCCTGGGCACTTGAAGATAAACTGTTTGTAGTTCACAGCTCTAGGTCCTAAAAGACTTTGCTATTAGCAGAGCCTCTTGTGCAATCTTCACTCCCTTTTGTGTGTAGCTGCATAAAGTTAATAATAAATTACAAAATTGGTCACGTGGAGGCTGGCCACAGCCAGTTCCAAGTTACAATTCAGCTTACTGTCACCTTCATTTCCACCCTGGCTTTGCCTCGTCAGTGGTGCTGTGAGGAAATTAAGAATGACTTTAGGAAGACATAGGATGATGGAAAAATAGGAATTCAGTGGTTTTTTGTTGCTTTCTTACAACAATAAAAAGTTTAGCAGGCAGAGGAATCCTTTGGTTTTCATCTAATTTTTCTTAAGTTCTCCTTAAGTTAGTTAACATACTTCATCAGAAAAAATAATAGTAAAAGAAGCAATTTATCAATACTTCACCAAGTGGATGTTGAGTATCTGAATAATATCTGCTGAGGAGGAATGAGGACTGCAAGCTTTTTTTTTTTTTTTTTAAGATGGAGTTTCACTCTTGTTGCCCAGCCTGGAGTGCAGTGGCATGATCTCTGCTCACTGCAACCTCTGCCTCCTGGGTTCAAGCGATTCTCCTGCCTCGGCCTCCCTAGTAGCTGGGACTACAGGCACGCACCACCATGCCCACCTAATTTTTGTATTTTTAGTAGTGACGGGGTTTCACCATGTTGGCCAGTATGGTCTCAATCTCTTGACCTCGTGATCCGCCCGCCTCAGCCTCCCAAAATGCTGGGATTACAGGCATGCAAGCATACTATTTTTAAGAGAATGAATCAGTCATTGTGGTAAACATTGGTGCTGCTCTCCAGTATTTCTGGCTACCCTCTCCTTTTGGACACTTGGGAGGGCTGCACTTCCCCACTCTTTGAGGCTAGGTGTGGACCTACGATTTGCTTCAGTCAATTAAGTAAAAGTACAAGTCATGTATACTACTTCCAGGTGGACACATTCAACAGACAATATGCGAGTTTCCATGCTTGCTTTTTTTTCTACTATGACAAATGAGGTATCTTGGTGAAACAGTGACATCATAAGATGGTTTGGAGTAATTCTGTGACTGGAGCAGAGCCCATCACCAATTATCACTGGACATATAGTGGGAATGATAAATATTTATTGTGTTAAGCCACAGAGTTGTTTTATTCTTTTTATTTTTTCTTTTCCTGTAGCTAACCTTGCCTATCCTAGCTAAACTAACTAGTGTAACACTAAGCAGACCCAGAGAAAAGATCAATTTTGACATCTGGGGATCACACAATAAAAAAGTCTTCTTGCTACTTGGTCAACAAGCCTCGTTCTCTCTAAGATTTTTTTTGTGCCTCACTTTTATATGACAAGGGATAGCCAAAGATCACCAAATATTTGAAAAAGCCTCCAATTTGAGAGGCCAAGTGCAAAGTAAATAGAAAAAAAAAGTCATTTAGTAAAAAATACAAGTAATTCATGTAGCAGGATTTAAAAAATCTATCATATTTTCAGAAAGATAAATATATTTATCAATGAAACAACAGTGAAATAAAGGAAAATAATCAAAAAATTGAATAAGAGCTCTTAGAAATAAAAAACATGATGGCAAGAAATGTCGAAATGATTCAGTAAAAGTGGAACTCACCTAGAATAAAGAAAAAATTCAAAAAGAGGGAGAATAGAAGTGAAAAGGTTATTTGATTAGAAGATTGCTACAGGCTGAATTATATCCCTCCAAAATTCATGTTTAAGCTCTAATCCCCAATGTGACAGTATTTAGAGATAGTGCCTATAAGGAAGTAATAAAGGTTAAATCAGGTCATAAGATACAGTCCTGATCCAGTAGGTCTGGTATCCTCATAAGAAGAGTGTATGTCAAAGATCTCTCTCTATATATATACACACAAAGAAAAGGTCACGTGAGCACACGGTGAGGTCGCAGCTGCCTACTGGCTAAGAGAAGAGAACTCAGAATAAAACCTGCCTCACCAGCACCTTGATCTTGGACTTCTCAGCCTCCAGAACTATGAGAAATAAAGTTCTATTGTTTAAGCCACTCAGCCTGTAGCATTTTACTACGGCAGCTCCAGCAGACTAAGAAAAGGATCAATCCCCAAGATGTAATTTCTAATTAATATGAGTTCCAGGAAGTCTGAACAGAAAGAGAGAACAGAGGAGGAAATCATCAAAGAAATAACACAATAAAAATTCTTAGAGTAATGGATCAACAGAGTAGCCAGCACAATGAATAAAAGAAGAAATAGTTGAAGGTTCACTAGAATGGCATTTTAAAACACCAAAGGCTGGGTGTGGTGGCTCACACCTGTAATCTCAGCACTTTGGGAGGCTGAGGCAGGTGGATCACCTGAGGTCAGAAGTTTGAGACAAGCCTGGCCAACATGGTAAAACCCCACCTCTATTAAAAATACAAAATTTGCCGGGTGTGGTGGCACGCCCCTGTAGTCACAGCTACTTGGGAGGCTGAGGCAAGAGAATTGCAAAACTCTGTCTCAGAAAAAAACTAACCAAACAAAAACACCCACCAAGGATAAGAGATTCAAAAAGCTTCCAAAACAAAACAAACAAATGAACAAAAAACACTTATAAAAAAAATGGCAACCAGAATGTCATCAGACTTAGCAGCAGCACTGGAACTACAAGATAACAGCACAATGCCTTTAAAATTCTGAGGACACATAATTTTCAACCTAGAATTCTATGCCTGATCAGACAATTAAGTGTTAGTAGAATTATGACCTGTGCAAAGTCTCAAAAATTACACTCTAACACATTTCTCAAAAAACTGCATGTGTTCCACCAAACATATTTCAACACAATGAGAGTAGTAAATATTTATTATATTTTAGCTCATTTGATCTTCAGGACAACCAAATAAGGCAAGTACTGTTCTTTTTACCAGTTTACAGACTGGAAAATTGAGGCATAGATAGGCAATGTCTCCAATGTGGCACAAATAATGATATAGAGCTGGACTCTGAATTTATTCTAACTCCAGAGCCCATGTTTTTAGGCACTATTTTCCATGACCTCTACAACAATCACATTTAACTCACTAAACAATGCACCCAACACAGAAGAGAGTCAAAGGAGATTCTCAGAATAGCACCTATACTGCAGACCCAGAGAAAAATTAGTCAAGATTGGAATAAAGAAATGAGGAACTCTAAGAAAAATATCTCCAGGAGAGAATAAAAAAGGGATAGTTTGTCTGAAAGTTTTGACCAAAATAAAACTATATTGAGATGATGGCCTGGGAAAATTCAATTTTAAATGAAAATATGAAGCTGGGAGTGGTGGCACATGCCTATAGTCCCAGCTGCTTGGGAGGCTAAGTTGGGAAGAATGCTTGAGCCCAGGAGTGTGAGACTAGCCTGGGCAACTAAAGCAAGACCCTGTATCTACCTTTTAAAAGGGGAGGGAGAAGAAAATCTTTTTTAACGTTAAGAAAAACCAAAGTGAACAAATAATGCTAGTTTACTATTGACCTCAGATATAAAATCATTTATGTGTTTACAGTGTATGCTGAATATTGATTTAATGAAAAATTGTGGTTAAAATATATTTAGAGGCAGGACTTCCAACTATGGTGGAGTTAAGAGATTAGAAAATTCTGTTGGCAAAAAGCAAATATAAAACTAGACAAAATTGTGAAAACAACAATTACTTAAGGGCCCTGGAAATTAACCAGACACAAACAATATTTAAAGAAGCATTTATTCATGCAAACTGCTTGCACTTACTTTGGGGAAGAACAGTGTGAGTTTGCCACCTTTTTGTCTGGGGCTACTCCCATCCCCTTCAGCTCAGTTGGTGAGAAAGATAGTTTTTCCAGGGAAGAGCTGGCTGTGGAAACCAGTAGCTTCACAGCCAGAAGGAAATGACTTGGTTGGGAGCAGAGAGCAAAAATCCACAGACAATATCATTGTCAGTATAAGTAGAAAACCTGTTAGGAAACAAACAGGAAAAACTCCTAACTCTGCTAGACTAAAGTGTGGTCTGGTTAGGGTGGCAACCAGCCAGAAATATGTAGGGAGGTACCTAAAATGAGAGCATTATGAAGGGACGAGACAAACTCTCTGTATCTCCCTGGCTAACGGGGAAACCATGTGCCCACTCAGAGGAGATTCAAATCAGTCTCTTAGAAGTAAAAGTTGAAATATACTTGAAAATGTCTGGCTTTTGGATGTACTCTCCAACTTATGCACAGTTGGGTATCCTCACAGAGGGTGGAAAACTTATGAAATTGAGACATTTAAACACAACCTTTCACCAACCATTGGCTGACCACTAAACTATGCACAGACAGGTGTGACCCCTGAGAAGCCAGGATGTTAAAAAACTAATGTAAAGATTTCAAAAGAAATTGGGCAGAGACATCAGCATCTGCATGTTGTAGGGGAGAGAGGTTCCTCAGGTTAAGCCTAGGCAAGTTACTAAAACAACCACAACTTTCACAAGAAAGTGAAATCCAGAGTTGCTGTAATGTATTATTTAGATTATCTCTGGTTTCCAACACAAAAGCCTGAGACATACAAAGAAACAAGAAATGTGACCCATAGTCATGATAAAAATCAGTCAATAGAAATTGACTGTCATGTTGAACTTAGTAGCAAAAACTTCAAAGCTGGTATTATAAATATGTTCAAAGAATTAAGTGAAGTAACGTTTAAAAAATTAAATGAGTCATGTGCAGTGGCTCACACCTGTAATCACACTCAGTGCTTGGGGAGGCTGAGGCAGGAGGACTGCTTGAGCCCAGGAGTTTGAGACCAGCCTGGGCAACATCTCTACAGTAAACATATAAATATTAATAAATGAAAATATGATGACAATGACACACAAATAGGAAATCTCAACAAATATCCAGAAACTAGAAAAAGGAACAAAATGGAAATTCCAGAATCAAAATATAATAACCAATGTGAAACAGTCACTAGGTGGTCTTAACAATAAGATAATGGAAATAAAAAAGGCATAAACCTGGAGATAGATCAACAGAATATTCAATGTGGAGAAGAGAGGAAGGAAAAAGATTGAAGAAAAAAAACCCCAGAGCTTCAAAGACCTGTGGGACAATATCAGGTATGCCAACATACATCTGTATATGCATCCCAGAAGGAGAGGAAGAGACAGAGAACATATGTGAAGGAATAGTGGCAAAAATCTTAATAAATCTGATGAAAAACATTAATATGTAGATCCAAGAACCTCAACATACCCCAAGGAAAATAAATACAAAGAGATCAATGCCTATAACACATCATACTCAAACTGCTTAAAGGCAGAGATAAAGAGAAAATCTTAAAAGCAGCAAGAGAAAATGACTTATCACACATAGGGAGAAGACAAAGAGTTTTGGCTGACTTCTCATAAACAATGGGGAACCAAAGGCAATGAAATGACATTCAAAAAGCTAACAGACTGTCAGCAGACATTCTACATCAAGCAAAAATAGCCTTTAAAAAGGAATTCAAAATAAAGACATTCCTAGATAAGTCTCTTAATTTATTTTAAAAACATAGATTTCATAAAACAATACTTACAATACTGTATTATTGATTTACAGCAGACAGAGATATAACATATATGGCAATAATTACAAAGAATGAGGGAGGCAATGAATCTACATTGAGGCAAATTTTTATGAGAATCCTGTCAGTATTAACCTGACATATATGATGTTAGGATGCACATTATATTCCTGGCCACTGAGAAAATAACTGAAAACATAGAGTCAAAAAGTCAACAAATGAATCAAAATAGTACATTAAAAAATATTTGTTTAGCACAAAAAGAGGCAGAAGAGAAGACATGAGACAGACAAAAATAGAAAATGACAGACATGTCAATAATTACACTAAATGTGAATGGACTTCAAAGGCAAAGATTGTTGGACTGGATTTTTTTTTTAAAAGCATGATCCAATATATTTTCTATAAGAGACACACTTTAGATTTAAAGACAGAAATAGGTTCAAAACATAAAGATGAACAAAGATACATCATGCAAATAGTAGCCAGAAAGCCAGAGTAACTATACAAATATCAGCCAGGTAGACTTTAAAACAAAAAAATAGTAGGAATAAAGGGGGTGTTTCATGATAATAAAAGGATTGATACATCAGGAATATATAACAATATAAATATTTTCATATTCAACAACAGAGCTCCAAAATACAGGAAACAAAAAGGCCAAAAAATACCCTTCTCAATAATTCATGGGTCTATAAAGAAATATAATGGAAATTAGGGGAAAATTAGAACTAAATGATATCAAAAGAACACAAATACTGAAAATAAATGAGCTAAGCATTTATTTATGACACTAGAATACCCTTGATATCAAAACCAAACAGGATAAATGTAAGTATAGCAGAACAATAAAATGTGATAAAGAAGGAAAAAGTACAGGTCAATCACACTTATGATTATGGATGCAAAAATCACAAATGAAATATGAATAAATCAACCCAAGTAATGGATAATCATAAGCAAGACGTGATTATTCAAGAATACAATGTTCCCTCAATGTGAGAGCACTTATTAATGCAATTTGGTACATTAACTGATTGAAGGAGAAACATTATATGATTATCTTGATAGATATTTATAAAAATCTAATATTCAACAGCTTTTCATGATTTAAAAAACTATCTAGTTTATTAAAACTAGAAATTGAAGAACATTCTCTTAATCTGATAAAGGATATCTACAAAAAGCCTACAGCAAACACCATGTGTAATGGAGGAAATGTTGAGATTTTCTTCTAAAATCAGAAACAAATCGAGGGTACTTACTCTCCCCACTTCTATTCAACATTATACTGGAATGCCTAGGTACCAAATAAGACAACAAAAAAGTGGAACGTATATGAGGATTAGAGATGAAGAAACAAAAGTTCCATTATTTTATTAACATGATTGTTTACAGAGAAAACCGTAATGAAACTATAGGAATATTAAGTAATTTGATCAGTCGTCATCTCTAACCTCCATCCACATAGTGCTCAGTATCCCTTCTGAGTAAATACATAAAGACCATAGATTTAAATATATATATAAAGACTGTAGATTTAAATGTATTTAAAGAATATAGATTTTAAGAGACAACACTCTATTACCCTGTCCAGAGTGCCCATAAGTGTTTGTCCAGCCCAGAAGTTAATATACTCTCTGATCCCTTTACATAAACATTACATCTGATAACATGTTGGATGCTGGAGGATACAACTGTTTCAGTTTGTCCTGAAGCCTAAACTGACACTCATCAACTCTCTCCTCTACCACCCATTCTTAACTTTGGCAAGCACTTTTGCTAGTCTAGTTAGTATACCTGGTGGGCCTAGATCCTCATCCTTGAGGGGACTGGGTCCCTAGTTGCCATGTATTTGTCAAGTTGTGGTCCCTGTATTTGCTCATTTACCTTTTTTTATTTTTATTTTTAGAGACAAGCTCTCACTCTGTCACCCAGGCTTCCGTGTTCAGTGTCACCTAGGTGCAGTCACAGCTCACTGCAGCTTCAACTTCCTGGGCGCAAGTGATCCTCCTGCCTCAGCCTCCTGAGTAGCTGGGACTACAGGCACAGGCCACCATGCCCAGATAGTTCATTTACAATTAGAACTAAGCGTGGGAGTACCAAGAAATGATTCAATGGATTGTCTGAGCATCAAACATATTTTTCCCTTCTCTCATATGTATCCAGAGCCCCACTTTGCTGTAATGATCAGCATCAATTATCCTTTTCAGTATGATAACTGCTGTTCATGAGTGCTGTTATACTGGCATGAGAAACCTAAAGTGACCAGGTAGCTGCTATAACTAAATTTAGTGAAATAGTGCCTTTTGGTAGAAGCATCTGCCTCTGGAAACCAGGGTCTTCAGACCTACAGAGGCTAACATTGTGGAATAGGAAGTACCAGTTTCCCAAGTGAGTCACTGGGAGTGATGATAAATATGGCCACTCCTACTTCCATGTCTTGGTCTCAAGTCCATGTATTCTACATTCTGGGGATACGGTACCATGTTATGGGTATTGGTTTAAGACATACCCAACGTCCTGAAAGATAGTGCCCCAGATAGTGGCATTTCCAAGCCAGTATTTCAATGTGCCTTCAGGAGACTGCCTCACTTCTTTATTAGGCTGGCTGGCAGCTTCTGGATAATGCAGAATGTGACAGGAAAAGTGCTCCCTGCATTACCTTCTTTGCTGAAAAAGGTTCTTGGTCCCAGATGATATTATGTGGGTTCCCTTGCCAGCAGTTTAGAAACTATGAGCCACTAGCTAGCAATACTGGTTGAGGCACTGGAGGAGGGAAAGGCAAATGTATGCCACGGATTGATTGACATATCAATCCCAGTCAGGAAGTGTTGTTACCTTTTTCAGGATAAAGGAGTTAGATGTAAAAAAAAAAAAAAAAATCTTTTTTTTTTTTTACATCTAAGTGGCTGGTTGAACTTCTCAAGGGGTGGTGCCATATTGGGAGTTCAGCACTGGACCCTGCCACTGTCTGGTCAATACTGAGAAATAGTAGTGGCTGCACCAATCTCAGTGAGCTAAAGCCAGTGCACTTGGGTGCACATATATTAATAGACACCAACTCTGCCACCATAGCTACTCCATTAATTAGCAAGCACGGAGATTGCCAAGGACCAAGGCTGGCTAACATCTACTGAATGAATCATCTTGTCCACTTGGTTGTTTAATTCTACTTCTGCAATAGATGCTCTCTGGTGGGCATTAATATCTAATACAAAGATTCTCATAGGTCCATCCATATGACTCTTCTCAATATCTCCTTATTTCAGTGTAGAATTTTAAATTGACAACTTTCTTCTGTGAGTACCTTACCAATAACCTCTGGCTTGTCTTAGGTTGGATTTCATAGCAGCAGAGCCCAAGATAAAGATTTTTAAGTGAAAGTGATTTAATGGCTTTTATTCTAAGTGATATGGTAGCTGGTCATGAGTTTTGAGAAGGAAGTGGAATGAAATAACTTAGATTTTGAAAAGATTATTTTGCCTGCTGGTGTTGAAAAATGGAAGAGGGTCATGGGTGGACTCAGTGAGACAAATTGGAAGCTCTTGCAGTAATCTAAGTGAAAGATAATTGTGGCTTGAACTAGGTGGCAGTGGTGGAGAAGGTAAGATATGGTTGGCTTCTGGATATATTTTGGAAATGTAACTGATAGAATTTTCTTATAGCATAGGAACTAGGCTGTAGTACTTAAGAGAAAGACAGGCTTAAAGGAGGACACCACAGTTTTTGGCAAATCATTACAAAAAGTGGAAGTGCCATTACTAACACGGGGAAGCCTTGGGGCATGGTAGATATTTTTCCGGAAGGAATAAGAAGTTCAGTTTTTGACACATTAAATTTGAGATCCCCATTAAACATCTAGTTAGAGATATTGGAATAGGCAAGTAGGTATATAAGTCTCTACCACAGGTAAGAGGTTTAGGCTGGAGACATAACTTTGAAAGTCATTAGCAAGCATATGTTTGGTATTTAAAGCTGTGAGACCCAGTGAGATCATCAAGGACGTGAGTGTAGATAGAGGGGAAAAAAGGGCCAAAGCCTGATCCCTAGAGCGCTGTACTAGTAAGAGGTCAGGAATAAATCAGGAAAGGAAAAGAAGGAAACAGGAAGAAAACCAGGAGAGTATGGAGTCTTGGAAGCCAAAAAAAGAAAGCTTATGAAGAAGTAGGGAGTGATGACTTCCATCAAATCCTATTGTTAGATCAAGGAAGTGAGGCCTGAGACTTGACTATTGGATTTAATTAGGTAAAAGTTATTGGTGAGCTTGACAAAAGCAGCTTTAGTACAGTTGTTAGGCAAAGGTCTTATGAGAATGGATTTAAGAGAGAATGAGAGGAAAGGATTTGGAAAAAGCAAGTATAAACAACACTTTCTAGAAATTTTATCTAAAGAAAAAAGAGTTGAATATTAGCTGAAGGATCTGTGGTCACAAAAGGGTTAATTTGTTTTTAAATAAATGACAGCTTCTTAATATGCTAATGCAAACATTCTAGTAAACAGGAAAAAAAATGGTGCTACAGGAGACAGAATATTTGCTCAAGTGCTGTCCTTGAATAAGTTAATGGGAATGGGATCTAGTTGATAGGGATGAGGTTGACTTTGCAAGGATCATTACATCCTCTTGATGAATTTACCTTTTTATGGTGAATATGAAATATGAAATAGTCTAACAATTTTCCTTATTCTGAAGTCTACTTTATGAGGATAATATAGCCACTCACTCCAGTTTTTTTTTAAATTAATATTATGGTGGCATATCATTTTCTTTCCTTTTTACATTTAACCTCTAAATGTCATTATGTTTAAAGTAGTGTTCTTGTAGACAGTATAAAGTTAGATCTTGTGGTTTTTTTCAGTCTGACAGATCTCTGCCTTTTCATTGGAATGTGTAGACAATTTACATTTAATGTGACTTTCAATCTAGTTGAATTTAAATCTACCATTTTGCTATTTTTTCCAATTATCTTATCTGTTCTTTGTTTCTCCCTTTCCCTTTTTGGATTGAATTGTTTTTTGAAAATATTCCATTTGTAGGCTTATTAACTATATTTCATTAGTTTGTTTTGCATCATTTCTTTAAGCTTTCAAATATATATCATTATCTTATCAAAGTTTACCTTTAAATATTGTATTATTTCACATATGACTCTTACAAAAGTGTGTTTTATTTTCTCTCCCATCCATTATGCAACTGTTATCATACATTTTACTTCCACATATGAATGAACCTTTTACTATATTGTTATTGTTTTTACTTTAGACAATCATTTTTTAAGACTTTTTTAACTTAGAAAAAAACCCTCATATTTGTTTATATACTTATCATTTATTTTTGTTTTCTATTCCTTTGTGTAGGTTCAAATTTCCATCTGGTGTCATTTTTCTTCTACCCGAAGAATTTTCTTGAATATTCCTTATAGCATAGGTCTGCTGGCAATAAATTATCAGTTTTTGCTTGTCTGAAAATTTTTTGTTTTGCTTTAATTTTTTAAACCACTTTTATGAGATATAATTGATATACAATAAACTGCACAAATTTAAAGTGTATAATTTAACAAGGTTTGATGTTTGTGTACACCTGTGAAATAATTACCACAATCAAAATAATGAATATATCCATAACTCCCCAAAGTTTCTTCATTTCTCTTTGTAATCCCTCTTTCCACTTCTCCATGTTACCGCTTCCTTGGGCAAGAACTGATCTACTAATCTATGATCACAGATTAGTTTTCACTTCCTAGAATTTTATGTAAATAGAATCATATAGTGTGCACTCATTTTTGTCTGGCTTTTTTTTTTTTTTTTTTGAGACCGGATCTTGCTCTTTTACCCAGGCTGTGCAGTGGCACCATCTTGGCTCATTGCAATCTCCACCTCCTAGCCTTAAGGGATCCTCCTGCCTCAGCCCCCTAAGTACCTGGGATTACAGGCACAAGCCACCACACCTGGCTAATTTTTGTATTTTTCTGTAGAGATGGGGTTTCACCATCTCTACACCATGTTGCCCAAGCTGGTCTTGAACTCCTCAGCTCAAGTGATCCACTCACCTTGGCCTTCTGAAGTATTAGGATGACAGACGAGCCACCATGCCCAGCTGTCTGCCTTCTTTCACTTAGAATAATTACTTTGAGTTTCATTTATTTTGCATGTATCAATATATCATATGACATAATTTGTATGTTTATTCATCTATTAATGGACATATGGGTCATTTCCAGGTTTTGGCTATTACAAATAAAACTTCTGTGAACCTTTGTGTGCATGCTTTTATTTAGAAATATGCTTTAATTTCTCTTGGTTTTTGCCTAATTTTTGAAAGATATTTTTGACCAGTGTAGAATTCTAGAATTGAGAGCCTTTTTCTTTCCATATCTTTGTGATGTCATCTGGTTTGCCAGTCTGAGGCAAGTCTGGTTTGCAAGTCTGCTGTAATTCTTATTTTTATTCCTTTATATATAATGCATCTTTTTTCCTCTGGCTGATTTAAATTTTTTTATCTTTTTCATTAAATTTCAGCAATTTGATTATGATGTGCCTTGTGTGGTTTTTCTTCATGTTTGGGATTTATTGAGCGTTTTGGATCTATAGGTTTATCATTTTTATCACATTTGGAAATTTTTTGACTATTCTTCAAATATTTTTTCTGTCTCTCCTAACCCTCCTCTCCGAGATTCTAATTATATACATATTAGACTGCTTGATACTGTTAGAAAGGTCACTGATTCTCTGCTTAGTTTTTTCAATTTATTTTCTTTGTATATTCAGTGTGGGTAGTTTCTAATGCCATGTCTTCAAGTCCACTTATTTTTTTCTGCAGCATTTAATCTGCCATTAATGCCATCCAGTGTATTTTCATTTCAGATATTGTATTATTTTTATTTCTACAAAGTTAATGTGGGACTTTTTAATCTCTCTTTTCTCTCCTCATCATGTTCATGCTCTTCTTTTGTTTTTGAGGATATGGAGTATATTTGTAATAGCTGTTTTTATTTCGTTGTTTCCTAATTCTATTATCTATGTAATTTCTGAGTCGTTTCTATTGTATCTTTTTTCCCGGTTATAGGTCATGTTTTCCAGCTCCTTCGTATTCCCGCTGTGTTTTTTTATTAGATACTAGACATTGTGAATTTTACATTATTGGATGTCAGATTTAACGTATTGCTTTAGATTTGTTCTGAGACATGTTGAGTGACTTGGAATTAGTTTGATCCTTTCAAGGCTTTAATTTAGGGCTAATGTAGTCCACTACTAAGGCAATACACTTCTGAGGACATTACCAAATGTCTCACATATTAGGAGACCTTTCTTCTCTGGCTGGTGCAAACACAAATTTTTCTAAATGCTGTGTGAGTCCCAGGGATTGTCCCACCTCCTCTTTTCCTATGTTTTCTTTCCCAAACTTTGGCTGGTTTTCACATACAAATGTCTAAATTAGTGCTGAGTCCAAGCCTTAAGGGACTTTTCTACAGATTCCCAGAGCTCTTTCTCTTTGCATCTCCAAATTTCAGTGTATGTTGTTTCCTCAACCCAGCAGGACTGCTAGGCTCATTTGGTATTCTCCTCGTGGTACTGTGGCCTGGAAACTCCTCTGCACTAGAAGCGCAGACAATTGTAGGCTTCATCTTATTTAAATGTTTCCCTTCTTTCGGAGATCACTGTCCTGTGCTTCCTGTTATCAAATGCCTGCCTGAAACCTTTTAAAATATATTTTGTCTCATTTTCTAGTTGCTTAAGGTAAAAGTTAAAGTCCAGTCCTGTTAACCCATCATCTTGAATTAACCTGAGTAAGGAGGTAAATGAGGAAAAGAGAGGCACAGGGCATTGGCAACAATGTGGAGGAAACTTGTCCTATCTCTAATCTAACCCATGGTCAGAAGCCTAAAGTTGAGTCCTTGATCTTTTCTGGGAGGACAGTTCATCCATAGTAATAGAAAAGAAAGTGAAATATATGAGTACAGATGCAGATAGGTGGGTACACGTGGAGGTGGCAGTTTGTAGAATTTTTCTTCTGGCTTATATTCTTTCAGTGAAATAAGATGCAAAATCTCTGGCTTAGAGTAGAGATAGGAAAAGAAGTGGAGGAGGTTTGAGGGTAGAAAAAGTGCGACATAGTCATCTAGGAGAGTGGGAGGGCAAGTGGAATCAATGAATACATCATGGTTAATAAGGGTCTTCTTAAAACTGGTGATCACTTTGCATCCACTGAGGTACGGAAAAAACAAACCAAAAACTAGTGATCATGAATTTGAAGTGAGAACATTGGTTTTTCTCCAGGCATGTTTACTTGTGCAGTACAAGTGTAGCATAGTTTAGAACTTGAATTTAGCCAGGCTTGCGATTTTAAGGCTGTTATTTAAATAAGGCAAAAATATGAGTCCCGTATCCTTCTTTGTCATATGGGGATGAAGGCCACCCATGGATTATCCTGTGGAATGTACTTACTTGAACTCACTGTTAACTATTGATTAAAAGCCCCAGGTAATATGTGAAGTTGCATATTAAGTTGTAGGGTTTTTTTGTCCAGTAGAGATACAAATAATTTTTGCCTAGTGGAACACATGGTTTATGGCCCTATTGGATGTTAACCAGTTTTATATCTAATCTAGCAATTGTTATCCTAGCACTGCCTGTATATACCTAATTGCTTAAATGTTCTTTGAACCAGTTATAACTTCTTACTAATTGCCTCATTAATTAATGATTTGAATAAAATATTTAATCTACGCTTATTAATATTTGCATCAGAGTCAGGTTTAACTTTATTCAAATTATACTTTAATGGAAAGCGGCACAACAAAATGAGAGAGGGGCAAGAGAGCTGAGGTTGTAAGCAAGGGCAGAAATGTAATGATTGGCCATAGAATTAACCTGAGTAAGGAGGTAAATGAGGAGAAGAGAGGCACAGGGCATTGGCAACAATGTGGAGGAAACTTGTCCTATCTCTAATCTAACCCAAAGGTTTTGCATCTTATTTCACTGAAAAAATATAAGCACTAAGAAGGAAACTTCTACGAAGCCACCACCATAGGTAGCCACCTATCTGCACGTGTACCCATATATTTTATTTTGTCTTCTATTACTATAGGGAGATATTGGTTAAAGGGTACAAGCTTTCAGTTATAAAATGAATAAGTTTGGGAGATCTAGTATACAGCATGATGACTGCAGTTAACAATCCTGAATTTATACTTGAAATTTGCTTAAATGTTCTCATAGCAAAACAAAACAAAACAAAAAAGAGTAATGCGGTGAAGTGATAGGTGTGTTAACTAACTGGATTTTGCAATAATCATTTCACAAAATATATGCATAACAAATTATCACATTGTACATCTTAAAATCATAGAATTTTGTCAATTATATCTTAAAAAACGACATTTTAAAATGTAGGGCACAAGGATCAGTAAAAAGTGATGAAAACAATAAATTGTAGATTTTGGTGTCTTAGAGGATTCTTGGTGTCCAGGTGCTACAGAAAGTAAAATAGCAAAATAGATAATGATAATTGGAAGTGGATAATAGTGCAGATTAAAGTTATTGCCCAGCACTTTGGGAGGCCAAGGCAGGTGGATCGCCTGAGTTCAGGAGTTTGAGATCAGCCTGGCCAACATGGCAAAAACACGTCTCTCCTAAAAATACAAAAATTAGCCAAGCATGGTGACATGCACCTGTAATCTCAGCTACTGGGGAGGCTGAGGCAGAAGCATCTCTTGAACCCGGGAGGCGGAGGTTGCAGTGAGCTGATATCGTGCCACTGCACTCCAGCCTGGCCAATAGAGTATGACTCTGTTCAGTAAGACTCCGTCTCAAAAAAAAAAAGTTATTGCTAAAAATGAGAACGATGGCATGACCTTTGGAGCAGATGAGGTCAAGGAACTGAGGAGTCACTATATTGGGAAGATTAATTATATTGACATAATCAAGAATCATAACAGGAAAAAGATGGGGAATGAGACAATGAGTCAGGAGATAAAATTTTCAAGGAATGATGGAATGTAACCAGTGGGTTGATAGGTGACTGTCACAAGGAACAGTAGCAGGTAGTACAATATAATGACATAATATCACATGTGGATACTTTTAAAGAGGAAGGAGAGAGAATGGTCTAGAAGCAGCAAAGAAGAACAAGGAGGACACTAACCAGTTGACTAGAGGAATGTTGACGAGAAAGAAGCCACAATTTGAGAAAGCTGCAAGGGCAGCTGTGTCCTCAGGGGAGAGTTAACTTTCAGGGAGAGAAAGAAGAGAAAGGAAACATTCAGAAGAGAAGCCAAGCATAAAGAAATTTTGCTGCTGATGAATAAAGAGTTCCTACAAGCACATTGAAGTTGTTTCAGGAAGTGAGGAAGTGGGAAATAGAATCAGAAAAGGGGGTGGGTAGGATACTATGGGTATTAGAATCTGGGAGATGAGGGATGATATGATTTGCCTGTGTTCCCAACCAAATCTCATCTTGAATTCCCATGTGTTGTGGGAGGGACCTGGTGGGAGATAATTGAATCATGAGGGCAAGTCTTTCCCATGCTATTCTTATGATAGTGAAGAATAAGTCTCATGAGATCTGATGGTTTTAAAATGAGGAGTTCTCCTGCACAAACTCTCTCTCTCTTTGCCTGCTGCCATCCATGTAAGACATGATTGTGACGTTTCCTCAGCCACATGGAACTGTAAGTCCAATTAAACCTCTTTGTTTTGTAAATTGCCCAGTCTGGGGTATGTCTTTATCAGCAGTGTGAAAATGGACTAACATAAAGGATAAACAAGGAAACCTGGGATTTTTGAGGGAAAATCCACAAACAATGCTGAAAGAAAGGATAAAAATAGTCTTGATGGTTGTGATGGTTAGTTTTAGGTACCAACTTAACAGGATCAAGGGATACCCAGATAGCTAACTGATATGGTTTGACTGTGTCCCCACCCAAACCTCATATTGAATTTTAGCTCCCATAATTCCCATGTGTCATGAGAAAGACCCAGTGGGAGGTAATTGAATCATGGGGGCGGGTCTTTCCCATGCTGTTCTCGTGGTAGTGAATAAGTCTTACAAGATCTGATGGTTTTATAAATAAGAGTTCCCTTGCCCAAGCTCTCTCATTGCCTGCCTCCATGTAAGACGTGGCTTTGCTTCTCCTTGCCTTCCGCCATGATTGTGAGGCAGCCCCAGCCATGTGGAACTGTGAGTCAGTTAAATCTCTTTTCTTTATAAATTACCCATCTCAGATATGTCTTTATTAGCAGCATGAGAACAGACTAATAAGCTAATAAAGCATATTTCTGGGTGTGTCTGTGAAGGTATTTCTGGAAGAGATTGGCATTTAATCAATGGACTGAGTAAGGAAGATCCACCCTCACCCAATGTGGGCAGGCACCATCCAATTGGCTGAGGGCCTGGAAAGAACAAAAAAGGCAAAGGAGAAGTGAATTGACTCTCTTCTGGAGCAGGGACACTCTTCTTCTCATGCCCTTGGACATCAGAACTCCAGGTTCTCCAGCCTTCAGACTTCAGGATTTGCACCTGTGACCCTTTGGGTCTCAGGCCTTCAGACTTGGACTGCGCTACACCACCAGCTCCCCTAGTTCTCCAGCTTGCAGACACATCATGGGATTTCTCAGCCTCAGTAATTACAGCAGCCAATTCCCATAATAAATCCCCTTTTGTTTACATATCTAGTTATCTCTCCCTATATGTATATCTATTGGGCTGTTTCTTTTTGAAATAATATAATGAATAATACAATGGTACTGGTGAGGTGAGAATGGGGGAATGTTCCTAGAAACACCCAGAACTTTAGGGGTCTCCCTTGACCCTCTGCTAGAGGCTAAGAGGAAAGCGAACCAAAAGGCCACTCAAGTACCTAACAAGGGACTCACTTTGGGTGAAAACATGATTTTTGGAGCACATGTGTACTGTTAGGAAATAGTCAGTGGTAACCTAAAAGGAAGAAATGCAAAATTAATATAAGTAGAGAGTTTATTTGGGCCAGGCTCAAGGATTGCAGCCTGAAAGCACAGATTCAAGTTGCCTTCAATATAATCTCTGATTAGTAGCAGTTACAAGTGGATCATTGAAGGGAAAGAAGAAGAAGTTCCCGAGTTGTTTACCAAGAATTTATATTAAAATAACATAAGCAACTGATTAGCTTCACGCTGTTAAGGTATAGGGTGTGAGTTACAGTGTCTGGTGCAGCATTATGAGGTTAATTTAGAGCCACTTGTGGCAATAGTAAGCAGTTTCAAGAGATGAATACAGAGCTCAAAGGGCGCTGGGACAGGAGTAGGACACGATTGCTGTCTCATTTGAATGACTCTCTGGGCCTGATCATTTAAAAGGACTTGCATTCCTCAGATAAGAGTTCCTTCCTTTTCTCATTAGAAATAATGAAGATAGGAAATATAGTGGTCTATTATCGAGGGTTTGCATAACAGCCTAAGGAGTTTCAGGCTTTGTATGTCAGCTTGGGAATCCATGGGAGGTTATTGAGAGGGGTATTAGAAAGGGGAAAGTTGAGTTTTAGGACTATTGGTCTAGCAGTGGAGGGAGTTGAAGCTGGAGGCTGTCAGATCAAGTGGCTGCAGTAATCTAAGAATGAAGCAATAAAGAGAGTTGATCTACAGACATTTTGAGAGGAGAATCTGTTGGACATTGATGCAGTTAGATGCCACAGATTAAGAAGAAAAGAACGTCAATGATGGCTCTGAGGTTTCAATTCGGGGTGACTAGGAGAATACTGATAACATGCATAGGTAACAATAGACTATCCAAGTGCTTCCAAGTGTTTTGCCAACAGTTGGAGATATGGGACAAGCTTTAATCAGGAATAGAAACCATGCTGTACTTGGGTCGATTTTAAAGGGAGGTAAGAACATTTAATCTGATTTAACCTTCCCAGAACTGCATGCACTGAAAGCAATCTTTTAGCTTCTAATATTTTTCTTTTCTGTTCCATAGGGTTGGGTGAAATGTCAACCTTCTGTTCTATTCTTGTGTTTTTGTGACATGCCAGGGAACATTTGGTGCCTGCAGAATCTAAAGTATTTGCAGGGGTTGGAAAACGATCACAAATTAGATTCAAATGGGGACAAATGGCTACTCAGCATGGAGAGGCACTCCTAAGTCACATGACTCCCCAGTTGCCTTTTCTGTCCTTGGTCTCAACTTGGCGGGTTGCCTGGGGTCAGGAGGGGTTTCCAGGCAGCCATTTTTATTTTCACCTCAATAGCACACTAGTCAATTTAAGAAAAAGAAAGAGGAGTTGGGAGGATTATGAGAGAGACCACACTTAAGGGAAATGGCACTGGGGAAAATGAGGAATTAGCAAAAAGGAGAGAATTGTGTGAATTGGGCATAATTTAATAAATAAAGTATTAAATTTTCTACAAAACCTTGAGAAATGAGTTTACTTCTCCATAACACAGGCTTCTTCTCTGGTTTCCTGTTCTGACCTCCTCTCAACCATGAACGCCTATACTGTGTTGGTGGCCCTGATGAAGAAATGTGCTTCTTCATTTAGACCCGGGATGGCTGACGGTTTTCTGATTGATTCGTAGCAAAACCTGGAAAGCTAGATTGAGAGATTTAAAGCCCAGGCCAAGTGCAGCAGGTGAGGATGTTGAAGTTGATGGGTGACATGTGCTGTGGGTATGGGAAGATGCAGCAGAGCCTCGACTGCCATGCTTTTGCCAATGTTGCTGTAAACAATTCTCTAAGCTGAGCACCCCTCTCCTTTCCAATTCTTCCAAATACCTTCATAACTCACATCTTGTTACCCCATCCCTTTCCTTCCTTCAGAAGCCTTCTTGATGATTCCAGATGATGGGTTCATGGAGGAATACTGTGTGTTAAATAGATTCCCAACAGACTTCTCAATCTCCAAAACATCTGAATGCCCTGAGGAGTGAGATGTTATCCTCCTACCAGTGGGGTGGCACAATTTTGATCTGGCTGCTTGAGCTCTGACCATTTGTCTTCAGTGTTGAGGCAACAGTGGACAGTGGGAAAGGAGAGGTGGCCAACAACTGGGATGTTCAGTCTCCAGAAAGTAACCTAGCCATAAGACTGGCACCAGTGAGAGAGGGCCAGCAGTGCAAGTCCCATTGTCCCCAAGGACTCTGTGACCTCAACTCTTTCCATGCTAGAATTGATACCACAGTTGTTCGAGATGGTAAGCTGATGGTGAGATCCACCAGGGTGCAGGCCGGCCTTTAGCCAGCAGCCATGATAAGGGGTCACAGTCCAGCTCTAGGGAGGAGGCAGGACCAGCACAGTTGGCTGGAAGGCTTAGCTTAGTTCTAGTTCCAGCAGGTAGAGGAATGAAACCCAAAATCTGAAAGTCAGGAGGCAGGAGGAAAGGTTACAGCTCTCTGAGAATGGGGCTGCCCAGGGGTAGAATTGTGGGCAACAAAATTAATTCCAGCTTCCCCACCAGCTGATGAGAACTGAGCTCCTAATATAGCCCTGGGCCTGGTCAGAATTAGTCAAGTGCTACTGAAAGCTGAGCCTCCGAGTTAGAGTACTTTTTTTCTATGGAGCTGAGAAAGGCAGGCCAATAGCTAGGTCTCATCTCCTCTTCTGAGGTCACATAGCCTATCTGCTCAGGGCTAGAAATCTCACAAGTATGTTTTCTACACTAGTGATTCGCAACTGTCACTATACATTGAAATCACCTAAACAGCTCTAAAAGATAGGATGCCTGGGTCCCACTCTCAGAGTCAGATGAGGAATCTGTGCATTAGGATTTTTCAAAGCTCCCCAGGTAATTCTCATATGCAGCTAAGGTGGAGAACTGCTGTTCTACCACTTTTCAGGTCACCACCCAATTTTCACTTCATTTACATGGCTGAAAACAGAAGTTGTGTGACCTCCTCCCTCACCAGCACAATCCTTTCCCACAGCCCCCATCCTCCCTCTGAAAGAAGTGATTGGGTCATGTAATTATCTGGCGTCCTTCCCAAAGCTAAACCATGTGATCCTTGGTTCTCTCTCCTGGGTGTACACTGTTCTTTCCCTCTGTTTACTTGTGACAGCCCCACTTACCTTCATCCCTGCCTCCTGGGCCCAACTCTAGCATCTGCCATCTTGGTTAGCCCTGCAGCCATGCCTGCTGCATCAGCTTCTCTCTCTGGAAATATCCAAGAGTGATCACTTTTGTTTCCGTATGATTTGTGTAACACTCACTCTCCACATGATCCTTCATAGATTAGTTGGTTTCCTTTACCTTTCCATCAATGTGGATCAAAATCAAACTAGGTATTCAGGACATGAGTTGACTCAAATAGCAGCTGGGTATACTCAATTACCTTTCAGTTTTCTTCTGGCTCTCACTTTCCTTGATACATTGCCAATAAAATAAATGATAACAATAACAATAATAATAAAATCTGGAATGGGATAAGCCAGTATTTTAAATTAGTTTTTAAAAGTCAGAAGCATACAATGTTTCAAAGACATTGCATTTCTTTCTTATGTGAAAGAGTCATTGAGACTTGTTGCTAACAAACTGTTACCATGTAAATCCTATAAGAAATAGTTTTCTGTTCAGAAAGAAGTTTACCTGCCAATTACTTAAGATATACAACAAATTATAAGTATTACTATTAGAAAGGAGGACACTAAATTAACACTATGTACGAACAATACGTTTGGATCTAGAAAACAAAATGATTGACTTTTTTAAAGAATTAATGACAGTTGTGTAGTCAGAATTACAGAAATGGAAACTTAGGAAAATCATTACAGAAAGATATGGAAATGGAAACTTAGGGAAATCTATTAGTACCTAGATGGTTTAAATATTCTTTTAAAGTTGTATTTATGCTTTTAATTTGCTTTGCACACAGCTGCTTCACAAAAGAGCAAAAATAAACTCTGACCACATCTTATGTTAACGATTTTATACTCTAAGTATTGTACTAGGCGAATGTACCTATTAAAAGACATCTTTAGACAGCCTTTCTGAGGGCCAGAGTAGATTGAACTAAGAGCAACAGGCATCTGCACTTGTCTGGCTTTCTAGTGCCCCTCCCCCATCCTCCTCTGGGACTCCCCACCTCCCTATTATCCAGCAACTGAAAGGTTAAAGGCCTGACCCAGCAGGTGACAGTCCAACCCAGAGCTGGTCTTCTTACCCTCCTTGCTGCACTGCACTCCTGACTTAGGGACACATTTCAGGATGGCTTATTTGATCTGTGTAGAATCCAAGAAGTGATCTGATTCAAAGATCACCCATCTCTCACAAAAGCAGCCCTCTCAGTTTCTCAAGAAGATCAATTATTCCATACAAGTTTATGACTCAGCCACAGAAAAGCAGTCCCATCAATCTGCTTGTGTTCATTTTTCATTTTAGCTTAATGGGTGTTTGCTCAGTGTCCAGGTTTTATCTATATTTGCAAATTCACTTCATTATTTTAAACAATATTTTAGAAGTTGAAATTAATCTTATAATGTTGTATAGCTTTTAGGACATTTTCTTTTCCCATTAAAATACAAGAACCATATTCTAGTTTTCATTTTGTGGAGTCAAAAACATACACGTGTATGAAGTGTCTATGAGTCAAGCACTTCCTCGTTACTTTTTGAGTTTTTGGGAAATCACAAAACACCCTTTGAATAGCAGGTAACAAGGGCATTATATAGTTAGAGGAAAGCACTCCTGTGCTGGCAGTCAGTAGTGTGTCGATGTTTCTATTAAGTGAAAGAGTATTGACTTCTGCTTCTTCAATCCTCCCTCTCCAAGCTATGGAAATTGAAATTTCTCATTAGGCCACGAGGTGGCAGATTAATTGCAGAAAAAAAAAATTCTAGTATAAAAGCAATACAGAAATTTCTTCAGCTAAAGGGAAATAAATATCCTTTCTCCAACTAATACCCCTGTGTGGTACACCTCTCTGACCAGAAGTTACACTTGCTAAGAGACCCAGTGGTTTAAGAGCATTTCTTACATGTTTTCCTGTTTCTTTGAAAGAAAGAAAAAAAATCTCTTTGACCACTTCCTAATGATCTTCCTGAACACGCAGCTTGCTTGAGTCCTGGTGGAAAAGGCCTTGTATGGAAGCCCCAGGGACGACTTCCACCGCTGAGGAATTTTCAGTCTTCTGCATCTGTCAATCAACTGAACCATTTACAGCTGGTGTCTTCTTTTCTAGTGCCCATAAGCCCTGTCACTGTTGAGCTGGGCCCACCTTAAGACTGATGTCCTTTGCAATTTCTGGGACTACTGCAAGTGCTCCTAACTGTCCTCCCTGCCTCCAGCCTTCCAACCTGCAGCCACTCGAGTTGCCTTGCTACACGTCAGAGCCGACCATGCCATTCTCCTGCTTAAAAACCCATCTCACTGGCTATGGGACCAAATGAAACCTTCAATGCTTGACACACAAGCCTTTTCCAACGTGGCCGACAAACACACACTTGCACAAACACACCCCCACACACATACTTATTAATTCAGAAACACAGACATTTAGCAGTTCGCCAAACATGCCTGATTTTTCACAACTCTGCATACTCTGTTTCCTCTATCTAGAATGTTCTTCCCTGTCTGTATCTGGCAAACCCTAAATCCCGCACGATGCTTTGCCTAACCTCTCAGGTAGACCCGCAGTGTTGCTGCTGCGAAAGGAAAATAACTCTTGGGACCCCCAAATCACTACACTAAAGAAAAAAGTCAAGCTGGAAATTGCTTAAGGCAAAACTGCCTCCCATTCTATTCAGAGTCATCCCTCTGCTCACTGAAATAAATGCGTATCTGATTGCCTCCTTCTGAAAGGCTAATCAGAAACTCAATGCAAATGGTTATTGAGAAACCAATGGTTATTTGTCTCTCACCTACTTATGACCTGGAAGCTCCACCCCCCTGCCCTCACCTTTCTGGACAGAACCAATGTACATCTTACATATATTGATTGATGTCTCATGTCTCCCTAAAATGTATGAAACCAAGCTGTGCCCTGACTACCTTGAGCATATATCGTCAGGACCTCCTGAGGCTGTGTTATGGGCATGCATCCTTAACTTTGGCAAAATAAACTTTCTAAATTGATGAAGACCTGTCTCACATATTTTGAGTTCATAATTTGGTGACCAACGTAAGTGACTCGGAATGGAGGTGGCTCTGGCCTTTGGAAAATCTTCTATGGCCACTTGGTACAAGCTTGAGCTATCTCTATGGCTCAAACTGTCAGAGGCGTTTGAATCAGAGCAACTCCATTTTGAATATGGGCTGGGTGAGGTAAGGCTAAAACCTACCGGGCTGCATTCCCGGGATGTTAGACATTCTAAGTCACAGGATAAGATAGGAGGTCAACACAAGATACGGGTCATAAAGACCTTGCTGTTAAAACAGGATGTGGCAAAGAAGCTAGCCAAAACTCACCAAAACCAAGATGGCAATGAAAGTGACCTCTGGTCGTCCTCACTGCTTAGCATGCATTAGCATGTTAAGAGACACTCCCACCAGCACCATGACAGTTTACAGATGCCATGGCAACATCAGGAAGTTACCCTATATGGTCTAAAAAGGAGACAAACCCTCAGTTGTGGGAATTACCTACCCCTTTCCTGGAAAACTCATGAATAATGTACCCCTTGTTTAGCATATAATCAAGAAGTAGCAATAAGCATCATCAGTACAGCAGCCCATGCTGCTGCTCTGCCTATGGAGTAGCCATTCATTCTTCCTTTACTTTCCTAATAAACTTGCTTTCACTTTACTCTATGGACTCGCTCCAAATTCTTTCTTGGGTGAGATCCAAACCCTTTCTTGGGGTCTAGATTGGGACCCCTTTCTGTTAACATCTTCCTGGCAAACTTCAAAGGGGTGATACTGAGGAGACCCACCCCCCAACAACAAAGGAAATAGGTCGCAGCACCAATCAGCTGACTTTGGGTGAGTGGTGAGGTATCTGGGTAAAGGATGGGATTGGGTTAGAGGCCCAGCTTAGGGGAGTTAGAGTTTCTCCCAAGACAGAGTGGGGTTAAAGGCCCCTCTTAATAAGGGCAAAGACACCTGACCAAACTTGGGTTGGAAGCCCAACTTAGGAAGGTTAGAGTCCTTCCTAAGAGTTAAGGGGTTAGAAACCACCCCCTCCCCGCAGTAAAATCCCTCTTTGCTAAGAATGGGTTCAGCACTACGGCGTGTTATACGCTATTCTCTTTGGATTAATCTGCCTTGCACTCTTTGCTGATGGCTGTGGGTGACAGGATTAGGCATGTACAGGATCATGGGACATTGGGAGCCTTTTCCTCCCTGACGGTGGAAACTTGAGAGCCGATGGGACTGCTGGAAAAGATCCCTTTGTGACTGACAAGCAGCCGCCTGAACTTTTTGATTCAGTGCAATGGGGGGGTCTTTCTCTGGCCTCCCTGAGTGCCTTGCCTTCCCTACCCTGCCGCAGGCAGTGCTTTTCTCTCTCTTTCTCACCTTTCTCTTTGTTATCTTTTCTGTTACTTAGGGCAACCATCTTGCCCAGAGACCGCATGTTGAAACCCCTGGTAGAAGATCATTCCACCACACTTCGAATGGATCAAAGATGACGAGTCCAACTGGGGACAAATTTGAGTCTTGCCAGTTCAATATTGGGTCCTAAGTGGAATGGCTAATGTCTGTGTTTTGTCACAGGTATTTTGCTCTGGCTGGAATAGAAAATGTTAATTCTGTTCCCCCAGGCAGCCGGTTGGGCAGCCACTTGCAAAATTGAGAGGATTTTGCCTATGGTTTCATGATTTTCCTTTGTGTTGTGGCTTAGCCCCCAGGGATATGGTGGGTGAGCCGGGTCACTAGGACTGCTTAGGGATAGGGAACCCAGGAGCCTGACATGCTGGCAAAAGGGTAAAGGTTTCTTACCGGTCACACTGCTGGCCTCTCTCTCTATGCAAACTAGTTGAATGAATGGTAAAAATGACTGTTTATCTCCTCTGCAAAGTTTTGATTCACGGGAAAAAGGATTTATAAGGCCAGTCTTAAGCTGTATCAAATCTGTGCCTTGTGCTATGAATTTGTCTTTCTGTGTTGTGTCATAAAAGGGGGGTACCTTAGGATAGAATGTGGGCCTAGGAACCCTATAAGCCTGCTGTTCAAGCCAGCCCAGCAAACTGGTCAGTTGCAAAGTTTGCTGCAGGTCTCTTAAAAAAAATTATTGAATGAGCTTTCCCTCTTGTCTTGTATGCCCTTGGGAGTTTGACCTTATTACCACCCGGGCCATGCTTTCTCTTAATATCTGCCTTCTGGAGGACAAGAATTTTGGGGCTCATGTCATGGTTAGCTCTAAAAATTATTTTGAGCACTTAAAAGACTTTGCAAGCTCAAAACTGGCTGCTCTAGGCTCCACACCTAGATCATAATTAGAATCGCTTACTAACCAGGTTTTTCACCAAAAGTTACTAAGAGTTAACAGCGTAACATGTACTTGAGAATACTGAAAAAACAGTTTTACATGCAAGGTGTATAAGAAAGTGAAATGTGTTTTTGGTAAAGATTATGAAAAGGCATGGGAATGGGAATGTGGATTTTTTCCCCTAGATTAAAGGGTTAAAGGATTGTTTCAAATTAGATAGGGAAAAGCTGAAGGTTTGAGCAAGTTGTAGAAGGTTTCTGAAAAATTAATCTTGTAAAAGAAATTAAGTGTGTGAACATATTGGCTGAAGTTCAAGGAGTATTCAGTTTTTTTGTAAATTGAACATTGGAATAAAAGTACAACAGGGTTTTCTTAGAGCACTGATCTGCACTTTCACAAATAATGTAAAGGATTATGGAAGGCTTATAATAATCTTACCTTATGGTTAAACTGATTAAGATTGAATAGATTTGTCTATAAGGTTTTATTAAAAATTGGGATTGACATTAATAGTATACTAATGCAATGGAGAAATTTGGCTTATTTGGTATAAAAATCATACAGGAAACATTATCAAATATGAAATGGTGTTTGGCTTTCTTTGGGCTGTATTTGTATAAATGTGTTATTGGTATGTGTTCCAAAATTATGAGATACTCCTATAATTCTATGATTTAATGTACATTATCAGTAATAATTATGATTGTTATGTTAAATTATCATATGCCACAGAGGTAACCAAATTTCTTTGTCATATTTTTGACTGTGGCTGCTCTAAGACATTTTGTCATCCATAGACAATTGTTGTCTTGTTTTGATCCTCTTCAAAGGTGGTTTATAATCAGCTATAGAACTTTGACAGGTGTACTTGAATGCAGGTTTCTGATAACTTTGGCGATTGCAACATTAGAATACGGGAAAAAACTTTCAGGACTCTCATGGAGAGCTGGAATATTCATGAATATCAAGCAGAACAGGAGTTAACTGCCTGGACTGAACTAATAAAGGAATAAAGTAATTTTTTTTTTACTTTTTGCCTAAAACGTTGCTGATCCTTTGTTTTATTTTTCAAAGTCAAGAAAACATTTGAACTATTTACAACTTTTAACAATTGGGTAAAATAAATTCCTGTGAATAAAATTTGGACCATATTTGTTTCTTTCTACCTGATTTATCCGGAATGTGGAAACTATTTGTAAGTATTTTTTTTTTTTTTTTTTTTTTTTTGGGAGATGGAGTCTCACTCCGGCACCCAGGCTGGAGTGCAGTGGAACAATCTCGGCTCACTGCGACCTCCATCTCAGAGGTTCAAGTGATTCTCCTGCCTCAGCCTCCTGAGTAGCTGAGATCACAGTCACCCACCACCACACTCAGCTAATTTTTGTATTTTTAATAGAGACAGGATTTCACCATGTTGGCCAGGCTGGTCTCAAACTCCTGACCTCAGATAATCACCCGCCTCAGACTCCCAAAATGCTGGGATTACAAGTATGAGCCACTGTGCCAACCCAAGTACTCTTAACTTATGGCAATATAGTTATTTGCTTAAGTGCAATAAGAAACTGTTTTCTTTTCTTTCTTTTTTTTTTTTTTGAGATGGAATATCACTCTGTTGCCCAGGCTGGAGTGCAGTGGCGTGATCTTGGCTCACTGCAACGTCTGCCTCCCGGATTCAAGCTATTTTCCTGCCTCAGCCTCCCAAGTAGCTGGGATTACAGGCGCATGCCACCACACCTGGCTGATTTTTGTATTTTTAGTAGGAACGGGGTTTTGCCATGTTAGCCAGGCTGGTCTCGAACTCCTGACCTCAGGTGATCCACCTGCCTTGGCCTCCCAAAGTGGTAGGATTACAGGCGTGAGCCACCATGCCTAGCCAGAATCTGTTTTCTTTTGTAACAGGACACAACTGGAGAAACTGGTTATTTTACCAAGGCTTTGACTGGAATGGAGTGCTTTCCTTTAAGGTATCAAACTTGACTTGCAGAGCCAATAAAAGCCCCTTGGGAAAACTGGCCTCCTACGCATCTACACAGTCCCTGTACAGGGTTGCTGACCTGTTGTAAATAAAGAATATCACTTTCTGACAGGCCCAGAAACCCCAAGTTATCTTGGGACCTCAAAGGAGAGGAATTTACCCAACTCACAGGTATTTGATGGTAAAAAGCCATGGCTGGGCTTGGCTTTTAAAAAGTCTTATCTGAGATTCCTTCTGTGGAACAGAGTTCCATCAAAGCCAATTTAAAAAGTCTATGTAAAAAATAATTATTCTTGCTGCCCTTCATGCAAATAATCAGGCCAAGTATAATAAAGCAAACCAGTCTTACCATGATTTGTCTTTTGTAAAAATAGGAGACAGAGAGAGAAAAATTACATTTCAAAAACTATGGTACACCTGTTACTAGATTCTAGACTCATCTGTTGCTTTTGAGATTTTTTTCTGCAGTCTAAACTAACCCTGCTTATTCCTGTGACCCAAGCAGTGATCTCTGGCTGCTTCCCAGAATAAACAAGAAGGATGAGTAATGTAAAAATCTGGATCAATATTCAAATTCTGGGCCCATATTGAAATATGTAACACATATAGCAACTTCATATCAGCTTGGTTCCAACAGCTGCCCAGTTCATGGAATACCTTCTTATTTAGTTTACTTGGGATAATTTTGCTTATTTTGCTTTACTGTTGTGGAAGCTTTGCAGGAATGCAAGATAAGCTTACTCAATGTTTTCTTAAATTGAACACATATTAGTCTTCCAGATATCACTTATCAGAACTCAGAGTCATGAATGGCCCTCATCATATTGACGCTTTCTGACTGAGCTTCTCTCTACACCAAATATAAGAGACCCTAATAGTTAGGCAGGAATATCATTGCCCCTATTCAGCCTGAAGAAGTTATGGCGATGAATCTTCAGCTCTCAACAACCCTTAAGATTAAGGGTTCTCTTATTAAAGGGAGGGGGGAAATATTTCAGAGGCATTTGAACCAGAGTGATTCCATCTCGAATAAGGGCTGCATTCCCAGGAGATTAGGCATTCTAAATCACAGGACGAGATAAGAGGTTGGCACAAGATACATGTCATAAAGACCTTGCTAATAAAACAGGCTATGGTAAAGAAGCTGGCCAAAACCCACCAAAACTAAGATAGTGACGAGAGTGACCTGGTTGTCCTCACTGCTCATTATACAATAGTTATTAGGTATTTGCATGCTGAAAGGCATTCCCCCCAGTGCCATGACAGTTTACAGATGCCATGGCAATATCAGGAAGTTACCCCATATGGTCTAAAATGGGGAGGAACCCTCAGTTTCAGGAATTGCCCACCCCTTTTCCAGAAAACTCATGAATAATCCACCCCTTGTTTAGCATATAATCAAGAAATAACCATAAAAATGATCAACCAGCAGCCCTTGGGGCTGCTCTGCCTATGGAGTCGCCATTCATTCTTCCTTTACTTTCCTAAGAAACTTGATTTCACTTAACTCTATGGACTCGCTCCAAATTCTTTCTTGTGCAAGATCCAAGAACCCTCTCTTAGGATCTGGATGGCGACCCTTTTCCAGTGACAGATCTGTAAGATCTATCTATGGGTCTAATACGTCTATGTGTTCATCTGTCATGTACATGATGTTTCACCACTAAAAATGTATAAAATGCTCTAATTAATTGACTTTAGAAACACTTAAATACTTTATCAGAAAAATAGATGTTAAGCCAAATGCTTTTTCAAGTTCGTGTTACTTAAGTAAATCTTTAATAAATATGTTGGTTTAAAAATTTTGGTGGAGTAGAATTAGCAATGGCTTAAGGATTGTCAACTTATTTATTTCTATTAAACATCAAAATTTGCCATGAGGGTTATAAAGCTATGAATGCAGCTCAAAAGAGAATTATCTTTGTTTATGTAAAATTTAATAAATAAGGCAGGTTTTTTGTTCAGTTAATGAAAACAGCTAAGTCCTGAGGTATTGGCAAAAACAAACAAACAAACAAACAAACAAAAAACAATTATCTAACCTTAAGGTCCTTACTTAGGAAAACCTGAAATTCATAGATTATAAAAATGGTTAACAGGTAAATAACTTTAAGTGATAACTATCACAGTTTTCTTAAGTAATCTGAGTAAACTATCTTTATAAATTAATGTATTAGGTAAATGTAATAGAATAAATGCTTGTAGATAATCTTGTCATATAATTTAAAATCTAAAGTTATATTAAGCTAAATAATAGATATCCCTTAAATCTTTGGGTCATTTCCATTCTTTTAATTATAGGAAAATATTTTTCCAAAAACAAGAAATGTGTTCTTATTTAAAGGAAAATAATTTTTATCTAATTCAAAGGTTATTTAAGAGTTATTCATGAAATTAGGTAATGGTAATCCATGAATAAGAACAATGTGAAGAAAGTTATAAATACAAAGAGGTATTTTTGACAGGAAATGTTAAAAGGACAATAATTTTAATGAGAAAGAATCTTATAGGGAAATTTTGTCCTAGAATAAAATAATTATTTAGGAAAGAGAGATGTCTAGGATAAAACAGGAAGTCGAAGCATGTCACAATTGACTTCTATCAAGTTGTCTATAATTAAAGGGAAATTGGTTATAATAGTTTTTCTAGAGATTGGGTTTCGATGTTAACAAACACTTATACACTAAAGAATTGGTTAGAACAATGAAATTTTCTTAAGGGATTGATTAACTCTTAATAAATTCTAAGATATTTTAATTTTGTAACCCAAATTTCAACTTTTATTGTGTCACCATTTTCAGTTTTCTCTCCCCTTTTTTAAAGGCTCGAAATAATAATGATCTCCTTCAACTCATTTTCAGCTCATGTAAGTTTTTTCCCCCTCAGGTTCCAACCGTTTATTGTGGCTTGATGCTAAAAAGGTTTTCTTAAAGGTCTAAGGAAATGTTTTCTTCCAAAATAATATTCTATGCACTGCAGAAGGTCTTTTCTATTGCCTTTTGGTAACTGGCCTAACAGATTTCATGTTTTATGGAAATAATTCCTATGTCATTATTATTCTGTTTTGGTTTGCTTAGAAAAAAACTGATATTTTAAAAAATGTTTTTTAAATTAATATTATTACATCTATGTATCTTTCTGTATGTGCTTTTAAAAACCTTGTGCCATTGAGTTACAGGGCTCTGACTGCTGGGTCTAAAATGGACACCAAATCCTGCTAAGTCTTAAACACTGACCGCAATTAAAGCCTCATCTTTAGGCCAGGTAGAAGACAGCAGTCAAAATAAACTGCCTTCATGAGACACAGGGGCAGAAATGAAAACTATTCAATTCCTCAAGGCCCAGGCACCTTGCAGAAGAGGTGGGCACATGAGATTGTAAGGGCTGATTTTGAGAGATAAAATAAGTTCAGTTTCTCTATAAATTAACCATTAATGTCAAAGGCACACTGATGCAAGACCGTGTGTCAGATTAACAAGGTTTTCTTGGAGCATTAATCCACTCCTTAATGAAGATTATAAAGGTTATAAAAAGGCTTATGGAAATTATATCTTATGGTCAATGTGATTAAAATTTTATAGGTTGTTTATAAAATTTTGAAAAACAACTTTAATTGGCCTCATGTTGTTTTTATTACGGCTTATTATTTGGGAAATTAAGTCTCTCCTCTCTCAGTGAATCAAGGTTTTAATCCTTTCTGGGACATTTTTGAGTTATCACTTTGGTGAAATGAATGACTTATTTTATAATGACCTGTGATCCTATTTTGTGATATAAAGCATTTTAAACTTTATATATTTGACAAACTTTTCAAAGTCAAATTCTAACTTGGGTCCACATTAATTTTTTTTATATTAATGCCCTGAATTCCAAAAGAGACATATTTTGCTTATTTGGTATAAAAATCATATAGGAAGCATTGTTGAATAAGAAATGGTATTTGGCTTTCTTTGGGCTGAATTTGTATAAATGTGTTATTGGTATGTGTTCCAAAATTATGAGAAACTCCTATAATTCTGATAAGACTTACTGTGTGTTATTAATAATTATAATTGTTACGTAAAATTATTGTATGCCATAGAAGTAACTGAAATTCCTAGTCAATTGTGGTTTTAATAATGGCTGTCCTAAGAGTTTTTGTCATCCACAGACAATTATTGTCTTGTTTTGATCCTCTTCAAAAGGTGGCTTATAATCAGCTGTAGGACTTTAATAGATGCTCTTGAATGCAGGTTTCTAATAACTTTGGAAATTGTGACATTAGAATAGAGAAAAAAACTTTCAGGATTCTCATGGGGAGCTGAAACGTTCATGAATATCAAACAGAACAGGAGTTAACTGCACGGACTGAACTAATAGAAAACTGAAGTAATCTTTTTTACTTTTTGCTTAAAACGTTGCTGATCCTTTGTTTTGTTTTTCAGAGTCAAGAAAACTTTTCTTTTGAGCTATTTACAGCTTTTAACAATTGAGTAATGTATACTCCTGTGAACAAAATTTGGAGCATATTTGTTTCTCTCTACCTGATTTCTCCAGAATTTGGAAACTACTTGTGAGTATTCTTAACTTATGGCAATATAGTTATTTGCTTAAATGCAGTCAGAATCTGTTTTCTTTTGTAACAGGACACAATTGGAGAAACTGGTTATTTTACCAAGGCTTTGACTGGAATGGCGTGCATTCCTTTAAGAAATCAAACTTGACTTATAGAGCTAATAAAAGCCCCTTGGGAAAATTGACCTCACACCTTGTCTATACAGTCCCTGCACAGGGTTCCTGGTATGTGATAAGTAAAGAATGTCATGTTCTGACAGGCCCAGGAGCCCCAAGTTACCTTGGTGCCTCAAGAGGAAAGGAATTTACTCAACTCATAGGTATTTGAGGGTACAAACCCATGGCTGTGCTCAGCTTTAAAAAAAAGTCTTATCTGACATTTCTTATGGAACAGAGTTCCATCCAAGCCAATTAAAAAGCCTATGTGAAAAATAATTATTCTTGCTGCCCTTTATGCAAATAATCAGGTCAAGTATAATAAGACTAAAGTTTATTTTGCATACAAATCAGTCATATCATGATTTGCTTTTAATAAAAATGGAGACCGGAGAGAGAAAAGTTATTCCTCCAAAAAACTTTAGTACACCTGTTGTTAGCTGTTCTTGAGTTTGATTCTGCAGTTTGTACTAAATCCTAAATTCTTGGTAGGCTACAAGACCCCAGACTAATGCTTTCAAATCTTTACTTTTAAAACTGGGAATTGCACCCGTTATCCTAGTATTCATTACTTACCTTATAGTACACTGTTCACTTAAATGTGGTACTAAAGCTATAGATGACAATACTAATGTCTTTGTCATACAGGTCTGGAAATCCCAGCCTGCATTAGTACACTCAGATAGCTGCAAAGCAGTTCTACCCCTCACCTTGGGTTCAACACCTACCCCCACTATGCTCCTGGTCAGCGAGAAGAAGTTAGAGTGGTCTTTGTCCTTTTTCCATCTTCATTAGCCAACACCTTAAGATTAAGGTGTTATAAAACCCAAAGGGAATGATTGAAACTGCCATCGCAAAATTACAACTGAGACAGTAAAAGAGATCTGACCTAACCAACTCCATCTTGCTTCAACCTCCAAGCTGGCCTTGTTTATTCCTGGGTGTAGGCTAAATTAACTTTGGGAGGAACTTAGTTTATAGTTTAAAACAAAGACGATGAAAGACCTTTCCCAAAACAAACTCCCTTCTTTCCTGGGGACTAGACTGCCTTTGTAGGACTAACAAATTAGCCAAAAGATTAGAAATTATCCTCCCCAAATTGCTCCTGGGGATAACATCACCATTGTAAAGCCTAAGATCAGTGCTTGAGATATTTTTCAGACCCTGCACTTGATGGATCAGCTGGCACCACCCAGATGGATAAACTGGCTCATCTGACCTTGTGGCCCCTACCCAGGAACTGACTTAGTGCAAGACAGCTTTCACTCCTTTTGATTTCATCTCCCACCCAACCATTCAGCACTCTTGACTCACTGTCTCCCCATATCCCAACTCACCACCAAATTATCCATAAAAATTATGAAACCCAAATGCCCAGGGAGACTTATTTGAGTCATAATAAACCTCCTGTTTCCTGCACAGTTGGCTCAGGGTGAATTACTCCTTCTCTACTGTAATTCTCCTGTCTTGATAAATTGACTCTGTCTAGACAGTGGACAAGGTGAACCCACGGAGCAGTTACATGTCTATCTTTCCCATTAAATGTAATCTTTTTGAATGTTCAGGGAATGGAATGAATGGTTGGTAGGATATTATTTTCCAAATAAATGATTAGAAAACATCAAGAGAGGAGCTATAGTGTCTCACTGGTGCACAGGCCAGTCACCCACAAGGCTGTAAGGGAATGCATGGGAAACAATGGCTTTGGGTGTGGAAAGTCTTTGGTTGGACAAATACAAATGGTTACTTACCATTGTGATTTTAATAGAAGTAAACATCAAAAACTAAAAATGAACAAACTATTAACCTCTTTAGTGGGTTAATGATCTCACTGTGAATAATCCAGGCACTCAGTTTTTCATTTTTGTTGTTCATTTTAACAAAACATATCTGGAGCATGGAGTAAAACTGTTTGATACCTGACTCTGCCACTGTCAACTTGTGTGACTTTGGCCAAGAGATGCAACATCTCTGAACCTTGGTGTCATCATCTGAAAAATTGAGGTAATGCTTGCCTTGCTTACCACAGTGGGGATGCTGCAAGGCCCAACATGAGAAACACGTTTTTAAAAGTACTCTATTAAGTATTCAGTGTCATACCAATAGATGGTGGTTTTATTTTTATTATGTATTTTTAAGAGCATAATTTATTGGCTTGCTAGTACCACCACCAGGAGGAAATGGAAAATAAAATAAAATAAAGGAGATGGAATTAAAATATCTACTTGATAGTCCACCTTGATGAGAGAAGATTGAAATTATGGTCTCCAGTGAGATGCTAGGATTGTCAGTGGCTTTCATTGCTCTTCCAAATGTATTCTACGTAAAGCAAAAACAGAAGATGAATTACTAAACTGCGGAAGCACAAAGACTTTGTGTTAAGTTATGTAAGATCAGCCACAGAGAGAGAAATGACATGTAAAACTAGGCCACTGTACTGTATCCTGAAGCTAACTTCACCTTCTCTAAATAGGTGTCACCACCTCTAGAAATTCATTTTTATTCTATGGAAAATGTAAGTAAGGTATTCATTTGTTCATTCAGTGTTGGGTAGTTACATGTTACCATGCCCGTCATTTTATGAGTAGGTTTGTAGATGTCAAGTTGGTGATACAACTCATTTCCTCTAGATAAAGAGCTTGCCCCACCCTTTCTCCTGAGCAGTGCCTGCAGTTAAGACAGAGATGAAAGATGGTTTGGATCAAGGTACTTTGGGATGGAGCCTTCATGCTCAGCCCCTCCAGAAGGGAATTCACAGGCAAAGAGCTCTAAGGACCTTGAGAGTCGGCCAAGTGGGGAGATGAGTCCCTGGCTCCCCGGGCATAACACAGAAGTGGCATGGGCGGTTCCTTCCACTTCAGTCTTTGGCAAAATTCTGCCGATTCATCCTCACACAGCAGAATTCTTACCTGGTTCTGGGAACAGCCAGATTACTGAGGGAGAAGAAGCTGGGTAGAAGGCTGAGCAGAGCTCCTAGCCTCTGGGTGGCCAGTGGTCAGGGCTAGGACCTGAATACAGGCGTTGTTCACCCTGCCCTCCCCCACCTTATAACATGACAGGAGCATGGAGCCACTTGGCTGCAAAATAGTGTTAGATTAAGTTTAGCCTAAAGCTGCCTTCTTACATATTTTATGTTTGGCCTAAAGGTTTCTCTGTACACAGTGAACTGAACCCAACTGGATGTGCAAACAGACTGTAACCTGCTCTTGTGCCAGTCACTAAGTTTCTGCCAATCACAGGCAGCCAACTGTTCAAACAGGTTCAAATAAGGCAAATGCTGAGCTGTAACCAATCCGGCTGTTTTTTCTGTATGTCAGTTTCCTTTTTCTGTCCATAGATCTTCTTCCACAATGTGGCACCCCCAGAGCCTCTCTGAACTATTCGCATTTGGGGATTGCCCAATTTGTGAATTGTTCTTTGCTCAATTAAATGATGTTACATTTAATTGGCCTAAGGTTTTTATTTTAACAATAGTGGTAGGGGACTCGGGCGGGGGGGGTAATCCACTGGTCTTGTAACATTTTTCAGTGTTAGTTCATCCCCACTGAGAAATATGTTTTGTCCAATAGGTTCTTCAGAGAGAAAGGGGTCCCCAGGGGTTAAATATGAATGTAGTTTGCAGCTTCTTAGCAGGTTCCAGGAAAAAAATAACACCCAGCTATTCAAGGGAAAACTTGGATCTTGCCCCTCACCAAGGTGGCCAATTCCCTGGGGATTTCTGACATCAGAAGCTGCTTCCTGGGGGGACTCCAGCCTGGAGAGGGAGGTGCCTCTTACTATGGATGCAACATGACATCTATGCTAATGCTGTGTCATTTGTTTCTTGGTTTTATTTTTCTCCAGTAATAAAGCATGAATCTGAGCTATATAAAGAGAAGGGGGAGCTGCAGATTCCCAGCAGCTATGAGTTACTCAGCATCAACCTTACCCCTCCTGCAAGGCTTCTCGTCCACATCACAGTTGATCCACCTTGAGCTCTCCTATCCGGTGTTTCCTCTTTCCTGGACTATGATCCATAAGGACTGGGTCCATCTTGAGTAGTTGTGTCCCTCGATGGCCAACATAGTGGAAACTCAACATACATTTATGGTATGGGCAAATGAGTGAGTGAATATGTGCATGGATGAATTTCTACCACTTATAATGGTCTATTGTAATTGCCCATTTTCTTTTCTGTTTTCCCCAACTCAACTGGGCATTCTGTTAGGCAGAAACTGTGTCTGCTTTCTTCACCAGTACTATGCATACCAGTGCAAGGGGTAGTGCCAGATCAGTAAGTATTTAAAATATGGAAGGAAAGGAGGGACTGGGGGAATGCTGATCCTCTAAAAGCTTGTCATCTAGTTGGGGAGGCCAGATTAGCACATATGAAATAATCTGAGAATAAGAAGCAACTAAACTGATAGCTGTAACATTCTGAGATCTTAAGATACCCACAGAAGCTGAGTTGGTGTGAGCTGGAAATGGATTGTCTGGGGACCGAAAGGCCACAAAGCTCTGTCTAGGAAAGGCTGGTAATGGGACCAACCATTCAGGCAGAATTTGGCTGGGACAGTATTGTGAATTTGAAGGTTTCTGAGGGAAGGGAAGTGTTGATAACTGATCTAAGGTGATTGGGCTTAGATTATACACACGGAGTGCTTAGAGGTGAATCGGAATTCTAGGTCCCTTCTCCCCCAAACTCACTATTGGGCTATGATGAAAGTGCAGGGGGGAGTTTGGCCTCACAGACAAGCCTGTCTTACAAGGCAGGACAACCATGGCCACACCTTTCCTGGTAAACACTTCCAGCTCTCTAATCTTTGGGTACTTGACAAGTGCATTGCATGAAAGGTTCACTCAAAATAGATGTAACAGCATTTTAGTGTCAGGAGAATATGTTAGACTTTTAGTTGAATCAGGAGACAGATCTCTCCATTAAGTGAGAAAATACAAACCCAAAGGGAGTCCTAGCCCAGGAATGTCCCTCACAGAGAGAGTTAGGCTACAGTGTTCACCAAATTCTTAAATTCTTAATTCATATAAGAGCAAGATTCTAGCCAAAGCTTAAGTACTAAAGTTTCACCAATGAAACAGTCTTTCCTTTTCTTTTCTTTTCTTTTCTTTTCTTTTCTTTTCTTTTCTTTTCTTTTCCTTTTGAGACAGTCTTGCTCTTGTTGCCCAGGCTGGAGTGCAATGGTGCAATCTTACTGCAACCTCCACCTCCCAGGTTCAAGCAATTCTCCTGCCTCAGACTCCCAAGTAGCTGGGATTACAGTCACCTGCCTAATTTTTGTATTATTTTGGTAGAGGCAGGGTTTCACCATGTTGGCCAAGCTGGTCTTGAACTCCTGACCTCAGATGATCCGCCTGCCTCGGCCTCCCAAAGTGCTGGGATTACAGGCATGAGCCACCACACCCAGCTAATTAATTGCATATTTCTATACAAGCAGTGAACAATTGGAAATTGAATTAAAAATCGCATATAGTTTACTAAATTTATTGCTAAACCCTTTGTTTTTTTGATGCTCTTGTAAATGGTTGTGATTTTTAATTCAATTTCCAATTATATGCATCATAACTATAAAACCTTGCTGAGAGGAAAAAGAACTAAATAAATGGAGAGATATCCTGTGTTCATGGGATAGAGAACTGCTAAAATGCTGTCAAAAATGTTAATTTTTCCAAAATTGATTTATAGATACAATGCAATACTAATAAAAATCCAAGCAGGCTTTTTTGTTTATATTCATAGATTGATTATAAAATTTATACAGAAAGCCAATAGTTCTAGAATAGACAAGCAATTTTGAAAAAGAAGTGCAAAGTTGGAGGGCTCACAAAACCTGATTTCAAGACTTAACTATGAAGCTACAGTAATGAAGACAGTGAGGCGTTTGCTTAACAATACACCGATAGTTCAATGGAGCAGAGTAGAAGGTCCAGAAACAGGCCCTTACATATATAGTCAATTAATTTTTGAGAAATGTGGCGAAGTAATTCAATGGAGACAAAAGTATTTTCAACAAATTGTGCTGGAACAATTGGGCATCTATATGTCTAACTATATCTCCATCATATTGATTTTATTCATAATTATCACAAACTGAAAACAATCTAAGTCTCAAATGGTAAATGGATAAACTATGAAATACTATTCTGTAATAAAAAGGAATGAACTACTGATACAAGTAACAACATAATTGAATCCCAAATATATTATGGTTAAGTGAACAGAACCAGACTCAAAAGGCTACTTGCTTTGTGACATTTTAGAAAAGGAAGAAAACAAATAGGTCAATGGTTACCATGGGTTGGTGGGTGGGGAAGGGGTTCACTATAAAAAGGCCCAAGGAAATTTTAGGGGAAGATAGACCCATTCTGTATCTTAATTGTGGTGATGGTTACACAACTGGATGCATGTGTCCAAATTCAGAACTATACATACACATTTAAGTGTCCATCAACAGATGAATGGATAAGGAAAATGTGATATGTATGCACAATGGAATATTATTCAGCCATAAAAAATAATGAGATCCTGTCATTTGCAACAAAATGGGTGAAACTGGAGGTCATTGTGTTAAGTGAAATAAGCCAGGCACAGAAAGACAAATGTCTCATGTTCTCACTCTTTTGTGGGAGCTAAAATTTAAAACAATTGAACTGGAGATAGATGGTAGAAGGATGGTTACCAGGGGCTGGGAAGGGGAATAGAGAAGTGGGAGGAAGTGAGGATGGTTAATGGGAAGGGAATGTTGGTTACCAGAGTTTGGGAAGGGGAGTAGGGAAGTGGGATGGAAGTGAGGATGGTTAATACAAAAGGATAGTTAGAAAGAATGAATAAGAATTAGTATTGGACAGCACAACAGAAAGACTATAGCCAATACTTAATTGTACATTTTAAAATAACTAAAAGAGTATAATTGGATTGTTTTGTAACAAAAAGAATAAATGCTTGAGGTGATGTATTCCCCATTTGCCCTGATGTGATTACTATGCATTGCATGTGTGTATCAAAATATCTCATGTACCCCATTAATATATACACCTACCGGGTACCCACAGAAATTAAAAATTTAAAAAACAACTGTACATGAAAAGAATGAGTTGTACTGTAACTAAATTACATCGCAATACATTTAAAAAGAATTTAAGAAAGCGTTCTTTTAGTACTTTCATGATCTCAGCAACTACATGAGCACTGCACTTAAGCCCTTAATTAACTTCCACAATTCCTTTGAACTTGTTGGAGGTGTCCATTTGCTAATGATTAGTTTGTTCATACTCATTTGACTCTGATCTGCAAGGATAAAATATGAAAATTATTCTCTCCCTCTCATTCTTTTCTTTTCCTTCCCTCTGATTTCCTCTCTCCTTCTCATTGTCTCTCCCTCTTTCTTTACCAGTAAAAGTATACCTCTATATGTTGCTGGCAGTAAGGCATGGAGATGGATTTATGTCACCTTTGACAAAGGCGCTTTTTGTGAACTAGATTCTATGGAGCTGCAAGACCATATTGGCATTGAAAACTCTAGGATGAGCTTTAATTAATCAAGTATCTGCTTCTGTTAGCCCCATAATGCATATGGAGATTTCCAGATCTTTCTTAGAATGCTGGCAAAGGCTGCCCTATTTCCTCTGGCAAGCCACTTCTTGAATTTCTATTATACAAAATGTGGAAATTGGAGGCAGCCCTGGGCATCAAGGATGTGGCTATGCAACTGTGATCTTGGGGAGTAGTGTTTGAAATCAGAGAAACCTTATATTAGATGGATCAAGGAGGGAGCCAGGAGATTGATATCCTCAGAAGGTGTTACATGTTTCTCTTGGAATTGCAGTTGCTCAAATTTCTCTCTTTCTCAATTTTTTTTGGCAATGAACATTTTTAAACTTTTACAAACCTAGACAGAATAGTTTGGTTGACCCCTGTAACCATCACCCATATTCAAAAACTATCAGTTTATGACTAACCTTGTTTCAGCAATACCCTCAGTAACCCCTTGCCTTAGTCATTTTGAAGCAAATTCCAGACATATCATTTCTTCTGCAAATATCTCACTATTTATCTCAAAAATATAAATATTCGATTTAAAAAATAACCATAATTCTACCTTAGAAAGTAACAATAAATTTCTTGATATCATTAAATATTAGTATTCAAATTTCCAATTCTTTTATAAATGATTTTATTTTGTTATGTTTTGTTTGCATAAATGTGTTTAAAAACAGTTTGCTTGAATCAGGATCCAAACAAGGTCTACACATTTCAATTCAGTTGCTATCTCTTATGCCTTTTTAAATCTGTTTCCCCTCTATTTCTTTTTTAAAATAAACTTTATATTTTAGAATAGTTCTAGATCTATAGCAAAGAAAGTTAGTACAGCAATTTCTCATATACCCCATAGGCAGTTTCCCCACTATTAACATCTACATTGGTATGGTGCATTTATTATAATGAATGAAGCAATATAAATACATTATTAACTGAAGTCCATACTTTATTCAGATTTCCTTAGTTTTTACTAACATCCTTTTTCTGTTCCCATCTAGGACACCACATTACATTTAGTCATCATGTCTCCTTCGGCTCCTCTTGCCTATGACAGTTTCTCAGAGTTTCTTTGTTTTTGATGAACTTGGAGGCTTTGAGAAGTACTGATCACGTATTTTGTAGAATGTCCCTAAATAGGGCTTTGTCTGATATTTTTCTCGTGATTATAGTAGGGATAGGGGTTTTGGAGAGGAATCTTGCAGAGGTGAAGTGCCGATCCTATCACACTGTATCAAGAATACGCACTATTGACATGACTTATGGTTGACATTGGCCCTGTTTGTCTGAGGTAGTTTGTCAGGTTTCTCCACTGTAAAGTTACTCCTTTCTCACCTTCCCCATACTGTAGTCTCTGGAATGAAGTCGCTCTGTGAAGCCCACATTTAGAGTGAAGAGTTATGAGCCACCTCCTTGAGGGTGTAATATTTGCATAAGTTATTTGGAATTCTTTTGCACAGGAGATTTTTCTCTTCTCCCTCATTTATTTATTTATTCAATAGTCTATATATATGGGGACTCATGGATATTTATTCTTTGGGTTATAATCCACTGTTATTTTATTTTGTTGCTCAAATTATTCCTGATTATATGCTAACTCATGTATATATACTTATCAATATTTTCATATGTAACATCTGTATCTATGTTAAGTTTAATATGAATTTATGCTACTATCTCCAACTCTAATAAATTACCACAAAGATAATTTTAGCCTCCTCCCTTGCTTATCTCTAAATTTCCAATCTCAAATTTCTCAACAGTGAAAAACTTGGCTCCTACCATCCACCATCCAATTGCTTAATTGTCCAATTCCAGTATACATGCATGACAGTATCCGAATTGTTAACCCATGGCAATAACTTTATCAAGCAGAATACAGTGCTTATGTGCAATTCTTTTTGTTTTTAGTCTTACAGACTCCATTTATTTCCAAAATTACTTAGGTAAGTTGGCACTTAAGTTGAACATACACCTATCATATGACCCATCCATTCCATTCATAGCTACTTACCCAAAGGAAATGAAATCATATTTCCGTACAAAGACTTACAAACAAGTGCTTATAGAGCCTTTATTTGTAGTAGCCCAAACCAAAAACAACCCAAATGTCTATCTACAGGTGAATGGATAAGCAAATTTGATTTTTCCAAACAAATACTAATTAGCAACAAAAAGAAATGAGGTGTTAATATGTGTAACAATATGGATGAATCTGAAAATTATTATGCTGAGTAAAAGAAGCCAGATACAAAAGAGCAAATACTGAAAAAAAGAGTACATACTGTATGAGTTCATTTCTGTTAAATTTTAGGAAATGTAAATGATAATGACAGAAAGCTGATCAGTGATTGCCTGGGAATCAAGAGGTTTGGAAGAGTGGCAGGAGGGAGCAACTATAAAGACACAAACTTTGGAGGATGGTGGATATGTTCACTCGCTTGATTGTGAGGATGTTTTCATGGATAAAATCATATGCAAAAGTTATCCAATTGCATGGTTTAAATATGTACAGCTTATGTCCATTTTACCCCGATAAAAAAGTCTGTGCTTCCTATCCTTTACTGATCCACTCTAGAGCAGCTTCTCAAACTTTAATGTACACATGAAGAATGTAGAATTCTCTCTCCCCTGAGAGTTGTGTTAAAATGCAGATTCTGATTGCTATGCCTAGGAAGCGACCTGAGATTCTGCATTTGTAACAAGCACCTAGATGGTGCCATTGCTGCTGGTCTGAGGGGTCACACTTTGGGTAGCAGGTGTGGTGGTTCATATACTCCATATATAAGAATCTCAGCTCCTCTACAAATAACATTCTAACTTTGGGAAATTTTCTTTCCCTCTTGAGTCTTTATTTGTTTATCTGCTAAATGGATAAAATAAAGAGATTTTTTTCCAGTTTGTTCTTAAATTAGGAAATAATGCAAAGGAAGATCAATAATCAACCCCCCTTCAATAATCAAAGTATAAGAATACATAGTTCTCCATTTGCTTGGTAGATCTTCCTCCATCCCTTTATTTTGAGCCTATGTGTGTCTGTGCATGTGAGATGCATTTCCTGAATACAGCACACTGATGGGTCTTGACTCCTTATCCAATTTGCCAGTCTGTGTCTTTTAATTGGAGCATTTAGCCCATTTACATTTAAGGTTAATATTGTTATATGTGAATTTGATCCTGTCATTATGATGTTAGCTGTTTATTTTGCTCCTTAGTTGATGCAGTTTCTTCCTAGCATCGATGGTCTTTACAATTTGGCATGTTTTTGCAGTGGCTTGTACCGGTTGTTCCTTTCCATGTTTAGTGCTTTCTTCAGGAGCTCTTGTAGGGCAGGCCTGGTGGTGACAAAATCTCTCAGCATTTGTTTGTCTGTAAAGTATTTTATTTCTCCTTCACTTATGAAGCTTAGTTTGGCTGGACATGAAATTCTGGGTTGAAAATTCTTTTCTTTTAGAATGTTGAATATTGGTCCCCACTCTCTTCTGGCTTGTAGAGTTTCTGCTGAGAGATCAGCTGTTAGTCCGTTGGGCTTCCCTTTGTGGGTAACCTAACCTTTCTCTCTGGCTCCCCTTAACATTTTTTCCTTCATTTCAACTTTGGTGAATCTGACAATTATGTGTCTTGGAGTTGCTCTTCTCGAGGAGTATGTTTGCGGGATTCTCTGTGTTTCCTGAATTTGAATGTTGGCCTGTCTTGCCAGGTTGGGGAAGTTCTCCTGGATAATATCCTGCAGAGTGTTTTCCACCTTGGTTCCATTCTCCCTGTCACTTTCAGGTACACCAATCAGTTGTAGATTTGGTCTTTTCACATAGTCCCATATTTCTTGGAGGCTTTGTTCGTTTCTTTTTATTCTTTTTTCTCTAAACTTTTCACTTCATTTCATTCATTTCATCTTCAATCACTGATACCCTTTCTTCCAGCTGGTCGAATCAGCTATGGAAGCTTGTGCATTCATCACGTTGTTCTCGTGCCATGGTTTTCACCTCCATCAGGTCATTTAAGGCCTTCTCTACATTGGTCATTGTAGTTAGCCATTCATCTAATCTTTTTTAAAGGTTTTTAACTTTTTTGCAATGGGTTCAAACTTCCTCCTTTAGCTCAGAGAAGTTTAATCATCTGAAGCCTTCTTCTATCAACACGTCAAAGTCATTCTCCATCCAGCTTTGTTCCATTGCTGGTGAGGAGCTGCGTTCCTTTGGAGGAGGAGAGGCACTCTGATTTTTAGAATTTTCAGTTTTCTGCTCTGTTTTTTCCCCATCTTTGTGGTTTTATCTACCTTTGGTCTTTGATGATGGTGATGTACAGATGGGGTTTTGGTGTGGATGTCCTTTCTGTTTGTTGGTTTTCCTTCTAACAGTCAGGACCCTCAGCTGCAGGTCTGTTGGAGTTTGCTGGAGGTCCACTGTTGGAGTTTGCCTGTGTATCAGCAGCGGAAGCTGCAGAACAGCAAGCATTGCCGAACAGCAAATGTTGCTGTCTGATCGTTCCTCTGGAAATTTCATATGCACCCAATACAGGAGCACCCAGATTCATAAAGGAAGTCATTAGACACCTGCAAAGAGACTTAGACTCCCACACAATAATAATGGGAGACTTTAACACCCCACTGTCAACATTAGACAGATCAACGAGACAGAAAGTTAACAAGGAATCCAGGACTTGAACTCAGCTCTGCACCAAGCCAACCTAATAGACATCTACAGAACCCTCCACCCCAAATCAACAGAGTACACATTCTTCTCAGCACCACATTGCACTTATTCCAAAATTGACCACATAGTTGGAAGTAAAGCACTCCTCAGCAAATGTAAAAGAACAGAAATTATAACAAACTGTCTCTCAGACCACGGTGCAATCAAACTAGAACTCAGGATTAAGAAACTCACTCAAAACCGCTCAACTACATGGAAACCAAACAATCTGCTCTTGAATGACTACTGGGTACATAACGAAATGAAGGCAGAAATAAAGATGTTCTTTGAAACCAATGAGAACAAAGACACAACATACCAGAATCTCTGTGACACATTTAAAGCAGTGTGTACAGGGAAATTTATAGCACTAAATGCCCACAAGAGAAAGCAGGAAAGATCTAAAATCGACACCCTAACATCACAATTAAAAGAAGTAGAGAAGCAAGAGCAAACACATTCAAAAGCTAGCAGAAGGCAAGAAATAACTAAGATCAGAGCAGAACTGAAGGAGATAGAGACACAGAAAACCCTTCAAAAAATCAATGAATCCAGGAGCTGGTTTTTTGAAAAGATCAACAAAATTGATAGACCACTAGCAAGACTAATACAGAAGAAAAGAGAGAAGAATCAAATAGATGCAATAAAAAATGATAAAGGAGATATCACCACCAATCCCACAGAAATACAAACTATCATCAGAGAATACTATAAACACCTCTACACAAATAAACTAGAAAATCTAGAAGAAATGGATAAATTCCTCGACACATACAACCTCCAAAGACTAAACCAGGAAGAAGTCGAATCCCTGAATAGACCAATAACAGGCTCTGAAATTGAGGCAATAATTAATAGCCTACCAACCAAAAAAAGTCCAGGACCAGAAGGATTCACAGCCGAATTCTACCAGAGGTATAAGGAGGAGCTGTTACCATTCCTTCTGAAACTATTCCAATCAATAGAAAAAGAGGGAATCCTCCCTAACTCATTTTATGAGGCCAGCATCATCCTGATACCAAAGCCTGGCAGAGACACAACAAAAAAAGAGAATTTTAGACCAATATCCCTGATGAACATCGATGCAAAAATCCTCAATAAAATACTGGCAAACCGAATCCAGTAGCACATCAAAAAGCTTATCCACCATGATCAAGTGGGCTTCATCCCTGGGATGCAAGGCTGGTTCAATATACACAAATCAATAAATGTAATCCATCATATAAACAGAACCAAAGACAAAAACCACATGATTATCTCAATAGATGCAGAAAAGGCCTTTGACAAAATTCAACAGCCCTTCATGTTAAAAACTCTCAATAAATTAGGTATTGATGGGACGTATCTCAAAATACTAAGAGCTATCTATGACAAATCCACAGCCAATATCGTACTGAATGGGCAAAAACTGGAAGCATTCCCTTTGAAAACTGGCACAAGACAGGGATGCCCTCTCTCACCACTCCTACTCAACATAGTGTTGGAAGTTCTGGCCAGGGCAATCAGGCAGGAGAAAGAAATAAACGGTATTCAATTAGGAAAAGAGGAAGTCAAATTGTGCCTATTTGCAGATGACATGATTGTATATCTAGAAAATCCCATCATCTCAGCCCAAAATCTCCTTACGCTGATAAGCAACTTCAGCAAAGTCTCAGGGTACAAAATCAATGTGCAAAAATCACAAGCATTCTTATACACCAATAACAGACAAGCAGTGAGCCAAATCATGAGTGAACTCCCATTCACAACTGCTTCAAAGAGAATAAAATACCTAGGAATCCAACTTACAAGAGATGTGAAGGACCTCTTCAAGGAGAACTGCAAACCACTGCTCAATGAAATAAAACAGGATACAAACAAATGGAAGAACATTCCATGCTCATGGATAGGAAGGATCAATATCGTGAAAATGGCCACACTGCCCAAGGTAATTTATAGACTCAATGCCATCCCCATCAAGCTACCAATGACTTTCTTCACAGAATTGGAAAAAACTACTTTAAAGTTCATATGGAACCAAAAAAGAGCCCACATTGCCAAGTCAATCCTAAGCCAAAAGAAGAAAGCTGGAGGTATCACGCTACCTGATTTCAAACTATACTACAAGGCTATAGTAACCAAAACAGCATGATACTGGTATCAAAACAGAGATACAGACGAATGGAACAGAACAGAGCCCTCAGAAATAATACCACACATCTACAACCATCTGAACTTTGATAAACCTGACAAAAACAAGAAATGGGGAAAGGATTCCCTATTTAACAAATGGTGCTGGGAAAACTGGCTAGCCGTATGTAGAAAGCTGAAACTGGACCCCTTCCTTACACCTTATACAAAAATTAATTCAAGATGGATTAAAGACTTAAATGTTAGACCTAAAACCATAAAAACCCTAGAAGAAAACCTAGGCAATACCATTCAGGACATAGGCATGGGCAAAGACTTCATGTCTAAAACACCAAAAGCAATGGCAACAAAAGCCAAAATTGACAAATGGGATCTAATTAAACTAAAGAGCTTCTGCACAGCAAAAGGAACTACCACCAGAGTGAACAGGCAACCTACAGAATGGGAGAAAATTTTTGCAATCTACTCATCTGGCAAAGGGCTAATATCCAGAATCTGCAAAGAAACCCAACAGATTTACAAGAAAAAAAACAACCCCATCAACAAGTGGGGGAAGAATATGAACAGACACTTCTGAAAAGAAGACATTTATGCAGCCAACAGACACATGAAAAAATGCTCATCATCACTGGCCACCAGAGAAATGCAAATCAAAACCACAGTGAGATACCATCTCACACCAGTTTGAATGGTGATCATTAAAAAGTCAGGAAACAACAGGTGCTGGAGAGGATGTGGAGAAATAGGAACACTTTTACAGTGTTGGTGGAACTGTAAACTAGTTCAACCATTGTGGAAGACAGTGTGGCGATTCCTCAGGGATCTAGAACTAGAAATACCATTTGACCCAGCCATCCCATTGCTGGGTGTATACCCAAAGGATTATAAATCATTATACTATGAAGACACATGCACACTTATGTTTATTGCGGCACTATTCACAATAGCAAAGACTTGGAACCAACCCAAATGTCCAATGATGATAGACTGGATTAAGAAAATGTGGCACATATACACCATGGAATACTATGCAGCCATAAAAAAGAATGAGTTCATGTCCTTTGTAGGGACGTGGATGAAGCTGGAAACCATCATTCTCAGGAAACTATCGCAAGGACAGAAAACCAAACACCACATGTTCTCACTCATAGGTAGGAATTGAACAATGAGAACACTTGGATGCAGGAAGAAGAACATCACACACTGGGGCCTATTTTGGGATGGGGGGAGTGGGGAGGGATAGCATTAGGAGATATACCTAATGTAAATGATGAGTTAATGGGTGCAGCACACCAACATGGCACATGTATACATATGTAACAAACGTGCACGTTGTGCACATGTACCCTAGAACTTAAAGTATACTAAATATATATATAAAAGAGTACACAGTTCACGGAAAAGCAGCCACAAATGGAGTTTACATATGTGAAATAAGCCTTAATTTGATTCACAATAAGAGAAATGCATATGAAAACTACAAGATATGTTTTGCACCCATCATATTGGCAAAGATCATTTTATGCTCTGTGTTAATAACAGCATGAAGAAAGGCAGCCTCCTACAGTGGCAGTAGGAATATGAATTGGTACATCACCCATGGAGACCAACTGGCCATGTCAACAAAAATTAAAATTTTTATACACTTTGAATCAGAAATTCCACTTCTGGAAGTTTGTACTACAACTGCAAGTACTAGTTCATACAGGAAATGAAGCATTCATTGCAGTATTTTTATAATACCAACATATTAGAAACATCATAAGTATTGCTAATTAAATTAATATGTGTAATATAGAGAATCTACATAATACAGCCATTAAAAATGAGATACACTTTTATGGGAGGATCTCTAATATATACATGTATAAACACATATGATGAACATACACGTATTCATATAGAAAACCTTCAAAAGAATGTATGAGAAAGTGTTGAGTAGCTATTTGCTGGAAAGAAAACTCAATTCCTGGAGAATATGTTGGTGGGAACATTGTAAACCCCTTTTTTCCTTTAAAAAGGAATACTTTTTTTACTTTTTAACTTTGCAGTTTGAAACATTTTCAAACTTAGAAAAAAGTTGCAAAAAATGTCACAGAATTTTTTTTTAATTTTAGAGATGGGGTCTTGCTATGTTGCCCAGGCTGGACTTGAACTCCTCAGCTCAAGCAGTCCTCCCACCTCAGTCTCTCAAGTAGCTGACACTACAGGCACACACCACAGCACCAGGCTCAAAGAATTCTTATAGCTTCCTTTTCTAATGTTAACACCTTTCATAACCACATTATAGGGAATTAACCTTAATCGTATTAACTATTTAGAGACCTTCTTCAGATTTCTCCACTTGAATCACTAATGTCCTTTTCTGTTCCAGAATCAAGTTTTCATATCACCTTAGTATCCTCCCATCTAGGATAATTCCTCAGTTTTTCTTTGTCTTTCATAACCTTGATGAATACTATTTAGTTATTGTATAGAATGTATTCGATTTGGGTTTGTCTGATGTTTTCTTCTGATAAATTCAGGTTATATGTATTTGGCAAGACTACCACAAAAGCAGCATTGTATCTTCTCAGAGCATCATACCGGGAGGTATGTGATGTCAATATGTATTGTTATTCGTGATCTTGTCTTTGATCACATAGTTAAGGTACGGTTTCTTCCCTACGAAGTTATTACTTTCTCTCTTTCATGGGGATATACTTTGAGGCTATGCAAATATTTTTTTTCTCAGAATATTAACCCCAGTAATTTTAGGATCTATTGATGATTCTTGCCTACAATTAATACTGTGGTGTTTGTCAACTGGTAATTTCTATTTTCATCTTTCCTTCTACACTTATAAATTAGAATTCATCTGTGAGTGCTGAGCATGGTGGCTCATGCCTGTAATCCTGGCACTTTGGGAGGCCAAGGCTGGTGGATCACTTGAGGTCAGGAGTTCAAGACCAGCCTGGCCAACATGATGAAACCCCATCTGTACCAAAAATACAAAAATTAGCTGGGCGTAGTATCCCCATTTGCTTTATCCACTCATTAGTTGATGGGCACTTGCCTGTAGTCCCAGCTACTCAGGAGGCTGAGGCAGGAGAATTACTTGAGCCCAGGAGGTAGAAGTTGTAATGAGCCAAGATCGTGCCACTGGACTGCACTCCAGCCTGCACTGCAGCCTGGCTGACAGAGTGAGACTCTGGCTCAAAAAAAAAAAAAAGAATTCAATTGTGAGAAAGAGATTTTCCTCCCCACTTTAATTACCTATTCAATTATTTATATCAGTATGGATTCAGGGATAGTTATTTTATTCTGTTCGTTACAATCTCTTACTACTGACATTTATTTTGTTACCCAAATTATCTCATATTTGACCATTGGGAGCCCCTTGAATTTGGCCAGTGTATCCTTTTGACATGTCCTTATTATATTTTGAGTACCTCCTTACCTTGTTTTCTGGCACTACAAGATATTCCAGGCTCATCTTCCCTACTCACACCTGGAATTAGCTATTTCTCCAAGGATCGTTGTTTCTTTTTATAGGAGAATGATGTTTAGAAACCAGTATATGGTTACTGAATGTGCTAGTTGGTACTGGAGTGACATTACTCCTAGTCCTTAGAACATAGATAAAGCTAAGAATATAGATGCATACAAACACACACACACACACACACACACATATTTGAGTTCATATTGATCCCCAGTTCAAATTGATATCTCTACTTCTCATCTCACAATAGTTTATTCTCTTATTCCCCCAGCCTTATTCCATTCTGTAACAGTGAGAAAATTGGCTTTTGTTATTCATACTATTTTATTTATTTGCTCAATCTTAGAATACTCAAAATAACTTCAGAATTGCTAATCCAGAGTTCTGTGAAAAGCAAACTTACAAACAACTAGAATATATAATGTTTGTGTACAGTTCTTTTGTAATTTACCTTTTTAAAATACAGCCAAATACCATTTTCCAGAGTTACTTAAGTTAGTTCTTTTCTTTCCCACCTCTTTGTTTGATTATTTTATTCATTTGTAATTCAATTAGGTTTATTTGTTGATATATTTCATTTGGGATTTCCCCTACAATATTTTTTACTGTATTTTCATTTTGATTTTTATTGTTTATTGATTTGTTTATTTTTAGTATGTGAAACATTATTATGATTCTGAAAGTCAGAACTTGACAGAAAATCATACTCAGATGTGGAACCCCTTTATCCCTTACACTGTATTGCCATTTCTTGTTTTTATCCACTTTGTTCCCATCTACCCTATGTAGGTGACTAATCTTAGTTTCAAACGTATTCTTCCTGTATTGATTTGTGCATACCTGGGCAAATACGTATATATGTTCTTATTTCTTCTGCTTTCTTACATAAACGGTAGCACACTAGTAAAACCAGTCTTTTCCGCTTAGCAATGTATTCTGGCACTCTCTCCATATCAGATCATTGAGATCTCCTGTATTTACTTATACAGCTGCATGGTACTCCCTTGTGTGAATTTTTCTGAGTGTATTCCACTAATCTGCTATGTATGGGCATCTAGGTTGTTTTCAATATTTTACAATTTAAAATAATGCTGAGATGAATAAACTTGTGCAAATGTGTTTTTCTTCTCTTAGAAATGTATCTTCAGCATAGATTCCTAGAAGTGAGATTTCTGGGTCAAAGGTAAGTGCATATGTAGTTTTGTTCCATCTTGCCATCTTCTCCTTCATATGGGCTTTACCAATTTGCCATCCCAATGCATGGAAGTATCTGTTTCCCCACAGTCTCACCAAAAGCTCTTGTTCATGCTTTTTAAATTTTCACAAATTTAATAGTTATGAAATGGTAACATTCAAAGGTAGCATTTTTTAAAGGTGGTATTATAAATTGCGTTTATCTAATAATGACAGAGTTTGAACATCTTGTAATGTTTAAAGGTATATTTATATCTGTTGAATTGTTTATGTCTTTTGCCTATTTTTTTAAACCAAGTTTTCCTCCTTTGTTCTTCAATGTTAAAGAGTTGTTTTAAAACTTTTATTTCCATAGCTGTTGGAGTACAAGTGGTTTCTGTTACATGAATGAATTATATAGTGGTGAATTCTGAGATTTCATTGCACCCGACACCCGAGTAGTGTACATTGCACCTAACATGTAGTTTTTTTTTATCCCTAGTCGCCTTTCCACCATCCCACTTCTGAACCTCTAAACTCCATTATATCACTCTGTATGCCTTTACATACTCATAGCTTAACTCCCACTAGAAAGTGAGAACATACAGTTTTTGGTTTTCCACTTCTGGGTAACTTCACTTAGAATAATGGCCTCCAGCTCCATCCAAGTTGCTGAAAAAGACATTATTTCATTTCTTTTTATGTCTGAGTAGTATTCCGTGGTATATGTATATACCACATTTGCCTTATCCACTCATTAGCTGATGGGCACTTAGGCTGGTCCCACATCTTTGCAATTGTAAATTGTGCTGCTATAAACATTAGTGTGCAGGTATTTTTTTCATATAATGATCTCTTTTCCTTTGGGTGGATACCCAGTAGTGGAATTGCTGAATCAATTGGTAGATCTACTTTTAGCTTTTGTTAAAGAGTTTTTAAACACAAGTCGAACACCCCTAATCTGAAAATCCAAAATCTGAAATGCCCCAAAATTTGGAAACTTTTTGAGTGCCAACATGACCGCACAAGTAGAAAATTCCACACCTGACTTTGTTGCTGGGTGCACAAAGTTACTAAAAATATTATATAAAATTACCTTCAGGCTATGCATAGAAAGAGTATATAAAGCATAAATAAATTTTGTATTTAGACTTGGGTTCCATTCCCAAGATATCTCCTTATATATATGCAAATATTCAAAAATCCAAAATATGAAACACTTCTGGTTCCAAGTATTTTGGATAAGATTTACTCAAACTGTAATCAAAATGTTAGCCTTTTGCCTATGTTATATGCTACAAATTCTTCCATCTGCATTTTTTTAAAGTTTTTGAGACAGAGTCTCACTCTGTCGCCCAGGCTGGAGTGCAATGGTGCAGTCTCTGCTCACTGCAACCTCTGCCTCCTGGGTTGAAGTGATTCTCCTGCCTTAGCCTCCCAAGTAGCTGGGATTACAGGCATGTGCCACCATACCCAGCTAAGTTTGTATTTTTAGTAGACATGAGGTTTCACCATGTTGGTCAGGCTGGTCTCATTCCTGCCCTCAGGTGCCCGCCCACCTCAGCCTCCCAGAGTGCTGGGATTACAGGCGTGAGCCACCATGCCTAGCTTCCCTTTGCATTTTATACTACATGCATGTATTGCTTATTTTTAAAAATGTTAAGTGCATGTAGACACAAAATATTTATCTACATGTTTTGTAGAAACTGGAAAAAAATGTGTCAGGTTTTAGGGTGGGAGTAATTTTACTTCAGTTTTCAGTGAACATCTCTGTCCTTGCAATTTTCTACTTGCCCTTTCTCTTAGGAACCCTTAAATCAAGGAGCAGACATGTGCCAACTAGGAGGCCTTGGTGGATGGCCAGGTCTAAACAACTGAAGGCCAACCCTGACTCTCACTCTGTCTTTGTATCCTGTGGTACATGAACTTGTGCAGTGTCACCAGTTCCAGGAAATAAATAAGGAGTTACACACATGGCTCATTTTCCCGCCTTGTGGCCCCACCATGATCCAGCAAACATTGCAGGAATGATGCTCCTGCAGACATGGCAGTTCCTTCCTTCTAAATATAAACGCAGAGACACTAAAAATAAAGTGTTAAAGGTGAGTTTTGTTTGTTCCTGAAATGTCAGTACACCAAGTGTATAAACTTATTTCTCAGGGAGCCAAGAAGGAACAGGTGGCTATGTACTTATAACTGGGCTTTTGCAAATGCAAAGAGAAACTGTCAGAAGCTTGCTGGAGAGCAGTCATATCTTGATTTTTTTAAGTTGTGCTAAAAGCAGGACAGCAGGGAAATAGTTCTTCCATTGTCTAATAGATTTCTTTCAGGGTCCTTAAGCACATGTAGTCCACAGGAGTGGAATTGAGGCTTCATGAGCCCACTTCAGCAAACCAGGGCTGAGAGAATGCAATGACGAATTGGTCAATCATCAGCCAATGAGCAAAGCATGTGAACAGTGCAGAGTTCCTAGAATCACGAGTCAACCAAGAGAGATTTGTGCCTGGCATAGCACGTGGTCCATAATATACCATTAATATATGCATGATCAAATGAATAAAAAAGTATCCCATACTGGCTTGTATTGTTATGAAGGCTCTGAAGGGTGATGTTAAATGCCTAAGAGTTCAGATGAGAAAGGCAAGGCAGAAAGTGAAGGGCAGCAAGGCTCCTAAACTGATACTTGGATGTTGGCAGAATTAGAAGTATGGCCAGTGTAACAGGACAGGATCTGCCAATATTCAACCTCACAAGATGCAACAGGTGACAATAGCAGTTCATAATCCAAGCTTAGGTCACATCAAGACGAACCTGGAATTCAAGGTCCCACACTGTAAACAAGGTCAGGCCTTGCCAACACCCATCCCAACTCCCTAGTGGAGAAGAAAGCACACTTAATACAGGCACGGCAGATACTTGAGAACTCACGTTATATAACCAGTTACCACACAGAAGCCATGTTATCTCCCAATACAAAGAATGTGGCTAGGTTACTTCTACGACCTCAGTATTACTGTTAGATGCATTTTCTACAGCCACTCCCTGTCTCTCACCCTTCTAAACAAATAACCAAAAGAAAATAAAAATAACCAACCACTGACATTCTCTGAAGGTTGCCATATTTTCATATTATTTCATGACTTTGTTTAGGCTGTTTGTAATGCCTTTTGTTCATTTATTCATTTATTCAGGAACAAATTTTCTTAATTGTTAATTATGATTCATTTTTTGACTTGTCGATTTATTGATTGCCACTTATGTCCTTAGTGCTGCGCTAGGTGCCGTGGATATCGTGTTCACATGTCTGTGAACAAAACAGACATGCTCCCTGCCCTCACAGGAAAGACAGACCATAAACAAATAGAAATAAATATTTACTTACACATTGTCGTAAGTGCTAAGAAGAAAATGACTCTGAGAGGAAATAACAGATGGCACTGACTGTAGAGACTATGATTCGGAGAGGCCTCCTAGTTACCTACTCTGTGGAACATTTTCTGACCAGCCCACACACCCACCCCAACTGAATCAATACTATTCTCTGTGCTCCAAAGTTATAGCTTCTAGTTTTGACTTGACACCTCTCTTTTGTAGTTGTTTATATATCTAAGCTGTGCACACAGACTATTAATTCTCACAATGCAAGGAGGATAAAGAGAAAAGCGTGTGGAATTTGGAATCAGAAAAATCTTAAAATGAATGCCAGTGTTCCACTTAAACTCTGGGATATTTGGCAGATATTTCAATCTGAGTTACCTGGAAGTAGAGCCTGAGGTGTTAAGGCTTGTAGGCAAGTAGTTTATTTGGGAAGAGATCCCAAGGAGTAGGAGTGAGGGGTGGGAAGTGGAACAGGGAAGGGGGAGGAGGCAATGCAAGGATGCGTCGTGGAGTTGGCCACCGCTATAGACAGAGGGGCCACTGGCCTTGGAAGGAGCCATGTGAAATGGGCCTCAGATAACAGAGGGAAACATTTATATATTGGCCCATCCTCCACTGATTAGAGGAGCCCACATGGGCACGACTCCTCTCCATTTCTAAGTTGTACAAGATATGAGTGTCCAGTGGATGCAACAAGTGCCTACATGAAGTATCAGGGACACCTCAGGGCAAGAAGCAGGAGTGTGGACCAGGTCCACACACTGTCCAGCTGCCCCTGTGTGAAGGTCGGCAATCCTGTGTGGAACAAGTTGATGAGGACATGACTGGAGTAAGAGGTGAGATGAGAGTGTTCAAAATTGAAGTGTCTAAAACCCACATCTACAAAACAGAGACAATAACAGTATCTGCCTCATAGGCATTTGAGAGTTAAGTGAGATGCTTTATGTGGAAGTGTTCTATAAACTGCAAATTCTAATTGTTATTGCTGTTAAAGTGACCTTTGGCTTATGTAACTAGAAAAGTGCCTAACACACTATTAAACAAAAAAGAAATGTGAGTTATGGGAGTTACTAAGTAAGAAGAGTGAAGGAGCAAATACGGAGGTATCCCAAGCTCTTTACCCGAGGTTCCTACCAATGTAAGATTTACCTAATACATTTCACGTGTTCCTACTCTGTTCCATATTCAGATAGATTCAAATGAGGTAAATAGTGGTAGAAGAGATATTTTTAAAGTAGCTTACTTGAAGAATTTATTGAGGCCATCCCTTTGAAAGGAGAGAGCTAGGGGAAGATTTATTTGCCTATGCAATGTAACCCCATTCATGGACTTAATTGCCTTTGGCTTTTTCCATTGTTTGACAAAATATTTGAACAGAAGTTGGGTGGGAAATCTTTAGAAATCAGAAAATGGGGTTCTCTTGCCTTAAAAGCATGTAAACTGTGATGAAAATAGAGCAAGGCAAATTACATTCTGTCATAAAGAATCAAACAGGCATAGCGTACCACAGAATCAACAGCCACCCTGATCATAGATTAACTGGATAGAGGTCAGGCAGCACCAACCTAGGAAGCTTTCATTTCATTACAACTTACTTCACTTCAGTAAGCCCTTACAGATCCTGTGATAGGCAGAACCAGGCATGTGCTAGGCCATGGGGCTACAGGGATGGTGAGGGTGAAAGACAAGGAGATTAACAGTGAGAACACAGTGGCATCAAGAGAGGTGCACAAGAGTGTTCGCAGAGTGTAGAGAATGGCTGCAAATGAAAGGTGCCTGAGTCCGCTTGCAGGGGAAGAGAAAGAGGGTCAATGCAGTTTTCAAAAGAACAACAAACAACAACAGATGCGTCACCAAAAGTCTGGTGGATAAGCAGACATTAGTTGGATGGAGTGGAGGGGCGGGGGTATTTCAGGCTAGAGAGAACAGCCTGGGCATTTGTCTAGAGGTGGGAGGAGGCCTGATACTTTGGAGGAATTGCAAGAGGGTCAGTGTTAGGGAGCAAGGGGAGTGAAGGGGGCAGGGATATGGTGGGAGAGGGGGTTGCAGCTGTGAGACCTGATGGGGCAGGACTGTAAAGAGCCTTCCATTTGGATGCATGCATTTGAACTTGCCTATGGGAAAAGGCAAGCCACAGAAGGATGTTAAGCAGTGGAGTGATGAGATGATATCAATGTTCTCTGTCTAGAAGATACCTCTGGCCATGGGATATGAGAGAGTGGAAGACCGAGTGGGGCTGGATACATGCAGAAGCTGGAGCTCAGCTTGGAAATGATCATAGTGTTGAGTCCGGGAAGATGGATAAGGGCCTGTGGCAATGCAGTAGGGATAAACAGGTGGTGATGGACTTCCAGCAGGGACCCAACATGCTGGTGACCATTCATTTGGATGTGGAAGATGAAGGAGGAGATGGTCAAAGCAATAGCAGGTTTCTGCCTCAGGTGACGAGGTGGAAGGTTGTGCCATTTGCTGAAGAGAAAAAAAGGCTGGCGGAGAAAGTGGAGCCAAATTGGAAGAATAGAAACATGGTTGCTGGAGATATCTGCTTGCAATGTTTTGTTTTTCTCTATTTATTTTGGGACATGGGATCCTTTTGTAATATTTTTACACATGAAAAGGGGTATAGTCCTCAAAGGCTGTTAGGACTGTCACATATGATTATGCAAGTCTTGCCCTGCAAAAGGGCTTCTGGCCCGGGAGAGAGCGAGGCTGACCTGCAGCCTGTGTGAGGCTCCTTGGGAGTGTACGGACAGGGTTGCATCTGCCTGGGAAAGGGGTGCCCATGAGGATGCTTCCCATCACCTCTCTGGACCCACTTCCCACCCTCCTCTGTGCCCTGGCTGGCTGGCCTGTGTGGATGACATGGCCCACCCCCCTCCCTCCAGCACCTGGCTGAGTTCCACCGTTGGGGGTGCTGGCAGGAGAGCAAAGGGAAGAGTGTTTCTCTTGGCTCCTCTCCTTACTGAGGGCCATTGATTGTCTCTCTCCCTTTCTGAAGGTCACAGCTTCCAAAGCTACAGTTCTTGCTTTGTCTCAGTACAGGGCTCTCTCTCTCCTTGTCTCTCAGGGCTCTCCACTGTTGCTAGCCCCAGGATACCATACCATTCCTTGCAGGTTTGCCTAAATCCCACCCACGTCTTTGTAAATGGTGCCTTCCCCTCACACTTTCCTTCATTATCCACTTTGACTGTGTCATCTGTTTCCTGCCAGAACCAGGACTGATGTTGAATATTTTTCTAATTAATACAAGGCAACGTCTTCATTCACTTCCCCATGCACCTCGAAGCTGTGACTACCATCGGGACGCCTGTTTCTAGTTCTCAGGAAGGTGCTGTGTTAAGGGAAGGGCCCTCTGGGTTCTGAAACTCTGGGGGCCTTGATTCCTCTGCAAGTGGGAGCCAGATTGGCTTTTCAGTCTCACCCAAATTTTGAGCTAGAAGGGAAGAGGGAGGAGAGTGGGGAAGGGAAAGGTGCTCAGAGTCAGCGGACCCTGAGGAGAGGCACTGTGGATTATCAGTATCAGGTATTAACATCACCCCTCCAGCCTTCACTGGGAATTGGGAGTCGACACTTGGGAATGTTTGAGTGCAGGTAAGGCAGGTGTCGCTACTCCACCAGAATGATCTGCTCCCCTTCTTCAAGTTTCTCAGTTTCTTACCCAACCATCCCCTTCCCCTACCCTGGCTATATGTAGCTCTTTCTAATTTTCTTTAATTTAACAAGGACTCAGTAAAAGAGAATATTTTCCTTAAACTTTCAGGTTTAACAAGATATTGTGAAAGCCATTGATCTCCACTCTATCATGCTGGAGAAGTAGGGAAATACCTATTTGTAAAATGTGCATGTCTGCCTGTTGACACCCAGTTGTTGGCTTATTTGTTCATTCATTTATTTATGCATCTATTATTTATTCATTCATCAAATAGCTGTCAAATGCTATCTAAGACTTGATTGTTGTATTTATCCTCAGCTGGACCCTTCTATCCCCTCCTAAAGGAAGAGGAAGGAGGCATGCAAGGCACACAGCAAGGTGGGCTGATGCCAACCTAGAACAAGAAAAGTGCAGTTGGAGGAGAGGTGTGGTGGGACCTGTAGCTGACCTTTCCACTCCCTGCAGCCAAACTTTGCCCTCCCTGCAGCCAGGCCTGGGCCACACGGGTAGGAATACCCTGGCAGTTCACATTCTCACTCAGTCTCACACTCACTTCGTACTCTGATGCTGACATGAAGTGGCTCTGCTGGCAGCCCACATGTTTCCAGATACTTGACCCAGCTGCAGGTATGAAGGCCTTACCTCCTGGCAAAAGTGAAACAAAAGTCGAAGGAGACAAAGAGCTTGTGAGCTTGTTCCCCACTCCTTTCCATACTCAGCTGATGACTCAATTCACCACCAAGGGTGAGCATGAGGGATCTGTCCGTTCATATTTATCTTCCACCCTTTCCAGGCTTTGGGTGTGTGGAGCTGTGCTAATTTGGAGTTGCTGAGCTACAGGACAGTGTTAAGAGAGGCTCTGGCATCTCAGATTTATTGCTTGAATACTTGAAATCCTTATTACAGGAAGTTACACAGCTTGCTTCCAAGCAGCATGTGTAAAATTACAGTTTGACGTTCTGGGGAAATCCCAAGCGTCACGCTGTTTCACCAGAGTGATAAATTGACAAGGGGCCAGTGTTCTGATGAAATCTTGCTTCTGTTTGCCTGCCTTCCCCATGAGTTCTCTAGTTTCCTAAGAGCCAAGAGTGAGCAAATAGGCTCTTACTCATTTTAGAACATTAGTCTTCTAATTTGCATACTTTCTTTCTACATCTAGTTATTGGTACTTGAACGGAAGTGGAGGAGTCTGTCCTAACATATTCCTCTGCCCTCCCCATCCCATCATGATTGAGAAAGACAGAGAGAGAGAGAGATTGGAACTTGGGTTAGGAACTACTTTCCAGAATCTTTTATTTTCTTCTTTTTACTTATCTACCTTCCTTCCCTTTTTCTTTTCATTCCATTTCTCTCTCCCTCTTTTATTCAGTAATTTATCCAATTACCCATTCATTACTTTGTACCTGGAACCTGAGCTTAAGATAGCTGTGTCCTCTTCCTCTCCCTGATTAGGATTTAGATGTAAGTCTGTGAATGCCAGAATGATGTGTGGCTCAACCTACCTGTGGGTCTGCATACCTGAGTGATGGAGTCTCCTAGGAAAGACTCTCTTCACAGGAGGGGGAAATAGAAGCACCTACTAGGTTCAGTTGCACTGGACCAGGACTAGAATGGAGACTGGGGAGGTCCTGGTGGGGTTTGAGGAACAGCACAGTGCCTGTCACTCTGATGTCTTCTGGCCCAGCGCCCAGGGCCAGAAGTCCTGGGAAGTCCTGCGCCTGGGTCCTGAGATGAGGGTATTGGAATAAAAAACAAGTGTAAACAAAAATAGTTCATCACAAAAGCATCCCTAGGTTACAGGAAGCAGGGGGCAAGAGCAGCACCAGCCAGCCCCAAAAGCCAGGCTGATGTCAGTGTCCTTGACCCTGTGCAGATGCAGCTGTGTCATGGGTGGTGGTGGTGGGCACCTCCACTGTGCTCCAGCATAGACGTGCTGCTCTCTAAGGCTGCCTTGGTTGTCAGCAGCAATGGAGACCCCAGTCCCGTAAGCAGAGGCAGGTGAGGAAGAAGGTAGCAGGTGCCACACGTAGCAGTGGGCAGTCGTGCTCAGTATCTGTAAGATAATCCCTGGAGAATCCCAGACCTTAGGGGATGAGTTTGATGTGAGGATGTGTGTGGTTGGAGCAGCTGCAGAATGGATTTGGGTAAATCCAGAGAATGCTGTTTTGTATCTCTCACTAAGATTCTGTTTCACTCTAGGCAAAGGAATTTGAGAGACACAGGCTTTTACACGTGCCTTAAATCCAACTTACTTCCAAAAAGCATTTGTAGAAGCTTTATAGAAAGCCTCAATATAAAAGAGATAATTTTTTTAAAAAGAAGATGAACCACAGTCAAGAAATAAAGACTGGAAGGAAGGAAGGAAGGAAAGAAGAGAGGTGTTTTACTAGAAAGCCTAGTCAAACAAATGTTTTTGCGTGGTTTGGAACTGCTATCTCTTCTGGGCTTAATTCCTAAGAAGACAAACTCTATGCCTAATCAAGACCTGAAAAAAAAAATGAAATTCAGTTATTTAGATGGCGATTCTATTTTGTTTTCTAAATGTATTACTGTACCAGGAAAGTTCTATAATTCTTCATGGTTAGAGAGCTGCCGGAAGTCATCAGACTTTATTTGAATACATTGTTGGAAAATCCTGATTATTAGTTCTGTGTCCCCAAGGCCACAAATGACCCCAAAATGCAGCTGCCTACATGTCAAGCTGGGGATTACACCGATAGCTGAGGGAGCTGGAAGTGTCCTGTACTCATGATCAGCACCTGCACCTGTCCTTCTCATTTTACCCTCACAATGATGCAGGGAGACGGGAGGGCCCGTACCATTATCTCCACTCCACAAGTGAAGAAACCACAAGTCAGAGAATTGCCCAAGACCATACTTAGGTGCAGGGCTGGTGTCGGAATACAGTCTCCGATTCTCAAATCCCAACTGCATAGGCCCTTTCCCGAACAGAGGTCTGGAATAGTAACTTACCTAACTTTCTTACAAGCACCAGGAAATTCTGATGCTCACCCAAATGTAGGACTCTTAACCCCAACACCATCTGTCTCCACTTCCACTGAAGACTCAATGGATCATGGGGGCAGTTTTCCCCATGCTGTTCTCGTGATAGTGAGGGAGTGCTCACGAGATCTGATGCTTTTAAAAGTGGCAGTTTTTCCTGTGCTTTCATTCTCTCTCCTGCCACCTTGTAAAGAAGGTGACTGCTTCCCTTTCCTCCATGATTGTAAGTTTCCTGAGGCCTCTCTAGCCGTGCAGAACTATGAGTCAATTAAACCTCTTTCCTTTATAAATTACCCAGTCTCAGGCATTTCTTTATAGCAGTACAAAAATGGGCTAATACATTGAGTAAATTGCCCAGGATGATACAGCAAGGAAACGGGTTAGATGAGGTTGATGAATATTGGGAATCTGATGGCTAAAGGTGATTGGAGGACAAGAAGAAGAAGAAGAGGACATGGTCTCTGAACAGGGAGCACACAGCCTGATGATGAATCGGGGCACGTTTCACAGAACAGTAGTTCTTCCTGCTTCATCCCTTTAGTTGTTTTATAAGCCCAAAGTAAAATGGTTCCATCCGACTGTACTGAGAGAGGGACTGGCACTAGATGGATCCTATTGACAACTGCAGCCAGAATTCAGACATCCAGAGTGGACACAGCACATCACAGCCCATGCCTGTGTGAGAGAGCCACCCCCCCAACACCTACCCATGCCCACATTCACACCCACCCACAGGCACAAATAAAGTGCTAACCTCCTCCAGTGGGGACAGTACTGGGAAAATGCCAGCTGACCTGTGGTCTCCTTTGGCTCCTTAGAAATTCAAAACTGCTGTAATTAAACATTTCCAAGAATTTCTAAGATCCTCAGAGTATTAGAAAAAGCACTAGAAGTTTTCTGAGGTAACAGAACAGAGAATGGAGAGGTGGGGAGGGCCACAGCATGCAGGATTTGATCAGTTTTGTCTTTTTCATAGAGCAAATGAAAGCTGTTGAGGGATTTTAAGCATAGGCAGGGCAAAGTCAGACTTGCCTTTTAAAGAGGACACTCTAGCTGTTAAGTGGAGAATGAATTACGTACAGGGAAATGAGTTTTGAGGCTAATGCTGTGGTCCAGGTGAGAGGACATGGTGACTCAGGTGGTGGTGATGGAATGAAGTGGGTGGATTCTAGAGAGGTTTAAAAGGCAAGCATCTGTTTCCATTTAACGGGGTCTTGACAAATAAGTGCATCTCCTTTTCAACTTTTCGAGGAGACGTGGTGAAAAGTCACACTGCCAAGACAAAGGAAGAAGCCCCATGGCCTGCATTTGACCAAAGAACAAATCTTGGTCTTTGATTCTTGGGGAAACTCCCTAAGAATTATCGGAAAAGGCTTCGTGCTTTTGCGAACTTTTCAGAAATATCATCTAGGCAGTGAGCAACTGAAGACTATTGCACAACCTGAAACCCTTGGAATTAGACTGGAAGCTCTGAGAGCCTCAATGGCTTCCCGGCCTCTTTTGTGTCCGGCATCCTTATAGGAGAGCACTGGGGGCCTCGATCACAGAAGCCGTATGCCTCACGAAGGACAATACCAACCCCTGCCCCCCGAGTCAGGTCTGTGCTTTAATTCCTTCTATTCCCAGCATTTAACATAATCTATGTGAAAATTAACTGGCAGCAATCATAGATTTCTGAGGAAAGAGTGAGAAATTTAAATGCAGAGCTTGGTTGAGGGTATAGCAAGTGGAAAACCCAAAAACCAACTGGTGCCAGGTGTTGAAGTGCATATACACAGAGCCCTTCTTGGAAGGTAAGAGGGTTGCAGAGTTGTCATGCCAGACCCCTATTGACCCCAATAGGGATGGCATCCCCAATAGGATGTTTGAGAGGCTGAAGAAGAGACCCAGAGCCTGCAAATGAGACACAGAGCTTATTGAGGGGACTTACATACAGGACACTGTCCTGGTGGCAGTGGTCTGGACAGAAGAACCACTAACTTCTTGTAAAAAGCATGCAGTTTATATAGTATTTTTAGTTAGCACCCTCCCCCTGGTAACCTCCACCTGGCAACCTTCAATTAACCCAAAACAAAGGGTCTTGATCCCCTGTATGGTCTGCATTCCATGGGCTGGCCTGTAGGTTTAGATGTTTCTCATAGAATGAATCTTTGGACTGGCCATTTCTGGATTTCTTCACTTGGAAATCCAAACACACATTCTTTTTAGACCATAGGGTCATTCTCAGGGTATGCTTAAGTTATTACTCTTGGTGCATCTGTCATACAAGAGTAACTGAACAAAGGAAGCCCTAATTATGTAGAGATTTCTCCTTGAGGAGCTGGAAGAACCCAGTTGGAGAAGTGGGTGTGACCACAGGCATTTTGTGGCTGAAGGCTGTGGGGTTAGAAGAGAGTGATTCCCTAGATTTCTAAACAGAAGAGTCAGGCTCTAGGACAGGTGCTTAGTTCTCTTTGTTCTATTTGATTAAATGAATATGAATAAACAAATTAGGCCAGTAGACTTCCATTAGAGGCTTGGTTCAACCACATGCACTCCTGCCTCAAAAACATTACTTTCGCTTTTCACTCGTCTGGAATTCTTCTCCCACAGATCTTCACATGGCTCAATTCCTGAAAAGTTCACCAGGAACTCTCCACCCCATCACCTTCATTTTCCCTGAACCATTTGTCATTATTCGAAATATTTATTTTTAATTTACTTATCATTGATCTTATGTTCCTGAGAGCACAGACTGTTCTGTTTGTGTGAAGCAATGTTGCAGAGCCTGTCAGTGACCTAGCAGTTTTGTTAAATGAATGGCATAAGTGAATAAACCAGGAAACTGAAGTTTTGTAACTATGATGCAAGTGTTACCACTTGGAACACAGGAAATTCAGCAAACAGTTTATTCATTGTTTGTGGTGTGAATTAACTAGTTAGACTGCTTTTTGGGGTCACTTAATTATCTTAGAATTTCTCAGGGACTGAAGCATGTCTATATATTTATAAAACAAATGTAAGACATGATATATTAATGAATTAATGTGTGCACATAAGTTCACTGGAAAATAAGCTGTATCAGAATAGTTTCTCAGTAATATGTTTACAAAAAAACAGCTTAATATGAATGTTCAACCAAAAGTGTGAAATAAATCAACGAATTTGTTACTTCATTTTTAGAAATATAAATTTCTGCTTCTCCCTGGTTTTTCTAGGTTTCCAAATAACCACTTGGTTCGCAGCAACCTGAATAATTTAAATGAGGCCTTTTTGAGTACACATCATTGTGAGATGTCAGTCACAGCTGAGATTCAGATACAGCCTCCAAGAAAACAAACAAAAAACACATACATATACCCAGAGGAGTATTCCAATAAGTCACAACTGGGGGATAAGCCAAACAATGAGTGTCACAAAGAGATTAGGATCCAAGATATCCTAGGTCCTTTTTCCTTCTCTATTCATGAGCCTGTTATACAGACACAGCCCCAGAGATAGACACTCCAGAGACTTCAAGCTGTAGGTTATCAGGGCCAGTGTGAGCTTAACCTCATCTCAACTGTCCTCAGCAGAAGCCCAAGTGCATGTGGTGTTTATTAAATGCTGTTTGATCAAGACGCTGAAGGGACGGGCAGGTGCTTTGTGTTGGCCAGGCTGTGATTCATCCAAATTCGACTCATCAGGAAGAGCTTGACAAATCTGATAGCAACATCCCATCCCCCACCCTTTGCAACTGTACCAAAGTCTTTAAGTTATTTTGCACAAAGCAAGACCCAGTGAGGGGATCACGTTTGAAAAACAGAGTTGCACTGGGTAGGTCTGTGAGTTTGCTGCTTTTTTGATTGAGTGCCTTCTCCAATGCACTTCTAATGTTAGAGGATAGAGCGCTGGACTAACAGAACAGTAAGGAAACTGCAAAATCTGATTCAAACCTTGCCCAAATCCTTGGCTGACTGCTAAACTACACAAGTTGAGGGGTGACCCTGGGAAGCAGGCTAAAAATAAATGGCTTAAAGCTGAAAGAACTGAACAGAGATACCAGCTGTTGTACAGTATAGGGTGAGATAGTTTGAGTCCAAGCAACTCCAGGCAGCAAATACAACAATAAAAAAATTGGTCCTCAAAAGAACATAACAGTATAGAGTTGCTACAAAGTATCATCAAATTTTTCAGTTTTCATCCAAAACTCTTTAGGCCTGCCAATAACAGGAGGATTTGACCCATACTCAGGAAAAGAGTAATACATAGAAACTCAGAGTGGACTCAGATATTGGATTTACTAGACAAAATTTCAAAGTAGCTATCATAAATATGTGCAGAGAATTAAAAGCATAATCTTAATGAGTGAACAGATAGGGAATCTCAACATAGAAATGGAAACTACATAAAAGGGGAAATCTAAAGTTGAAAAATGTAATAACTGTAATGAAAAATTTACTAGATAAGCTCATTAGCACAGTAACTGGAAAAAGAATTGGTGATCTTTGAGATAGAGCAGTAAAAATTATCCAATCTAAATGACATAGTAAAAAGAATGAAGAAGAATAATAGAGTCTTGGAGACTTACAGAATAATATCACATAGTCCAACATAGATGAAATTGGGATCTTAGATCAAGAAAAGGAAGAAAAAAATATTTAAAGAAATAGAGAAAACTCCCCAAATTTGGTGGAAAACATTAACTTCCAGATCCAAGAATGTTAGCAAAACCCAACCAGGATAAATATAAAGTCCACACCTAAGTCAAGTTTCGGAAAGCCAAAGATAGAGATAATCTTGGGGGGAAAAAATCCCATCCAACCCTTATATATACAGAGAAACAATATAATTAAAACCTGACATATCAGAAGTAGTAGAAGCCAGAAGTCACTGGAAAACATATTTAAAGTGCTGGGGGGAAAAAAGTGTCAACCCAGAATTTTATATTCAAAGAAGCTATGCTTTACAAATAAAGACAAAATTAGAAAAATATTTTGAACAAAATTAAAATACAACCTACCAAGGTTAGTAAAATGCAGTAAAAGCAGTGCTTAGAGGGAAATTCATAGCATTAAATGCTATTATAAAAGAGATCTTAAACCAATAATCTATATATCTACCTTAACATAAAAAAAGTCTAAGGCAGAAGAAAAGAAATAATAAAAATTAGAGCAGAAATCAATGAAACTAAAAACTAATTGTAGAAAAAATCAGATTGACTGTATAGAAAGAGCAATAAAATTGATAAATATCTAAGTGAGATAACCAAAGACACTAATTACCAGTATCACAAATAAAATACATGAAGCTAAAATTAACACATCTAAAGAAAGAGATACAAAAATCCAAAAGCAGGAGTTGGAAGCTGCAGTTTTTTCCAAATTACAATTTCCTGAATGAGTCACATAAGGACAGCTAGCTCCTTATCTAAGAATACTTACTGGACACACCATCTCACAAGCCCAGTCCAAAACTGCAAGAACTCAACCATAAATCCAAGTGTATAAGTCCTATCTAATAGCTACTGACACTTGCCAATCAGAACCCACCAGCCCTTATAACATGCTGCCAGTGCCAATAAGCTTTCTTTCAAAACAGCTTGCATAACCTCCTCTTTCTCTGGTAAATTCTGACCTTTCCTCTGTTCCCTAGACATAACATCTGATCTGTATGTATGTCCTGGACTGCAATCCTACTTTTTGTATATTTCCAAAAAACTCTTTTTAGAGATTCATTTCTCTATATTTTTTATGTTGACAAAACCAGTAACAGTAAGATATCTACAAAAACCCCACATATTTGGAAATGAAACAACACTCTCATAAATAACTCATGAATCAGACAAAACTCACAATGAAAATTAGAAAAATTCTTGAATAATAAAAACGTATATAAAAATCTATGGTCTGTAGCTAAAGCAGTGATTTGGGGGAAATTTATAGCTCTAACTACATATATTAGGGAAGAAGTTATCAAAATGAATAAGCTTCCATCTTGAGAAGCTAAAAAGGAGAGCAAATTAAACCCAAAGTACAGTGAATGATAAAGATAAGAATGAAAATCAACACAACAGAAAAAAAAACTATAGAAGAAAAAACAAACTAAAAGCTGGGTTTTTTTAAAAGATAGACACAATTTATAAACATCTTCCTAGACTTAATGAGAAAAAAAAATGAGGGAAGATATAAATTACCAATATTAGGAATAAAAGAGGGAACATCTTTATAATTTCTATAGATATTAAAAGGAGGATGGGAGGTAATATAAAAATTGTATGCCAAAAAAGTCAACAAGTTTAATAAAATAAAGCCTGGGAAAGAAATTTCCAAAACAGATTCAAGAAGAAACATAAAACCTGAACAGCCTTAAGGTCTAGAGCAGGGCTGGCAAACTTTGTAAAAGGCCAAATAAATATTTTAAGCTTTGCAACTAATGTAATCTATCAACTCTGCTATTACAGCATGAAAACAACCGTAGACAATACATGCAGAAATTGACATGACTGTATTCTAGTAACACTTTATTTACAAAAACAGGTGCAATTTGGATTTAGCCCATGGGCCATATTTTGCCAACTTCTGGTCTAAAATAACCAATAGTTTTTCCTCAAACTGTTAACAGCTGATAGATAAGCCACTGTGCTAGACAGACCCCCAGGTGAACTTCAAGCCCTGTTACTAAGTATGGGGTGAGAAAATAATCTTTCCTATCACTTACTTAAGTGAATGAAGGCTTTAAAAATCTACCCTGCTAGAAGCATATGAGTTTGGGCTGTGTTGGCCATTTACTGTTTGAATTGAAAGTGATTCTCTTGATCTCTGGCAAAATTCCTGCTCTCTCTGTTAGGCTGGAAATTTCTCTTTGCTTTACGAAACAAATAATTCTTTAGTTTATCTCTTATATTAATTTGTATTTTCATATGTTGGCTTTGTCCAATGTGGTATCCCCCTTTATTAGTAGTTAATCATCTTAATCTTGGAAAAAAAACATATAAAAATACTAGCTTTGTAATTAGCAACCAAGAGGTGGGAGCAAAGTTACATAAAGGCTAGTAAACATTTAAAATATGTTGTGTAACCAGAAAACAAAGAAATGTATGTCAAACAATCTGGTTTTTTCTATAAAACTGGTAAATATTTTTAAAAAATTATAATCACTGTGTTAAGGAAGACAGGCATGTACCTCTCCTTTTAGTGGGAAGGAAAGTAGTAGAATCTTTTCTGGAAATTATTTCACTGTATTTGTTAAGAACCTTGTCTAGGGTAGGTAACAAAATGATCCTCAAATGGATAATGTAGAGTTTATTTCTTGCGCGCATAATAAATACTAGATGGGAGACCAGCTGCTGCTGGCTCTGTCATCTTCAATATGTGACTTCCAATTTTGCACAAGGCATATTTCCATTCTGACCAGCTGGAAAGGATAGGAACATGGGAGGCTTTCTAGGGCCAGTCTAGGAAGCAGCACACATCACTTCTGCTCAAATCCCATTAGCCAAAATTCAGTAACTGACCATGCCAGATTGTAAGGGAGACAGGGAACAGCATGTAACTGTGTGCCCAGAAAGAAGAATGTCAGTTTTGATGAGTGGCTAGCCATTTCAGCTGTAAGCTCTTAAAATATATGCATTTTAACTCAGTAATCTAGGGATTTGTTTTAAGGAAATATTCAGTTCAGTCTGTGGCAGACCTAGTAGTTGTACCCCAAAATTCATTTTCCCTTCTTCCTTAGCAACGGAAAGTTACATTTTTGGTAGTGCATGGCCATTCAGGGGAAAAAAAAATCTTTCTCGGCACTTCTTACAATTAGGCATGGCATACGGCTAAGTTCTGGCTAGCAAAATTCATGTGACAGCTTCCAAGAGCTTTTCCATGTGTTATGTGTACTTTCCTTTTATTTTAGACTCTTCCTCCATCCTTCTGTCAAGGATATGGATTTGAAAACTGGAGCTCTAGGTATCATTTTGGACCATGAGGATGAAGGTCACAGCCTAGAGCTGGGAGAGTAATGAGCTGTACGAAGTCAAGGTCTCTGTAGAAATCAAAGAGCAGAGGCCCCATGCTAGCCCTGGAATGCTCACTCAAACTTGTAGGTAAGAGAAAAATAAGTTTCCTTCATGCTCAAGCCAGTTCTCTTAGGTCTCTGCTAAATCTAATCCTAATTCATATAGGCCAGATATTTTCCTTCCATGGCTTTAATCTTTTTTCTTCTTTCCTATATGTAGTATAATAATTTGTTAAAATATACTCATGGACAAATATTTTTATATAATGAAATGGGAGATTGGAAATGGGAGCTGTCTTCTAAAAGTTGCAAGCAATTCTCTCTTTAAAGAGCATGATTTCAATTCACTTTTGTGAAAGATGACTACCTTGTTTTACAAAAAAAAAAAAAAAAAAAAAAAAGATCACCCTTGGCCAGGCACAGTGGCTCACACCTGTAATCTCAGCATTTTGGGAGACCTAGATGGGCAGATCAGGAGTTCGATACCAGCCTGGCCAACATGGTGAAACCCCGTCTCTACTAAAAATACAAAAATTAGCCAGGTGTGGTGGCACACACCTGTAGTCCCACTACTCCAGAGGCTGAAGCAGGAGAATCGCTTGAACATGGGCTGTGGAGGTTGCAATGAGCCAAGATGGCAATACTGCACTCCAGCCTGGGCAACAGAGTAAGACTCTATTTCAAACAAAATAAAACATAAAAAAAAAAATCACCATAAAGAATTCTTAAGGTGCACAAAAGTAAAAAATTAGAACCCTCCCATTGTTTGAAATGTTCTAGTTAGGAAATGGAATTTGTTGTATACAGTTGAACCAATGTCTCTGGACTTATGTTTGTTGTTTGAGACTGTTATTGACATGGTTTTAAGTGATGGGGGGTTGGAAAAGGAAGGAGAGAGAAATGCTTTCATGGAGAAATGGATGAAGACAAGGTTATGTCTGTATCATGGCTTGTCTTGTGCAAGTCAGTGTTTGTAGGTGGCCCATTTTACTTGGTGTGCTAAAAGGAGATGAAATGAGAAAAGCGGAGAGTGATGATTTTGTGAGGATTTTGGAGATGCGCATGAGCTATGGATGCCTCTGAAATGTTGGAAAAGAATATAATGTGATCATGAAGCATAAGGAAGAGTAGAGGAACGTGTTATAGGGTGGGTTCCAGTGATGTGAGCTCAGGGAAAAGACTTCAGGCAAAGGGAATAAAATGATCAATTTTCCATCGGATGGAAGATCTGGACCTTTGTAGTCCGTTGCCCATTAGTGCCTCCATGTGATGCCCTAGAGGTCTGCCACCCACGTGGCTGCCCAGATCTCTTGTCTGTGTGTGCAACCCTCACTCCTCTCCTTTTTCCTCCCAAGCAATCATGTCCTGATGATCTTTCCACCTACATGTCTTCAAGTCACTCACTCCTTTCCATTTCACTGACACTTGTTAATGTCTCCCGTTTCGACTACCATAATCTCTTCTACAAATTTAAACAACTTCCTACTTGATTTCCCCAGCTGTGTCCATTTTTTTCCGGCTTTGATCCATTCTCTACATTTCAGCCAGAATCATCATCATCTTTAAAAATCTGATTGACCAACGGGAGAAGATTCATGCATTTTATTTTCCAGGAAAAAAAACCCCTCAAATTATGAGAAAACATTGCCAGCATATGTTTAAATTCTTAGATTGATGGATGCACCATTAGTCCTAATTACCCTCGTATTGAGTTACAATTAATGCTCTACTCTCTACTGCACCAAATCAATATTATAAAAATGGTTTTTAGGCTTAATTTTTAGTCTCTTTGTGTTTTGTGCCAGCCCTTAAAGGTTACTGCCTTCTTCTCTTTCATCTTAATTTTTTCACTCACATTGAAATGCATTACTCAGATCAGCCCTTGAAAGTCTTTAAAATATATGGCATAAAGTGCACATATTTTAGACACATTTCATAGAATTGATTGTAGTTCCCACTGGCCGGGCTTTAATAAAACTGTCGCTGTGGCTACTGTTCATCACACCAACTATCCAAAGGGTGTTTATTTACACGAAATTAAGCACATCCTTCATCTTCCTAGAATTCATCTATAACATGGGGCCAGCTGGCTTACTCCTGTGCCGTAAAACCATCTTTAAAAAAACCCCAAACTTCTAAAACCTTTGCCTTATTCACCTGAATAAAGTAATTAGGAATAATGGTACCTCCATCAATCTAAGAATTTAAACATATTCTGGCAATATTTTCTGATAATTTGAATATTTTATGCACTGAATTGTTTCATTCCAGTCTACCTAGCACTTCCTTTCTCTTTATTTTCTGAACTACTGATTTCTTGACTCATTCTTATTTACAACTTCTTAGACTTGATGCATCAACCTTTTATTGATGTGGCTTTTCTCCACAAATGCACCTTGCACTCACATTCTTAGAATTTGTCTGTCCCTGGCCCAGTGGCTCTTCCCAGCATGCACCCTATGAAGCCTGTGTTCCTGACAAGTTTTCTTTGGCTCTCACATCTATGATCCAGGATTAGTTTATACCTAAGATCTTTTTCTGCTTTAAAATTCTTTAATGCCATTATTTTTAACAAGTTGTGTGAATATGTCTATTATGTTGATCACTGACTTCTAAGTTCTTAAAGAAGATCCTAATTTATTCAATAAATATTTATCAATTGCCAAACCATGCCTTGCATCTTGGTGTGATGGCTGTCCCAGCTTTCCCTGGGTCTGTCTTCTTTTCTTTCATGCACGAGTTTCTCTGCATGAATCCCTGCAATAAAATCCTTGCCTCTCTACCATGTTCCATTGATCTTTATACCAATAACATATTACCTTGGTTACTGGAGCTTTATAGTAAGGTTTAAAACCTGGTGGTGTAAGTCCTCCTACTTTATTCTCTTTCAAAATTATTTTGGCTAATCTAGGTTCTTTGCCTTTGCATACAATTTTTTAGTATCTGTGAGTTTATTCTTTAAAACTTATATTTTGATTCAGACTGCATAAAACCTATAGATCAATTTAAAGGAAATTAGCTTAACAATATCAAATCTTCTAATCCACGAACATGATATATTCATTTAGGTTTCTTGATTACTCTTTGTAATTTTTTATAGTTTTCAATGTTCATGTCTTGCACATTTTTTGATAACTTTATTCTCAAATACATTTTATGCTATTGTAGATAAAATTTTGAAATTTCATTTTCTAATTGTTAATTGCTGGTGTATAGAAATACAATAGATTCCTAGATATTTGTCTTGTATTCTGTGATCTTGCTAAATTCACTTATTAGTTCTAGGAGGTTGTTAGTAAATTCCTTAGAATTTTCAACATATATTATCATATTATCTGCAAATAGAAACTTACTTTTTCTAATCTTTATGTGTTTTATTTCCTTTTCTTGGTATATTACACCGCTAGGATGTCCAATACAATGCTGACTAGAAGTGGTCAGAGTGGACATCCTTGCCTTACTACTGACTTTAATTAGAAAATAATGAGATACTCAATGCTGAGTATGAATTCAGCTTTAGGTTTTTCATTTTTGTTTTTGTAGATATTCCTAATCAGGTTGAGGAAGTTGCCTACCATTCTAAGATAGGAGTTTTTCATAAATTAGTATATTAAGGCTTTATTACACAGCATATAGTCTATTTTGATAAAATTACCATGTAAACTTGAAAAATCATGTCTATTTTTCCTTTTTTGTACAGACAGCGTCTCACTTTGCCACCTAGGCTGGAGTGCAGTGGCATGATCACAGCTCACTGCAGCCTTAACCTCCCAGTCTCAAGTGATCCTCCTGTCTCAGCCTCCCAAGTAGCTGGGACTATAGGTGTGCGCCACCATGCTTGGCTAATTTTTTATTTTTTTGTAGAGATGGGGATCTCTCTATGTTGCCTAGGCAGGTCTCAAACTCCTGGGCTCAAACAATCCTCCCATCCTGCCCTCCCAAAGTGCTGGGATTACAGGCATGAGCCACACCCATCCTGTTTTTCCATTGTTTTGTGTACTATTCAGTAAATATCAATTAAGCTAAAAGATGAGTAGCGCTGTTCAGGCCTTTGCTGAGGGAGGAGTATTAAAATTTCCAACTGATTGTGGAGTTTGTCTATTTCTCCTTTTAATTTTGTCAATTTTTCTTTCATGTATTTTGAAGTTCGTATATCAGGTGCACACATATTTATGATTGTGTTTTCTTCCTAACAAATGAACATTTTTATCATTAAAAAATATCTGGTAATTCTTTGTAACATAGAAATCTATTTTATCTGCTTTTTATGTTTACTTTTCCGTCTGTCTATGTTTACTGTTCACATGGTTTGTCTTTTCCCAATCATTTAGCTTCAGCCTACCTGGGTCTTTGTATTTAAAGTACATCTCATATACTGCATATAACTAAAAGGTGGAAATTGTCAAAATGGATAAAAACACATATGTCACGTGTGGGTTTTTGTTTGTTTGGTTGGTTGGTTTTTTTGAGACGGAGTTTTGCTCTTGTTGCCCAGGCATGCAATGGCGTGATTTTGGCTCACTGCAACCTCCACCTCCCAGGTTCAAGTGATTCTCCTGCCTCAGCCTCCCAAGTAGCTGAGATTACAGGCACCCACCTCCATGCCCGGCTAATTTTTGCATTATTAGTAGAGACAGGGTTTCACCATGTTGGTCAGGCTAGTCTCAAACCCCTGACCTCAGGTGATCCGCCCGCCTCAGCCTCCCAAAGTGCTGGAATTACGCCCGGCCTCATGTGTTTTTGTGTGACACATATGTATGTTTTTATCAATTTTGACAATTTCTACCTTATAGTTAAAGTGCTTAGTTCATTATCATTTAACACAATTATTATATGGTTAAAGTTGGGTCTGACATTTTATTTGTTTTTTACTCATCTCTGTTCTGTTCCCTCTTTCCTGTCTCTTTGGATTTTTAGAATGATGTTCTAATTCATTTTAATTTTCCTACTGGCTTTTTGCCATACTTCTCTACATTATATTTTTTAATGACTGCTCTAGAAATTACAATATATATCTTTATTTTTTTCATAGTCCACTAGTAGTTAATATACTATTTCATATAATACACATATATGAGTCTTGAAATCGTATAGGTCCACCTATTCCCCACCTCCACTCCTTTATGTCATAGCTATTATAGGTACTACATCTGTATACTTCAAACTCCACAGCATGCTTTTTTGCTTTAAACAGTTATGTGTGTAATAAAGAAATTAAGAAGAAGAAAGTAAAAACCAGCTAGTCTTTAGTATTTACCCAGATAGTTACTATTCTGATGTTCTTCATTCCTTTCTTAGAATCTGTTTTTATCTGACATTAGTTTCCTCCAGCCTGAAGTACTTCCTTTAGGATTTCATGTAATACAGACCTACTTACAATAAATTCTCTTATTTTTGTTTTATTTGAAAATATCTTTACACGATCTGCAGTCTTGGAGGCTGTTTTCGCTGGATGTAGAATTCTGGGTGTACAGGGCTTTTTGTTGGTTTTATTATTTTCTTTCAGACTTTAAAGATGTTCCACCTTCTTCTGGTCTCCATAATTTCTCATGAATATCAGCTTTGAAACACTCTCAACCACCTGATTTCTTCCACAAAAACTAATATTTATTGCACTCCTTTTACAGAAAAACTAATTGGCTTAACTTTCTTTTGCCAAAGAGTTGGTAGAGAAGTGAGAAGAATTTTTAGTTCTTTCCTCTTTCCCTCTACATAGCTCTGGTAAATAAAGGGTTATTGGGGGTGGTGAGGGAAGGTATCTATTAAACCCAAATGTCTTCAACTTGACCTTGAATTAATAATCAATGCCCCCCTCCTCCCGCCCCAGGAAAAAAGGAAAGAGCGAGCATCCTTTTCTAGCCTCAGGATGTATGTTCTCCAAATGACTCTTGGAACTGAGATGAGAGAGAACTGTTTACTTTGATGGCAAGCTTTTTCTCCCAGGTGTATGGGAAAGCTGGCATTGTGTATGGCTGACCTGGGGCTGGAATTAAGCCTTTAATTATTTGAAGAGTAAAACTTCAAGGGCCTGTGCACTCTTTCTGGAAGCAATCTCCTCTCTATGCCTGGATGAAAATGGAAAGAGGTAGCAAGCCCACAGGTCTAGGTGGTGTATGCATACAGGAGGAGATGAACTTCTGACAAAACAAAATTCAATTAAAATGAAGAAAACAAAACAGACTGTCATTCTGCTCTTTTAAACTTGTCCCTCCCAACCCCCTGTAAAAAACACACTGTTTTTCAACTAAATTTGTCTTTGGTCTTCTTTAATAGGCTTTTGAAAGGAAAATATCCTGTTCCAGCATGCAAAACATGCTCCAGGCTATTAAGTGTCTAAAAAGGCATACTACCCAGTTCCCCTTGGGTGCAACGCTGCTTGAGAAGCTAGTGGTACCATGCAGATGGGCTTTAGAACCAGGGGAACATGAGTTCAAATCCTTGTGCCACTTAACAGCTGTGTGACTTTGGGCATGTGCCTTAAATGCGCTGCCTGAGATCTTTTGGAAAGGAGGCAGAAAATCGATAATAAATCTTTAACCTCTTTCTTGTCAGTTGCTGTGGCAGAAACTTCAAATACTCACCAGCAGCCAACTTTCCTCTCCCTCTAGACACATAGTTAATATGCATTTCCAACACACTCTTGAATCTGCGTGGGTGCGTGAAACTGCTCTATCCAGTTGATGGGTACAAACAATAGACAGGCATTCCTTGTTTTATTTTGTTTCACTTTATTGTACTTCATAGATAGTACCTTTTTTACAAATTGAAGTTTTGTGGCAGCCCTGCATTGAGCAAATTGCATGTCTCTTACATTTTGCTAATTCTCCATATTCCAAACTTGTTCATTATTAGTATATCTGTTATGGTAATTTACGATCAGTGACCTTTGGTTTTACTATTGAAATTATCTTGGGGCACCAAGAACCATGCCCATATGGAACGGTGAACTTAATAACTGCTGTGTGTGTTCTGACTGCTCCACTGACAGACAGTTCCCTCATCTCTCTCCCACTCCTTGGGCCTTTACTGCCTGAGACACAACAGTATTGAAACTGGCCAAGTAATAATCCTATAACAGCCTCTAAGTGTTCAAGTGAAAGGAATAGTCACACATCTCCCACTTTAAATCAAAAACTAGAAATGATTCAGCTTAGTGAGGAAGGCATATCAAAAGCCAAAATAGGCCAAAAGCTAGGGCTTTTGTACCAAGCAGCCAAGTTGTGAATGCAAAGGAAAAGTTCTTGAAGGAAATGAAAAGTGCTTATTCCAGTGAACACACAAATGATATGAAAGTGAAACAGATTTATTGCTGATATGGAGAAAGTGTGAGTGGTCTGGATAGAAAATCAAACCAGCCACAATATTGAAATGACACTAAAGAATTTAGAATATCATATAAGCTTAGTTGATAAAGCAATGGCAGGGTTTGAGAGGATTGATTCTAACTTAGAAGCTCTACCGTGGGTAAAAGGCTATCAAACAGCATCACATGATATAGAGAAATCTTTTGTAAAAGGAATTAATGTGGCAAACTTTATTGTTGTCATATTTTCAGAAATTGTCACAACCATCCCAATCTTTAGCAACCACCACCCTGATTAGTCAGCAGCCATCAACATCAAGGCAAGACCCTCCAGCAGCAAAAATACTCCTTTCAAAATATTACTTCTCATTGACAATGTACCTTGTCACCCAAGAGTGCTGATGCAGGTGGAGGCTCCCTGAAGGCTCAGATGATTGTTAGCATTTTTTAAGCAATACAGTATTTTAAATTAAGGTGGTATAGACATTGTTTTTAGACATAATGCAATTGCATACTATATCAACTACAGTATAGTCCAAATATTTTTATATGCACTGGGAAACAAAATTGTGTGACTCCTTTTATTGCAATATTTACTTTATTGTGGTGGTCAGGAATGGAACCTGCAACATCTCTGAGGCATGCCTGTACATCAGTTACAGGCCTGGCCATATCATGCCACATGATTCTCCTTGCTCCCTCTCTTCACTGTCCCTACACCTGCAGATGGTGCCTTGTGACGGAAGCAGCTTGGATTCCTGAGTTACAGATTGGAGGAGAGCCCCCAAGATACCTACCCAATCAGAAACATCCACATTGGAATTTTTTCTGAGCAAGAAAAAAACCTATGCTGTATTAAACCTCTGAGATTTGGGGGGTGCTTGTTACAGCAGTTAGCCTTGCCAATTAATATTATTTCCTAGATAATCAATGGGAAAGATAATACTGCCTGGTTGGATTATGGTGAGGATTAAATGAAGTGAAGTGGGTAAAGTACCCAAGGGCTTGGAACCCATCTGAAGAAAATTATATTCTTTAGCACACTACTGACAATTTGGACTGCAGTTTTCCCTTCCTTGCAAGAAAAATACAAAATTGCATGGCATTGTTATAAATTATTAGGCAAATTAATGCTCACCTCTTTTCTGTCTGGTCTAGGTGACTGCATTCCAAACAATCTAAAGATTTCTAATAGCTCCAGAACTTTATATACCTTTTCCCAAATCCATGCTTACTCAGTCCTTCTTTTTCTGATTGTTTAAGAACTTCAGATTTTATAAATGAAGTAAAAACTTAAAATCCAAGGAGTTTCAAGCCCAATTCGTACTCCTAAGCACACCAGTTTCTGCAGGCTCAAAGTTGGTAAAACCCATTTTCCATCTTCAGGCTGGATGGTAACATGCCATCCAGCCACATGACTCGGGCATTTTTCTGAGTCCCATCTGTCACTGGGATCACCACTCTGTCTCTGGTAAAAGAAGACCCCAGAGCTGCATGCCTCCTTATTTTCTCTGTTCTTCAAATCTGTGACCAGTTCAGAGATTCCTTGTGTTAAGCAACTGGTTCTTTCCTGAACATATCCCATCCCTCCTTCCAAAAGATCATGAAACAGGAAAAGTCAAAGCAAGTTGCAAAATTGGAAAATATTTTCGTTTTTTTGACAAAATATAAGAAACAATCACTTATAATGTACAACCCCAGATATTGTAAGGTAGCGAGAGATATAGTTCAGGTACTTGTCCCCATCCAAATCTCATGTTGAAATGTAAACTGCAATGTTGGAGGTCGGGACAGGTGGGAGGTATTTGGATCATGGGGGTGGATCCCTCATGAATGGCTTGGGCCATCCCCTGTTAAGTGAGCTCTGAGTTCACAGGAGATCTGTTTAAAAGTATGTGGTACCTCCTTGCTCGCCCCCACCCTCTCGCTCTTCCTCTGGCCATGTGACATGCCTATTCCTCCATTACCTTCTGCCCATAATTGTAAGCTTCCTGAGGTCTCCCCAGGAGCTAAGCAGATGCCAGCACCATGCTTCCTGGAAAGCCTGTATAACTGAGCCAATTAAGCTTTCTTTTAAATAAATTACCCAGTCTCAGTTATTTCTCTATAGCAATGCAACAATGGCCAATACAGAGAGGCTTGGAGGAACATCCTCTTTCATTTAAATCCTCACACTTTGACAACTCACATTTTCCTTGATTCAGGTGTGCTGTGAATATGAATAGAAGTATAAATGTTGCGTGCAGTTATTAAAAAGTAGAAAGCAATTTGCATTGTTAATCCTTCCAAGTCATCCACTATTCTTTCAAGTTCTCTGGACACCATCTAATTTGATGGCAGATAAGGAGATCCTTTTAAATGTTAAGTACAAGGTGGGGACTAAGAAAATACCCAGAATAAAATTCTATGATACCGAATGAAGACCATCTATCAAAGAAGGGGAATACACAGAAGATGGATAGGGTAGCCCCTTAGGTATATGGGACAGATAGAAATCATCTCCCACCATATCCTCCAGCCCAGCTGAGGATGTGAGATAGTGCAAACTTACAGATATTCCAGTTATGTCATGATTAGACCTAAGGGACTGGACAGAGGTGTCTAGCAAGCTATCCCAAGATGACACAGCCTAGTGGACAGCTTTCAATTTGAAAATCTGTGAGGAGTGCCCATGTTCCCAAGAACACTGACCTCTAATGGAAAGTCCTACCATATATGGAGATGTTGGAGTCTGTTTCCTTCCCTGAAGCTAAGTGGGCCCCTGGAAAGTGAAATGGTCAACCACACACATCCTATCCCTTGGCTTTTGTTGTCAAGTCTGGAAGGATGGTAGTAAAAGGGAATGTCAGTTAAGCCACTCCTTGGAAAAGCCAATGCATTTGCCATCATCTTTTGCTTCTCTCCAGCCTTGAGGTAAATTGTTCACTAAAGTTAATTGGTTTGACTAAGATTTTAGAATTCAAATCTGATGCCGAATTCCAATTGTAGCTGCCTTTTCTCGCTAACCCACCTCCACTGTTGTAGTGTTATTTTTTATTTGTTTCTACTTATTTTATTTCTACCTTTCTACATATCTCAGGTCCACCCCCTTTTTTCCAGCACACACACTTTGTTGCAATGGTCAGACCAAAAAGAGGTCTCTTGATATATGAACCTCCAGCTATTATGACTTAGATGTTAACAGATCCCTTAAAAACTAACAGGTAATTTAAAAATTAAAGTTAAAAAACAGAGGCAAACTAGTAGAACATTTACCATGATGAATTACCTACTCTAATGAAAAAGCCAAAGTCATCCCCATTCTTTCTCTCTTCCCCTACACTTCTGTTTTTTAATTTTTTTCTTTTTTTTTTTTTTTTGGCTCAACTCTTTTTAATCTTAAACTATTCTGATTTTTAACTAACATAGTTGGGGTTGGTATTGATACCAAGTGTTTTTTTTCTACCCAGCTTCAAGAATTCTGCCGCTGGGCTTAGACCTTTAGGTGTCATTACACCCCGACCTATCCAAGCTTTAGGGACCTAAAAGGATCTCCCTCCTCTTGGTAAAAAAAATTGCCTCTTCTGCAAAGCTCAGCCCTTCAACTCTTATTCTAAGCTATGTGCTAAACCTTTGGAGTAGAATTTTAGCTCATTTTAGACTTTCTTATTGTTAAAAATTTTCAAATTATTGATTTAAGTTATGTTGATTTGTTTTATGTAATAGATGCATATGGTGCAAAGTTCACAGGGAACAAAGGGGCTTGTAGTCAAAAGTAAGTCTCCCTTTTACCCCTACCTCCTAGCTACTGAGTTTCCCTTCCCAGAGTCAAAAACTCTTAACTTCTTGAACTTTCAGAGATATTCTACGTATGTATTAATATATGACTTATACATACACATGTGCATGTATATTATTGAAATTGATTATATAAGCAATGCATGGACATTATTTCTCCATACAAATTAAAGCAATACAAGGTAGGCTCAGGTCCCTTGATCATCTCTGTAATCCCAGTTTCTTTCCAAATGTAACCAGTTGGCAATCTAGCATCAACTTAGAATAAATTCTTCCAAATGTTCCTTGGTATTTACAAAAATATATACACCTACAAAAACTGTGTAGTATTATTTTATGGGTTTATTTTTTAAGAGATATACTGCAAAAATAATTCTGCAGCTTGTAAGTCTTTGGATCAAGACTTTAAAGCACCCCTAACTCTGATAATAAAACAGTTCTTCTCTATTGTACCTGGTTTTTCTAAAAGCCAGATGATGCCTTTATTTCCTCCTGATCCCAGGTTCCTGCTTCCCATTTGTCCACCCACAAAGTTCCTGTTTCTTCTCCAGGTGGGAGCTGAGATGAGGAAGAGAGGGTCTGGGTTCAATTATTCTATCACAGAACAAAACTTGACATAGACACTAACAAGATGATTGTCCTCTCACCTGGTCATTAGCTGGAGTGTTCAAAACCAGGAAAATCTGTCATGTGGGGCTGCCTTTTACCATGAACCAAAGGGGCAGGGGTCACAATCCCACCACTGTAATAGGAACTCTTGATACATTGTCTAAAGACAAAAGGCAAAATCTGACGCATTTAAATGATTAGATCCTGTGCAGAGCCAGCTACTTGACAATAACAGCCATGTCGCTTGGGCAACGTATCTTGCACTAACGATCACACAATCCTCTGGAGGAAAGATGCTACTTCTGAGAAATGATCAAAGCTTTACTACAGATTTGTATGACCAAAAGACACACATTTTATATAGACTTCCTGAAGATTTCAAGGAACAAGGAGCTCACTACATTTAAAAGCTACCTATTGCATTGTAAAGCCATTTAATCGGCTCAGTTCTTTTGTTATTGAAAATTTGGATTCTATTCTGACCTCTGGGCTGACACTGAATAAATTTAATCCCCCTTACATATGATCAGAGTCAATTTTAGATTTTAGAAAATCTATTTAATCTGAGAAAGCTTCTACCTATCTAAAATATGACCGGGTCTCCAGCACAGCTTATTTTTACCTAATACTGTCCATCCAAATTTAAAAGTGTCTCTAGATCATTAGCAAACTTCTTAACAATGCTAGTATTATTACTTATTATAAAGTTATCTGTTTGAAAGGACATTTTTAGAATAAATCTTCTTTTCTCTTGTTATACTTCCTCCAGAAATGAGGATCAAGGTTCTCCTTGGGTTATATATGTTTCCCAAAGCGAGAATCCAAGAAATGGCCAATCCTGACTTAGCCCTTTCTTCTCCGTGACATTTAATCTTATCATTGCTTATTCTCACTTCACTTACTTTAGTCCCATCAGATTTGTGGTTGATGAAATGGGGTTTTGAAATATTAGCCTATATTCTTTGTAAATGTAGCCCACCCATATAGCCAAAAAGGTTGGCTGTCTCACATTTCTGCCTGATTATATATGGGATGCTTATATTCGCCATGCCTAAAAATAGACTTATCACACTCTGTACTTATCATATAAGCTGAAGAACATGTTTTTCTAAGAAACCACAAATATTGGGTTCTATCCTTATAATGAAATGCACATTTTCCTTTAAGAGGAAAAATCTTCAATTTAGAATTTGAATAAAATAGTGCTGTACAAAAGTCTATCATCTGGTTAACTTTAGAGAGCTAAAAACTCATTTAGGATTATTCTTTGACTCTCTTTCCATGTCATTTTTCACCTGATTGTGAATTAAGTGAATCTTCACTTATTTTGAGCTGCTTTTTGCTGATGATTTATTTCTCTTAGCTGTGCAAACAGTTCTAATAAGCTACTTGACTTCAGCAGGCTGACTTGCAAACTTGAGGCTTGATTATTGCCAATGCAAAGATGGCTTAGGGCTTCTCAACATTTCTTCAGGGAAGAGATGAGCAAGAAAAGTTTCCTTTATTCTTTTGTGTCTTATAGTTAACGATGTGCTTTCCTTTCTCCTCCGCAGCCCATCCTAAAGTCCCACTAAGATCCAGGGGACTTCAGAGAGAGGGATGGAGGGACTCCTAGTCTGATTTAGTTCGAATCTTTTTTCTTTTTCAGAACCATCAAAAGGCTGGTCCTTAGCATCTAGAATATCTATCTCCTCCTGACACTCAGTTGAGATTTGTAAAGGTATTTATGAAGGCCTTTTGCAAAAGGTAGAGGGGACAGGAAAAGGAAGATACTTCTGCGGACATAGTCCTGCCTCACTCTTCCCTGTTCCCTCGACCTTGCCTTCTCCTGCAATCTCCTTGGCAAAGTACCGTGTGCAGGGAAAGTGTACAATAGATACATACTGAAAGCCTACACTGTCACTGGGTGTCGCCCAACCACCACCCCAGACCAGTCCCTCCCTCAAGGATGAGAGAAAGATCATTCTGGATTGATTTACTAGGTTATAGCAAGGTCTAAATTCATGCACTACAACTTAAGTGTGAAAAATAATGTACCTGTCTTTATTTCCTCAAACTGATCTTGGATTCTGAATGCTCCTAGTAGCCAATCAACACACACAAATTAAAAGAATGAAGGAATCTCACCTTGCTCTGGAGCCCTGCTCAATGCTGGCAGACAGTAGTGGTGGGATGATTGAGTCTTGCCCATTCAAGGCAAGTTGATCTTTTCTAGCTTTAGAGTCCATTTCGGGTCAATGTAATCCCGTATCTTTGACTTGCAGGTATACCTGCCTCTGTCATCATGTAGTATTCTCCATAAATGTCTCTGTGTCTAAATTTCCCTCTTATAAAAACACCAGTAACTGGACTAGGGCTCACCCTGATCCAGTATGACCTCACTTTAACTTCATTACATCTGCAAATACCCTATTTCCAAATATGACCACATTAACAAGCATCAGGGGATATTTTGTAGGGGAAACACAATTTCACCCATAACAAAGAGGAAGGAACTGGATCACAAGTCTATATATTCTAGGATGTTCTCTCAACCAGCCTGAAGTTGACATTGGAGTTTCTGTCATCTAGTATCACCTACCTCCAGGAGATGGGGTACAAAGTTCCTTCTACCTCAGTCTTATCCCCCAGAATATCTTTAATTCCTTGTATCCTCTCTTTCATGATGGAAGAACTCTAGTCTCCTTCATGTCTGGTAGAAACTTCTCCATCATGTCTTCTTCACAGACACTCACCATAGAGCTCTGTGCTCAAACCTCCCAGCTTTGCTCTTGGTATGTCAACAATGAAGACAGTGAGATTTCCCAGTGCCCTTTGCTGGGGCTCAGCCATGGCTTCCCATTTATGAAAGTGCTACCTGCTGCTCAGGATCATAGGAATTCTTCAAAGGCTCCATGGGGGTCACCACCACTGCTTACTCCTAAATACTCTTTCTCCTCTCCTCCTCTCCTTAAAGATCAGGGCACCTGGGTTTTTTTTTTCTCCCCCCACCCCCCATGTAGATGGTTTTACCAAACCTTTGAAAGACTTAGGAATAAAGAAGTTGTAGACTGGTAGAGTCAGAAGATCACAGACCCCATGGAAGAGGAGGAGGGATCTAGTACATCTTCCTTTCTTCAGAAGTAGGAGAGTTTAGAGATGAGATTAGCAGGTTCTGCGTGCACAAGATCCCCATTATGAAGGTGATTTGTGACCATTTGTCTACAAATACCTTTGAGACAAAAATCGCTCTGTCATGTTTCCTCTGCGGCATCACTCCACCTGCCACTGGCCTGCTCAGAGTGACTCAAAGCTGCCTTGGATGAAGTCGTGAGTACTCTTTCTGTGGCCCAAGTGCCTTGAGGAAATAATACTAGTTTTATCTAAGTCTCAGTCTTCTTATACATAAAATGGGATGGCAGTATCCTCTTTGTAAGGTGGTTGTCATTATTAGACAAAATATATGCAAAGCAACTAACCCAGTGACTGGCACTTAGGGGGTGCTTAATAAGAAGTAATTCCTGAATAGGTGCAGCACACCAACATGACACGTGTGTACATATGTAACAAACCTGCACGTTGTGTGCATGTACCCTAAAACTTAAAGTATAATTTAAAAAAAAAAAGAAGTAATTCCTTTATCATTCATCTACTCCCTCTTTTCTCTCTAGATCACAGCCCTTCTCTGAAATTACTCCTCCTTTCCCTCCTTGGAAAAAAAATAGAAAAAGGATTATGTTCTCTAGAGCTCCTCTTTTCCTAAGATTCCACTGGACATATCTCAGACCTCAGGCCAGAACTGATTGGATAGTTGTTCAGCCTGACTGTTTGCAATCCTAATTACAAAAATTTACTGTAGGTATGCCAATCTAGTGTTTTGCATAAGAATTATGCATAGCACAAAATATGTCTGAATTTTGGGAGAAGTGTCATTGGATCATTGGATTAATCTCAGCTCACATTATGGTCATTCTTCACCATTTGTTGCTTGCAATGTTTTGGTAAAAATGAAATCCTAGTCAGTCACTGCATTGGGTTATCTAGGAAGAGGAAGCGGAACAGGCCCACAGTCCCTCAGTCCTCCTACTCAGAGAGATGTCTTCTCTTTGCCCAGTTCTGGCCAGCTCAGTCACTTAACTCTCACTGCAGAAGAAGGTAAGGCGCTAGCATCTCATCTGGGCTGGAAGATGTGGGAAACTGCATTAGAAGGAAATAGTAAAGATTCACTAGTAGTGGCTAGAGAGCAGCACTTTGTTTTTGTCTTGTTTTATTTTTTCTCATCACAGATAAAGTGAGGGCTTCCAGTTGCAGTAATGTTAGGGAGTCCTATCTTAATTTTCAATGCCATCCTTTAACCTGTAGCTGAGGTCAAAATCTAGAAGCCGTATGTGATGTTCATCTTTCCGTCATATCCCAAATCCAATATATAAGCAATTTCTATCAGCTTGACCTTGAAGATATCTCCCAAACCTATCTACTTCTCCCAACTCCACTGTCATCTCTCACCACAGCCTCTACTTGGCTTCCCCATCCCTGCTGTCGTATCTCTAATGATCAAATTTTCACCCAGGTTCCAGAGCAGTCTTTAAAATGTGTATTGGATAACTTTGTTCCCCATTCAAAACCTTCTAATAGTTTTCCATCATACATGTAATAAAAATCAAATTCCTTACATCAGCTCACAGGGCCCTGCAATGACATCTCTGAGAAAGCTTTTGCCACTCTCTGCTTCCTTCTCACTCTACCCTAGGCATGCAAAATTTGAATTTATCTCCTTACTAACAGTGTTAACTGTGGTCTGTTGGTTAAGGTGGTGTCTTCTAGCACGATTCTTCCCTTTGTGATTAAATATGTTGTAGCGAGATGTTTTGAGACTACAGATATCCTGCTTCTCGTTACATTTTCACCCACTAAGTCTAGCATCCATTGATGGTTCTTACCTGAAACAATTACTATTGTGGTGTTTGGTCAATGGTGATTTTCAATCTCCATCATTTCTTCTACATTTGTTAGTTGGAATTCTCCTATAAGGAAGAGCTTTCCCATCTCTGCCTACAATTTTTAAAATTTTATTATATAGGTATGGATTCGTGGATTCTTATTTTTATTTTATGCTATGGGTTATAATCAATTACTCCCTTTTTGTTTTGCTTTTTTGCCCAATTTGCCCTCAGTTTAGCCAATGGAAGCCCATTTGAACTGGCTTCTACATCATCTGACATATTCCCTTATTTTTCTTTTTTTAGCACTTTCTTACTATTTAAACCATAAGATGTCCTAGACTCATCTTGCAGTTTCCCTGACCTAGCTCAGAATCAACCATCTTTCAGAAAAGTGCTGATTCCTTTTATTGGAAAGTGGTATTTAGATATCAAGATTTGGCATGAGGTGTGCTCATCAGTATTGGGGCATCATTGATTCTAAATATATGAATTTATAAACACATATCTGTATCTACTTCTATATCTTAAATCTATATTAAAAGTCATGAGTTCATATTGGTAATTTGTTTCTGTTTGTATTGCATCTTGGAATTCCCCCTCCTTTTTGATTATAATGTTCTCTCTCTCTCACCTGCTTGCCTGCCTGCCTTCCCCTTCTTCTCTCTCCTACCTTCTTTCTATCCTCCTCCTCGGCCTCTTTTCCACCTCATTCCAGAAGTCCTTGCCTCTTCAGAGGTCATGGTTCACTATGTAGCCTTCTGGTATAATTTAGCCCTGGTGGCTAAAGGACCTCAGTTCAATTCCTGGCTCTACCACTTTCCAGCTGTGTGACTGTGGGCAAGCAGCCTCTCACAATAACAGATTCTCAAGACAACCAAATTCTTACCAGACTCAATCCTTGGAATCAGGCTGACCTGATTTCCTTTGAAATTCTCAGACCTATAGGCTGGTTTATCTCTCTCAATGACTTCAGGTCTTTATCAAGACATCCAGGCAAATATTTTCCCTCAGATGTTCTTCCCAGCACTTCTAATTGAGCAATTTAACTATTGTTTCTTTCTTTAATTCTTCCCCATCACAGAAGTGCATAACCTTCAGATAACTACTCACTATGGTAATGAGTGATATCAATTTCTGCTCCATTTTTTTTAAGTAGAGATGGAAGTCTCACTTTGTTGCCCAGGCTGGTCTCAAACCCCTGGCCTCAAGCAATCCTCTTGCCTCAGCCTTCCAAAGTGCTGGGACTATAGGCGTAAGCCACCGCGCTTGGCTCTCTGCTCCGTTTTTATTTATCCCTGATAATATTCATGATGTAATTCTATCTATGTCTATGTATCTATTTTTAAGAGGACAAAAGGATTGCAACTCCAAACCACCTATTCGAAAGGGGCACTTTCCACCAGGATCGGCACTATTTTTCTCTTGGAAACTATAATGACAGCATCATAGACAAAATCAGTTTGATTACACAAGCATTAAATGTTTTTATCGCAAGAGTATCTATAACTTCCAAAGGGCAGTTATATTTAAGATCGCTTGAGAACAAAGACTTTGGGAAAACCTGCAGTGTCAGAAAGCTGTGTTCTTTTGGGGGGCTTTTGCATTTTAACAGCCTAAGAAATAAATCTGCTTTTTAAAGGGAGAGTATTTACCATCTGCAGTTCATGAGTGTTTGAGGCAGGGAAAATCTATCATTTACACACATTTGTGATGAAGTTGGCAGATTATCCTCTTCTGAAGGGTTTCATCAGCAGTGACTAGGATGGAAACACCCTGGTTGATGTGATCTGGTGAGCCAGAAATCTGCTTGTTGTGATCTGGTGAGCCAGCTACTCTGCTTCTGCTGGTAACAATCACAGTATTTTGGGAGTGGCATCTTTTCATTTTTTTTTTTCTTGTGGCAAAAATTTGAGTAGTATTGATGGAGGAGGTGGTATGGTCTTAGGTAAAATAGAGAGTAATGAACATATTCACCTGATTTCCAGGTATGGTTAAAGCAGGGCAAGTGGGATCAGGATATATTTTCCAAGGTGCCTTGTACAGCAGGGAGGGACAGTTGTAGAGGGAGGAGGGGCAAGGCAGAGAAAGAATATGGAATTAAAAGGCCACCTCATAGAAAGTAGACTGTGTGGGCACAGAAAGAGAGAAAGAAGAAATATTGGCCATTGCCATGAGCGATGAAGCTTACGTGGGGAAAAGATGCTGCCAGAGGACATATAGAAAGGTTTGGGTAATACACTAGGCGAGACTTCTGAGCTGTGTTTTCCAGGAAACCTAGCATAAATACTGCCATTATTTTTCAGGATGTTTGGTTTAGACTGGAGTTGCTTTAAAAACAAAACACTAAGCAGCAGCACGATCTAGCAGTAATTTGTTGGACAGTCACGCGTTGCTTAACAATGGGGATACATTCTGAGAAACGCATCATTAGCAATTTCATTGTTGTGTAAAAATCCTAGAGTGTATTGTGCTTGCACAAACCTAGACGATAGAGCCCACTACACACCTGGGCTCCATGGAATAGCCTATGGCTCCCAGGCTACAAAGGTGTATAGCTCACCACTGTACTGAATACTGTAGGCAATTGTAAGAGAACCGTAAGTATTTGTGTATCTAAACATGTCTAAACACAGAAAAGGTACACTAAAAATATAATATACAAGATAAAAAATGGTACATTTGTATAGGGCACTTACCATGAATGGAGCTTGCAGGACTGGAAGTCACTCTGGGTGGGTCAGTGAGTGAGCAGTGAGTGAATGTGAATGCTTAAGACATTGCTGTCCACTGCTGTTGACTTTATAAACACTGCACACTTAGGCTACATGACACTTATTTTAAAATATTTTTCTTTCTTCAATAATAAATTAACCTTAGTTTACTATAAATTTTTACTTTATAATTTTTTAAATTTTGACTATTTGTAATAACAGGTTAAAACACACATTGTACAGCTGTACAAAAGTATTCTTTCTATCTTTATTCTATAAGCTTTTATTTAAAAATTTTTTTGTTAAAAACTAAGACACAAACACACACACCAGCCTAGACCTGCATAGGGTCAGGATCGTCAATGTCACTGTCTTCCACCTCCACATCTCTTCTCACTGGAAGGTCTTCGGGGCAATAACAGGCATGGAGCTCTCATCTCCTATGATAACAATGCCTTTCTCTAGGATACTTCCTGAAGGACCTACCTGAAGCTGTTTTACAGTTAACTTTCTTTTTAATAAGTAGAAGTAGTATACTCTAAAATAATAAAAAACATAATACAGTAAATACACAAACCAGTAACAGTCATTTCTTATCAAGTATGTACTGTACATAATTGCATGTGCTAGACTTTTATATGACTGAAAGCACAGAGGTTTGTTTCCCCCAGCATCTCCACAGACACGTGAGTAACACACTGCACTGCAACGTTACAAGGACTACAGCGTCATTAGGTGACAGAGATTCTTTAGCTTCATTATAATCTTATGGGACCACCATTGTATATGTAGTCTGTTGTTGACCAAAACATCACTATGTGGCACATGACTATATTTAAATTATAAGCAGAGGTGATAGTCAACACAACTGATCATCATTAGGCCTGGGCACTGATTCATTAGAATGGATATATGGCTATAAACAACAGTGCACCACAGTGGTGTGTGCCAGCCTAATGTCACCTTTGGTTGTGGTGCTTTCCAGGTCTGAAAGTGATTAATAGTGATTCATAAACATGGAGGTGCTGTCTGAGCTCGAATATCCTCCCGTGTTGGTTCTGTCAGAGCCTCCCGGGCACCTGTGGGGGAAGGGAAGGGCAAGAGCCAGTGAGGAGTCTCTGGTAGCCTGACTCCCACCTGTGCATTACTAGACAATGCTGCCATCTGAAATGTGTTTGCTACCTCTATTTCAAAAATACCAACAAGAGAAAATGCAATCTTGTTCCTTTTTGGCCATATATTGGAATGACAGACACAGGGTAACAGTGAGACTGTTCAAATGTCCATTTTTTCCCCTGTATTCCTAGCATCCTTGCATTTAGTTTGGGGCCATGTGAGTAGTTCTGGCCAATGGGCTGTGAGCAGAAGTAACATGGCCACTTCTAAACTAAGGTGGTTAAAAGTCAATGTACTTCTTCCATCCTTCTCTTGTCATTTTACCTGACACAGCAACTTTTGAGGCCATGTGTCCCAAATGGTGCAGCTATGGAGAAGAGGTACTCAAACTGCACCAAACTTTATGTACGACATAAACTTTCTTGGTCAATCCATTAAGATTTCCGTAGCATAGCAAAATTTATCCTGACCATAAGATGGTCCCTTTTGGATACTGCGTGACAAACATCTGAGGCATTTTCATGGCATTTTCTTCATTGGAAGGCAGTGAAGACACAGATATTGGAGACTGAAATGCTATGGATTCATGCTATGCAGTAGCAAAACATTTTCTAAAGTTTCCACCTGTGGGAGCTCAAGAAGGTAGAGTACATAAGGATACTATCCCAGCAGTTCTGGAGGAAGATGTTAGAAACAAAATGGAAATGGTGTGCGTTAGCTTCCTTTTAGTAGATATTACAGAAAAAAAGATGAGCTCAGAAAAGAAATGGCAGGCAAAAGTAAAAAGAAGTAGACTCTATTTAGAAATCCAGAGTCTTATAAACTTGGAAAAGCCAATTTCTTCTAGATCCCAACTGTAAGAGACAGAATTAAAAGGATTTTGGTTCTGCTTGCTCATAGGATGTAGAAAGCTACAAGAGAAGCTTGCTCTCACGCTAATGAGAAAAGGTCAGGCAATTTACAAAATCATACATTTTCTTGAATTCATCATGAGATCACAAGACAACCAAGTAAATGAAATGCCAGAGTAACAATCTTTCCTAAGAGGGATGGGGTACATGAACTGTTTCCTCTTTGGCAGAGCAAGATAGGAGGAGGTGGCCAGCATAGAAACAAGCAAGAAGAAATCAACTAAAAATGTAATAAGTTCTCAGAGCCCTGGTGTCAGCTAGTGTAACAGTTTAAAATAGCCTTGGGAGCCCCAGACACCAGTGGAGTTGGCACTCACTGGCAAGCTCTTTTCCAGGGGCCTCCACCAGAAAATCTACCTTGCTTTACAGAAAAGCAGACTTAAAAGAAACTGGGATGAAACATGACTCGCTTGTGTTCACAGGGATGAAAAACCATGTTAAGAATAGCAAATCATATCTTCTAACTCGTAAGACGAGTGCTATAAAAAAATTCTGTCAGGTCACAACCATTTTCTCAGTTAATTAATAAAACAAATCATTAATCTGTTGCTACAAACATTTGTATATATTTATGGGGTACATATGTGGTAATCATGCATAGACTGTGTAATGATCAAGTCAGGGTGGGGTATCCATCACCTCAAGTATTTATCGTTTCTATCTGTTGGGAACATTTCAAGTCCTCTTTTCTAGCTATTTTGAAACATGCATGTTGTTAACTGTACCACTCCGCTACTGAACATTAGAACTTATTTTTTCTATCTAACTGTATGTTTGTACCCATTAACCAATCTCCCTTTATCCCCCCAATACACACTGTTCCCAGCCTCTGGTACCTATTACTCTAATCACTACTTCCATGAGATCAACTTCTTTAGCTCCCACATATGAGAAAGAACATGCACTGTTTGATTTTCTCTTTCTGAGTTGTTTCACTTAAGATAATGGCCTCCAGTTCCATGTTGCTGGAAATGACATAATTTCATTCATTTTTACAGTTGAATAATATTCTATTGTGTACATATGCTGTGATTTCTTTATCCATTTGTCCATTGATGGACACTTAGGTTGAGTTCATGACTTTGCTGTTGTGAATTATGCTGCAATAAACATGGCAGTGCAGGTATCCCTTGGACACACTGATCAAATCATTCATCTTTTAAGATTGCATCTTTGGCTTCAGTGTTTATTTTATCTACAGTGAATATCTACAAATATCTAATTATGCCTGAACATAAGTACCTCCACCTAGGTGTTGGCTCTGAGTTTTTGCTAAATTTTCAAACTTTTAAGTTTGGAAAGGTCTCATGCAAAGTTTGGGACTTGAGCTATTTAGTGACTTTAAGCTCTATATCTGTTTTTTTTTTTTTTTTTTTTTTTTTTTTTTTTTTTTTTTTTTTGAGACGGAGTCTTGCTGTGTCACCCAGGCTGGAGTACAGTGGTGCAATCTGGGCTCACTGCAAGCTCCGCCTCTCGGGTTCACGCCATTCTCCTGCCTCAGCCTCCCGAGTAGCTGGGACTACAGGTGCCTGCCACAGGGGGCCACCGGGTTTCACTGTGGTCTCCATCTCCTGACCTCATGATCTGCCCAGGTCAGCCTCCCAAAGTGCTGGGATTATAGGTATATCTGTTATTTTTGAAAAGTATTAAAGCTCCATGAATGAAATGCAAAGTGGGATTATTACATTGTTGATTTAAAATTCTTTGTTTTTTAAGCCTCTACTAGGCCTATTTCAATTCAATAACTCCTAAAAGCCAGAGAAGTTGCAAGGCCTCAAAAGTACTCCCTTCCCCACTTCAAATTTTTTCCTTTCTCTGTTTCAAAAGTATTGTTTTTACTTATAAACACGACTGTATTATCAAAATTTTGAAAAGAACAAAAAATAAAATCCATAATCTCATCACCAAGGTATAACCATTATTGATAACTTAGTGTATCTCCTTCCAGACCTTTCTTTCTCATGCATTTAGATAAGCGTATTTTTTAAATTGGCTTCATATATTACATACTGTATTGTACCTTCTCAAATTTCTGATCGTTTACATAAATTCAGACTCTATCATCATCATTGGTAATGTTTCAAATGCGCTGTATACTATGAGAATACCTTAAGCTTTGAGGGGAAATCAGATCCAATAGGCACCAAATCCTTCCAAATACAATCTAACCCAAAAATCAAGTGGAGGCAATTATTAAATATTTAGATTTTTAAATTTTTGCTTTTGTGTCTTCAAAATTCAAATAAGATGTATCTCTATACGAAAGAGCTTTACTTTGATATCTCTAAACATTTAGTCACAAACTAGAGATTATAACTTCAAAATAAAAACTATTTAAGAAAATATATTTAGGCCAGGTATGGTGGCTCATGCCTGTAATCTCAGCACTTTGGGAGTCAGAGAAGGGAGGATCTCTTGAGACTAGGAGTTCAAGACCAGCCTGGTCAACATAGTGAGTCCCCATCTCTATTAAAAAAAAAAAAAAAAAGAAAATATATTTAGAAATCTTTATTTCTAGAACCGTTTAAAAAAATAGGTCACTACAAGCTACTGAGCACAACGCTTTCAAAGACTCCACCGTGAAATATTTGAGAAAAGTAAAAACAGCTCTATTGGCAAAGAAATCTATGTTTGATCCACTTAGAAGATAAACTGAGCATTTTTTTTTTTAAGTTTTGATGTTGTTTGAACCTGAGACTCCAGGGAAGGACAAGCCATCAGGATGGGGGTAGGACCTCTCTCTATTGTTCCTGTAAAGATTAAACAACATACCCTAGATCTTTAGTTTCTTCAAAATAAAGTGGTCAGCTTACTTGAATCATAATAACAACATACCAAGCACATAGTCAGATCCATAACTATCAGTGGCTTGGGAGTGTTATTTGCTTGTCACCTGTTAAATGTCTCCAGGTAGCAGTCCCCAGCCTGAAAGCCAGGAATCAAGTCACTGACCTTGATGCTGAAGGGCACACTTCTGCTTCATGTATGTTTAGAAATGTACAAAAAAGACTCAACATTTGCATTGTAAAAAAGAACATCCTTTTTCAAAAGAACACCACAGCATTCTTAATGAGAGAGAGAGATCGTCCCCCAATAATTCGTATATAAAGTCCCTTACATTTGTATATAATGAATTCCGGAAAACATATTTGAAAGTCTGAAAGTCAGTTGGCATATAGAGGGTTCTGCTTCCGGAGGGCTCAGAATGTTATGAAATCCATAATTGTGATTAAACACATAATTTTTTGCTTGGGTATACAATGTGTACATGGTAAATGAATATGTTAAAAATAATAAGCATTAAGCATAGAAAATACAGATGCATGTTTTGAAATAATTTCTTACCTCAACTGCCGGTTGTCTCAGCCTAGAGAAGGAACTTATCTAAAGTTAGGGGGAGGATGAGCTGATAGAGATTCTATTTAGTGGTGTCAGATCAGCTTTCTTAAATTCGTTGTCAAGAGAAAGTTGAACACCAGCCACCTTCCTCTATGAGAAGGGGTCTGTGAGAAGTCGTTTCCAAAGCCTTGCGCATGTCTTTGTGCATTAGACTGCTAATTCTCAATTTATACTTATGCAGGCTCCTTAATTCCTCTGTCAGCACTCCTTGTCTTTGATGATATTTCCTAATGTCATCTATAGTCTCTTGTGGTTCCTTTCCTCTGAAACCAAACTCATAGTCAAGCATTTGATATCCACTGAACATCTCACTAAAGGTAAACATGACCTGCCTTCAGCAGACCTAACTGCATTATCACTGGTATTGGCACTTTCATTTTGCTACCTTCCATTCATTTTTTTAACAAACTAAAATCTATTATTTATCCATATTTATTTAGTTTAATTTTTTAAAATAGTAGGTGTGTTTATGGGGTACATGAGATATTTTGATACAAGCCTACAATGTGTGATATTCACATCAGGGTAAATGAGGCATCCATCACCTCAGGCATTTATCATTTCTTTGTTACAAACACTCCAATAACTCCTTTTATAATTTTACAATGTATGATAAGTTATTGTTGACTGTAATCACCCTGCTGTGCTATCAAATACTAGATCTTATTTATTCTATCTATATTCTACTCAGTTTTTACAAGATGATAAAAGCAAAATGCTGTAGTTATTCAAATAATTGGATAATAAATCACAAATGATGATTGCCAAAAATACAATGTTGTGAGGCAGACAGAAAGACCATCACAAAATAGCTTAACACTTGTTTGTCAGTGGGAGGGCAAATGTCCTGATCGGGAGACTTCAGGGGGACACAGTCTGGGAGTAGGGAGACTGTGTAAAGGTTGTGTGGCCAGTGGTGCCTTTGCCTAAGTTTTGCCCAGGCCCTCTGGCCTCATTCTGCCCACTTGGCCTGGTAGGCTGCACTGAGCTCAAACTGCTAGCCTGGATTCCACGCCTCCATGGAAGACTGTGAGTCAGGCATGGAGCTGCAAGTGGTGTGTGAGTGAGCGCAGGGTCCAGCCACTGCATAGTCAGACACACCAGCTGCTGCTGTGGGGTGGGCAGCTCCAGGTGCCAGCATGGGCACCAGCTCTCTGTGAGGCTATAGCTGGACCAGGTGCACTGCAAGTCCCTGGCTGGCACTGGGGAATGCGGTGGCTCCCAGAAGCTTGGAGATGCCAGGAACTACAGGGGCCAAAAGAGGGGGTCACAGCCCTGGCTCAGGGAGCTCCCAGGTCTGGGCTCCATGAAGGGCTGCAGCTCTTCTTTCCTACTCTTCACCCACAATGTGGAGAAAAAGGGCCATGTCTCAGCCCTGTTTGTGTTACAACTCTTTTAGCCTCACCATTCAGCGGGTCCTGAGTTCTTGTCCTGTGACCAGGAAGAATGAGGTACACAGACAAATGAAGCACAGAGCAAGAAGAGGAGCTTTGTTGTAGCATTAGTTCATGGGGAAATATTTATATTTAAAAAATTAATTTTTCACAAAACTTTCCAAGTACACTTTCTTCCCCTAAAAGTATACACTTTGCTCAGGTAGCAAGAACAATTGGAGTGGAGTAGAAGTGGGAGAGGAGCAAAATACAGGTGGTCCTGACTCACTATGGCTCAACTTAATTTTTCTACTTTACAATGGTGCAGAAGTGATACATGTTCAGTATGAACTTTAAGCACACTGGCAACCATTCTGTTTTTCACTTTCAGTACAGTATTTAATAAAATACATGAGATATTCAATACTTCATTGTAAAATAGGCATTGTGTTAGGTGATTATGCCTAACAGTAGGCTAATGTAAATGTTCTGAGCATATTTAAGGTAAGGTAGGGTAAGCTATGATTTTTTTGTAGGTTAGGGGTGTTAAGTGCATTTTTGACTTAGGATATTTTCAAACTTATGATGGGTTTATTGGGTTGGAGCCCCATGGTAAGTCAAAGAGCATCTGTTCAATCAAGCAAACAGGCCATGAAGTTGCCCCATATTTTCCAAACCAGGGGAGTCGCTCACCAGTTGGTATAATTTGGATTTTTGTCCCCTCTTAATTTCTTGTGGAAATGGATTCCCACTGTGGAGGTGGGGCCTAATGAGAGGTGTTTGGATCGTGGGTGTGGATCCTTCATGAAGGGCTTGGTACTCTCTGCAGTAATGAGTGAGTTCTCACTCTGTTAGCTCACATGAGAGCTGGTTTTTAAAGCCCATTTGGCATCTCTCTTGCTCCGTCTCTTGCCACGTGCCATGCCTGCTCCTTCGCTTTCCACCATGAGTAAAAGCTTCCTGAGGCCTCACTGGAAGCCAAGCAGATGCTGGAGCCAGGCTTGCACAGCCTGCAGAACCATGAGCCAAATAAACCTTATAAATTACCCTACCTCAGGTGTTCCTTTATAACAACCCAAAATGGATTAATACACCAGTATAGAGGATAGTCAGGGAGAGCCTTCTGGTGTTTTGGGATTAATCACTTCAGAAATAAAACAATTTTCAGTGAATCACTGTGGTTTATCATTGATTTTTTATTTTTATTATATGATTAACTATATCCATGTATTATTATATTAAAAAGCTGGGCAGCTCTTTCCTGCTCAGAGCTCATTCCTTTGGTGTTTTTTAATTTATTTTTTTGCTTGTTTGTTTTTAGAGATAGAGTCTTGCTCTGTCACCCAGGCTGGAGTGCAGTGGTGGTGATCATAGCTCATTCCTTTGCTGTATACAGTATAAAAACCATATGGCAAGTACTTCTAGTATATATATAGCTCTTTCTAACTGCTTGCTCCCTGCGACAGTTACTCACAATAAGCTTGAGCCCAATAAAATTGCTTTTCACAAGTCTCAAGTCTAAATACAATCAGGGTCTTGTTCCTTGACAAGACTCAGCTCTCTAATTTATCCAACAACTATGACACTCAATCAGTCACTCGTCTCCCCTAAAGGGCTATCCTCTCTAATTTCCAGCTCTTTCACCTGTGCTACTTCCTCTTCTCACTCCCCTTACTGCTAGCCTGGCTTCTCCTCCTCATCCTTCAGCTTCTCCTTAAGGCAGCCCTGACACCCCACACCTGAGTTACGCTTCCCTGTCTGCAGCTCCAAGAATCGTATACTCCTCCCATCACAGGATTCTTCACATTGTATTGTTACTGCTTCTCCTCCTCCACTATGAGACTGTACTGTGAGGGCAGAAATCAGATTATGACTATTCACAGTTGAGAGCAGATAGTAGGTGAACAACAAAAATTTGTTAAATGAGAAAAATGAATAAGTGATTTTTCTCATCAGTGAAGACAGAGTTGGACTAAATCATGTCTAAATCAATCCACTTTTAAATGATATGATTTCATTTACTGTATCACTCCATAGGGTTGGGATGAGGATTTAATAGCTGAAAACAACATGTGGATCTGTTGAGGGCCACCAGATGTAGCCTGTTCATTTGAGGACATCTGCCTATTTTTAAAGTCATCTGATTCATTTATTGTTTGTTTAATCTGAGGTGTGGGAGGTGGCAGGTTGTGGAATGAACAGGTTAGAGGCATGATGTTTTGCCTTTTGTTTGCTCTGAGTGTCTTTTGGAAAAACAGGAACTTCTTCACTGCAGTAAGCTCTTTTACTTCTCTCTGGCTCCAGTTCTTGCAGGCCTGGACATTCATCCTCTCTAATAACCCTCTGCCACTACTGGTGGTTGGACTGGCTCTGCATGTGGTAGCCATGATCATGTGGTCACAGGTGCCCCCATGCTGCTCCTTTGAAGGCTCATATGCCTGTACTATGCTGCCTGATTTTTCTAGTATTCTTTTTCCTTTTAACCTGATCTCAAGCATTTTGATATATCCAGCTTTGTTTAACCAAAGGCATACTTTTTTTTTTTTTTTTTTTTTTTTTTTTTTTTTTTTTGAGACAGAGTCTCTCTCTGTCACCCAGGCTGGAGCACAGTGGCACCATCTTGGCTCACTGCAAGCTCTGCCTCCCAGGTTCATGCCATTCTCCTGCCTCAGCCTCCTGAGTAGCTAGGACTATAGGCACCTGCCACCACACCCGACTAATTTTTTGTATTTTTAGTAGAGATGGGGTTTCACCGTGTTAGCTAGGATGGTCTCGACCTCCTGACATTGTGACCTGCCTGCCTCGGCATCCCAAAGTGCTGGGATTATAGGCGTGAGCCACCGCACCTGGCCAGCATTCTTGATAACTATTATTAGACAACTGATTTAATAATGCTCTGACTTTCACATTAAAAATGAACCTAATACGAAATTTTGCCTTTTACTTTTGGCAATTTCTATTGCTGCTCTTTCCCTTGCCAAGGTAATGGAATAAGCCTCCTAAAACAAGATACTGACGTAGAACTGCTAAGTGAATGATCTAATCATTATTTGAAGGAAATTGCTTTTTAATCTCTACATATGTGAGACTAGAAAGAATTTCAGCTCAAGTTCTTGATAGCTCAGTTCCATCTGATGTCCAGCTTATAAGAACGGAGTTATTTTCTGTGAACTTCAGGGGCTTTGGAGGGCATATGACATTAAAATAATTGGGTGTCTTTAGTAACTTTGTTCATTACCACCTCCCTAAGTTAGGAGAAGCATCCATCAAGCTGCACGCACCGGCTCACCTGTTTAAGATCAGAGCACTGCAAAGGCTTGTAGGCTTTTTACTACAGCAAGAACCCTTGGGCCTGGAGTAATTTCTGTCTCCAGTAATAATGGTAGCCACTCAAATATGGGAACCTCATGGGAATGGAGAATGTTGGATTAAGGGGTGACAATAGAGCCCATCAGGTACCAGGCTCCTTGGTCCCACCCTGTATCACCTTGGATGACACTTCTGTGGCTGAACTTCTTGATGAAGCACAAATGGTTTTAAGAACTAGAACTTAGGTGTCCAGAAAATAAAAATCAATTTCCTTGGCTCCCCATAAGCCTTAAGGCATTGACTGGGAACCATGGGAGATTTTGTGTCCCAGGACCATGTGAATATCCTAGAAAAGCATAGACCCAAGGATTGCCTAGGACAATAATAGCAGTCACTTATATATCACACTCGAGAACTATTTTAAGTCTTTTCTGCTATAGTAACTCCTCAAAATAGCTCTATGAGGTAGTTATTTTACAGATGAGGAAACCAAGGGTTAGGAAGGGTGAGTATCCTGAAGAGCACCCCACTTTTGTGTGCCTTTGCCAGAATTCACAACCAGGCTGTCAATTTCAAGTCCCCTGTCTTTAGTAGGACCCCTGATCTGCCTCCCTAACTCTCATCCCACCAGGCCTGCTTACATTTACCCGAAAATCCTGCTGTAGAATGTCAACTAATCTATGTAAGGTTGTAATGGAAGGTGAGATGCATAATTTTTATCAGAGTGAAAAGAAAAATTTAGGCCCTGTTTACCAGGGCCCAAACATTTGCCACAGCAGTGCTCCAGCCCTCAAACCCATGAATACTCTTTTAAAGCCCATGTTACTAGATACTGGTAACAAGATACATATTTTAAAGCCCATGTTACTAGATACTGGTTACTAGATACATGGTACTAGATACTGTAAACAAACATTTGTCTTCAGCAGATTCTCTGGGCTTCCCTAGAAAGATGCATACATCCCATAAAATACTGAAGACAGAGACGAAATAAGCTTGGACTCAATGCTAGGTCACAGCACATGGTTAGGTTTCTGGCTGCAATAGAATATTTCACTGTTGAAGGTCCCCAAAGAACATTTGTAGGACTCCAAACTGGAGTGATGGGACATAGGAAACCTCTCCCTCCACCTCCTCTTTCTCCTCCTCTTCCTCTTCCTCCTCCCTCTCTTCCTTCTCTTCTTCCTCCTCCTCCTCCTCTTCCTCCTCCCTCTCTTCCTTCTCTTCTTCCTCCTCCTCCTCCTCTTCCTCCTCCTCCTCCTCTTCCTCCTCCTCCTCCTCTTCCTCCTCCCTCTCTTCCTTCTCTTCTTCCTCCTCCTCCTCCTCTTCCTCCTCCTCCTCCTCTTCCTCCTCCCTCTCTTCCTTCTCTTCTTCCTCCTCCTCCTCCTCTTCCTCCTCCCTCTCTTCCTTCTCTTCTTCCTCCTCCTCCTCCTCTTCCTCCTCCTCCTCCTCTTCCTCCTCCCTCTCTTCCTTCTCTTCTTCCTCCTCCTCTTCCTCCTCCCTCTCTTCCTTCTCTTCTTCCTCCTCCTCCTCCTCTTCCTCCTCCCTCTCTTCCTTCTCTTCTTCCTCCTCCTCCTCCTCTTCCTCCTCCCTCTCTTCCTTCTCTTCTTCCTCCTCCTCCTCCTCTTCCTCCTCCTCCTCCCAGGCCTGGGCCAGTGCCAGGAAAGTAGAGTGACCAGCAGACAGGTCCTGCATGGCCCAAGGGAGAACAGTCACCAATATCTAGGGACAGGATTCAAGAGGACAACAGATAATGTAAAGGATAATTTTTACTTGTTAAGGCTTTTTCAGGCTTGGAGTCTGGCTTTGAAGATGGCAGTTAAGATGCTATGGGCAGGAAGAACATTAAAGTACTATGTGATGATTACACATCTCTTTTAAAGGATGCTCTTGATTTGTAAAATTCTGCAGAACTTCAGAAATCTCCAAATGTCTCCAAATTCCAATTTTTCAGCATCTAAATGATATCTCCCACACTGCCTCTCACATCTGGAAAAAGCACAAAACCCTTTGTGGACAATATGACTGGCTGATTGTCTTTGAAAATGATTCCTGTAGCTATTCATAGATGTCATGAACTCATTTGTCCAACATGTGTATAAGCACCTATGTGTGCCAATCTAATACTGTCACTGAAAACACAAGGAAAACGGCCCAGGAGTTATAGACGAGTAGTTACAGATATGTCTGTAGGATCTGAGTTCCTAATACACAAAATTGGAAAAGGTATCTGCAGCGGAGGAGCCCACCATTCCCACTGCTGTACCTGTTGAGATACATCATCATAGTGAAGCTCCCTGAGCACATTTTCCCCATGCCATCAAATCTAGATTTGAGTCATTAGACCAAAGAACACAGCTCCACAGAAGCACTTGCCTATTTTGACCATCAGATGCTGTGATCAGAGTTGCCGAAAGTAGAGTCCCTGGAGAGATCTGATAAGAAAGCAAAGACTGGAGAGAAGGGATGTCAAACTCCTGCATCGTGGTGGCAGATTTGCACATGGAGGGAACACAGAGGGGCACACCAGAAACATCCTCAAAAAACAAACTGCTCACTGTGGGAACTTAAAGTCTATGGAAAGCTAAGTGACTGCACCCCATGTGTGGTAAGTTAGGACAAGTTGCTTGTCTCTGATGCTCTCTCTCCTACATATTGCTGTTTGCTACCCCACCCCCCAAAAAAAGCATTTTTATTACCCCTCTCCATACACTCATTCTTTCTTTCCCACAGTGTACTTAGCCCTCTGAGTCCCCTTCTTCCTTCGAAGAACAGGGCCCTGCAAGCCTTTGCCCTTTCTCGTTCTATGCAAAGGATAAACCTTACTAAATGTAACCTATGTTTGCAAACTTTGTGTCCCCCACTAACTTATATATAGTAGGTCCTGGCTTCCCTCTTTGAAGACCCTATCCCCTCTAGTATATCTGGGGACAAGGGTTATCTCATGAAGCTACGCCATTAATCTGCAGCCACAGTTGTGCCTGCAACATTCCTTCCATCCATATCTTTAGCTTCTGCTCCTCCTCAGATCTCATTTATTTTGCTGCCAGTCCCTCCCAGAGTTGTCCTGTGAGCTGTTCTTGTGATCACTGAGGCCTTTAATTCCCTCAATAGCATGGCTAAACCTAAGCTTGAATGAGTAACAAGACTTTAGTAAAGATTTGGAAATGGCACACAGGAATGATCACTCTGAGAAAGTCAAAACTGATACTAGAAATGTGGAATCATAAAGTTTACAGGCTGAGCCTCTCCACGTACAACCTTTATTGGGCACCTCTCAGCCCAGCTCCCAGCAAGCTTCACTAGTCCTAGACTCTGCATTTCCTTCCACCAGAGAGAGGGGAAGAGGCCTCCAGTTTTTCTCTTGCCCATAGGGTTCTTGTCTGCAATCCTGGTCTCAATATTCCCCAGGTTCTCTCTGTTTTCTCCCCTTTGTGCATGATTAACAGCTGAAATGTCCTTCCCATTCAGGGAGGGTTGGTCTTACCTTGGACAATGAACTAGGAGGCAGTAAATTACACATCAGTCCTTTTCCAAAGTCTGAGTTAGTATAGAATGTCGCAAATAGTGCTGCTTCAAACAAGCCCCACTTTAAATCTGGGCCCCCTGGTGATCTCTTCACCAGCCTGAGTAAGGATAGGACTTCAGTGCCCCACACTCATCCCCGAGAGCTTCCAGCCTCCACTCCAAAAAGGACATCCACATATTTTTCAAGAAAGCAAAACAATTTTCATAGGCTCTGCAGAATAAATCTTTAAAGATTAAACATTTTCCTGTAGAAAACAATTTGCAGAACTGCAACACCATCCACGATGAAAACAGCCTTTTATGTTTTTGTGCATGACACTGGAACCCCTCGGAAAGGCAGGGTCTAAATTTATGTATTTGAGAATATTTACTTTTCCTTTTAATAACTAAATATCCATTGTAGTGTCTTTCCAGAACAAAAGAATATTTACCCCAGAGGACAATACTTGTCCCCCTGTTTTATAATACATCACACAAGAAAAGCTTTGAAAGTACAGGGATTTTGTTTTTGTTTTTTTCCCAAGATTTCAAAGATCCCAAGATAAATTCTTTGTTAGGCATCAAGATCAAAGAGTTATGCCTTTCCTTTCCCCCAGGAGTCTCTGCCAGAAGGATGTTTTTCCCAAGCATATGGCCTAAAGTGGGGAGCCTGCATCATGTTTTGTCAGCAGGGTTACACAGATTCGTGATGGGGGAGGCATGAGGAGCTCCCGGAAAGGTCTTTAACATCTGCGTCCTGGCAGCAGGGCCTTGGTGCAAAGGCAGATGCTAATGACCATAAGCCAGGTGCCCTGATTATAGTTTCACATCCACCAGGGCTTGGAAAGCTATTAACTCCTAATCCCCAGCCCCTTTTCGGTCATCCCTTGTAGAGGCTAGCTCCAGAGCTGGTGGAACCCACGTCAGTATGTCCATATCCGTGTATTCACTTTTAGGTTTGTAAATTCAGATATGGCAGGAATCAAATTCCTATAACCCCCTCTCTACACAGAGCATCTCACATGCACAGTCCTAGAATGCTAAACTTAGATGGAACCTTAGAGTTTCTCTAATCCAACCTCATCATTCATTCAGATAAATTAATTGAGGTCCAGAAGTAAACTTGTATTGGCAAAGTTGCAGAGTTGGTTCACCCCAGAACGGAGACATACCCACAAGCCTCCTGTGTTCTTCCAGGTATTCTTCCCATATAGCAAGGCTTTTTTGATGATGGCAATATTATGAAATACTGAGCGAAAGTCCTACAGATTTTATCATTCACAAACAGTTCCTAAGAGACTTCTACGTTCCAGGCCCTGTAGTAGGAGCTGGTTCTGCCCTTAAAGAGCTCACAGTCTAGCCTTCGAGAAAGTTAATGACTCCCTAAGAAAGGTTCTATGACAGGACATCTAGTAGTTTAGGGGCACCAAGTAGAGGCACCTTCCCAAGCTGAAAACTATACTCTCATTCTGAATTTGACTATGTCTAGATAGCTGAGGACTTTCTGAAGGTAGTAATTTTGCTTTAGGGGCATTTAAACATGGCTTGCTAGATCTCTCATGGTTGCAGTGAAAAAAATTTAAAAATAGGCCGGGCATGGTGGCTCACGCCTGTAATCCTAGCACTCTGGGAGGCTGAGGCGGGTGGATTGCCTGAGCTCAGGAGCTCGAGACCAGCCTAGGCAACACAGTGAAACCCCATCTCTACTAAAATACAAAAAATTAGCCAGACATGGTGGCCTGTATCTATAATCCCAGCCACTCTGAAGACTGAGACAGGAGAATCACTTGAACCTGGAGGCGGAGGTTGCAGTGAGCCGAGATCACACCACTGCACTCCAGCCTGGGCAACAGAGGGAGACTCCATCTCAAAAAATAAAAATGTAGAAAAGTAAACATTGCCTACTTGTGCGGGTAAGACCGAGGTGAATGTGCTGCAGGAGGGCAATGGGTCCCTCTGCTCCGACTCCCTGCGGTGCTAAGTTAGCAAGTTATGTCCCAGCAGCTCCAAAGAGGACTAGGTATGACCAAGCCTGGCAACCCACCCCCAGGCACCATACCCAGCCTCTGGATGAGGCTGCAGATATCCCCTTATGCAAAGAATGTTTGTACAGCTCTGGTGGGGCAGTGTCTCATGCTAGCAGAAGCCAGTCAGTGCTTAGTAAGGTGACATTGCATTTTTGATGCCCAACCTTGGCACCAGGAATTGGGCAAGTGAGGACAGTCTGAGTGCCTCCAGAGGGAGGGTCTCTGGGAACTGTTAATCCTGGCTTCCCAGGAGGTGCAGGAGTCTGAGCAGAGGAGTTCCAGAGAGCAGTGTAGGCCAAACCACAAGCCAGGAGCACCCTGAAGAAGGGACTACACCCCACACAGTCAGCCAAACTCCAAGCCATTCCACCTCCCACGGAGCTCTTGATCTCTGAAACCACCCACTTAGATGGGTACTGAGAATGGGGGGAAAGGATACAAGAAGTGTGTCAAAGTGAAAGTAAAAAACATAATGGTTAAGACAGGTTCTGGGGAGAGGGGGAACAGAGCAAGATAGCGGGATAGAAGGCTCCACCAATCATGCTGCCTGCAAGGACACCCATTTAACAACTACACCAAAAAAATCACCTTCATAAGAACCAAAAATTAGACGGAGTTCTTTGATTGCCCTAAGCACATCTGCAATAGGATGGAAATGAAATTGTGGATTTGTACTTAAAAGAAACTAAAGAACTAGTTTTAAACTACTGGAAAAAAACAGAGCATACACTCATATGGTATTTTTTAAAAAATAGAGCACAAGTTCTGGGGCCAAATCATCTTGGTTCAAACCATGGCTCCACTTACTGCCCCTGTAACTTTGTGCAAGTTGATCAGTATCTGGGCTGTAGTAAAATGGGGATAACAAAGTACCTACGTTATAGTGTTATTGTAAGGCTTCCATGGATAAATGTATGTAAAATGCGTGGTCCATTATAAGTATTTAATAATACTAGCTATTATTAAAGCATAAGACATAGTCCTTGTTTCTAAATTTCTTACAATCTAATGAGAGGGATGAGAAAAATCATATAGGAAACAACAGCAGAAACATGAAATAATATGTAACTCAGTTTCAAACTGTATAGTTCAAACTCTAAGATCTGTGAAAATTAGCATAGAATTATTCTTAGATTGTCTCTGGATAATGCCCAAATGAGGGAGATATAGGGGGGTTAAGTGGAGAGCACTGTGGCAGAGTGGTCAAGAGCTTGGACTTCAGAGTTAGACAGCACAGTGTTTGAATTCTGGCTCCACCAATTACTAGCTATGGAATCTTGGGGAAAATGCTATAATGGTTAATTTTATGTGTCAACTTGACTGGGGCCCGGGCTGCGCAGATATCTGGTTTATCATCATTCTGGGTATGTCTATGAGGGCATTTTTGGATAAGATTGACATTCAAGGCCAGGCACAGTGACTCATGCCTGTAATCCCAACACTTTGGGAGGCCGAGGCACACAGATCACTTAAGGCCAGGAGTTCGAGACTAGCCTGGGCAACATGGTGAAACCCTGTCTCTACTAAAAATACAAAAATTAGCCAGGCATGATAGCACATGCCTGTAATCCCATCTACTCAGGAGGCTGAGGCAGGAGAATCACTTGAACCTGGGATGCAGAGGTTGCAGTGAGCCGAGATCTTGCCACTGCAAAGTGGAATCTCACTTTATCCAGTGTGGGTGACAGAGCAAGACTCCGTCTCAAAAAGAAAACAGATTAGCATTTAAATTGGTGAACTGAGTAAAGCACATTGCCCTCCCTGGTGAAGGTGGGCCTCATCCAATGAGTCAAAGGCCTGAGTAGAATAAAAGAGCTAATTAAGGGAGAATTTGCTATCTGCCTGATTGTCTTCTAGCTGGGATGTTGGCTTTCTTCCTGCCTTCAGACTCAAACTGAAACATCAGCATTCCCTGAGTCCCAAGCCTGTCAGACTTCAGAGACAAGAACTGCACCATCAGCTCTCGTGGTTCTCAGGCCTTCCGATTCAGACGAGAACTAAACCCATTGGCTTTCCTGGGTCTCCAGCTGGCCAACTCACCCTGCAGATCTTGGGACTTGCCAGATTCCATAATCACATTAACTACATTTTATCTGTGTTCAGATGTGATTATGATGTGGTTGTTTCTCTCTTGATCCATTTTGCAGTCACAGAGTGGCCTTGTCTGATGTTGATGTTATGTTATATAAGATTGTTTACATTCCATGAAAGAACACCAGGCCCAGTGGGGAGGGTCAGGCCAGCTCCTGGATGTCAAGGGTTACCTTGTTCTTTTTCAGGAGCTTCTAAGAGAAATCAGCTGAAGGCCACTAACAGACCCAAATTGCCTTCTGAGGGGTTAGAAGTGGAAAACTTTCCATTTCAGTCTTTTTTTCTTTTTTTCCTGCCTATTGAGAAGTTGCTATTATTTATCAGATTAGAAAATTTGTTTCCTTCATTCCAAGAAATACATCAGGATTTGGTTCAGAGCACACAAGCAACACATACAGCCTGTGACAACTGAATTAGAATGTGTGCAGTTCCAAGTGTCAAGAGGATTTTCATCACTCTGGGAATTATCAAAGGAGCTGATGGCAGTGCATGTTTCAGTCACAAGCCAGGCTGTTGGTGTGTGCCCAGGAGGCCTGTGGCATGTGACAAGTCTCTGGGGCAGCCTGTTGGACACAGACAGCTCTCTCTGCCATCCAGAGCTGTTTTGCAAAGAGTTTCCTTTACTGTCTCATAGGTGAACTGCTGTAAAGGTATATTCACTTTGTGTCATGACTATGCACTACAGAAATTACAACCCTACTTTCCTCATTTATTGCATCCTTGTCTAGGCTCACACATGTGTCTTCTTCATAGGTGCTATGACAACCTCACGTAGGGTTTCAGCTCTTTCAGACTCTCTGCATTTTCCTTGTGGAGGACTAATGAAGTCTTGGAGAAATGCTGTATAACAGTGTCTTTTTGCTCTTGACCCCCTTATTTTGAGTTTTTTTTTTTTTTTTTTTTTTTTTTTTTTTTTTTTTTGAGATGGAGTCTTGCTCTGTCACCCAGGCTGGAGTGCAGTGGCACGATCTCTGCTCACCGCCAGCTCCACCTCCCTCCCAGGTTCATGCCATCCTCCTGCCTCAGCCTCCTGAGCAGCTGGGACTACAGGCGCCTGTCACCACATCCGGCTAATTTTTTGTATTTTTAGTAGAGATGGGGTTTCATCGTATTAGCCAGGATGGTCTCGATCTCCTGACCTCGTGATCCGCCCGCCTCAGTCTCCCAAAGTGCTGGGATTACAGACGGAGCCACAGCGCCCGACCAAGCTTTTCAAAACTGAGATCAGTTCAGGTGTTCCCAGGGGTCTTCCTTTGCTTTCCAATCAATGTTGACCTCCCCAAAGGTAATTCATAACCCGATATGTGTTCCTGTAGCCTCACCTATCCAAAAACATGAGATACCTTGTCTCCCCAATGCTGAAGGTAGTTTTCCCTTCTACTATACACATTATCATTGATTTCTTATTTATAATTACTGACTCAGGATGCTATCAGCTAAAAAACTGAAAACCCAACCAAGTGTGGCTTAAACAAGGAGAAAAATGTATTCCTTCACATAACGAGAAGTCCTAAGTTAGGACAGTTTCAAATAGGTCAATTCAGCAGCTCTATAACACAATTAAGAACACAGGTGTTTTTTTTTCCCTCTTTCCATCTCTCCACTCTAGTCAGCACACTGACCTATCCTCTTGGGCTGGCTTCCCTCATGGTGACCAAGATAGTGGCTCCAGACCTCATACTCTCACATAGTAACCAAATGACAGAAGATGGGAACCAACACTATCCTTTACTTGGGCACCTACTTAAAAGATAGGAGAACTTTACCTAAAGTCCTGCAGCTGACTGTGCATCATGTTTCATGGGCTGGAATTGTGTACCATGTCCATTCCTCAACCAAACACTGACAAAAGGGATGGAACTTAGATCACTGACTTAATCAATTCACTTCCTTGGGCTAAGGAATGACCTGGCCTCCCCATAAAGGAGATAACTACCAGATGTATTTTAAAAATCAGGGTCTGTTAACAAAGAAGTAAATTGGAGAATGACTCCTGAGTAGACAACAGACAGAACCTACCATTCGCTGTCTCCAAAAGAAAACTCAGGTCCAATAGTGCCTGCACATGCCACAAAGCAGTGCAATACAGACCCCTTTGCAGATCATCCACTTCCAGGTTAACTCAGAGGCAGTCATATTTCACCTGGAAGCTGCTACCAAAGCCAACACAAAGGAGGCCAGAGATGAGACAAAATAAAACAATCTTTTGTTTTAAGTACAGGCTACAGAATGTGTCTCTGAGAGAAATGGAAGTAGGACATAAAGGACATAAGATTATTTGAATTGTGAATTGTGCTTTCCTAAGGATCTAACATATAATGCTGTAGTATTTTAACCTTCTTGTATCACATGCATCATAATGCATGGGCTTATTATAAGCGATGTTTGATTGTAGTCTGACTTTCCCAAGTTTGCAATAAATGCAATTTTGGATTGGAATAAAAATTTAGGGCAAAATCTCCTTGGTTACCGCAGAGCCAAGAAGTAGAAGGATTCTGAGAATTGATTCCATTAGGTGTAGCTGTGCCTGTCAAGATGAGGAAGGGCTTTTGTTTTGTTAATGATCCTGGATCTTGTTTCTCCATGCCAGACCCCCCCTACTGATGCTAGAAATCACTAACATCTGACTGTGAGATTATTTTCAATTTTGAATAACTACAAGTTTCCTTTTATTTGACAGCTGCTTCTCCAAAGGGTACTGAGTACAGTCAGGTGACTGGAGTATCTACTCTGATGTTCTTATCACCCAAAACTGTTTCCACACTTACATAAAGCACTCTACATGATCTCAGCCAGGTGCCTAGAAGCATTCTGTATAGATGAGTCCTTGTCCTTTGATCCAGTTAATCCAATGCCTCATAACAATAACCATCCCACAATGCAGTGGCTTAAAACAACCATTTTATTTTGCTCACAATTGTGTGGGTCAGGAATTTAGGAAGGGTTCAGCTAGGTGCTTGGTCTGTGGTCCACATGGCATCAGCTAGGGAAGGCAGGGCTGGGAGACCACCTTATATATGGCTTCCTTACTCATGAGTCTGGCATCTTGACCTCTCTCTCTACACAGTACCTCCTCCTCCAGGGCCTCTCCACATGGGGATTGGGCTTCTCACAGCACATTGTTCTCAATGTGCCCTATTTCTTACACGGTGACTGGCTTCCAAGATGCAGGAAGCAGACGTTATCAACCCAATTAAGGGCTGTGCCTGGAGCTGCTGCAGCATTACTTACATTCTATTGGTCTAAGTAGTCACAGGGCTTTCCCAGGTTCAAGAAAGTGCAGAGAAAGAGTCTCAGCCTTGATGGGATTTGGCAAGGTAACTATGTTACTCTATCTTGCTATAAAGGCATACCTGAGGCTGGGTAATGTATAAAGAAAAGAGGCTTATTTGGCTCACAGTTCTGCAGGCTGTACAAGCATGACTCCAGCATCTGCTTCTGGCTAGGACTTTAGGATGTTATTTCTCATGGTGGAATGTGAAGGGGAAGCAGGCATGTCACGTGGCAAGAGAGGGAGCAGGAGAGAGGTGTGAAGTGCCATACTTTTCTACAACCAGCTCTCATGTGAACTAATAGGGCAAGAACTCACTCATTACTTTTGGGAGGGCACCAAGCTATTCATGAAAGATCCACCCCCAACCCATGACCCAAACATCTCCCATCAGGCCCCCCATCCAACACTGAGGGTCAAATTTAACATGAGATTTGGAGAAGACAAACATCCAAACTCTATTAGTGACATTTCAGAAAGGCATATAGAAGGTATTATTGTGGCCATCTTTGGGAAGCACAATCTACCATATCCTTTTACTTATTTTAATTGTGTAAGAATTCTCTCTTCCTTTCTATTAGACAGGCTTCTTGAGGATAAACCATGTGTGATGCTCTTATAAGAAGCCACAAATACCCTGTATGGGATGTCACAAATACTCATCAGGAAGTGCTGACCAACTCAAAGGCTTAAAATTTAACTCATTGATGAATCACAGAAGATCCAATGACTGACTCAGATCCACCCACTGTTCTTCAGTCCGTCCTACCCTTACTGGTAGAGCAAAACTATACCAGAGAGACCTTCGTTCCTTTTAAACCAAGCCTGACTGCCAAGACTCATGGGAGCCACTGATGAGTATCACATCTAGGAAGAAGGACATAAAGATGACATCAAGGACTTGGAAAGTTCAAAGGGAGTGATAAGATAAAAGACGAGAAAGGCAAGAGAAGGGAAAAGACAAGAGAATTTCCAGCACCAGAAACTGCTATGAGTTAAGCAGACAGGACTTTATTAAAAGGCTATCTGAAAGCTCGCAGAGTCACTGAGAGGCTGGGGACTGGACTCAGAAGAGGGCAGGAGTGTGGGAAATCTGGTACAACCAGAACAAAGCCAAAGTCATACCACAGAATCAGTCCAGGGAGGACACTGTGCCACTGCCTCTGTTCACCGGATGCCATGGCTTTCATGGTTGCTGCCTGGATCACTGCTATTGCTACCCTGGAAACCGGAAGTGCTATTGCAGCCGCCTCCACCCATGACAGTGATCATGTGCTGTGCCTGCTTCCTAGTGCTGTTCCCAGAAAGGTGCATCTGACTGGCTGAGCGGGTCACATGTCCACACATACCGCGAAGGGAAGCTAAGAGAGTGAGTACCATTGTCAGCTTCTTTCTCCCACCGAGGCTCATAAAATGGTGTTCCCTAAAATAGACAGGAAGTTCAGATGATGGACAGCCAAATCATGGACAAATGTCCACTTTGTAACCATTATGGATAGTTTATTCCCTAACCATTTGTGGAGACCCTGCCATATGCCAGGCACTATTCTAGGCACTAAGAATACAAAAATAAATAGGAAAGGCATGGGGCTTATCTTTTTCTGGGGTGGGGGAGGGAAGACAATAAATAAGGTATTTCAGATAGTGATAAATGCAATGAAGAAAATAAAGTTGTGTACTAGGATACAGGGTCACTGGGGAATGTATGGATATGTGTGGAGCATGGGGAAGTGGGCAGGGATTACTTTAATGGGATGGTCAAGGAAGGCCTCTCTGAGGAGGCAGGGGGAATTGGTCAGAGATCTGAAAGATGGGATGGAGTCAGACAACGAAAAGGCCTGGGGAAGAACCTTCCAGGAAGAGGGAGAACAGAAGCAAATGTCTTGAGGTGGGCATACATGAGCACCTCTGAAGGAAGAAACAGGAGCCGCTGTGCCTACAGCAAAAGGAGCAGCAGGGAGTTCTGAGACAGTGTTGGAATGGCAGCCTAGCAGTATCAAGGTCTCCCTAGTTGGTGTGAGAGCAGGTGTAACAAAGGACACTTTACACCTGGAGGCATGGTCCCCTTTTTTATGATGGTGGCAGTGCTGGCTTAGAAGTAGAATTCAGAATGGTTTTGTGGACTTTCAGAAGTTTTCAATCTTCTTGGCCACAATATGCTATAAGAATATATTTTATTCCACTACCCAGCACACACACACGCACATAAGCGTGGCTGCTGCCCGAATCACTGCTATTGCTACCCTGGAAACCAGGAGTGCTTCTGCAGCCGCCTCCACCCATGACAGTGATCATCTGCCGTGCCTGCTCCCTAGTGCTGTTCCCAGAAAGGTGCATCTGACTGGCTGAGCGTCAGTCATCTTCTATCTTATCACTCCCTTTGAACATATGTGCGTGTGTATGCTGGGTACTCTCACATGTGTGTGTGTGTGTGTGCTAGGTACTCTTATATGTAAGATGGTTTATTTCATGTGTCAACTTGGCTAGGCTACAGTACTGATATTTGGTCAAACATCAGTCTGGATGTTGCTGTAAAGACATTTTTTGGATGAGATTAACACTTAAATCAGTGGACTTTGAGTAAAGCAGATTACCCTCCATAATGTGAGTGGGCCTTATCCAATTAGTTGAAGGCTTTAAGAAAAAACAGACTGAGATCCCCCAAGTAAGAGAGAATTCTGCCTCCAGACTGTCATCAAACAGAAGCTGCAACACCACATCTTCCCTGAGTCTTCAGTCTGCCAACCTAAATATACACATAGGTTCTATTTCCATGGAGAACTCCAACAAATACAATATGTGTATATCATATATCTACATATTTATCTGTATCTATACCTAAATCTATATGTACAACAAAAGCTTCACAAAACACAATACTTACTCTTATGGCATATAACATAATCGGGCATTCCCTATTCTCTTCTATTACAGAAAATAAATACTAATAACTTATTTCAGGCCGTGAGGCCTTCTCTTCCCTTTCCCCTGAGTTTCCAGTGCCTTCATGCAGTTTCAATTCTGGGAGTGATAATGAGTCATAAAGAGGGAACATAACTTAGAACTTTCTTATTTCATCCCTTATTTTACAAACAAAGAAACTGAGGAATAAGATAAAATGATTTGTCTTTTGTTCCTTTTATCCCAAAATGTTGCCACTTGATAACAGCCATGAGAAGACTGTAGCATTAAAATTACATCCTCCTCCCCTTAAGTATTTGCTTTTAAAAAAAGATGACTTTCAGAGAAAAACTGCTTCAGAAAATAAAAAATGCCTGCCTGAGGGTGGATTTCAGGCCCAGTTGCAACTGAGTGAGGGCCAAGCAGGGGAAGAGCTGGGGCAGCATCTTTTCAGCTCTCTCAGGTTGCACTAAACTGCCTGCCTGAGTATAAAAATCACTTTTCTTGGTAATTCATGGGCTAGTGACTCATTGCCAGTTTTTGGTTCCTTCTGGATGCTTGTGCCTGGAGCCAAGGCAGCTGTGTTTTGTTTTCTTGTATTGTTCATCATTAGAAGCTGGAGGCATGTTCTGAAAGGATGAGTCTTTTAGCCAGGAAAGGAAAGGCTCTGTCCAAAAGGCAGACAAGAGGCTGACAGGTGGATGGTGCCACAGATCCCGCATCACTTCTCCACAAAGCCCTAACACTTGCCGAAAACAAGATTTTGGTTGGGTGAGTCCACCCAGCCCTTTATTTCCTGCCTGCTGATGCTGTCCACCGAGACCCCTGGAAACTCCGTGAGGAGATGTTGCAATGGGCACGGGTCGGTGAACAAGATGGCAGGTCATGGGCAGTGTTGTACAGACTGATGTTCTGCCAAGAAACCTGATCTACAAGACTTTTTCACTCTTGAAGCCAACTTGGCACCTCAGTGAAATGTGGAAAGTAAACAGCTTTCATTTAAAAAAATTATTTTCTGTTTTGGTTCTCTAATTTGATTCACCTTTTGTAAATAGTAGAAATATTAAGGGAGCCTTTCTTTCTTTGAAGTCTCCAGAACTAGTTATTTCTGTGCATGTCTGTCTTACTTTCCATACCAGTCTGTAAATTCTAAAAGCTACCATGTCTTAAACACTTAGTATCCCCCATCAGACCTATCACACTGCCAGGCACCTAATGGAGACTTAGTAAGAATCTGTGGATGAATGAACATCGATAGGACTGATTATGTCAACTGGCCCACAAAGAAGCAGCAACCTCAGGCAAGGAGAAGGTATTTAGAAAAACTGTAAGCGGGCATTTCCCCAATTCTGAGGAAGATGGTTTTCTGAAACACTCTTCCCCAAAAGAACTTCATAGTCAAATCCATTTAGGAAACAATGCAATCGATTGTCCAATAAAGTGTAATTAAATACATATTGATATAATAAAGGCACTGAAAAGAGCTGCTGTAAAGACACCTCTATTTCTCAAAGCTCCTTGAACATGGGCCCCTGCTGCTGTTCAACTCTAACCTTGTGTAGAACTCTATAGATAAACTCATGTTTTGCAGAACACACTGCAGGAAAGTGCTGCTTTCAAGTGCAGCATAAAAGGAGTCTGGGAGTCATCACTCTGGTACTCAAAACAACAAAAAGGCTGAACAGACTGAAACTCAACAAGTTTTCTTAGATCCAACAGAGAACTGAGGTCACAGGGCAAACCAATGCTCCCAAAATTAGGGAGAGGCAGACAGGTGAATACAGAAAGTCACAGTTTACCAGAGAAGAAACCTCTGTGGGAGCCAGGTACCAATACTAAACCATATTGATGTATTGCTGAAGGCTCAGTGTGGACAAGTTTGGGAGGTGAAAACTCCAGTAGGAGCCAATCTTAAGGGGGTGCCCCACAACTCTGCGAGTGCTACCTCCAGGAACGCCACCGGATTATCAGTGAAGATCTGAGCAAAACTCCCTGTACATCAGGAGAAAGTCACCATTTTGAAATATGCCAGAGCATTCTGTTCTTCTAATGGGGTCTCCCTCAAGGGAAGCTACTTTCCAGAACCTAACCAGCTGGGGTTCTGGTAGAGCCTAACTGACCTAGGGGAATGGAAATATGCAACTCCAGCCCCCTGTAGCTATCGTGTCTAACCTAACGGGGAAAAACAGAAGCACCTGGGAAGGCCACAGCCCTGACTCACAGTGTCACTAGCAGACTGAGACCTAGTCACGGGACTACAGACTGCTTCCCCTCCACATCATTAGGGCTCCTGTACAAAGACAGGGAAATACAATGGAAACTAGTGGAGAGGCCCAGCATGAATGGTTATGACTAAAGAGGGCTAGTAGAAAGAAAGCACCAGTAATGCTGAGAGAGATGCTATTTCCTCCACCTACCATAATTTCCTCTGCCCTCTACTTCCTGTGTTTGCTCCCCTCATCCACCATGCCTCCCACCTACCCCAATCCTATCCATTCTCCAAGTTTCTCCTCTTGCATGAGGCATCCTGAGGACTCTGGCACACATACAAGTTAACACTTATATCCCCGGATTCAAACATTAGCTGTTTTTTTTTTCCTGATGGTTTTATATTACCTCTTTAGAGTATCAGTTTCTTGAGAACAGGGATGTATGAATTACTTGGTGAACTTCACCTCCTTCTGGTGTGTAGCATCACTTGTTGGAGCAAAAGAGCCCCAGAAGCCAGCAGAGCTCAGGCAAGTGTTGCATGGGAGAGGCAAAGATAAATCAAATCTAGATCCTGCCCTCCAGGAGTTTACCCGTTGATAGACTGAACAGGAAGAGAATGGCTGCTGGTTAGCCCACGAGTTGGCTCTTTTTGCACAAAAGGAAAGACTGTGTAAATACAGGAACTATCCCTGAAGAGGGCAGTAGACTCTCTGTGGAGCTTCTCTGGCCTAGATCCTTCAGTGCAAAGCCTGGGTGGGCTGGGCACTGCTCTCAACAGCATGCGTCTAAGACCTGCTCACAAATTGCAGATAATTTCACGCCTGAACTGCTGTGATTTATTGCACTGAAGCAAGAGGGGAAAAAAAAAACCAAAAATGTATAAAACATGACACTTTGACCCTTAAAGGTAGTGTGATTTCATCTCCAAAATACCTACCATTTGGCAAGGGGTTGGGTTAAGTTTCTAAGGAAGGGTTGGGTCTAATCTGAATTACCTAAACCAGAAGATGCTTTCAGTCTAGACTTATTTCTTTCCTTTAGGGAAAAACGTCATGGTGTAATGAAAAGAGTTAAAGAGTTGGTGCTTTGAGGTAGCAGGCCTGTCCCCAGTCCACCTCTCCCTTCCTAGCCAAAGTTACCTTTCTGAACCCAGGTTTCTTCATCCCTGCAATGGACAATAATGACTAGCTTGCAGATTTGTTGTGAAAGTTAGAGATAATGTGTTCAAAATGCCAAGGATAATATTGGATATGAGTTCTCATTATTGAGATAGAAATCCACCTGTTCAGTAACACTCCTTCCACTAAAACTGCAAAAGCAAACTCTTGTAAAATGGAGTTCTTTGCCTTCTTGATATGTCTTAAATTCTGTCTCTTTCAATGTGATGTCAAAAATAACATCCTGATTAATTTTGCTAACATAAAAACACTCATCATTTTAGATCATATATCAGAAGTGATCCGTCCAGACTAAGAGCCAGTTTCATTTGAATAAGAAGACTCAGGAAAGTAGAGAGATCATGAATATATTTCACCCAGGCTGGTGCAATCATGGCTTATTGCAGCCTCAACCTCCCGAGGCTCAGGTGATCTTCCCACTTCTCCCAAGTAGCTAGAACTACAGGTGCATGCCACCACAGCTAATTTTTTTTTTTTTTTAGAGGTAGGGTTTCACCATGTTGCCCAGGCTGGTTTTGAACTCCTGGGCTCAAGTGATCCACCTGCCTTGGCCTCCCAAATTGTTGGGATTACAGGCATGAGCCACTGTACCTGGAGAGAGATCATATATTTTATAGAACTGATTAGCTCTTTTCACCCAGACCTCACATGTAATATGAGTGCCCTATGATTATCCTAGCAGTTCAGAATGAAAAATGAGTGAAATATTTGTGTGGAAAGGTTTGGGTAAATTTTTAGTTTGTTTTTGCCTTAGTCTGGCATAGAAGGATATTTCTTTTCCAGCTGGAAAACTTATCTGTATCTTTCTTGGCCCTTGGTTCTTCCTTCCTTCAGGAAATTTAGACCTGCCCTGTTATGCAAGTTGTTTATTGTGAGTGAAAGCTCTACATGCAGCTTCTCTTAGTTCTGGGCATTGGGAAAGTCCTTAGGGAGAAGCTCCAACCCTTATGACCTGATAGAGAGCTGAAGACAGTTCAGAAAATTCCAGGAGATTAGTGAGTTCTGCAGTTCCACAGGATCGAGATAGGTCTAGACCCAGAACTTCCCCAAGTACACTCTGATGGAGTTGGAACTAGGGGTCTCTAAGCATTTCCTCTCCTTTGTATCCGACATATTCCAGGGCCTCTAAGCCATGGTAAAGTTGGCCTCCCACTTCCTTGACCTGAACATTGCCCCATGCCCCAAGCTTGGGTCACACCCAGCTGTCCAAATATCTCAGTGTTTTTTTCTGGGGGTGGAGGGGCTGACAAGGAGTCAAGCCCTGGGTGAGATGGCAAAGCTTTTATTATGTAAGAAACCTGTTTGACTCATGCTATGGTGGAGGTTTCATAATGTTGCGTCATTCCCCTAGTAGACGTGGCTTGTGACTTGGCAGTTTCTGAAAGTGAAATTGGAATATGCAGAAGACATGGTCTCAGGTCTGCAGAAATCATGCTTTTGATATCTGATTGACTTGCCCTGGAACACTGTCTTCAGCTTAGGACTGCGCCGTCTCACCTGATGTGAGAGGCTGTAAATAATTGAACTCAGGCTGGTTTACATTTCTTTTTTTTTTTCACAATTTAAAATTTTAATTATTACCAAACAAAAATATCCACTCAAAATACAATTCAACAATGCAACAGTCATCTTACAGCAGAGAAATGCAGAGAAAAGCAAAACTGTAAGCGACTATGAATAAAGGGTAAATGTAGTCTCAAATCCTCAAAGAGCTGTGTTTATTTCATTGACGAAAAGATTATTCGTATTCAATTCTGATTTGCTTTAAGGATTAAGATGCTCATTTTACAGTTAGCACACGTGTATATTGTCACCTGTTCCCCCTACAGAAATGTTCTTCCAAATGGTTAATGTTTCCCTTTGGTACCAGTTTTGCCGGTTCACATAAAGTATTTCATTTTCAAAACTCAGCATAAAATATAGACTGAGTCTGAAAAGATAATAAATAAACAAAGCAGAATACACAAGTTCCACATTTCAAAAGCCTCGATAACAAAAAAGAAAGATCAAATCCCTTATTAGTCTCTGTAAAGTCACTTACAAAGCTGCTGCTGATCCTGTTAAACATGATATAACTGACCTTCTTTATTAATTTTTTATTATACTTTAAGTTCTGGGGTACATGTGCAGAACGTACAGTTTTGTTACATAGGTATACATGTGCCATGGTGGTTTGCTGCACTCAACAACCCGTCAGCTACATTAGGTATTTCTCCTAATGCTATCCTTCCTCTAGCCCCTCACCCCCTGACAGGCCCCCGGTGTGTGATGGTACCCTCCCTGTGTCCACGTGTTCTCATTATTCAACTCCCACTTATGAGTGAGAACGTGCAATGTTTGGTTTTCTGTTCGTGTGTTAGTTTGCTGAGAACGATGGTTTCCAGCTTCATCCATGTCCCTGCAAAGGACATGAACTCATCCTCCCTTATGGCTGCATAGTATTCCATGGTATATATGTGCCACATTTTCTTTATCCAGTCTATCACTGATGGACATTTGGGTTGGTTCCAAGTCTTTGCTATTGTGAATAGTGCCACAATAAACATACGTGTTCATGTGTTTTTATAGTAGAATGATTTATAACCCTTTGGGAAATGGGATTGCTGGGTCAAATGGTATTTCTAGTTCTAGATCCTTGAGGAATCACCACACTGTCTTCCACAATGGTTGAACTAATTTATGCTCCCACCAACAGAGTAAAGCATTCCTAATTCTCCACATCCTCTCCAGCATCTGTTGTTTCCCGACTTTTTAATGATCGCCATTGTAAGTGGCATGAGATGGTATCTCATTGTGGTTTTGATTTGCATTTCTCTAATGACTAGTGATGATGAGCTTTTTTTCATATGTTTCTTGGCTGCATAAATGTCTTCTTTTGAGAAGTGTCTGTTCATATCCTTTGCTCACTTTTTGATGGGGTTGTTTGTTTTTTTTCTTGTAAATTTCTTTAAGTTCTTTATAGATTCTGGATATTAGCCCTTTGTCAGATGGATAGATTGCAAAACATTTCTCCCATTTTGTAGGTTGCCTGTTCACTCTGATGATAGTTTCTTTTTCTGTGCAGAAGCTCTTTAGTTTAATTAAATCCCATTTTGGCTTTTGTTGCCATTGCTATTGGTGTTTTAGACATGAAGTCTTTGCCCATGCCAATGTCCTGAATGGTATTGCCTAGGTTTTGTTCTAGGGTTTTTATGGTTTTAGGTCTTAGGTTTAAGTCTTTAATCTATCTTGAGTTAATTTTCATGTAATGTGTAAGGAAGGGCTCCAGTTTCAGTTTTCTGCATATGGCTGGCCAGTTTTCCCAACACCATTTATTAAATAGGGAATCCTTTCCCCATTGCTTGTATGTGTCAGCTTTGTCAAAGATCAGATGGTTGTAGATGTGTGGTGGTATTATTTCTGAGGGCTCTGTTCTGTTCCATTGGTCTATATCTCTGTTTTGGTACCAGTATCATGCTGTTTTGGTTACTGTAGCCTTGCAGTATAGTTTGAAGTCAGGTAGCGTGATGCCTCCAGCTTTGTTCTTTTGGCATAGGATTGTCTTGGCAATGCGGGCTCTTTTTTGGTTCCATATGAACTTTAAAGTAGTTTTTTCCAATTCTGTGAAGAAAGTCATTGGTAGCTTGATGGGGATGGCATTGAATCTATAAATTACCTTTTCATGATATTGATTCTTCCTATCCATGAGCATGGAATGTTCTTCCATTTGCTTGTGTCCTCTCTTATTTCATTGAGCAGTGGTTTGTAGTTCTCCTTGAAGAGGTCCTTCACATCCCTTGTAAGTTGTTTTCCTAGGTATCTTATTCTCTCAGTAGCAATTGTGAATGGGAATTCACTCATGATTTGGCTCTCTGTCTGTTATTGGTGTATAGGAATGCTTGTGATTTTTGCACATTGATTTTGTATCCTGAGACTTTGCTGAAGTTGCTTATCACCTTAAGGAGATTTTGGGCTGAGGCGATGGGGTTTTCTAAATATAAAATCAAGTCATCTGCAAACAGAGACAATTTGACTTCCTCTTTTCCAGATTGAATAACCTTTATTTCTTTCACTTGCCTAACCGCACTGGCCAGAACTTACAATATTATGTTGAATAGGAGTGGTGAGAGAGGGCATCCTTGCTTTGTGCCAGTTTTCGAAGGGAATGCTTCCAGTTTTTGCCCAGTCAGTATAATATTGGCTGTGGGTTTGTCCTAAATAGCTCTTATTATTTTGAGATACATTCCATCGATACCCAGTTTATGGAGAGTTTTTAGCATGAAAGGCTGTTGAATTTTGTCGAATGCCTTTTCTGCATCTATTGAGATAATCACGTGGTTTTTGTCATTGGTTCAGTTTATGTGATTGATTACATTTATTGATTTGTGTATGTTGAACCAGCCTTGCATCCAAAGATGAAGCTGACTTGATCATGGTGGATAAGCTTTTTGATGTGCTGCTGGATTCAGTTTGCCAGTATTTTATTGAGGATTTTTGCATTGATATTCATCAGGGATTGGCCAGAAATTTTCTTTATTTGTTGTGTCTCTGCCAGGTTTTGGTGTCAGGATGATGCTGGCCTCATAAAATGAGTTAGGGAGGATTCTCTCTTTTTCTATTGCTTGGAATAGTTTCAGAAGGAATGGTACCAGCTCCTCCTTGTACCTCTGGTAGAATTCGGCTGTGAATCCATCTGGTCCCGGGCTTTTTTTGGTGGGTAGGCTATTAATTACTGCCTCAATTTCAGGACTTGTTATTGGTCTATTCAGGGATTCAACTTCTTCCTAGTTTAGAATTAGGAGGGTGTATGTGTCCAGGAATGTATCCATTTCTTCTAGATTTTGTAGTTCATTTGTGTAGAGGTGTTTATAGTATTCTCTGATGGTAGTTTGTATTTCAGTGGGATCAGTAGTGATATTTCCTATAACAATTTTGATTGCCTCTATTTGATTCTTCTCTCTTTTCTTCTTTATTAGTCTGGCTAGTGGTCTATTTTGTTGATCTTTCCTAAAAACCAGCTCCTGGATTCATTGATTTTTTGAAGGGTTTTTCGCATCTCTATCTCCTTCAGTTCTGCTCTGATTTTAGTTATTTCTTATCTTCTGCTAACTTTTGAATTTGTTTGCTCTTGCTTCTCTAGTTCTTTTAACTGTGATGTTAGGGTGTCAATTTTAGACCTTTCCTGCTTCTCCTGTGGGCATTTAGTGCTATAAATTTCCCTCTACACACTGCTTTAAATGTGTCTCAGAGCTTCTGGTATATTTTGTCTTTGTTCTCCCTGGTTTTAAAGAATATCATTATTTCCGCCTTCATTTTGTCATTTACCCAGTAGTCACTCAGGAACAGGTTGTTCACTTTCCATGTAGTTGTGCAGTTTTCAGTGATTTTCTTAATCCTGAGTTCTATTTCTCTGTGGTCTGTTTGTTATGATTTCCATTCTTTTGCATTTGCTGAGGAGTGTTTTTTAATTCCAATTATGTGGTCAATTTTAGAATAAGTGTGATGAGGTGCTGAGAAGAATGTATATTCTGTTGATTTGGGGTAGAGAGTTCTGTAGATGTCTATTATGTCTGCTTGGTCCAGAGCTGAGTTCAAGTCCTGAATATCCTTGTTAATTTTCTGTCTCATTGATCTATCTAATATTGACAGTGGGGTGTTAAAGTCACTTACTATTATTGTGTGGGAATCGAAGTCTCTATGGAGGTCCCTAAGAACTTGCTTTATTAATCTGGGTGCTCCCGTATTGGGTGCATATATATTTAGGATAGTTAGCTCTTGTTGTTGCATTGATCCCTTTACCATTATGTAATGCCCTTCTTTGTCTCTTTTGATCTTGTTGGTTTAAAGCCTGTTTTATCAGAGATTAGGATTCCAACTCCTGCTTTTTTTTTTTTTTTTGCTTTCCATTTTCTTGGTAAATATTTCTCCATCCCTTTATTTTGAGCCTATGTGTGTCTTTGCACATGAGATAGGTCTCCTGAATACAGCACACTGATGGGTCTCCTGAATGCAGCACACTGATGGGTCTTGACTCTTAATCCAATTTGCCAGTCTGTGTCTTTTAATTGGGGAATTTAGCCTGTTTAACTTTAAAGTTAATATTGTTATTGTTAATTTCTTCCTGTCCTTATAATGCTAGCTAGTTATTTTGCCCATTAGTTGATGCTGTTTCTTCATAGTGTCGATGTTCTTTACAATCTGGTATGTTTTTGCAGTGGCTGGTACCAGTTGTTCCTTTCCCTATTTAGTGCTTCCTTCAGGAGCTCTTGTAAGGCAGACCTGGTGGTGATAAAATCTCTCAGCATTTGCTTGTCTCGAAAGGATTTTATTTCTCCTTCGCTTATGAAGCTTAGTTTGGCTGGATATGAAATTCTGGGTTGAAAATTCTTTAAGCAAGTTGAATATTGGCCTCCACTCTCTTCTGGCTCGTAGGGTTTCTGCAGAGAGATCCGATGTTAGTCTGATGGGCTTCCCTTGGTGGGTAACCCAACCTTTCTCTCTGGCTGCCATTAACGTTTTTTCCTACATTTCAACCTTCGTGAATCTGATATTATGTGTCTTGGGGTTACTCTTCTTGAGGAGTAACTTTGAGGTGTTCTCTGTATTTCCTGAATTTGAATGTTGGCCTGTCTTGCTAGGTTGGGGAAGTTCTCCCGGATAATATCCTGAAGAATGTTTTCCAACTTGATTCCATTCTCCCTGTCACTTTCAGGTATGCCAATCAAACATAGATTTGGTCTTTTCACATAGTCCCATATTTCTTGGAGGATTTGTTCATTCCTTTTTATTCTTTTTTCTCTAGTCTTGTCTTCTGACTTTATTTCATTAAGTTGATCTTCAGTCTCTGATATCCTTTCTTCCACTTGATCGATTCAGCTATTGATACTTGTATATTCTTCATGAAATTCTCATGGCTGATTTACATTTCTAAATGCTAAAGACCACTCCAGTGTTTCAGATCCACCTTTTTTATAGAAGCCTGCCAAACTCACTGTACTAATTGGAATGGTAATAGCTAACAGTTGTAACAGTTTTTGAGAACTTAATAGTATCAGGCATCTTTCTAAGTGCTTTACATATATATGCTCAGTCAACAGGATGACCACCTTTTGTGACAGATATTATTACTACTCCCATTTTACAAATGGGGGAAACTGAAACATGGAGTGGTTAAACCACACATCCAAAGTCATACAGCTGGAAAGCAGTCAGCTAGGAGCTGAACCCAAGAAGACTGTATCTGGAGTATCTTACACCATACTGCTGGTCCTAGAGTTGGAAGACCTAGGCTCCTGCCTTACTCCTTCACTGACTTGCAGAACAAGGTAAGAGAGATGTTACCAGGCTTCACCCACTGAATGGTATTTTTGTGAGGATCAACAGCAGAGCCAATCACTTAGTCACTCTAGCCAGAAATCTGAGAGTGGTCCAAGATTCTACCCCCATCTCTCTCATATGCACACCTCACATCCAATACAGCATCAAGTTTCACCCTTCTGGGTCCAAAAGAGACTTCCAATCAGTTCCCACCTAGTCTCACATCATTAGAATTCATCAACCAAGCTGCTTTCTAAGATCATGTTACTTCTGGCCTTAACTTTAAAGGACATTTCTCAGGAGGCTGAGGCAGGAGGACTGCTTGAGCCAGGTAGTTTGAGATCAGCCTGGGCAACATAGCAAAACTCCATCTAAAAATTATTTTAATTTATTACATTTTTAAAATATAGAGGATATTTGTCACTTTTTGGCTGTATCTGAGCACCCTTCTATTTTGAGTGTGTGAAGTTTCCATTGTGTAAATCCGGGTGAGGGTCCATTCATTTGTTTTCTTGGCCCCCTGGAAGCTAGAGCACTTGGTCTGAATTTAACCAATCAGCTGCCCTTCTCTGAGATTTTGAGTATGAATGATATGAAGAAGCAAGAAAGGTTTAGGATTTGTACCGGTGGTGTCAATGGTAGCCAGGAACCAAGAGGGGTGGTGGTTGTTGGTTGTACCTATGTGAGCACTGTAAACAGATTCCGCTTCTCTAAGCTGCCCAGCCTTCATTCCTATCCATTTTCTAAACCTAGTTCTCTAGTCTTCTCAGGAGCTCTAGGAGCTACCAAATATCTAAGACTGGTTATCTATCTTAGTTACTGAAGATAACAGCAAATTCCATCACTAATCAGAGATGGGCAACTGACAGCCTATGGCATATAGGACAGGAGCCACTAGTTGAATTATTATCTGTGGACACAAGGCATAAAAGGTCCATTGAAGATACGCCTTTGGGGAAACTGAATTGCTGCCACCATAAAATGGTTTGAAGGATATGAGAAATTTGAGGATAATAGAATTCTTTCTTTAAGGACTGAACAGCTAAAAGAAAGGGAATGATTAACTTAAATGACTAAACTGTGGGCTCATGACTTGGACTGAAACTAGGGACTTTCTATAACTGTCCAAAAGGAAATTCTTATCTCTTACAACCACAGCACAGAGGGAGCTGAAAACTAAAAGCACAACTTAATCCTGTGGATTGCCAAATCACCCTGCCAGTTGAATTCACAGGCTTGCCATATCTTTTGGGTGAAATTTTTAGGGCACCAAGTCTCATTTCTGTACTTGCAACCCTTAGCCAAGAGCCTGGGCCTCACTCAATAAGTCTGTGTGAAATGAACAATAAATCGTCATATTAAAAGTAAAATAACTTATGTTAACATTGCTCTTTCTTCTAAATTAGCAAAGCAGCAATAAGGCAATGACTGTTATGATCACACACTATGCGATTTTACCTTCAGTGGCATTAAAAATTAGTGACACTTCTAATCCTATCACAGGCATCTCCAAGACAGACAAAAATTAGGAAGCATGCATTTCACCATAGCTTGAAAACAGCTCCATTTTGCTGCAATTATTTCCTCTTTGGAAATTGTCTTTGGGGATTGTTTCCTCTTTGAGACTTGTAAGTGTTTAGTAAAATATCTCAATTATTTGGCGTAGCCGTGGCTTTTAAGAAATGAACAATGGGGGCTGCAACATTTCAAGAGGCAATGCTGTCTTCTTTTGGCTACACACAGAGGGATTGCCCAAGAATCCCCAGAGAGAGTGGTGGTCTAGGGATGAGCCCTTCAGAGTGTATGCCCTCCATGACCTAGGTGGGCAGGGCTGCAGAGGGAAAGTCAACCAAGGGCCAAACCCTCTTTTTTCATTGATAGTAGAATCAGCCCAATATCTTCACTGGATCCTCAGTTCCTGGCTGCTGACATGTGATGTACAGTTTATGTGGTACCTTTTCAGACTTCAAGTATCTGCACAGGTGTGACACAGACACCTGTTCTTGCTCTGTGAATACTGAGTAAGGATCTCAGACTTCCTGCCCCTACTAAGTTGCTGTTGTGTATCCAAACCCCTCACTGTATCATAGTCACTGCTCTTTCCTAATCCAAAAGTCTCAGCATCTCATTTCAGAATGAACTTATTAGCTGCCTTCTAAGTGCCAGGTCTGAATGCAAGTCCCAGTTTTCCCATTTCCTATCTATGTGACTGTGGGCAAGCTACTTCACTTTTCTGTTCCGCTGGTTCTTCATCTATAAAATAAGCATAATACCTCCTGCCAGAGGTATGATGAGAGTTAAGTATTACAGAAAGTATATATCACACTATGTGGCCATGGTCAGACCTCATTATTATTTTTGCAACCAGTCCATCAGGTTCCATGCCTCCTGTGACCACCTTTGACGCAGTGGTTGGACTAACTTCCATGTTTGTTCTCCCACCTCTACACTTTCAGACCTTCTATATTAAAAAGGGTCTGTGTAATTCTAAAGTCTTTCAACAGAATGCAGGCTATAAGGCTGGCACAAAACAGAAATCTCCTGTACTTCAGCACTTGGCTCAGGATCTTTTCAGAAAACTGCAACTTATATTCCCAAAAGATAGGAAAGGAGTCAGGTCTCTTTTCACAGGTTGACTCTCACCTGAACTGACTAAGCGCTGCTTCTCTTTGGTGCTTATTCCACTGGTTCTGCTCAAAGGTAGCTTTTGCTTTCATCGTCTCTCCTTCAGGACACAGTGAATCATGTAAACAATCATGGTTTCTTCTTTGCTGTGGCTGCTAAGAAAAACAGGGTCCTCTCTGGAAAATAGTCAGAACACAGGGATTCTCTGCCTCGTGTTTAAGGATCTTACCCTTAAGATCTCTGTAATTGAACCAGCAATTTCACTTCTAAAATTTATTCTACATAAATACCCACAAAACTATAAAAATATGTATGCGTAAGAATGTTTCATTGGAGCACAGTTAATAATAGAAAAAAAATAAGAAAACTACTCACGTGCACACCAACAGGGATAGTTTAAGTAAATTATGGACCATTTATATAATGGATTAGTAACCAGCCATTAAAATAAAGCATTCGATCTACATAAACTGCCATGGAAAGGCTAGGATACATTCCAAGCCAGTAACAGTGATTTCTCAAGGGAGCCGACTTAAACAGGGAAAAGGGAGCTTTTCACAGATTACTTCATATAGTTCTATGACATTTGAATTCTTACAAGTATTACTTTTGAAATAATTTCAAAAAAATCTTAAGACATCACAACCTTTCACCTTTTACTTGGTGTAGTTTTATTATTATGTTTGAACTCTTAGAATAAATATGTATTGCTTTTGGAATAATTTTCAAAGATAATCTTCAGCCCTCCCAATTGTATTTCAACAAAATTTCCTGTTCCCCACTTCCACCATGTCTACCTCCAGATCAGAGGTGAGCTGTGAAAATCCTTCTTGTAGCAGTAGGATTTATTCTGTGAGACTCATGTGGAACAATAAAAAGACAAGTTTTGGATGAATGGCTGAAGGTCAACAAATCTTCATCTTATCAACTTAGAGGGCAATCCCTCATTTATTCACTGGAAAAACAATTTCTGGAGGCCCTACTGTAGGTGCTGTTTTAGGAACCAGAAATACATATACAAGACTGGCAATGCCATGCTTCAGTGGAGCATTCTTTCCAGTGAAAATCTCTCTAATTAAAGAAAATTATCTCTTTTGCTCTGCATTTCTTAAGTAGTACACCAGGCATGTTTTGAACCTGATCTTCTTAGATCAGCCTTCTGGAGGTGATCAGATATTGGAGATGCCCTTGGCCATAATATCTTGTCAGTAACTTTCAATGACAGAGGTAATGAAAGTATTTTGTAATATCCCCAATACAGGAACATGAAAATCATCCCAATTTAAAGTGTTCTAAAATAAGGTCACTGATCTTTTTAAAGAATTTTAATAATATTTCTGTGGAGAGTCCATGTTGTTATATTTATATATTCATTCATTCATTCATTCAACAAATATTTAATGGGTGTTTGCTGTGTTCAAGGCATTAGGCTTGCTTTGGTGAAAGAAATTAAGACAAAGACAAGCTCCCTGATCATGAAGAATTTATCCCATGTAAGAGCAATAAGCTGAAACATACAAATGTTACCTAGATGTGTTCAAGTTCTTCTTCAGGTCCGACTTACACTTTTCTTTAACACTCAGTTAACGACAGCCTGAATCCCTATCCTCTTGACCACATGAAGTCCTGGTAGTTAACAATTTCCTCTCCCAAATCTAATTTTCTCTGGGAAACTTAGAGGAGAGATCACATGTTCCTCAATTCCACTCCCACCGTGGTTGTAGCCTCCGCCCACAATATGGTGTTTGGTTCTCTCCAGTCACTGTTGCGACCTTTTGGCCTGATCTAGAACTTCCAGTACAATGCTGAATAGCAGTGGTGACAGTAGATATCCTTGCCTTGTCCCTGATTTTAGGGAGAAGATACCCAGTCTTTCACCATTAAGTATCATGCTAGCTGTGATTTTTCCTATGCCCTTTATCAGGTTGGAAAGCCCCTTATAATGCTTTTCTGAGAGTTTATCAGGAATATATTTTTAATTTAATTTTGTCAAATACTTATTCTCTATTCTGATAATCATGAGTTTTCCTTTTTAGTCTGTTACTATCGTGAATTACATTCACTGACTTTTAAAAGTTAAACCAACTTTGCATTCCTAGGATAAACTCCACCATTCATGATATATTACCCTGTTTAATAGATTATTTGATGTATAAAATTTAGTTTAGATTTTTTGCACATATTCTCATTAGAGATGTTGTTCTATAGTTTTTTTTTTCCTTTGTGATGTCTTTATCTGACTTTATTATAAGGTAATTCTAGTCTCATAGAATTAGTTGGGAATAAGTCCCTTCATTTTTTGGAAGTTTTTGTATAATTGATTTCTTTCTTTCTTAAATGTTTAGTAAAATTCACTAGTGATGGTATATTGCCCTGGAATTTTCTTTGTTGGAATATTCTGGTTACAAATTCTATTTAATAGATACAGGGACAGTCAAGTATGTTTCTTCTTAAGTGAGTTTTGGTAATTTGCATCTATTAAACAATTTATTTCATCTCAGTTGTCAAATATATTGACATAATGGATAATATTTCCTTGTGTTCTTTTTAATAATTCAAAAATCTATAGCTACATCACCACTTCCACTCCTGATATTGGTAATTTGTGTGTCCTTTATTTTTTTTCTGATTGATCTAGCTAGAGATGTATCAATTTTATTGATCTTCTCTAAGAACACACTTTTGGTTTTATTATCTTTATTGGTTTTCTGTTTTATCTGTCACTGATTTACACTCTAATCTTTATTATTTCCTTTCTTCTGCTTACTTTAGGTTTAATTTGCTCCTCTTTTTCTAGTTGTTTTATAGGGTAAACTGAGATTATTAATTTGATCCATTTTTTCTTTTCTAAGGTAGGTATTTAAGCCTATAACTTTCACTTTAAGTCCTGCTCTAAATGCAACACATTTTTATATGTTGCATTTTCATATTTATTTGGTTCAAAATACTTTGTAATCTCCCTTTTTGTTTCTCCTTTGTCTCATGAGTTATTTAGAAGTGTGTTGTTTTGTTTTCAAATATTTTGGGATTTTCCTGAGAGATTTCTATTAATTTCTAATTTAATTCCAGTATGATAGGAATATATATTTAGTAAAATTTTGATCATTTTAAATATATGAAGACCTTTTATGGTCTAGAATATGTTCTGTCTTGGTAGGTCTCCTGTGTGCACTCAAAAATAATGTGTAATCTGTGCTGGTGGGAATGTAAATTAGTACAAACTCTATGGAAAACAGTATGAAGATTTCTCAAAGAACTCAAAGTAGATCTACTATACAATCCAGCAATCCCACTACTGAGCACTCAAAGGAAAATAAGTCATTATATAAAAAAGACACCTGTACCCATACGTTTATCTCAGCATAATTCACAATTACAAAGATATGGAACCAGCCTAAGTGCCCATCAACCACTGAGTGAATAAAGAAAATGTAGTGTATATGCACCATAGAATACTACTCAGCCATAAATAAAGAATGAAATAATATTTTTTTGCAGCAACGTGGATGGAGCTGAGGTCATTATTCTAAGTAAAGTAACTCAGGGATGGAAAATCAAATACTGTATGTTCTCACTTATAAGTGGAAGCTAAGCTATGGGTACACAAAGGCATAGGGTGGTATAATGGATACTGGAGACTCAGAATTGGGGAGGTTGGGAGGGATGAGGGATAAAAAGTCCATATTGGGTACAATGTACACTACTCAGGTGACAGCTGCACTAAAATCTCAGACTTCATCACTAGACAATTCTTCTGTGTAACCAAAAACCACCTGTACCCCAAAAGCTATATATATATTTGTGCGTATATATAAATTAATGTGTAATATGTTGTTGCTGTTAGGTGACTTGTTGTGTAAAGTCAACTAGGTCGCTGGATGTTAGTGTTTTATCAATTTCTCGGGCAGGGATTTTCAAATCACTTACCATGTTTGTAAGTCTGTCTACTGCACTTGCAATTCTATCAGTTTTTACATTTTGCATTTTCAAGCTTAATATTTGGATACATAAGCATTTGCGATTGTTAGGCTTTCTTGATGAATTGACACCTTTATCATTATGAAATGACCCTCTTTATCCCTAGTACTATTTTTCTTTAGAAATCTACTTTTTCTGATATTAATATAGCCATTCCAGCTCAAATTTAATTACTGTTAGCATTAATTAATGGCATTTCTAATCCAGTCCTATACTTATAACCTATTTTTGTTTCATACTTAAAGTGGATTTCCTCTAGGCAACATATAAAGAGATCTTTTTAAAAATAAATCCAATTTGACCATCTCAGGCTTTTAATTAGAATGTTTAGACCATTTACATTCATTTGAATGTTAATATGATTGATTTTAAATCTATCATCTTGGTATTTTCTAATTCAACTAAAAATTTTACTTCTAAAATTAATACTACAGAAATACACACAAAACTAGAAATTTTTACCATCTGTCATTTGTTACGTTTTCCCAATTTTTCTATATTCTGTTGGACTGAGAATTTTATGAATCCATTTGTTTTATTCTTTGGGTGACTATGATTACTTGCTGCATTAATTTTTGTTGTTGTTTAAGAGAATCAGGGCCAGGCGCAGTGGGTCACACCTGTAATCCCAGCATTTTGGGAGGCCAAGGCAGGCGCATCACAAGGTCAGGAGATCGAGACCATCTTGGCTAACACGGTGAAACCCCATCTCTACTAAAAATATAAAAAATTAGCCGGTTGTGGTGGCGGATGCCTGTAGTCCCAGCTACTCGGGAGGCTGAGGCAGGAGAATGGCATCAACCTGGGAGGCAGAACTTGCAGTGAGCTGAGATGGCGCCACTGCACTCCAGCCTGGGTGACAGAGCGAGACTCTGTCTCAAAAACAAAAACAAAAACAAAAGAAAAAAAAAAGAAAATCAGGTAACATATTCAGAAAATGTTTGACTCAGTAGTCAGGGAAAAATCCATCCTTATAGTATTGGTATGGTTTTCCAGTGCTTAAGATTTCTTGGTGTAAATGCAGATTTCCAGTTGGTATTATTTTCTTTCTGCCTAAAGGACTTCCTTTAAAATATCTTTTGTGAAACAGTGCTAAAGATAAATTCTTTATTTTTTGCCTGCATTTGTGAAAGATTTTTGCTGAATATAGAAGTCTAGCTTGTCAGATGTTTTTCTTTCAGTACTTTAAAAATACTGCTTCACTGTCTTCTCCCATGCATTATTTCCCACAAGAAGCCTGATGTCTTTCTTATCCTCTTTCCCCTACACATGTCATTGTTCTGGATGCTTTTAAGATTTTCTTTTTATCACCCGGTTTAACGGTTTGATTTTGAAGTGACTTGGTGTAATTTTCTTCATGATTCTTATGCTTGAGGGTCGTGGTGGTTTGGGGACTCATGGGTTTATAGTTTTTATCAAATTTTGAAAATGTTTGGCCTTATTTTCTTGAATATTTTTTCTATTCTATCCACCTCCAAATTTGAGACTTCAGTTATCCAGAGTTTAAGCCTCCTACAGGTTCCCATGTCTCTGTTTAATATTTTTTCTCTGTATGTTTTATTTTGGATCATATATATATATATATATATATATACACACATATATATTTAAAATCTTCAAGTTTACTAGTCTTTCCTTCTGCAGTGTCTAACCAGTGCACTTTTACTCTCAAACATTGTTAATTTCCATCCCTAAAAGCTACATTTGTGTCTTTTTATGTCTTCCCTGTTGCTGCTTAGCATCCTCAATCTTCCCTCTAGCTTCTTAAAGTTAGAACATAGCTATAATGATGGTTTAATGTCCCTGTCTATCAATTCTGTCATCTGTGTCATTTCTAGGCTGATTTCTACCCATTGATTTTTCTCATCATGACCCCAAAATGTGGGTCATATTTTTCTGCCTCTTTACTTGTCCAGTGTGGCTGGCAAAACTCTAACATGACCTCAGTGACACATGCTTTTTTGTAACCCCCTAGCCTTGATGAAGTAATATGACTTTTATAATTATATTACATGTCCAAAGACAAGATAACATTTCAAAGATGAAAGTACCAAATCAACTGGATTAATCAAGAGAGAAATTGACTTTGGTAGACCTGACACAATCAGATGATCTCTTAACAAGGAAGCTAGAGAGAAGAAACAGAGAAAGCCAGAGAAACGTGTCCCTCATGGTCTTGAGGATGATGCCAACTCTATGAGTTCTACAGCTGTAAGGAAATGAATTCTGCCCATAATCACATGACCTCAGAAGAGGACACTGTGGCTCAGATGAAACTATAGCCCCAACTGTCATCTTGATCACAGCCTTGTGAGACCTTGAGCAGAGAAGTTAATTGAGCCTTGTCTGGACTAAGGTAATAAATGCATATGTTATCTTAAGCCATTTCATTTGTGGTTCCCTTAGTCAGTTTGGGCACTTATAACAAAGTACTTCAAACTAGGTGGCAGAAATTTATTTGTCACAGTTCTGGAAGCTGCAAGTCCAAGATCAGGATGCCAACATGATTGGGTTTTAGTGAGGGTATTCTTCCGAGTTACAGACTGTCAGCTTTTTGTTGTATCCTTACATGGTGGAAAGAGGGCAAGAGAGCTTTCTGGTTCCTTTATAAGGGCACTAATCCTATTTGTAAGAGCTCCACCCTCATGACCTAATTACTGCCCAAATTTTCACCTTCTAATACCATCACATTGAGGTTAGAATTTCAACATATGAATTTGGGGGGGAAACACACCTTTAGTCCCTAACAGTGGTAATTTGTCAGGCAGCAACAGAAAATGAACACACCTGGTAACAGTCGATTGTATGCCAGGTATCGTCAATTTTAACTTGTTCAATTTGTATTCCTAAAAATACTCTTGATCTTTGTCCTTAACACAGTTAGATTACTTGGCAACAGTTAAATCCTCTCAGGAATTGCTGTTAGGCTTTCTTCTAGAAAGTGTTTCATCTAGAATGACTTTTCCCTGACTACTGAGTCAAACATCTTCTATATATGTTACCTGATTCTCCATAAATCATGAGCTTTTCCACTCTGGCTGTTGGGAACAGAAACTTCTCCAGGCCCTGGGTGAGCTCTGAGTATTATTCTCTCTAATCCTTTGAGTAGTTCTTTCCCCAGCCTTGGCTAATTTGCTCAGATACAGGCTTTGATCAGTACCCAGGTGAAGAATCAGGGGACCCTTTGCTGATCTCCAGAGTTCTCTTCTCTCTGCTGCTCTGCCCTGAAAACCCTAGCTGCCTTGGCCTCTCCTCTCTCCCAGCTCTGAGTCCTCCACTCAGGGAGGCATCCAGGTTCTGCCTGGCTTCTCCTCCCTACACCAATGCCTGAAAACTCTGTCAAGGCAGTAAGCTGGGGCAATGATAGGCTATTTCATTTGTTTACCATCTCACTGTATTTTATTGTCTGATACCCAATGCCTTAATATTCATATTTTTTTCTTATTTTTTAGTTGTTTCAGGCAAGAGGATATATTCAGTCCTTGTTGCTCCATCTTGAAATAATTGGCTATCCTTATTTGTATTATTATTTTAGTAATTAATTTATGAGTGCAATATAATCCTTAACTTTACCATTTACATTTAATAATGTACTACTCAAGTAAATTAGAAAAACCTTGAAGCCATTGGTTCCATAAGCCCTTCATGATTCATGTTATAATTATTGTATCTATTACATCTACGTTTGTTATAAATCATAGAATATACTGTTATAGTTTTTCTTCAAAGAGTTATGTGAGTCACATAAAGAAGTTAAGAGGAAAAATCAAAGACAAAAATTATTTTGTACTTATAATTTTTTATGTTATTTCTTCTTTTAATGGAGATACTAATATCATCTAGTATCATTTACCTTTAGCCTGAGGAACTTCCTTGGCCATTTCTTGTAGTGCAGGTCTGCTTGTAATGAATACTTTTAGGCTTCTTTCATCAGAAAATATCTTTATTTTGCCTTTGTTCTTGAAGAATATTTTATCTGGATATAGAATCTGGGTTGATGTTTTTTTTTTTCTTTCAGCACCTTAAAGATATTTTACCACTCAGTTCTCCGTGGTTTATGATGAAAACTCAGCTGTTAATTAAATAATCGTTCTATTATATATGGTGTTTTCTGTTGATAGTCTGAAGACTTTTCTCAATCTTTGGCTTTAAAAGTTGGACCATGATGTACCTTGATGTGGGATTGCTTATGTTTCTTTTACTTGATGTCCTTTGAGCATATTTATTTGTAAATTTCTGTCTTATCAAATTTGGGAGATTTGGGGGGCCATTTTTAATCATCTTTTTTCTATGTTTTAATCTCTTCTTCTAGGACTCCAATTACACATATATTGGAACATTTAATATTTATGTACCAAGTCCCTGCACTCTGTGGGTTTTTTTCCAATTTTTTTTCTCCCTGTTTGTCACATGGAACAGTTACTATTTATCTATTTTTCACTTCACTTACTCCTGCCTCTGTCACTTCCACTCAGCTGTTCTCTTCAGTGATTGTTTTAGATCAGATATTACATTTTTTAGTCCTGGAATTTCAATTTAGTTTTGTCTGCTTTTCTCTGTTGAATTTTCAATTTTTCTTTATTTACTGAGCTCATATTTTGTTTTGTTTCATTGAATATCACTATAATAGCTGTTTAAAAATCCTTGTCTGTTGTGTCTAGCATCTTATCTGAGGGTCTCAATTGATCTTCTTTTCTTGATACATTCCATTTTTCTTGGTTCTTTTTTGTTGGGAAATTTTGGATTTACCCTGGACTTTATGAACATCAAGCTGTGCAGATTATTGATTTTATTGCTTCTCTAACAAGTGGTTTTCTTTGGCTTATGCAACTTTGTTTCTTGCATCTTAACTCTAGTCTCAGTTCAGATCATTTGTCTTTAGTTGAACTGCCTTTGGTCTGTTTCATGCATATGTCATTCAGGAATCAGTCAGAGAAATCATTAGACAAAATTTTGGGATTTGCTCTCTGTTTCTTTCTCTTTGGGAATTCTCCAACTCTCTCCATCAGCCATGGATTCCCCTACCAGAGAGATGGTGGGTTTTCTACTGATGCTTCTACCACACTGCCACTGTGCACACTCAGTGGGTTGCACTGAGACCAAGGCTAGAAGCCACAGACACAGGGCACTTACTTCATACTGCTTCCTCTTCCAAATATTTATTCTTTGCCAATGTCTTTCTGCTTCTGTTCTCTCTCTAGTGCCTTCAAGTAGTTGCTTTTTGCTTTATGTTCAGGTTTTATAGTTGTTTTACTGCAAGGGAATTTTTCACAAGGGTCTTATTCCATCATCACTTGAATCGGAAGTCCCTCTCAGTTACCTTTTAAATTCAAGAATCTTGTCACTCAAAGTCAAAACATTTTCTCCAGGGCCTTGCAGAGACTTGTTCACATAATGAAAAATGTCCGCTGAGATGGCAACTTTTTGTAGCCATTGTTCATCAAAACACTTAACGAAACTTGCCCAGTATGATATTGAAAGTACTTTTGAATTTCATCTTTTAGCTCAAACACCCTGTTGAAAATGCTTCCTCTGCTGAGCCACCAAATTTCTGTGTATAGCAGGATATTTCTGTGGTCTTTATCAACACCTTTTCAGTTTTAAAAGTATTCTCAAGTTAGCCTTTATATAACAAAGATAGCCATTTTGTAATATTATCTAAAACTTTCATTTCATCTCCAAGAATGTTTGACATTCTCTTTGAAGAAGCCAATGTGTTGTGAAAATGTGAGAAACTTTTTTCATTTAATAAGATGCAAAAGCTCTCATAGAACCAAATTTGACAGAGCACTATCAGTGTTCATGTTAATGTAGTTCTTAGACCTTTTGTTTATAGATATGAAGGCCAAACATTAATTATATCTTGGCCTTTCCTTGTTATGGGCCACTCTTTGTTTTCTTGAATTTCACAATTACTTGCAAATCTTACAAATGCTATGTATGACATTTACTGGTGAAATCCCCTGACTCATCAACCTAGAAAAGGAAGCTGCGGTTTTTCAGGGTATGTCACAAAACCTCTTCAAAGTTGTGTGACGTGTCATCAATACTTCACCATATGACACTGTTTGAGGCTGTGGAACCTTTTCAATTTCTTGTAGTGCATCTTTTCCTAGCCTTTGATTCACAGTAATTTTACATGATCACATTGTTAGTCTTACCAACTGTGACTTTTCCTGTTTAAGACAGTAAGTTCTGCTACTAAATAACTTGCTCCCTGGTCCTTTTCACTGAATGTACCTGTTTCTTGTTTGTTTGTGTGTTTGTTTAACAAGAGTTACTGTTTGTTTTAAGATTCTAATAGCTGCTTAAAGTAATTAGCATCTTTACTTCTCGAATGCCTATGACTTATATTTAAGGGTTTTTGTTTTGTTTGGGTTTTCTTTTTTTTTTACTGGAGCCATTCCAACATCTGTAAGTTGTTTGACATAGCAGGGATTGGCAAATGACAGTCCATGGGCCGAACCTCACCAGAGGCCTGCTTTGGTACAGCCCTCAGGGCTAAGATTGGCTTTTACATTTTTAAAGCATTTAAACAAGCAGACAAAGACAAAGAAGAATATGTGACAGAGACTACATGTGATCTGAAAAACCTAAAATATTTGCCACCTGCCTCTTTACAGAAAAATCTTGCTGGCCTCCTCACATGGATGATTCTCAATAAAATAAGAAAATTTGGATAATCAGCCTATAGAAGCTCCTTGGTAAGGGTCTTTCATCATAAAGATGGACTTTTTCTGTGTCCTTTGTTCCAATCACACAGGAAAATGACTCAGAAGGTTATAATTCATCATCACTACCCTTATCAGGGTTATCCCCAGGCCTAAAATTTTCCTCTTCCATCTCACATCTCACCTTCAAAAATTACCACATTGGGTTATCAAACATGTTTATAAAATACAAACATGAGTTAAGTGTAAAACATAAGAGCATAGTAAAATTTAAAAATTCCCCCAAACTCATCAATCACTGGAGAAATCACTTTTAGCCTTTTTCAACCTATGTTTTGCCATGTTTGTAACCACAACAAAACTGGGGGCAGGAGGTGGGGCAGGGTGCAGCTGAGCCTTTAGAAAGAAAATTAAATTCCCCCTCATTTTGAGTTATACTAGCAAAGCTTGTTTGGTCCTGTGAGTCATCCTGTAGTGCATAAGGGGAGTTTAGGGGAAATAGTTAGAGAAGGAAAAACTCATGTCATCCATCTACCACCCCTCTCGTCTGTGCAATATAGCACTCATCAGTTACCAGTAACCTCCCATAGCTTGCATCATAAACCAAACTGGGCACAAACAAACAAATACAATCCTACTGCACACTGCCACAATGGGGCTGAAAGACCCCGAATGAAATTGCTGACATGTCTGCTTAGCCACTATCTATCCTCAAAGTATGCAAACTTCGAAAGTTGATGTCTAGGTTTTAAATCAAAATCTCTTACAAACCCCTAGTGATGACATATTGAACTTTAAGGTTTTGTGGAACCCAAATTGAGAAACATTGGACCAGAGTCTCTGTGTTCCAAAAGATTATCTTTCATTTGTATAATCCAAAACTCCCTTAAGTCTTATTCTTCTCCAAAACTCAAAGATCTACCCTTCCTCAAAGATAAATTTAATAATCACTGGCAGAATTAAAACAGATTGTTCTCACTCTCAGCCATCAATATTTTGGAAAACATCAAGTGCGGAAGTTAGCATCGTGACTCTGTTACAGTAACAGCTCAAATATCCGGAAGAATGTGGTAAGTCTATAAACAGGTTACCACTACAGTGCTCTCAGAGTCCATGGGGAAGTGAGATCACTAGATAGAGGAAATCAGGAAGGGTGTCATAAGTGAGGTAGCACTTACCACAGATCTCAGGGAAGGGAAGCACTTCTATGGTCAACATGACAGGAAAACATTTAGAATGCAGAGAATACAATTTCTAAATGCATGGAGGCAGAAATTTATGGAGCAGGTTAGAACAATAGTATGTGGTCCCATTTGGCTAAAGTATAGGTGACATGTAGCGGGGAAGGGAAAGGAATATTGTATTAATAAAGTGCCATGAAGCCTGAATGACAGCCGGAAGGCCTACAATGCTAAGATGAGGAGTTTGATTAAGTCGTGAGAGCTATTGGAGGTTTCTGAGCAGTAAGATGACATAACCTCATGAAAAGTATGAGATATGATTAATATAAACCCATCCCATATTGTGCCCCTTTGTAAGCTACCTGTACGGAAGAATGTGAATTGTTTCTGGCAGGATTTTTGTTGAATATATACCCTTTCTTTCATTTTCTCCAGTGAGCAGCAACACACCCTTGTAAGACAGCTGGTAGGGTTAGGAGTATTGCCTATGTCAGTGGAACGAGTTCCTCTGTCTCAGAACAGATGGAAAGCATCACAGAAGTAGGAACAGAATGAGGCCCACAGATGGCAGAGTGGTCAGGATTTGTCAAATTCTCATTAATATATCAAACCCCCACATGGAAAAGCATAGATCCTTGTATAATCTTTGTGTGGTACTTCTGTCTGAAGAAACCCTATAAAAGCAAAAAATTACTCTCCCATGACATTACAGAAGGGAGCTGTTTGTAAAAGCGTTGGTTTCTTCAGAGGTTGGGGTCCACTGATGCCTGGCTCTAGCTTTCTCCTGCCAAGCTGCCTAATTTTGCAATTCCAGCTCAGGCTCAAATAAAACCATGCTCCAGGGTTGCCACCTTGAAGGAAGGAGATTTCATTCTGGAATCTTTGTGATGACATAGATAAAGCACTAGAAAGGGTAGTAGATCCATGAAGAGACCAGAAGGATAAGTACAAGAAGACAGATATGCTTTACAAATAAGGACTCTCCAGGATGAGATACAGACTGTGAGCAGGCAGATAGAACATTACATAAACGTGAAGGAGATCATGGGATGGCCACCAACTCCTAAAGTGTTAGGATGAAGTGGACAGCTCTGAAAGCTTAAAAACTGCTAAAATTGATTAATTTTAAAAACTGTTGGTTTTACATTCTGTATGACTCAATATATGTAGGAATCTTGAGAAATATCAAGAAAACACAATGAAGAAATTAAGAGTAGAGAGGTTAGGAGCCACTGTGTCCTTGCCAAACAGGCAGAGTAGGAAAACAGGAAAATATTGAGGGAGGAATATAGGCATGTACTACCCTGTCACAGTCAGGCTCTAGGATGCCTGCATGATCTTCACCTCTTACTATTCGTGATCATCTGAAGTCTCCTCCTACATTGAATCAGAGGTGGTCTGTGCAACCACTTGATGGAGAAGACCATGTTTAACTTCTGAGGATAGGTCATAAAAGTCACCACAGCTGTTGCTTTGTTCTGCTGGACCACTCTTTCTGGGAAGCCAGCTACCATACTGGAGGGAAGCTCAAGCAGCCCATGAGAAATAGTGAAAGCCTCCCACCAATAGCAAGCACCAACTTGCCAGCCATGTGACTAAACCAATTTTGAAGCCACTCCACCTCCAATCGAGCTTGCAAATTGTTACCAGTGGAGGGTGTCCAGATTCTTGGTGTCTTGAACAAAGAATTGGACAAAATACACAAACAAAGCAAGGAAACAATGAAGCAACAAAAGCAGAGATTTTTTTAAAATGAAAGTACACTCCACAGGGTGGGAGCAGGAGCAAGCATAGGGTTTCAACAGTGCGATTACAGAATTTTCTGGGGCTTAAATACCCTCTAGAGATTTTCACTGGTTACTTGGTGTACACCCTATGTAAATGAAGAGGATGAATTCAAGTTACAAAGTCATTTACTAGGTGTATGCCCTATGTAAATGAAGAGGATATTTCCTGTCATCACTGAAGTGTTTTCCTTTGATTTAGTTCTAATAAGTCCTTAGGTTCCCTGCCTCCAGGCCCTATTCTCCTGTCTTATTTCCCCCCAAAAGATGTGATCCCCATAAATCTTTATGGGAGGCAGAGGGACTGATGGTCTTTCTTCTGTAACTGCTTCATGCTGGCTCAGGGTGTAGTCCCTACCCATTGTGGATCACAGAACTCTTGTCCTGCTCTGTCTAATGGAGACAGGGTAGCTCCTTAATGACCAGGGGTGGTGTCTTCACCTGGAACTGACTGGAACCTTTGTCACATGATCATCTGAAGCTTGATGGTCTCTAGGAGAGAGGAAATGAATTTGGTTAAAAGATTTAATGGGAACTTCAGGAGGTAGATACTTATGCTGTCAGGAATGTTTGTTATAGAGATTTGCAGGAGAAAAACAAAACCTCTTCTCTTCTAGGATCCATGTGTGATATGGTTTGACTGTGTCCCCACCCAAATCACATCTTGAATTCCCATGTGTTGTGGGAAGGACCCAGTGGGAGGTAATTGAATCATGGGGGCAGGTCTTTGTCGTGCTCTTCTTGTGATAGTAAGTCTCACGAAATCTGATAGTTTTATAAGGGGGAGTTTCCCTGCACAAGCTCTCACTTTGCCTGCTGCCATCCATGTAAGACATGACTTGCTCCTCCTTGCCTTCCACTATGACTGTGAGCCCTCCCCAGCCACGTGGAACTGTAAGTCCATTAAACCTCTCCGTCTTTTGTAAATTGCCCAATCTTGAGTATGTCTTTATCAGCAGTGTAAGAACAGACTAATACAGTAAATTGGTACCAGGAGTGGGGCACTGCTGAAAAGATACGTGAAGATGTGGAAGCAACTTTGGAACTGTGTAACAGGCAGAGGTTGAAACAGTTTGGAGGGCTCAGGAAAAGACAGGAAAATGTGGGAAAGTTTGGAACTTCCTAGAGACTTGTTGAATGACCTTGCCCATAATGCTGATAGTGATATGGACAAAAAAGCTCAGGTTGAGGTGGTTTCAGATGGAAATTAGGATCTTGTTGGGAACTGGAGGAAAGGTGACTCTAGCTATGTTTTAGCAAATAGACTGGTGGCATTTTGCCCCTGCTGTAGAGATTGGTGGAACTTTGAACTTCAGAGAGATGATTTAGAGTATCTGGCAGAAGAAATTTCTAAGCAACAAAGCATTCAAGAGGTCACTTGGGTGCTGTTAAATGCATTAAGTTTTATAAGGGAAGCAGAGCATAAGAGTTAAGAAAATTTGCAGCCTGACAATGCAATAGACAAGAAAATCCAATTTCTCTGAGAAATTCAAGCCGGCTGCAGAAATTTGCATAAGTAACAAGGAGCCGAATGTTAATCCTCAAGACCCTGGGGAAAATGTCTCCAGGGCATGTCAGAGGTCTTCACAGCAGCCCCTCCCATCACAGGCATGGAGACCTAGGAGTAAAAAATCATTTCATGGGCCAAGCCCAGTGTCCCTGTGCTGTGTGCATCCTGGGGACTTGGTGCCCTGCATCCCAGCCACTCCAGCCATGGCTGAAAGGGGCCAACATAGAGCTCAGGCCATGGCTGCAGAAGGCATGCTTGCATGCAGCCATCTTGCTTGTTGAGCCTATAAGTTGGTGGTGTTGAGCCTATGAGTGCCCAGAAGTCAAGAACTGGGGTTTGGGAACCTCCGCCTAGATTTCAGAGGATGTATGGAAATGCCTGGATGCTCAGAAATTTGCTGCAGGGGTGGGGCCCTCATGGAGAATCTCTGCTAGGGCAGTGCAGAGGGGAAATGTGGGGTCAGATCCCCCACACAGAGTCCCTACTGGGGCACCACCTAGTGGAGCTATGAGAAGAGAGTCACCATCCTCCAGACCCCAGAATGGTAGATCCACCAATAGTTTGCACCATGAGCCTGGAAAAGCTGCAGACACTCAATGCCATCCTGTGAAAGCATCTGGGAGGGAGGCTGTACCCTGCAAAACCACAAGGGGTGCAGCTGTCAAGACCATGGAAACCCACCTCTTGCATCAGCATGACCTGGATGTGAGACATGGAGTCAAAGGAGATCATTTTGGAGCTTTAAGATTTAATTACCCTGCTGGATTTTGGACTTGCATGGGACCTGTAGCCCATTTGTTTGGGCCAATTTCTCCCATTTGGAATGGTTGTATTTACCCAATGCTTATCCCCCATTGTATCTAGGAAGTAACTAACTTGCTTTTGATTTTAAAGTCTCACAGGCAGGAGGGACTTGCCTTGTCTCAGATGAAACTTCGGACTGTGGATTTTTGAGTTAATGTTGAAATGAGTTAACACTTTGGGGGACTGTTAGGAAGGCATAATTGGTTTTGAAATGTGAGGACATGAGATTTGGGAGGGGCTGGGGCGGAATGATATGGTTTGGCTGTGTCCTCACACAAATCTCATCTTGAATACCCACGTATTATGGGAGAGATCTGGTGGGAGGTAATTGAATCATGGGGGCAGGTCTTTCCCATGTTGTTCTCATGATAGTGAATAAGTCTCAAGAGCTCTTACAGTTTCATAAGGTGGAGTTTCCCTGCACAAGCTCTTGCTTTGCCTACTGCCATCCATATAAGATGTGACTTGCTCCTCCTTGCCTTCCACCATACTTGTGAGGCCTCCCCAGACACGTGGAACTGTAAATCCATTAAACCTCTCTTTCTTTTGTAAATTGCCCAGTCTCAGGTATATCTTTATCAGCAGTGTGAGAATGGACTAATACAATGTATCTCCTTAAAGTCTTAGCCCAAGCAACTCCATTTTGTTTGGTTTGATCTGATGAGGTCTAACGCATGAGCTCAGTCCAAAACAATGGCCTACCACAATTTTGTTTTTAAAAATTCCCCCCTTTTGGTCAGGTTCTCACTTAGGTGAGAGTATGATCAAAACTTAGAGCCTTAGTACCACTCTCAGTTACCATCATTTTGGGTTTCTGGTCTCAGCATGCCATTCATAGGTTACAGTGTCCTTGTGGTCACATATTTCTTTCAGCTTTTGTCATTCCACTTGAAGAGAGACCATTTGACATTCTAGAGATGGCTGCATGCAAGCATGTAAAACCTTTGAGAGAATACAATGCACCAGGGAGACTATTATTATGACTATCAGAAGGATAATACCAAGAGTTTGAAGTATGTTCCTTATCCAGGGTCCCCATAAACCAAACCACCTAAAATCAAACAGATCAAAGAATGAGCTAGATAAGGAGTCTACTCACTTAACTAAACAGTCTCTTTGTTAATCCACTACAACTGAAACTCTATAATACCTGATGTTTTCACCATAGGCCATGACTGCCAGCAGCTGCATAGATACTTTTCTCTTTGGCCAATTCTATTCTTTAGCATAACTTTCACAAGATAATTTAAAGTCTGTTGTGTAACTATAGACTTTACAGTAGAATCTGCTATAGAACCTATTGTGAGGGATACATTTTTAATCATTACCTCTTTTATTCCAAATCCTTCCAAATGGAAAATGGACCTAATAAATGATGCCCTTCTATTATAGAAGAGTGAAGGCCTCCTGGGAATGTTCTTTTTAACCCATGAGTGGGTTAATAGGAGTGAACCAATCTTCTGTTTCTGACTGATTATGAGGCAACGTATGTAGCATTAAAGTTTCTCACCTACACTGGGTCTTCATCTTTTATCTATCAGAGTATAAGATTATCCATGTATAAGGCTGGCTGCAAAATCCTTCACAAATAAAAGTATACCCCATAAGCGCACAAAACAGGTCCCTTTTTCATTTCTATTGCTCATAGAGGCATAAACAAAAAATATTCAAGGATAAGAGTCTCATGATAGTAGAAGTCTTAATCTGTGATCTTGGAAAAAGATGTTTACATCAAAGATGCCATCTTCTTCTGGGGAGAGACTTTTCTGGTTAGCTTTACCTTAAGGGCTCCAATAGGTATATAGTTCCAAGAGTATGGAGGGAACCTTCTCAGTTGTGAGACTATGAACTCAAAGTTCAAGCTTCCAAAGTTTTGCTGCAATGTGGATGGCAAGGACAGTTTTTCTCTGACAGTTTTTCTTCTGTCATCAGAAGATCCAATCTTTGGGTTCTAGATTGTGAAGGGCTTGATTTTCCTCAGTGAACCATAAAAAGCTTTCTTTACCTAGTGAAAATACACCATGGCATCGTAAGTTAATGTAATAATATCAGCCCTCTTGCATGGGAGAGCATTTATACAACAAGAAAACATGCATGGAAAATAGCAATTGAATGAAATCCATTTACAAAATGCCTAAGTGGCTCATCAGGTGACCAAATGTACCTGAAGCTTTGATTGTTTTCCCAGAAATGTGGAACCAAACATTGGTTATAAACTATTTTAGCAACTTATAAGTCACCACATCAATATATTCAATTTGACTCATTTTATATTTTCTATGAGGAGTCACAGAATGCAGAACATTTTTTTTTAGATGGAATCTTGCTCTGTCACCCAGGCTGGAGTGCAGTGATGTGATCTCGGCTCACTGCAACCTCCACCTCCTGGGTTCAAGTGATTCTTCTGCCTCAGCCTCCCAAGTAGCTGGGACTAAAGGTGCATGCCACCACACCCAGCTAATTTTTTTGTATTTTTGGTAGAGATGGGGTTTCACCATATCGGCCAGACTGGGCTTGAACTCCTGACCTCATGATCTGCCCACCTCAGCCTCCCAAAGTGCTGGGATTACAGGCGTGAGCCACCACACCTGGCTGAACTTTTAATAATAAAAGCTTTAAGGACTTGAGAAGGACAAGGTGGCCATCCTCATTTTCCATGAATCCATGCTTAATGAACATTAGACTTATATGCTCTTGAATACCAGTTGTTTCACCAAATTAGGTGAATAACACTGGTAACTGATGGGTTATCATAGGTAATTTGACTTAGACCATGGAATTCATTCAAATTGTATATCTAAACAATTTCAGTAACAGCTGATTTAGCATAAAAATCTGGCAAAGTATTTTCTTGGTATTTAACTAATTTTTGTTCTACCTAGGTTAGCAGTTTTATAACCCAGTCAGTCTTTTCATTAAAGTTCCAGGAATTCTTACCCAGTTCAAATGATATGATTCTAAAGTTCTCAGAAACCTGTATTCAAGAGTGCTTTTTAGAGTCCTTTCCATCCTTTAATCAACTTCCTAAAAGACACCATATTCTAGGATTTTGTGTGCTTGTGACGTTTTCAGAAACTGCATCAGCATTAAGCAATTAACTGTGGAAATAACTTTAAATAGTTACAGTTAAAAACACAATTGACAAGGAAATTTGGTTATTTCTGTGGTTTACAATCACTTAACATAATAACCATAATTATGATTGATGGCATATACTCAGACATCTTAGAATTTTAGAAATCCCATACAATTTTGGAAAATATATAATATCATTCACTAAACTATAACCTGAAGAAGACTAAACTTTTTTAAGTTTTTGTCAATACTTCCCATGTAACTAAACGTGTCAAATGATTCTTCTCACCTCTCTTTTGGATGATTCAGGGGCCCTTCGCAGCATCTCAAAGTTAGAGGTCAGAAAAGACAATTTTGAAGCTGCAATTTGATTTTGGGAAGCCTGTCAAATATGTTAGAGGCTTAAAACACTTGATATTATGAAGTAGAACTCCAGGTTACCATAAGTCATTCATTTAGCCAAAATGATTATCAAAAAACCTCTTTTTTAGGCAAAAACCTTCACTCATTGAAAGAGGGAAGACTTAGCTTTCCAAACAATCTGTCTCTTGTCTTTCCCTTCTTTTTTTGTTGGTAGTTTATTCAAAAGGCAAACAAAAATCTTTCAATGTCTTTTAATATTACATGAAAATCTTGTTCAAGAGAGAAAGCCAAATTTCACCCTTGCATTAGTGTACTATTAATGTCAACCCCAATTTTTAATAAAGCCTTATAGACAAATCTTTCCGATCTTAATCAGTTTGACCATACAATGAGAATCTCATAAATCTTTTATAACCCTCTATAAATTTTTGGTAAATTTGTTTTGGTAAATTTCTTAAAGCAGATCAGTGCTTTAAGAAAACCATGTTCGTGTTTTTATTTCAATGTTCAATTTACAGACAAACCAGAAAATACCCCTTTAAATTTAGTCAATATGTTCACATACATAATTTTTTACAAGATTAATTGTTTGCAAACCTTCCACAACCTGTTCAAACCTTTAGCTTTATTCTAACTTAAAACAATCTTTTAGCCCTTTAGGCACAACAAAAAAACCCACATTCCCATGCTTTCTTATAATCTTTTACCAAAAACACATTTCACTTTTCTTACATACCTTTCATGTAAAACTGTTTCTTCAGTAGGCTCAATTACATGTTACAATGCTAACTCTTGGCGACATTTACTTTTGGTGAAAACCTTGATAAGTTTGGGATTTTAATTATGTACTAGGGGTGGAGCCTAGGACCCACCCAGAAGTCCAGATAAGGTCTGACCCTTTCCAGCATCTAACTCCATGTGTCCCAGGCTTTACCTAGCTGTAAAGCAGGCAAGTTGTACAGTTAAGAGTCACAGTGGCATTTTATGAAGCATTTAGGAGGCCTAATCACCTTTAAACTGTACAACATTTCTTGCATAAATTCTCTTTCATAAATTATTTCATGATTTACACAGACCATCTATAATATGCTTGGACTTTCTGACTTGTCCTAAACATCTCTCCTTTTAAACAACCTGTTATTTTACTTTAGGACAAGAATTTACCATATAAGATCCTTTCTTATGTAAGATTTCTTTTCTTTATAAACTTCTTTGCATAGCTAGGTGACATGAGTAATTTCACATGTCCCCAGGTCTTACCTAGAATCTAATACTCCAAAATAAATTGAATAATTTTTAAAAGTCAAACAAGCAGTTTATGACCTTAAACATTTAGCAAACCTGGTATCTGACCTGTATAATTTAGACCAAATTTTTACATTTTTGAAGATATTTTATTTTACCAATAATCTTTAAAACTGTCTTTATTTCCCAAAGATTACTTAAGCCACATGAACTAAATAAAAGGCATTAAACTTTTTACTTTTCTGACAAAATATTTGATTTAAGCTCTTATTATTAAACCAATTAATTAAAGTTCTTTTATATTACACAACACATATAAATACATAGATAGAAGATAAAGGACTCATTCCCTAAGCCAGGAATTGAACCCTAAACCCAGCTGCCATTGTGAAAAGAGAAAGAAAGCATGGCCACATGGTTACGAGGTCAAGCTCCCAAGGACATGACTGTCCAGTTTGCTGGGCCATCTTGAACAGCAAGCCTATGGAGTCCTAGGCATGCATTTTATCCTAATGTACCCCTTTTTGTGACAGAACAATACAGAAAGACACATAAAGCACACCAGATTCACTACAGCTTAAGACCAGCCTCAGAATTCTTTTTTATATTAATCAAAACTTTACAGAGGAGATAAACAGTGACTTTTACTATTCATTTAACCAGTTTGCACAGAGAGAGAGAAAGAGAGAGAGAGGCCAGAGTCTGAATGGTAAGAAATTCTTACCCTTTTGCCAGCATGCCAGGTTTCTGGGTTCTCTCTCCCTGAGCAGCCCTAGCAACCCTGCTCAACTGTGTATGCAAACAATCACATTGCAATGAATTAAGAATAGTCACACATAGTTTACAAATTTTAGAGAAATTAGGCAGAGAGAGAAATATTGACTCAAATTCTATTTAAGAAAGTACACTCAACACCCTTAAAGTATCGGGAAGCCTAAATTCCAAAAAGATAGTTTAAGGATAGAAAGTTTTTGTGCTCCATCAATTCCTACGGGCCTGACAAAGGTAGCCTAGGAATTCCAGATAAACAAAACAAATGATGACTTGCTAGGAATGCATAGGAAACAAAATAACTATCCACAGAACCAAATAAAAGCCTTCCACTAGAAACTAAAAAACAAAACAAAAAAATAAATGGTTTTATATATGCATACATAAGGAAAGCCAGAGGAGAATAAACAGCAAACAAATGAAAATTGGAAGCAAAGACAAGTAAACAGGAAACCAACCCTAAATGTTCCTACTCAATCTACCTTGGAGACTATAGTGTTACCCAGGGTCCCAAAAAAACTCACATAATGAATATTTTATTCCTGATACACAATTAAGTATCCTCAAGTCCACCAATATCACCATACATCCTGTACAACCAAGAAATTCACTCTAGGCACATGACCAATAAGTACTCCAGTGCCAGCACTATCCACGCAAAACAGTAAACATAGGGGGAAGCAATGCAATTATGTATACGAAATTTGGCTCCACACTAAATCCAGCTTCATGCTTAACTGTATTTAAAAAAAAGAATTGCCAAACTGCCAATGCGTTTCTTTACAATACTTCTTATTTTATCAGTCAAGACTAACAGCTTCAACTATGAAAATGTTAATTAGCGAAATGTCTCCAATTCCCTATCAGGTTTTAAAGAATATTATCTAAACTTTTTCCACATTTTTCTCCCCTACCTACTAGTTCCGTAGTACATTATTTCATAAATAACCTTTTGAAGTCTGTAACTGGAACTTTTATATAACTTCTGAATTAGATGAAATTATTCTTTTTCTCATTAATAACACAACCCTTTCTGGTACATTTTGTATACAAAATTATGTGTTAACTAGAATTCTTATCCTTAGTAACCTAAAACTTTAGTGAAATCCTAAAAAGCAAGAAATCTTGAGCTACGAGATATGGACATTTATAGATAAGAATAATTCCACAGTATTTAGAAACATATTTCCCCATATCACAACCCTTTCTTAATTGGAAATGACCCAGATATTCAATGAGCATCAAACATAATTTTAAGATTTTAATTTACACAAAAAGTTCACCTAAAACATTTATCCCATTTACATGTACTTATTTCATTTTTAAACAGTTTATCTAGATTACTTCTGTAAACTGAGATATTAGACACTATTATTTAAAGTTAGTTATTTCCTTGTTAACCACATTTTTAATAGCCAATGAACATCAGGTGCTCACCCAAACCTAAGTAAGAGCCTCAAAGTTAAGTACATAGATATTTTTGCCAACAGCTCAGAAGATTTAGCTAATGTTAAATTACTATCATTTGTCAAAAAAAAAAGGGCAGGCAAACCAAGATCATTTTGTTTTGGCTGGGTTTATAGTTTTATAACTTTCTATGCCAAACCCTGATACCTCAGAATATCTAGCAGAGACAAATATAAAATCCAGATAACGACAAGATGTGGTGGCTCATGCCTGTAATCCCAGCACTTTGGAAGACCAAGGCAGGTGGATCACGAGGTGAGGAGATGGAGACCATCTGGCTAACAGGGTGAAACCCCGTCTCTACTAAAAATACAAAAAATTAGCAGGGCATGGTGGCGGGCGCCTGTAGTCCCAGCTACTCGGGAGGCTGAGGCAAGAGAATGGCGTGAACCTGGGAGGCAGAGCTTGCAGTGAGCCGAGATCGCGCCACTGCACTCCAGCCTGGGAGACAGAGCAAGACTCTGTCTCAAATAAAAATAAAAATAAAAATAAAATCCAGATAAAAATGTATGCTAACAATTCTGAAGGCATTTCTATGTTTATTTTATCAATAATTCAAAAACCAGCTTGTTTAGTAAAGTTATACTTAAGTCATGTGAACTTGAAAATTGCTCAGACTTATTTACTTGATTTATGAGTGCTCTTTTATAGGCCAATTTGGTAGACACAACATATAACAAGTGTACATACAAATAAACACATCTAGACATATATATACACACACACACAAATGAAGATTCAATAGCTTTTACCTTGGAACCCTAGCCATGAGCTAGCAATACAAGCTCACTGGTTTTACTTTGTTTGCCCCAATAGGTAATCCAATGAAGGCTGTGAACCAAAATTTCGGGTATAGCAGTTTCCATGGCAGTTTGATTTTTAGAGGCCAAACTTCCCCAGACTCCAAAGAACACTGGGGCCAAACGGTACCAAAGGAAAGCATAACACGTTCACCAGGCCCCCTGCTTAGAAAAGCAGCACAAAAGCCTAGACACATAAAACTCCGTCCCACTTTCCCATTCAACAGCAAACTTCAGATTCCAAACAATATGGGGTCCACACAGTATTGCAACTGCAAGAGAAAATTCTAAGGGGGGCTTAGCACTAGACCTCAGGACCTCTGCCAAGGGCGTCCGCTTTGGAGAGGTTGGGGTCTGGAGGATTCCCCAGGGAATCCCCCTTTAGGGTCCAATCTTAGAGTGTCAGATGTCTCTGACCTTAGGTGGGCACCAGTGACACTTTGCATGCTTTCCCTCCAGATGGGATAGCCTACTATGAGCTTTCCTTTTGTCCCTGGATGAAGGCCTCAACTTCTAGCATCCTTGTAATTTGATAACGCCATGCTTTCCCGTGCTTCCCATTCCATTAGTGATAGCCATGAACTTTAATGATAGGAACTGGAGGCTGGGTGGGTTTCTTCTGCCCTTAGCCAGTTGAGTAGGGTAAGGGAAGAATTTAACATAAGAAAAGAAGGTTTCAGTCACATGAAACGCATGTCAGTTCACCCTGAGCTGTACCACATGTAGGGATTAGGGACCACAACCGGAAAAAAATAGAAAATATTCCTTCAGAGCGGCCCCGGCCAGAAATCTGCAGTTGCCTCTGTGTTTAGGCACTGCCCACCAAGGGGCCCGAGTTGGAAAGGAAAAGAGAGAGAGAGATTCCCCTGTATGGAGCAGAAAAGAAAAGGAGAAAAATAAATCCCAAACTTTGGGCTTACCTCCTGTCTGGCTTACCAAAATATGTTACCGGTGGAGTGTGTCCAGGTTCTTGGCATCTTGAACAAAGAATTGGACAAAACACACAAAGCAAGGAAAGAAAGAAGCAAAAAGGCAGAGATTTATGGAAAAATGAAAGTACACCCACAGAGTGGGAGTGAGCATGAGTATAGGGTCTCAACAGCACAGTTACAGAATTTTCTGGTGTTTAAATACCCTCTAGAGGTTTCTGTTGGTTACTTGGTGTACACCTATGTAAGTGAAGAGGATGAAGTAAAATTACGAAGTCATTTACTAGTCGTATGCCCAATGTAAATGAAGAGGATATTTCCTATCATAGCTGAAGTGTTTCCATTTGATTCAGTTCTAAGAAGACCTTAGGTTCCCTGCCTCCAGGCCCTATTCTCCTGCCTCAAAATGATTGCAGCCCCAGCCAACATCTGAAAAACAGATGTTATGTTTGTCAAAAGAAAAATAAAAAAAACACCCTGAGCTAGAAGAACAACCCAGCCAAGCCCAACTATAAGAAAATAAACGTTTATCATTGTTTTAAAACACTCTGTTTGGAGGTAATTTCTTACGTTGCAATAAATAATTAATGCACTGCCCTACCAAAACCGAATCTGGGTGGTGAGCAGAAACTCTTGTCAATGGAGTAAATGGTTAATAAACAGAGAGGAGATGAGGGAGTTCAAGGCTTAAAGATGTGAGGGTAAATTTGGGGATTTAAAATTAGGAGCTCCAGTTAGTGTTTAAGTTATGTGGGTTATGGTGAAGGAGGGAGCTGAATGCCAAGAGCTGGGTCTGTTTTCTGGGCTGAGGGAGTGCAGTATATATTATCTTTATGCTAATGTATGCTAAAGTCAGAAGAATAAACAGGGAAGTGGGGATCCAGAATAAGTCTGCCTAGTTACAGCTGTTCTTGGTGACCTACCCAGGTCCCTTTTACTGAACCAATGCACCAATTCCCCAGCTGCCATATCCTCCAAGAACTGCTGTGGTAGCTCCCTCAACCAGAACTGATAAGAAGTTACCCCTTCCCCCCAGGGCAACCTGCAGCCATTAACTGACTGATATAGGGATACACAAAGCCCATCTAGCCTCAATGTTTGACAATTCCATGGTACTAGTCTTGCTCCAAAGCTTCCCATTAGTTCAGACTGAGCCTAAATTCCAGCTGAAATCATCCAGCTGAAACCACATCTTGCTTAGCTTCTTCCCCTGTGCTATGCCACTTCTCTCATTCCCTTACTGAATTCACCTGATATCATGCTGTTAATAAATTATTTGTGCTAGAATTCCTGCTGCAGGCTCTGTTGCTAGGGAACCCAAGCTAAGACCCCAGGTTTAAAGAAAGTGCATATGCTGAAAGTGTCCATTTTGCTGCATCTTTCAGAATCCATGATTGACCCAGAGAGGGTGCAGTGGTGAGAACCCCAACAAGAGCTGCTTTATGTCATGGATATTAAATATGTAGATGCTCTTAGCTCTAAGAGGAAAATGTAAGGGGAAATAAGATGATTTGAGGATTGGGTCTTTAACAATTAGAAAAAGGGGGTGCACAGGTGATTATCTCCTAATTTTCAAGGCTAGTTTGTGAAGAACCACCACAGGCCATTGTCAGACAAAATATGAATACATTTACAATACTGGTCTCATTCCCTGGGATGACTTTATGGTTTTAGTTTATGTCCCAGTCTCCTCCACACTTGCTTGAGAACACTGGGAAAACCAGTAATAATAAATTAGATACTGGCACCTATATTTGATGCTTCTATCACAGAAGAAAATATGAACAAGGTTATATGAAGTTATATGACCTGGGATCACCGAAGAGTTCCCAGAAAGATTTAAAGTAAAGATGTAAATGAATCTAAGAAATTCACCCATACTGGGGGATGTCTATTCCTGAAAGAGAATATAACAAAATAAATTTAGCATAATAGCTTTTAAATCATCTGCCCAAGCCAATAGCCAAGGAAAAAGAATTAATCTAATAAGCCTTTTTGACTCTCCTGGAAAGGAGCTTCTGAAGATATTCCCCTATTAATTGTAATGCTAAATAGCTTCCTTGACTGATATGCCCTCATATATTAATAACCTTTCTTCTGATGATTTGTTTCAACTAGGTGGAAATTGCTACCATTGTCATCTTCAAGGTATAGCAAATGGAGGCAATTGTCTCAAACCCCAAGACTGGTTCACTCAACCCCTTCTCCCACCACCACCTGCTGACAAATGGGCTGTTACTCAGAGAAATTTGACTCAGGGAGAAAAGGAGATGGCTCTGTCTTCTGATAGTCTACAGACATGACCATCATCAAAACAGAGCCAGTGGGGCTTCCATTTCTACCATGTACCCATCTCCCATCTCTGTATGAATCAGGCCTAACTTCAGCTATTCAGAAATGCTGGAGAGGTACAAAACCCACCAGAGCTGCCTGCCTTGGGTCAAACACCTCCCTAGGAATGGCTCCAATCCTCTCCATTTATTCTCAACTTTTTACATTTTGCATTTGGAAAGAACACTGAAGTCAGTAAACTTTGGTCTGTGACTGCCACCAACTCTCTGTGAGCCAGAGCCCTTCCCCTCTCTTTGCCTTGGTTTTGTCAGCTACAAAATAGAGAGATTTATTTTAATCAGTGTGTCTGCTTCCAAAAATGCTTGTTCAGAGAGATGACTCACACAAAAAAGATTGAGTATAAAAACCAGGGATCACTGCAAACCATAACCCCCACATGGGGAATTCCCAGCATTTTGAGCATAATAAAGGCTTTCTCTAATAAATAAAAGTGTTTGACATTGTTTAAGCCAAAAAACATTGATCACAGAAACTTTTTGGGTGGAATGCTTACTAAAATTCCGTGCAACCTGTCTTTGGTGAAACCCTAAACTGGAGAAGCCTTTCAAGCTTCTTGGGTCAATGATTGCTGTGAAGGTATTTTTTTTAGATGAGATTCACATTTAAACCAGTAAACTTAGAATAAAGCAGATTAGCCTCCAATCAGTTAGAGGTCTTAAGAGTAAAGTCTGAGGTTTTCCCAAAAAAGGGACTGCAATGTATGAGACCAGCCTGAGTTTCCAGCCTTTGAGACATATAGTTCTCTATTATATGAGAAAGAGAGAGAGATGAATAGATATAGATACCTATAGATTAGATACAGATGAGATATCCTATTGGTTCTCTGGAAAACTCTGACTAATACACTGGTATTGTGTTGTGGCTGAACCAAATGCCAGTATGGAGTAGTATAGTTCTTCATTCTTTGCTTTTTGTCATCTCATAGAATCTAAATTCTCTCAAGAATTTTCCATAAAAGAAAGAATTCTCTTCTGCAGGAAATGAGGGACAATGTGGTTGCCATGGAAAAAGTATTTATTAAATGGCAAGACAATTAGTTTCCACACCCCTTGATCACTCAGGGCCTCAATTGCACCCACCAATAATGTAGGATTGTGGTGACCTGTTTATCTAAGGCAATCACTTGCTGAACTGAATTTTGGTGGTCCTTTCAAGTTCTAAAATCTGTAGTTTTCTGACTTAATGGCTAGTGTGCTTGAGAAATTAGATCATCTCTTGACAACAAATCTCTTAACAACTCCACCATGGCTGGGTTTCTTTGAAGGGGAAGTTGCCCTTGTTAACCCAAGTTCCTGGCAGTTTCTGGTCCAAATTTTCCCTCAATAAAGGTCTTTTCATGCTAATGAACAATTTTTAAAAGACACTTAATGATATCTTGGCTTTGTATACTGTGTAGTTAATTTGGAATCCCAAGGGAACTCTTATTCTGGCATAGACATCCCATCTAAATAGTCCCTTGAAGGAAGCGATCATCACAAATAAAATGGAAATCTTTATAATGTCTGATATGGGAAAATTTTTTATCATCTCAATGACTTGTATTTCTCATCCACAAAATATTGATAATTAGAATTTCTACCCTTTTGTGTTGTTTCAAATACTCAACATGATAATAAGTATAAAGTCCTTAGCACAATGCTTGGCATGATAGAAGTGCTCAAAAGTTTTTAGTTATTATGACCAGAATAAACAAAAGCTTCTTAGATTGTCATTATAGACTGTAACCAAATATTGTTGTGTTTGGGAACACATTGTTTGCCCTAACTACACAATAAAGTAATGTATGAATCTTCGTCCAGAAATGCAAGTGAGCACAAAATATGGCTTTATTTTTTATCATTCCACTTAATTTCTCTTTCTTTCTTACAGTCTGCTAGGGTAATAGAAACTTACTCTCAGTCAATTTAGGGTCTCTTTTTCCAAAGTTTTGTCTTAGTTTCCAGGAGACTCCAATGGAGCTAAGACATTGAATGGTGGGTTTGGAGGTTGTGGCGTATTGTCCTTCAGTTCTCTGTCTCCATGAGTGTTCACTGGGATATCTATAGTTACAGTCCTTGAACACGACCCTTGCAGGTCAGGGCTGAGATTTCCTGTCTTCACAGCCCCTTTAAGTCCAGCCTTCCTCTATCCTACTTCACTGACATGCATGCGGGCATGGGCATCTTTCTGCTGCTTCCTTGCCTCTCTAGAGTATACAAATCTCATCAAAACTGTCAAAAACAGCCTGTCTCCCCAGATATTTCCATATTTTTTCCCGGGGTCTTGCCTCCCCAGGGCTATGCTTGGTAAATAAAGTTTTTTTCTGCTCCTAGATCCCTCAGGCAGGAGTAGGATTTCTGTTTTAATTTTGCTATGCTTTCCTCAGAAGCACTTCGCATAATCTCTTTTCTGGGTTTAGGTGTTTGCACATATAAGAGTCCAAAGACTCAGTAACTGTTCTCTGAATACTGCTGAGGGTTTGTTTGAATAGGAGAAAGGGGACGTGCTTAGAGAAAACAAACACAAACTGAAAGTTACAAACATTTTTCTGGCCACGAGAAAAGTATCAATGACATTCTACTGTAATTCAACATTTATGAGAAAAAAAATTTCAGAAACATTTAATTTCAGTTAGATATTTTCAATTAGAAACATGATCTGAGTCCAAACTCTAACTGGCAGAAGGGAGAAAATGTTGCAGGGAATCTTGTGAGTGAAATTTCAAAACCTCACCCAGGAGAGCTCAGGGCTGCTGTTGCTGGCATGCCCCTGTGTTTGGTACACTCTGGCTTGCAAGTAACAGAAAACCAATCTGAACTAGCTGACTCCAAAGATTGAGATGTCTCATGGAAGGCAAGGGCAGTGACGGCCAAATCCAGGGCCTGGAACACCATCAGCAGCCTTCAATCTCTTCTTACATCATTTTTTCTGTCTCTATTTCTTCCACCCTTGTAACAGCAAACCTAGGAGCATTCAGGAGCCCAAAGCTCCTGAATTTTACCTTACTGGTAGGTTCAGCCATCTGGAAAGAGACTGACTTGAGTCTTATACCAAAGTCCAAATTCCCTGGGAAGGGAACAATTGATCCATTTTAGATCCGGCGTTCACTCCTGCACCAACAAATTGTGGCCAGGGTCTAACCTACATTTGAACTCACCTAGCAGCTCCCAAATTAAGCATGTGGAGAAGAAGAAAGGACAGTTCCTAGAAGGAGAAGGGAATACACAGGAAAGGAAATGGGTGAATTCTGGGCACACAAAATAATGGAATCCAGTCAACAAGTCCATGTTAAAGTGTTTTTCCAAGTCCAGCCTGCCCTCACACCCACTCTCGGACAAAGTATGGGAGAAATGACAAATAGAAAATTTTCTTTATTAAAACAGTTTAGGAGCCCTGAATCATTGTTTGGTAATGGACTTTTGAAAAAACAACATTCTTTCAGATTACAGAGAAGCGAGGAAAACAGTAAAGAGACAGATCCCACTAACTTGAATGAGGGACAAGCTTAGATTTTCATCTCTGGATATGAAGCCAGAGAAACCTTTTGCCAGAGTGACTCTGAAGATTAATAAAAGTTGAGAGAGGGATGGAAAATAACTCGAAAGGCCCTGCCCCAGTACAGTAATATTTGCTTTACTGTGACTTCATGAAAAGACTTAGTGACATTGCTCACTCTGCCCTTGAGGACAGAGGGACAGAGAGCACATGGGAATGGACCACTGGCTGCTCAGAGCTTGTTTTACAAATCTGAAATATGGGAGATCAAAACAGAAAACCATAAAAGGAAAGACAAGGCCAAATCCTTACACTGTTAACCCCACACGAAACAAACAAATGACCTTAGTAACAGCCCCATTCTTAGTTAAGAAGAGATTTGAGATTTAATTGTTCATATTTACTCAAAAGACTAAGAAAGGATAGACAAGAAGCTAATAATGCTGGTTGCCTGTAAGGAAATGGAATAGCCAGGCTCCAATGGTAACAGAGAAACTTCACCATATGCTCTATTAGATTCTTTACATTTTGACCCATATGATAGCTAATTTAAAAAATAATTAACACAGTTTAAAAGTATAGGATCATTAATAGATAGTTGGAGAAAAGAATGAATGGAGACCAAGTTACTGGCCAGGCTTTATGTATAAATTTTCTAATAGAAAGAAGGAGCTATTTGGGGGTGCTAAGGCAAGGGGATTCCTCTAGCCCAGGAGTTTTAGAGGCTGCAATGAATTTTGATGGTGCCACTGCACTACAGCCTGGGTGACAGTGTAAGACCCAGTCTCAACAACACCAAAAAAAAAAAAAAAAAAGAAGGTTCTTTTGAAAATGCAGCATCTGGATATAAGGATAGTGCAATTTAAAATGCTAGTCCAAATTTATATTCTCAGAAACACTTTCAATGGGTACACTAACAGCAGGTTGTACCTTTCTCTTTGTGATGAGAACATACAAAAAGGAAAAAGTCATCCTTAAAGCTGTCCCATGATCTCCTCCCAGCTTCCCCACCCTGCCTTGTCAGCACTGATGTCCAGTGAAGGGATTAGGTGTGTGGTGGCCGGGACTGGTCCCTCTACTCCAACCTGAACATGGGGAACCATCTTTGCACACCTGTACCTATAGGAGGGCCACTCTCTCTGGACACAGAAACACTACAAAATCAAACATTTATTGACAGCTTTCTGTGTGCTAGCCATTACACTATAGACCAGAGTATATAGGTGAATAAAATATAAGTCCCTCTCTAAAAGGTCATGTTCTGTCAGGGCACATAATAAATATGCATAATTTGGCATGGTGATGTTAAAGCCTACTTATTTATGCTATCTTCTTGTTTCAGACACTTAAAAATGAAAGCCTTGGAAGTAATAAAAAAAAAGTCAGCCATTCTCTTACAATAAAAGAGATCTATTCCTCAACACCACTAATTTCTTTTTTATGTATTTATTTATTTATTCTTATTATACTTTAAGTTTTAGGGTACATGTGCACAATGTGCAGGTTGGTTACATATGTATACATGTGCCATGCTGGTGTGCTGCACCCACTAACTCGTCATCTAGCATTAGGTATGTCTCCCAATTCTATCCCTCACCCCTCCCCCCACCCCACAACAGTCCCCAGAGTGTGATGTTCCCCTTCCTGTGTCCATGTGTTCTCATTGTTCAATTCCCGCCTATGAGTGAGAATATGCAGTGTTTGGTTTTTTGTTCTTGCAATAGTTTACTGAGAATGATGATTTCCAATTTCATCCATGTTCCTACAAAGGACATGAACTCATCATTTTTTATGGCTGCATAGTATTCCATGGTGTATATGTGCCACATTTTCTTAATCCAGTCTATCATTGTTGGACATTTGGGTTGGTTCCAAGTCTTTGCTATTGTGAATAGTGCCGCAATAAACATACGTATGCATGTGTCTTTAAAGCAGCATGATTTATAGTCCTTTGGATATATACCCAGTAATGGGATGGCTGGGTCAAATGGTATTTCTAGTTCTAGATCCCTGAGGAATCGCCACACTGACTTCCACAATGGTTGAACTAGTTTACAGTCCCACCAACAGTGTAAAAGTGTTCCTATTTCTCCACATCCTCTCCAGCACTTGTTTTTTCCTGACTTTTTAATGATCGCCATTCTAACTGGCGTGAGATGGTATCTCATTGTGGTTTTGATTTGCATTTCTCTGATAGCCAGTGATGGTGAGCATTTTTTCATGTGTTTTTGGCTGCATAAATGTCTTCTTTTGAGAAGTGTCTGTTCATGTCCTTCGCCCACTTTTTGATGGGGTTGTTTGTTTTTTTCTTGTAAATTTGTTTGAGTTCATTGTAGATTCTGGATATTAGCCCTTTGTCAGATGAGTAGGTTGTGAAAATTTTCTCCCATTTTCTGGGTTGCCTGTTCACTCTGATGGTAGCTTCTTTTGCTGTGCAGAAGCTCTTTAGTTTAATTAGATCCCATTTGTCAATTTTGGCTTTTGTTGCCATTGCTTTTGGCGTTTTAGACATGAAGTCCTTGCCCATGCCTATGTCCTGAATGGTAATGCCTAGGTTTTCTTCTATGGTTTTTATGGTTTTAGGTCGAACGTTTAAGTCTTTAATCCATCTTGAATTGATTTTTGTATAAGGTGTAAGGAAGGGATCCAGTTTCAACTTTCTACATATGGCTAGCCAGTTTTCCCAGCACCATTTATTAAATAGGGAATCCTTTCCCCATTGGTTTTTTTTCTCAGGTTTGTCAAAGATCAGATAGTTGTAGATATGCGGCATTATTTCTGAGGGCTCTGTTCTGTTCCATTGATCTATATCTCTGTTTTGGTACCAGTACCATGCTGTTTTGGTTACTGTAGCCTTGTAGTATAGTTTGAAGTCAGGTAGTGTGATGCCTCTGGCTTTGTTCTTTTGGCTTAAGATTGAGTTGGCGATGTGGGCTCTTTTTTGGTTCCATATGAACTTTAAAGTAGTTTTTTCCAATTCTGTGAAGAAAGTCATTGGTAGCTTGATGGGGATGGCATTGAATCTGTAAATTACCTTGGGCAGTATGGCCATTTTCATGATATTGATTCTTCCTACCGATGAGCATGGAATATTCTTCCATTTGTTTGTATCCTCTTTTATTTCATTGAGCAGTGGTTTGTAGTTCTCCTTGAAGAGGTCCTTCACATCCCTTGTAAGTTGTATTCCTAGGTATTTTATTCTCTTTGAAGCAATTGTGAATAGGAGTTCCCTCATGATTTGGCTCTCTGTTTGTCTGTTGTTGGTGTATAAGAATGCTTGTGATTTTTGTACATTGATTTTGTATCCTGAGACTTTGCTGAAGTTGCTTATCAGCTTAAGGAGATTTTGGGCTGAGACAATGGGGTTTTCTAGATATACAATCATGTCGTCTGCAAACAGGGACAATTTGACTTCCTCTTTTCCCAATTGAATACCCTTTATTTCCTTCTCCTGCCTAATTGCCCTGGCCAGTACTTCCAACACTATGTTGAATAGGAGTGGTGAGAGAGGGCATCCCTGTCTTGTGCCAGTTTTCAAAGGGAATGCTTCCAGTGTTTGCCCATTCAGTATGATATTGGCTGTGGGTTTGTCATAGATAGCTCTTATTATTTTGAAATACGTCCCATCAATACCCAATTTATTGAGAGTTTTTAGCATGAAGGGTTGTTGAATTTTGTCAAAGGCCTTTTCTGCATCTATTGAGATAATCATGTGGTTTTTCTCTTTGGTTCTGTTTATATGCTGGATTACATTTATTGATTTGTGTATATTGAACCAGCCTTGCATCCCAGGGATGAAGCCCACTTGATCATGGTGGATAAGCTTTTTGATGTGCTGCTGGACTCAGTTTGCTAGTATTTTATTGAGGATTTTTGCATCAATGTTCATCAAGGATATTGGTCTAAAATTCTCTTTTTTGGTTGTGTCTCTGCCCGGCTTTGGTATCAGGATGATGCTGGCCTCATAAAATGAGTTAGGGAGGATTCCCTATTCTTTTTCTATTGATTGGAATAGTTTCAGAAGGAATGGTACCAGTTCCTCCTTGTACCTCTGGTAGAATTCAGCTGTGAATTCATCTGGTCCTGGACTCTTTTTGGTTGGTAAGCTATTGATTATTGCCACAATTTCAGATCCTGTTATTGGTCTATTCAGAGATTCAACTTCTTCCTGGTTTAGTCTTGGGAGAGTGTATGTGTCGAGGAATTTATCCATTTCTTCTAGATTTTCTAGTTTATTTGTGTAGAGGTGTTTGTAGTATTCTCTGATGGTAGTTTGTATTTCTGTGGGATGGGTGGTGATATCCCCTTTATCACTTTTTACTACTTGTATTTGATTCTTCTCTCTTTTCTTGTGTATTAGTCTTGCTAATGGTCTATCAATTTTGTTGATCCTTTCAAAAAGCCAGCTCCTGGATTCATTGATTTTTTGAAGGGTTTTTTGTGTCTCTATCTCCTTCAGTTCTGCTCTGATCTTAGTTATTTCTTGCCTTCTGCTAGATTTTGAATGTGTTTGCTCTTGCTTCTCTAGTTCTTTTAATTGTGATGTTAGGGTGTCAATTTTAGATCTTTCCTGCTTTCTCTTGCGGGCATTACGTGCTATAAATTTCCCTCTACACAATGATTTAAATGTGTCCCAGAGATTCTGGTATGTTGTGTCTTTGTTCTCATTGGTGTCAAAGAACATCTTTATTTCTGCCTTCATTTCGTTATGTACCCAGTAGTCATTCAGGAGCAGGTTGTTCAGTTTCCATGTAGTTGAGCAGTTTTGAGTGAGTTTCTTAATCCTGAGTTCTAGTTTGATTGCACTGTGGTCTGAGAGACAGTTTGTTATAATATCTGTTATTTTACATTTGCTGAGGAGTGCTTTTCTTCCAACTATATGGTCAATTTTGGAATAAGTGCAATGTGGTGCTGAGAAGAAAATATATTCTGTTGATTTGGGGTAGAGAGTTCTGTAGATGTCTGTTAGGTCCACATGGTGCAGAGCTGAGTTCAATTCCGGGATATCCTTGTTAACTTTCTGTCTCATTGATCTGTTTCATTGATCATTGTTTCTGCCAAGAGATCCGCTGTTAGTCTGATGGGCTTCCCTTTGTGGGTAACCTGACTTTTCTCTCTGGCTGCCCTTAACATTTTTTCCTTCATTTCAACTTTGGTGAATCTGACAATTATGTGTCTTGGAGTTGCTCTTCTCGAGGAGTATCTTTGTGGCATTCTCTGTATTTCCTGAATTTGAATGTTGGCCTGCCTTGCTAGGTTGGGGAAGTTCTCCTGGATAATATCCTGAAGAGTGTTTTCCAACTTGGTTCCATTCTCCCTGTCACTTTCGGTACACTAATCAGATGTAGATTTGGTCTTTCCACATAGTACCATATTTCTTGGAGGCTTTGTTCATTTCTTTTTACTCTTTTTTCTTTAAACGTCTCTTCTCACTTCATTTCATTCATTTGATCTTCAATCACTGATACCCTTTCTTCCACTTGATCAAATCAGCTGCTGAAGCTTGTGCATGTGTCACGTAGTTCTCATGCCATGGTTGTCAGCTCCATCAGGTCCTTTAAGGACTTCTCTGCATTGGTTATCTAGTTAGCCATTCATCTAATCTTTTTTCAAGGTTTTTAGCTTCTTTGCGATGGGTTCAAACGTCCTCCTTTAGCTCAGAGAAGTTTGTTAATACCAATCGTCTGAAGCCTTCTCTCAACTCATCAAAGTCATTCTCTGTCCAGCTTTGTTCCATTGCTGGCGAGGAGCTGCATTCCTTTGGAGGAGAACAGGTGCTCTGATTTTTAGAATTTTCAGCTTTTCTGCTCTGCTTTTTCCCCATCTTTGTGGTTTTTTCTACCTTTGGTCTTTGATGATGGTGACGTACAGATGGGGTTTTGGTGTGGATGTCCTTTCTGTTTGTTAGCTTTCCTTCTAACAGTCAGGACCCTCAGCTGCAGGTCTGTTGTAGTTTGCTGGAGGTCCACTCCAGACCCCTTTTGCAGCGGAGGCTGCAGAATGGCAAATGTTGCTGCCTGATCCTTCCTCTGGAAGCTTCATCTCAGAGGGTCACCTGGCCACCTGGCCATATGAGGTGTTAGTCAGCCCCTACTCGAAGGTGCCTCCCAATTAGGCTACGTGGGGGTCAGGGACCCACTTGAGGAGGCAGTCTGTCCTTTCTCAGATCTCAAATTCCGTGCTGGGAGAACCACTACTCTCTTCAAAGCTGTCAGACAGGGATGTTTAAGTCTGCAGAAGTTTCTGCTGCCTTTTGTTCAGCTATGCCCTGCCCCAAGAAGTGGAGTTTAGAGAGGCAGGCAGCCCTGCTTAAGCTACAGTGGGCTCCACCCAGTTCGAGCTTCCTAGCCTCCTTGTTTACCTACTCAAGCCTCAGCAATGGTGGAGGCCCCTCTCCCAGCCTCGCTGCCACCTTGCAGTTTGCTCTCAGACTGCTGTGCTAGCAGTGAGCGAGGTTCTGTGGGCATGGGACCCTCTGAGCCATGCATGGGATATAATCTCCTGCTGTGCCATTTGCTAAGGCTGTTGGAAAAGTGCAGTGTCATGGTGGGAGTGTCCCGATTTTCCAGGTACCATCTGTCACGGCTTCCCTTGGCTAGGAAAGGGACTTCCCCAACCCCTTGCACTTCCCAGGTGAGGTGATGCCCCTCCCTGCTTTGGCTCATGCTCCGTGGGCTGCACCCACTGTCTGACAAGCCCCAGTGAGATGAACCCGGTACCTCAGTTGGAAATGCAGAAATCACCCATCTTCTGTGTTGCTCACACCTGGAGCTATAGACTGGAGCTGTTCCTATTTGGCCATCTTGGAAGGAAGATGCTGTTGTGTTTGTTTGCTTGTTTGTTTTAGCTCATTGGCTATCATTAGTGTTAGTGTATTTTATTTGTGGCCCAAGGCAATTCTTCTTTTTCCAATCCTATTGGAAAAAGAAGAATCAGCAATTCTTTTTCCAATCCTATTGGAAAAAGAAGAATCAGCAATTCTTTTTCCAATCCTATTGGAAAAAGAGAATTGGTTTCTTCTTCGTCTTGGGTCAAGGCAAGCCAAAAGATTGGAAACCCCTGCTCTAATCAGACACTTTCATTTTGTCCATGAGGAAATTGAAGTTTAGAGGGGGCAGAATGACTTTACAAAGTTGGAGAGCTAGTTCCTTTGCATTATTTTAGATGTTGAATCTAAAGGGTTTTTTATTACTGTAACTCAATTTAATTGCAATGGCCTCATCAGTAAATTTTGTTAGTCTTGACTCACTTTGTCATTCTGTCTTAACCCTCAAGCAATATTCTGATTCATATTTAATATAAGTATCCAACATTTGCTGTCACTTTGTAACTTTATTTGTAATTTTATGGCATTAGCTTCCAAAATCCTTATATTGATTTCTCAAAAAAATATTGAAGATACACTTTAGGAATATTAACGTTGGCATTCTGCTTCAGTCACAGGATTAACAGAGTAAAACTTCTATCATAGGAAGTTTTGAACCAAGAGAAGAGGCTGGCACCATGTTCATTTATCCTCTCCTGTTATGCAAGCATGACTGCAAAAATAAACAGCTTTAATCAGAAATGCTAGCATATGTAGAAACAACAACAGATTTATAAATAAATGTTATTTGTACATTTCCTTTATCAAGCCTCTGTGGTTTTTGCTTTTAGAGCTAGACATGATAAAACTTGGGTATTGCTTTTCTCCACTCAACTCCCTCTTTGATCTCTCCTCACTAGCATTTCCCTGGCTTGGCCAGATAATTTTTTCCAGTTCACACAGTCTCCTTAGAGTCTCTCAGCCCATTTGGGTCTCCAGCTCTATATCATATTTTTGCAGGATAGTCTCATGACAAAATTTTTATTTAATCTTTACAAATACCTCACAGTGTGTGGCCAATTGTATTTTCAAAAATGGCTATGCCAGTATATCCCAATCCATAAATTCCTGTAGTATGATGTTGACACTCTTCCATCAAAACGTGGGGTCCACGTTTGCTCCTCTCGAATCTGGGTGGGCCTGGGACTATGGTGTATGTGATTCTCCATGACTTCTGAGGGCAAGACAAAAAAGATGATAGAGCTTCTCCCCTGCTCTCCTCCCTTGGGACACGTGCCCTGGGGGCCCTCAGCTGACATGTAGGAAATCCAGCCACTCTGAAGCTGCCATACTGGAGAGAGCACATGGGCAGACTATGTAGAGAGAGACCCATGGAGCCCCAACTTCTCCAGTCCCAGCTGTTTGAGCTGTCCCAGCCCAGGCACCAGATGTAAGGGAGTAAACCTCCAGATGAGTCCAGCCCCAGCTTCCAGCCACAACTAACGCTGAATAGAGCAGAAATGAGCCACTCCAATCCCCACCCAGATTGCTGATTTGTGAGCAAAATAGATGTGTTCTTGTGTTAAACCATGATGTTTTGGGTCCATTTGCTACAAGCCATAGTAACTGGAACAGCAAGTAATGTTACCTTCGGATTCATTTGGGTACAGGTAATTTCCAATACTTATTTAAGCTTGAAAGCAAAAGTCTCGGCTTATAACTGAAAGTCCAGGGCTCATGCTGTTGTGCCTTTAACAAGGGCCATAATGATGTCCCTAGGACCCAGGACCTTTGCATGTTTCCGCTCTCTCACGACAGCACTGGCCACACGCTCAGACTTCATGAGTTGGGCAGGAAGTCCGAGAACTCCAGACATTTGCCCTGTCAGATTCGAGCTCACCCACAGCGCAGAGGGAAGTCCACTTTCACAATCAAACAAAGGCCATAAGATTAATCCTACTGGCTACATTTGATTTGGCCCCATCCCTAAACCATGGAATGTGCTGATCATCCAGGCTACAGGCACCTACATGGAAAAGCAGGAAGGAATTCAAGTTCACCAAAGTACAGGAACTGACAGAAGGAGAAAGATGTTTCTCCCAAGGATATTTCTAGATTCTGGTACGAAAAGAAGGATAAAAGGACACTAGCCAGACAAAAAACATACAAACAAAACACCGAGATATCCCCAGACTATGTATGGGAAACAGTTCAACAGTTTTCCTCAACCATTGCCCTACCATTAGGTAAATAACTTTGTCATTTATTGCCCCACAATAAACTGAGTTAGGATTTGAACACGTGTTTGATGCAAAAGTTTATTTTCTTCACCCCAAACCACATGGAATAGCATTTCTACTCTTTACTTCTGATTTCTTATAATTCATACAGCATGCTGAGGATAGAAACTTTATGTGAAACCAGAGAGAAGAGGTAGTTTTCAATTCTACTCTGTTTAATGTACCTTTTTCCTTAAGCTTTCTCCAGCATTCTAGTTTAATATATATGAATATTTTGGCATCAGCCTGCTGTCACTAGTATTGGCTTAATATTCTACACAGAAAAATGTCTTCAGAACATTTTTATGGGACTTATTCTATATAAACATAACAGCAATTTAAAAAATTTTGTAGCAGCTTTATTAAGATACGATTCAAATATGATATAATTTATCCATTTAAAGTATTCAATTCCGTGGGGTTCTTAGTGTATAAGCAGGGCTGTGCAACCATCAACATAATCAATTTTGAACATTTTCATCACCACAAAAAAGAAACCTTAGCAATGACTCCCCATTTCCTCTCTGCCTGCTCCCCACCACCAGCTCTATGTCTTTATGGCTTGCCTTATTCTGGGCATTTCATATAAATGGAATCATACAATAAGTTGTCCTTTGTGAGTGGCTTCTTTCACTTAGCATATGGTTTTCATGTTGTAGTATGTATCAGTACTTCATTTGTTTTTATTGCCAAATAATATTCCATTACATGGATATACCACATTTTAATTATCCATTCATCAGTTGATATACATTGGAGTTCTTTCCACTTTTACAATGCTGCTAAGAATATTCATGTACAAGTTTTTGTTTAGACACATATTTTCATTTCTCTTGGGTATATACCTACGATAAGAGGTGCTGGATAACTATGTTTAGCCTTTTGAGGAACTGCCAGACTGTTTTCCATTTTACATTCCCACCACCAGGTTATGAGGGTTTCAATTTCTTTCCATCCTTGCCAAAACTTGCATCTGTCATTTTGATTATAGCTATGCCAGCCAGTGCTAGGTAGTGTGATATCTCATTGTGGTTTCTATTTGTACTCCCCTGGTGGCTAATGATGCCAAACATCTTTTCATGTGCTATTGGCCACTTGTAAATCTCCTTTTGAGAAATATCTATTCAGATTATTTGCCCATTTTTAAATTGAGTTATTTGTCTTTTTATTATTGAGTTGTAAAAGTTGTTTATGCATTTAATTCCCTTATCAGACATGACTTGCAAATATTTTCTCGCATTCTTGGGTTGCCTTTTCACTTTGTTGATGGTGTCTTTTGAAGTACGAAAGTTTTTAATTTGTATTTTCTTTGAAACAGGGTCTCTCTCTCTGTCACCCAGGCTGGAGCGCAGTGGCATGATAATAGCTCACTGCAGCCTTGACCACGTGGGCTCAATTGATCCTCCCACCTCAGCCTCCTGATTACCTGGGACTACAGGTACACACCACTACACCCAGCTAATTTTTAAATTTTCTGTAGAGATGAGGTTTCTCCATGTTGCCCAGGCTTGTCTTGAACTCCTGGGCTCAAGTGATCCCCCTGCCTCGGAAAGTGTTGGAATTACAGGCATGAGCCACCACCTGGCCGAAAATTTTAAATTTTTATGAAATCTAATCCATTTTTTTCTTTTGTCATTTGTGCTTTTGGTGTCATAAATGTTTTAACCAAGTTCAAAAAGACTTATGCCTATGTTTTCTTCTAAGAGTTTTATGGTTTTAGGCTCTTTGAGTTAGGTGTTTGATCCACTTTGAATTAATTTTTGTATATTGTGTGTGGTAAGAATCCAATTTCATTCTTTTGTTTGTGGCTATCCAGTTGTCCCAGCACCATTTGTTGAAAAGACTACAGTCTTCTGTCCCATTAAATAGTCTTAGCATCCTTGTAAAAAATCAGTTGACCACATGGTTTGTTTCTGGACTCTTAATTCTGTTCCACTGACCTATATGTCTGTTTTTATGCCAGTACCACACTGTCTTGATAACTTTAACTTTATAGTAAGTTTTAAAATCAGGAGGTACGAGTCTTTCAACTTTATTCATTTTTTTCAAGATTATTTTGGCTATTCTGGTTCCCTTGGATTTCCATGTGAATTTTAGATCAGCGTGTCGATTTCTTTATGGCTGTATGTTTGTTTTCATCCTCTTCCATCCACAAGTCTTATTCATAATGACATAGGCCATTTTTGCCTGAAACCTGTGGTTGCCTGTTTGATCTTATCCAGGATGTTTTCTCAGGTAAAATGATAGCTGAGTTCAAATTAACATCTTGTTGAAATTCAGCTCATCAATTTCATAATCTGAATCATTACAAGACCAATCAGTAAATGTGTTTCTTTTTCTTCTATTTGTTGCATCTCTTCATCAAATAGAAAATCAATTTCTTCCTGTTCTTCTGGAGGATATAGTTGACTTGATACATCATCAGGTACTGGTGTTGAGTCCTTCAATTTCACTGGAAATGGACAATGTCTCTTTTTTACTTTTATCCAAGGCTCTAGTCCAAGTCAGAGAAACTGGTAGACAAATCGCTAGGCATTGCCTGAAGATTATTTGTTTCAGTATATTTCTTTGGACGCAGTGGACTTCCAATTCTTGGAGAATTTAGGGCAGACTCTGTATGCAAACCAAAGGCTATGTGAACTCAGAACAACATTTTGTGTCTGTGTTTTTCACTTGAAATTTAAGTAAGTATGCAGAAATGCAGTATGAAGAATTACTATTGATTGTATTCAGTTAATGCAAAGTAATTGTAATTTTTGCCATTTTTTTAATAACAAAAACCGCAATTACATTTGCACCAACTTAGAATGAATCTTGGCTCAACCCTACATGAATTTCCTGGTAGCAAATGGAAAAAAGGCATATGATCCCTTTCATTCACCACTCACATCTTGCCCCCTAAAGCACTCTGCTCACTGCTTGCTATACTGATGGCTCATTCATCAACTGGCAGAATCCTGCCTTAAACACATGTATCTATTTCTTACCCAGGAAGTAGGAGCTTCTGGAGTAGAGGATCCCAATCAGTGGTAGGCTGGAAGACAGAAGGTCTCAGCAGGAAAATCACATGGAGCTTTGTCAAAAAAACCTTGTGTCTGCTGTTCACCCCCTATACCACCCTATTCCCAGGATATCAGAGTAGATGTAAAAGAAATGGGAAGATCAGACATATGGGAAAATTCTCCAGGTCAATCTGATGCCCATTATTCTATAATCACCCAGGAAGAAACAAGGGTACCATAAGCCAATAGAAGCCAAGCCTCCATTCTTGGGAGAAGAGGAGATTGACAGAAAGGGGATCAGGTTTAAAATTAACACTTTCTTTAATTTGAAGCATACAGAAAATGAGAAGCAGAAATGGGCTATTCAGTCTTGCCAACCAAATGGGCAGAAGCAATTAAAGGACAAGGAGAGTGGAATAAAAATGTTTTTTAAAAAGACAAACTTCTATCAAAGACAATTGATAACAACAAAAAAAAATAAGAAAAGGAGAGAGAGAAAGGAGAAAGTTAAGAGCTTGTTCAGGGAAGTTAGAGTCAGGATACAGAAACTTACGTAACAGACTACTGACTCTAAGGTGGAAGTACAGACAGAACCCTTGGAGAATGACTTCAGTTTTATTTTTGAGGAAGTGAACAAAGATTTGAGAAAAACCAGAAAGAAGAATGGAGAAGTAAGTTTAAGGAACTGTATAAGAGAAAAGCTGGAGAAAGAGAAATTGAAAGAAAAGAACAGCATAAAATGTACATAATAAAAGGCACTTTCAATGTAAGACATCCTATTTCCATGTATACTAGGCCAACCTATCTTTATTGGGGGTTGAACAAAGTTAGGTTTATAAACATTAGAGCTGTGCCTCGCAGAGAGAATAAGAATCGAATATACAAAGCATTCAATTAATTAATCACTAAAGATCCTGTTCAGAATTTCAAGAATCTACTGGATAAACTGTTTTAAATGGGGGGCTGTAAGGGATTTGTCAATATTTCCCTAAAGGAAGTGACTAAACAGGAAGAAAACACAACGTGGACTAAAGGTACTTCTGAATTTTTGTGTGCACTTTGTGTACTTTCAACTCTGATAAAATCATGCTTCCTGTGTTTTCAATTGTTTTATTAGGCACTATTTGTAAAACCTGAAATTTTTCTTTTCCAGCTCCACAGATGTTGTATAAGTTAATTAACCAACATTAAGTGGTTTTTATGACATACTTTGTTATTTACGTCATTATTTTTCTTTCTTATTGACATTCCTGTGAACCAGCTCATCACAGTATTGAGTGGACCACATGGAAACCACGGAGACACTAGTGTAGAGCGGCTGGAGTCAATGGTTCCAGTTTCAAACCCCATTCCACTGCTTGCTAGACATGTAATTCAGCACAAGGTATCTAATCTCTCTGTTCTTGTGAAGTAATCCCCACCTCAAAGGATTGGTATAAAGAGTAAATTATGTAATTTTTGTAAAATATTTGTCACAATGCCTAGTACATAGAAAATGCCCAATAAATAGCGGTTGTTGCTCTTTTTATTATTTAGAATAACTTGTCCTAAAAACATAAAATACCCGTGTTCAAGAGAAAAGAAAGGAAATAAACAGTAGCATTAGGAAGAAGGAACAGACTTAGTCTCTAATTTTTTAAGTGGGGATGGTATAAACACCAGACAAAGTGACTGTGCATGTTAAATGGAACAGCATATGTAAAGTACCCAGCACAATGCTTGGAACATGACTGGTCGGCATACTTAATGAATGTCTGTTTCCTTCTCCCACCCTATCTTTTTTCAAATCTTCTTAAAACTTGAATTGCATAGCACTGCAAGGCTGTGGCAACTATTCATCTATTTGGGCTTTTTCAAGAATATTTCCATGTAAACCACTTAGAAGATGCACAGAGGGGACCTTACACTACCAATTAAGAACTTTAAAAAAAATCTAATTTAAATTTATGTTGTTTATATAAACACAAACTCTATCTTGGTATGAACAGCAAATTAGGTAATTTTTGTAAAATGAAAACTTTCTAGCAATAATTTTTAAAATGGATTTATCCTTAAAATTTCTAACCCTTGGCTGGTGTTCCCAAGAAGGAAGTATAGTAATTCAGTATTTATTATGAAATCAAGTTCTTCATCCTTACCATATTCGGAACCATGTTTTTACTTTAATGCTTACACATAGCCTTGTAAATATTTAATTTTGCACATACCTAACTCTGTAAATACATTTCTTTCCAAGTAGTTTCAGATGACACTTTTACCACTAACATTTTATACAATTTCCTAGAAACTCCTGCATTAATTCCACCTATTTTTATCAGCTTCTCAAAATATATTTATTTACTTCTATAATTTCCTACAAATAAAGAATTTTGAGCTGAAGAGGAACACTGACATCATTTGGTTCAAATCTCTCATTTTACAAAAAGGAAATAAATTCACTAACTTCCAGTTATTGTAACCAAGTTATGCCCTAAGAATGGACAGAACGAGTAGCCAGTTACAAGGTAAGATTTTAGCCTCAGGCTCATACCAGCTGATGACGAATCTCTCCCCTGCCATTGTATCACAGTGCCTAAACCTCCCCCCCTTAGCTATTATATCCTATTAAGGCGTTAAAGTTCCCCATCAAAACTTGAACTCTAATCAGCCATTGATACTGATGCATTGATTTAAAGAAAAAATGTACAAATCATACAGCAACCTATTAGAAAGAGATATAGAATAGGAGTTTTGAAGGATGCGGAAGGAACCAGGAAAAGTTTGATTTATTCAGCCAACATTTGTAGAATTTATATAGCCTGCCATGCACTGTACTGAGATACCAAAAGGAAGCATGGTCTCACCTTCAAGGCACATCTAACTAGAAAGCATTCTTGTAAAATAACCCTGTGCAATGAGATGAGGACTACTATAGAAGCATGTACAGGTTAATGAGGGTGCAGAGGGTAGAGATTTGTCCCATCGTATAAGGCAGAAAAAGAACTGAGAGGGCGATATTTAAGCTTGGCCCAGAGGATATGTGGCATTTATCGAGTGCCAGTATATGGACTGTGAAGCCAGATTGAGTGGGTTTGAAACCCACCACCTCTTACTGACTTTAAACAAGTATGTAGCCTTTCTGTACCTCAATTTTATCACCTGTAAAATTAGGATAATAGAGTCTATCTTGTATAACTACCAAGTATAAGTTACATACAACTTGTATAAGTAATATATAAATTAATAAATGTAAAGCACTGAGAAAATGCTAGTTATTATTGTGGTTTCACCTATTGGTAAAATAGGATTAAGGGTCATAGACTGGGCCACAACACCAGAGTGGTGCTGGGTAGAAATGGGCTCTTTAATTGCTTTAAATTGAGAAAGAGAATGGTGCTCTATCAGCAACCAGTAGTGGAGTCTGGGCACACCCACACTGGGCTAAGAAGGGAGAGTGTATGATAGCACCATAACCATACCAAAGTCCACAGGCAAATTGTATGCATTTAATGTGAGGACTTATCCTTACTAGAATGGACCTTCAGGTCAAATATAAATAATTGAAAAAAACATCCTTTGGGTAGAATTGGTATGTTTCCAAACAAAAAGACCTTGGAAGCTTGATATGGGGGAGAAGCCAGAAAGAAAGGGGAAAATGACGCAGAATGGGGAGCCTGGAAATCTGTGTTGCCTACTTCACAACTGAGCCACTAATTTAAATGTGCACTTGAAAGCAGGGTCAGAAGAAGCTGATGTGTGCAGCGTGGCTACCCCTGGGCTAGGGGTGAGGCAGACATAGAAAGGCCTTGATGCTGACCAAGTGAGGGAAGGGATACCAACGTGGAAGTGGGATCTGAGAGGGCAAGAGGCAAGGGTGGTCTTCAGCACCAAGAGAGGTGTTGATGTAGTTTTGGATATTTATCCCCTCCAAATCTCATGTTGAAATGTGATCTCCAGTGTTGGAGGTAGGGCCTAGTTGGAGGTGTTTGGGTCATGAGAGTGGGTCCCTCATTAATGGCTTGGGGCCACCACATGGTAATGAGTGTGTTCTCACTCTTACTAGTTACCGTGAGATCTGATTGTCTAAAAGCCTGGAATTGCCCTTGCTCCCTGTCTCACTATGTGCCAAGCCTGCCCTCCCTTTGCCTTTCACCATGAGTAAAAGCTTCTCTGAGGTCTTCCCAGAAGCCAAGCAGATGCTGGAGCCATGTTCGTACAGCTTACAGAACCATGAACCAAATAAACTCCTTTTCTTTATAAATTACCCAACCTCAAGTATTCCTTTTTAGCAATGCAAAATGGACAAACACAGGTGTTTTCATAAAAACTGGAAAGTTCAATCATCAGTCAGTGAGCCTGGTGTCTGGATTGGGCTTTTGCTGAGACGTGTTGGTATCGCACAGAAACATCTAACAAGTCCCTTCTCATAACCCAACATGAGAAGATTGATTTGGAAGGTTTGGCTGTGGTTCAACATTTTATTGTATCAGTCTATAAAGTTCAAGACTGAATAGTTGCTCAGTAAGTCCAACATAACCAATTTTTCCTCTGGCACAGAGAGACGCAGGACCATTGCATGTGATGGGGGAGCCTGTGCACAGCCTGCAGAAGGGCTCCAAGCTGGGGATGAACAGGGATGGATGTAGCCTTCTCTGTTTGCCAAGATGTAGAAAAGGAGCCTTCTAGTAGCTTGTATCACTGTACTAAATGCTTTAATTGTGATTATAAGGTTTGGCTCTGTGTCTTCACCTAAATCTCATCTTGAATTGTAATACAGGAGGGACCTGGTAGGAGGTGATTAGATCATGGGGCTGCCCCCCAGTTTTCTCCATGCTGTTTTTGTAATAGTGAGTGAGCTCACAAGAACTGATGGTTGAAAAGTGTGGCACTTCCCTTCACTCTCCTTCTCCTGCCACCATGTAAGACATGCCTTGCTTCCCCTTCACCTTGTACCATGATTGTAAGTTTCCTGAGGCCTTCCCAGCCACACAGAACTGTAAGTCGATTAAAACTCTTTTCTTTATAAATTATCCAGTCTCAGGTAGTTCTTTACAGCAATGTAAAAATGGACTAATACATCTGACTATGAGAACTGCTTTCTGTTTACTCACTTAAGTCTAAGGTAGTAATAGTATGTTTGTGTTTAGGAATCATTTGTACCTACAAACACACACATTGGAATCATATGTGCCACAACAAGATGAGCACACTATGAGAGGCCTAAGGACATGGGGCCTGATGCATGTTTCTCATCTCCCATGACCTCATGGCCTGCAGTCATCACTGGGTGGAATTTAAAGCATTGTCTCACTTTCTTCCTCATGGTGTCAGTGTACTGACAGATACTCTCAAGAGAGGTGATTGAAGAGAGTTTCATGAAGGATGTTTTACAAAAGTGTGAGCAGGGTTAAGGGAAACCAGCAAGGTATGGTGATTCAGCCATGGTTGGCAATCTCTAGGCCAGAAGTAACTACAGAAGGAGTAGTTGCCAGAATTTCCAGGATAAGCTTTGTGGAAGGGATGAGCTGCTCTTCAGGAGCAGTGACCTTCTATAGAGAAGAAGCACAGTCATGGTGAAGTGTGCCGTTTCTTTTGTATAGTGCCAACATCACAACCCCTGTGCCACTCAAAGAAGAATGTTTTGGAGTTGAGGTCAAATGGATTCTTCTTTCTTCTTCTCTCTCAATTTTTGAAAGTCATTATGCATTTTTAAATTGCATATTTAGATTCTGACTTTTTTGTGTAGGTCTTTGTTTTTCTGGTAGTTCTGATTGCATCTAGTTTTTTTGTTTGTTTGTTTGTTTTGAGAAGAAATATCTTCCACTGCGTATGGTGGCTCATGCCTATAATTCTAGCACTTTGGGAGGTCAAGGTGGGAGGATCACTTGAGCCCAGGAGGTCCATACACCTGTGGTCCCAGCTACTCAGGAGTCTGAGGTCAGAGAATAGCTTGAGCCCAGGAGGTCAAGGTTGCAGTGAGCCATGATTGTGCCACTACACTCCAGCCTGGGCAGCAGAGTGAGACCCTGTTACAAATGGAGTCAAGCCTCTTACTCATGCTAGATATTACATGAAATTCATTCCATTTTTCTTCTTCTTGAAGAACACTGACTTTTAATTTGGATGTATTGCTTTCTAGGCCTGAGGTACAAATGTCATTCTGAGATTTCCTTTGTTAAAAAAAAAAAAAAAACAGATTATAAGAATCATAAGTACTTTGTTACTGGGTTAGTCCAGTCTTTTATCTCACATTGTCTTTTTCTTAGATTTTTCACCTTTGCTTAGCAGAATAATATTATTAAGCAACATGCAAAAAAAGATACAGCAGGGACCTTTTTTTTGAAATGGTACATTTTTCTACTTAATTGTAAAATGTCTTACCTGGTTAATGTTCAATGGGTCCTTGTATTTCTTGCTGGCTGATAAAAGATGGGATACCAATCTTCAGTTACAGATTAGCTCATCTTTAGATGTAATGTATTCTGAAAACCATGTTTTCAGTCACCTAGAAGTAGGATAAATTCTTGACAGCATGAGTATTATTTCAGTTGCTCAGATGCTGTTATTTTTCACCATTTCAGTCTATGCAGAAACCACTGCCTTCAGGGTAACAGAGAAGTACTGGTAGTGCCAAATAAGGCAGCAGCAACGATGAAAAGGGAGAACTGCCTGTACCTCATCTTCCCCAATTGGCTGTGATCAAGACTTTAGCCAAAACATTGAATCCCACAAAGACAGCTAGGGGAGATACAAAACAACATTGGCAAAGAGTCCTTGACTTAAAGGACTCCATCCCCTAAAAAGCACATGCCACAAATGTATTTTAAAAAGAAAATGGCCTTGTACATAATGTTAGAATAATGATAGCAGGAGCAAATGACCTAAATGGTCCTGCTCCATTTTATTTTCATTCACTGAGCCAAAAACAATAAACAAAAAAACAGTCATCAACATGCATCTACTGAACAAGGTTCCAGAACACCTAACTTTTCTGAGCATGGACAGGATGCTGAGAATATGGGAGGCCAAGTGGCTCTCCAAGGAGGAATGGAGAAGAAATGGTGGGTAGAGCTGACCAGGTCTTTTTCAAAAGCATTTGGGAAGAACTGGTTAACAAATATTTACTAGTAGCTACTCTAGGCCTAGCATTGTGCTAGGAGCTTTGAGGCACATATTAAATTAAAGGGGCTCCCTGACCAGTCAGCCAATTTTTCCTATCCAAACAGCTTACACTCAGCCAGAAGAGGTCTACTAAAGGAAATCATGCTGCCCTGGTGAGTGGTGTGAAAGAACAACACAAGAGGCGCAATCATGTCTAAAAGGTGGTCCTGACCTAAAGTTGATTATCATACATTTGTAGCAATTGCTACAAATCTAGGCCGCTCAAAATTCAACACGTGCCTCTGGTCAACTTCCTCTCCCATGCCCCACAAAATCGACTTCAATTCTCCATTCGCCTCACATCTGTTCCCTCCTTGCTCTCAGCAGACGACATTGATTCACAGATCATCAAGTGAAAGGAAGCCATTAAGTCTGGACCATTTCCCATTTCCTACCATAACTCCTAACATAATTGTACCCACACCCACTCTCTTTTCTCCTCTGGCATTTACAATACTGACTTTTAATTATTATTTAAATATCATCAACCATTTCCCAGCTTAAAAGCTTTTGATGAATTTCAATTGCTCTAAAAAATAGGGCCAAAATTTACATCATGTATATGATGTGGCCACTGACCACTTTTCTAGCCTTTTTTTGTCCATACTCTTTCCTCATGGAAGTGACTGTCAGCCCTCTGGTCACTTTATCTTTCTTCTGGTCACTTTATCTTTCTGTCATTTCTGTCCTGCCTCAGGACACTTGCATAAAGTGCTCATTCTCCCCAAATACTCTTTTTTCCTCTCCTTAAGTGTATCTAGTTGATTTCTCCTCTTGCAGATTTCAGCTCCCACATCACTTTCTCAGGGAAGCAGTCTCAGACTAGGTCAGGATCACCCTTTAGACATTATTGCACCTCTTGTATCATTCTTTCATGCCACTCACCACAGCTTATAACTAATACTTAATCGCTGCCTCACACACTAGACTGTAAGCTCAGTGAGAGTGGGAACAGGGTCAGTTTTCTCATCACCAGCCCTAGCCCCTTGCACAGCACTTGTACTTGGCACAAAGTAGATGCTAAATACATAAACAAGTCAGTAATGACATTTTACTGTGCAAGGCAGGCAGCCAATACGAGGGTAAGAATGATATTAATTCTATGCCTTGGCGATAAATACAAAAGGACTCAAGGAAAAAAATCAATATGAATACAATTTCTAGTGACATATTTATGAACCTTTTAGGAACTTGACAGGCGGGTGGTTGGGAAAGAATATATAACTCCATGCCATGTCTGCTGCAAAACTGTCAGATTTGCTCTGAAAAGGTAAAACTTCCAATAATAGATTCTACAGGAAAAGTTGTGGGGGTGAGGGGGTTGTTGAATGGAACAAGAAAAGAATAGCAGTTTATATTAAAATGCTATCTTTTAGACTAAATTGTCATTAGATCTCTTTGTAAAATAGATCTACCATCCTCCTACCCAAAACACGTAGAAAAAAATGTTTTTAAAAAATAATGGATCACAAATAAAAAGCATGTGAGAGAGAAAGCTGAAGGTAGGAAACTATGGTCTATACTTTGTACAAGAGAAAACCATCCCAGGAATGCAAACAATTGTGGTAATACTTTAAACCAGGTGTTGGGGAACAATTTCTGTTAAGGATCACATTGAAAGTATTTTGGGCAGAGTAGGGACTAGGTGTGAGGAAGCTGGTGAGTACAATTCAAGGCAGTGTTAATGCTCGGGGTCATGCAAGTGCAGGGCCAGCCTTAAAAAGGAGTGCATCCATATTGCACCCTGGGCACCTCTCTTTCCTCACCTAGTCTCAGCCCTGTGAGTCAGGCAGTCTCTGTAGCAATTAACTCTTCCAGGGCAGGAGAAGGCAGCACAGATGCATACATGAACAAACATTGATGTGTTTCAACCAAACATCCTTTACAAAAACCTTTACAAAAATAGGCAGCAGAGTGGGTTTTGCCCAAAGGCCATAGTGGCTGACCCCTGCTCCACGCTCAAGATCCACAAATGCAAGGACATGCTTGGGCAAGAATATGAAAGACTGCAGTAAAAAGAACGGGACCTCAGATGAGACTTCTGCCCTTTTAGCATGGCTTGCTCGACTCTATACTAAGCAGTAGACAGTATTGGCATGTTCAAAAATGTCACTTCCACCTGTTATATTTGAATTCAATTGTGACTGACTAAAAATTCTAGCTTAAAATTAATTCTCCTTCAGAACTAGAGATACTGCTTGTTGTCCTCCAGTATTTCGCATTGCTGATGCAAAGTCCATAAGCATTCTGCTTCTTATTCTTCAGTAAGCAACTTACCCTCTTTCCTCTGGCAACTTTTAGGATTTTCTCTTGATCTCCAGAGGAAAGAAAAAAAATTAACAAGGGGGAATATTAACTGGGGAGCATAAGAGAAAATGTCAGGATGTGCCCCAATAATATGAATGAATGAAGTTCTTCTATTGACAGGAAAAAAAACTCAGTATTTTTTTTAAAAAATCCAGTCATATGCTTTTTATTAGAGACGTATCTAAAATAAAATGACCCAGAACAATTGAAATAAAGTTTTGGAAATAAAATAGCTAAAGTAAATGCCAATAAAAAGAAAATACCATGATGTTAATTTGCATGCAATAAAATTCAAGATGAAAAATCATTACATAAAAAAGGGGAATATTTTATATTAATGGAAGAAAAATCTATGAAAAAGTAGAACAGTAAAAATGCTTAATCTGACAATATGACAGGGAAAGCATAAAATTGAAAATGTTACTAATACAGAAAGAAATTGATGGGGTTGCGGGCAAGATGGCTGAATAGGAACAGCTCTGGTCTGCAGCTCCCAACAAGATCAACACAGAAGGTGGGTGATTCCTGCATTTCCAACCGAGGTATCTGGCTCATCTCATTGGGACTGGTTAGACAGTGGATGCAGCTCACAGAGGGTGAGCCCCAAAACAGGGTGGGGCATCACCGTATCCAAGAAGTTCAAGGGGTTGGGGAACTCCCTCCCCTAGCCAAGGGAAGCTGTGAGGGACTGTGCCATGAGGAATAGTGCACTCCAGCCCAGATATTGTGCTTTTCCCAGGGTCTTCTCAGCCTGCGACTAAGAGATTCCCTCCAGTGCCTATGCCACCAGGGACCTGGGTTTCATGCACAAAACTGGATGGCCATTTGGGCAGACACAGAGCTAGCTACAGGAGTTGTTGTTTTTTTTTTTTTTTTTCATACCCTGGTGGCACCTGGAATGCAGTGAGACAGAACTGTTCACTCCCCTGGAAAGGGGGCTGAAGCCAGGGAGCCAAGTGGTCTAGCTCAGCAGATCCCACCCCCACAGAGCCCAGCAAGCTAAGATCCACTGGCTTGAAATTCTCGCTGCCAGCACAGCAGTCTGAAGTCGATCTGGGACGCTTGAGCTTGGTTAGGGGAGGCTACAATAGGTGGTTTTCCCCTCACAGTGTAAACAAAGCCACCAAGAAGTTCGAACTGGGCAGAGCCCACCACAGCTCGGCAAAGCCACTGTAGCCAGACTGCCTCTCTAGATTCCACCTCTCTGGGCAGGGCATCTCTGAAAGAAAGGCAGCAGCCCCAGACAGGGACTTATAGATAAAACTCCCATCTCCCTGGGACAGTGCACCTGGGGGAAGGGGCAGCTGTGGGTACAGCTTCAGCAGACTTAAATGTTCCTGCCTGCCAGCTCTGAAGAGAGCAGCGGATCTCCCAGAACAGTGCTCAAGCTCTGCCAAGGGACAGACTGCTTCCTCAAGGGGGTCCCTGACCCCTGTGCCTCCTGACTGGAAGACACCTCCCAGTAGGAGCCAACAGACACTTCATAAAGGAGAGCTCTGGCTGGCATCTGGCGGGTGCCCCTCTGGGACGAAGCTTTAAGAGGAAGGAATAGGCAGCAATCTTTGCTGTTCTACAGCCTCCACTGGTGATACCCAGGCAAACAGGGTCTGGAGTAGACCACCAGCAAACTCCAGCAGACCTGCAGCAGAGAGGCCTGACTATTAGAAGGAAAACTAACCAACAGAAAGGAACAGCATCAACATCAATGAAAAGGATGTCCACAAAGAAACCCCATCTGAAGGTCACCAACATCAAAGACCAAAGGTAGATAAATCCACGAAGATGAGGAAAAAATCAGCACAAAAAGGCTGAAAATTCCAAAAACCAGAACTCTTCTTCCCCTCCAAAGGATCACAACTCCTCACCAGCAAGGGAATAAAACTGGACAGAGAATGAGTTTGATTAATTGACAGAAGTAGGCTTCATAAGGTGGGTAACGACAAACTCCTCCGAGCTAAAGGAGCATGTTCTAACCCAATGCAAGGAAGCTAAGACCTTGAAAAAAAGTTAGAGGAAGTGCTAACTAGAATAACCAGTTTAGAGAAGAACATAAATAACCTGATGGAGCTGAAAAACACAGCACAAGTACTTCATGAAGTATGCACAAGTATCAATAGCCGAATCGATCAAGTGGAAGAAAGGATATCAGAGATTGAAGATCAACTTAATGAAATAAAGCATGAAGACAAGATTAGAGAAAAAAGAATGAAAAAGAATGAACAAAACCTTCAAGAAATATGAGACTATGGGAAAAGACCAAACCTACATTTGATTCCTGCCTGAAAGTGACAGGGAGAATGGAACCAAGTTGGAAAACACTCTTCAGGATATTATTCAGGAGAACTTCCCCAACCTAGCAAGACAGGCCAACATTCAAATTCAGGAAATACAGAGAATACCACTAAGATACTCCTCAAGAAAAGCAACCCCAAGACACATAATTGTCAGATTCACCAGGGTTGAAATAAAGGAAAAAATGTTAAGGGCAGCCACAGAGAAAGGTTGGGTTACCCACCAAGGGAAGCCCCTCAGACTAACAGCGGATCTCTCTGCAGAAACCACACAAGCCAGAAGAGGGTGGGGGTCAATATTCACCTTTCTTAAAGAAAAGAATTTGCAACCCAGAACTTCATATCCAGCCAAACTAAGCATCATAAGTGAAGGAGAAATAAAATCCTTTACAGACAAACAAATGCTGAGACATTCTGGCACCACCAGGCTGGCCTTATGAGAGCTCCTGAAGGAAGTACTAAATATGGAAAGAAAAAACTGGTACCAGCCACTGCAAAAACATACCAAATTGTAAAGACCATCAACACTATGAAGAAACGGCATCAATTAACGGGCAAAATAACCAGCTAACATCATAATGACAGGATCAAAATCACACATAACAATATTAACCTTAAATGTAAATGGGCTAAATGCCCCAATTAAAAGACAAAGACTGGCAAATTGGATAAAGAGTCAAGACCCATGAGTGTGCTGTATTCAGGAGACCCATCTCACATGCAAAGACATACATAGGCTCAAAATAAAGAGATGGAGGAATATTTACCAAGCAAACGGACAGCAAAGAAATGCAGGGGTTGCAATCCTAGTCTCTGATAAAACAGACTTTAAACCAACAAAGATCAAAAAAGACAAAGAAGGACATTACATAGTGGTAAAGGGATCAATGCAACAAGAAGAGATAACTATCCTAAAAATATATGCACCCAATACAGGAGCACCCAGATTCATAATGCAAGTTCTTTTTTTTCTTTTTTTTTTTGATACAGAGTTTTGCTCTTGTTGCCCAGGCTGGAGTGCATTGGCTTGATCTCAGTTGACCGCAACATCCCCCTCCTGTTTCAAGCGATTCTCCTGCCTCTGCCTCCCATGTAGCTGTGATTACAGGCATTCGTGCCACCACACCCGGCTAATTTTGTATTTTTACTAGAGATGGGGTTTCTCCGTGTTGGTCAGGCTGGTCTCGAACTCCCAACCTCAGGTGATCCTCCTGCCTCGACCTCCCAATGTGCTGGGATTACAGGTGTGAGCCACCATGCCCAGCCACTAATGCAAGTTCTTAAAGACCTACAAAGAGACTTAGATTCCCTGACAATAATAGTGGGAGACATTAATATCCCACTGTCAATATTAGACAGATCAACGAAAACAGAAAATTAACAAGAATATCCAGGACTTGAACTCAGCTCTGGACCAAGCAGACCTAATAGACATCTACAGAACTCTCCACCCCAAATCAACAGAATATATATTCTTCTCAACACCATATTGCACTTATTCTAAAATTGACTTCATAATTAGAAGTAAAACACTCCTCAACAAATACAAAAGAACAGAAATCATAACAAACAGTCTCTCAGGCCACAGTGCTACCAAATTAGAACTCAGGATTAAGAAACTCACTCAAAACCTCACCACTACATGCAAACTGAACAACCTGCTCCTGAATGACTACTGGGGAAATGACAAAATTAAGGCAGAAATAAATAAGTTCTTTGAAACCAATGAGAATAAAGACACAATGTAGCAGAATCTCTGAGACACAGCTAAAGCAGTGTTTAGAGGGAAATTTATAGCACTAAATGCCCACAGGAGAAAGTGGGAAAGATCTAAAATCGACACCCTAACATCACAATTGAAAGAACTAAGAAAGCAAGAGCAAACAAATTCAAAACCTAGAGGAAGACAAGAAATAAATAAGACCAGAGCAGAACTGAGGGAGATAGAGACACAAAATACCCTTCAAAACATCAATGAATCTAGGACTTGGTTTTTTGAAAAGATTAACAAAATAGATAGACTGCTACCCAGACTAATAAGAAAAGAGAGAAGAATCAAATAGACACAATAAAAAATGATAAAGAGGATATCACCACGGATCCCACAGAAATACAAACTACCATCACAGAATACTATAAACACCTCTACACAAATAAACTACAAAATCTAGAAGAAATGGATAAATTCCTGGATACATATACCCTCCCAAGTCTAAACCAGGAAGAATTCAAATCCCTGAATAGACCAATAACAAGTTCTGAAATTGAGGCAGTAATTAATAGCCTACCAACCAAACAAAGCCCAGGACCAGACAGGATCACAGCTGAATTCTACCAAAGGTACAAAGAGGAGCTGGTATCATTCCTTCTGACACTATTCCAAACAATAGAAAAAGAGGGAATCCTCCCTAACTCATTTTATGAGGGCAGCATCATCCTGATACAAAAACCTGGCAGAGACACACACAAAAAAAGAAAATTTCAGGCCAATATCCCCGGAACATAGATGCAAAAATCCTCAATAAAATACTGGCAAACCGAACCCAGCAGCACGTCAAAAACCTTATCCACCACAATCAAGTCGGCTTCATCCCTGGGATGCAAGGCTGGTTCAACATACACAAATCAATAAATGTAATCCATCACATAAACAACACCAATGACAAAAACCACATGATTATCTCAATAGATGCAGAAAAGGCATTCAACAAAATTCAACAGCTCTTCATGCTAAAAACTCTCAATAAACTGGGTATCGATGGACTGTATCTCAAAATAAAAAGAGCTATTTAGGACAAACCCAAAGCCAATATCATACTGAATGGGCAAAAAACTGGAAGCATTCCCTTTGAAAACCAGCACAAGGCAAGGATGCCCTTTCTCACCACTCCTATTCAACATAGTGTTGGAAGTTCTGGCCAGGGCAATCAGGCAAGAGAAAGAAATAAAATGTATTCAAATAGGAAGAGAGGAAGTCAAATTGTCTCCGTTTGCAGATGACTTGATTTTATATTTAGAAAACCCCATGGTCTCAGCCCAAAATCTCCTTAAGCTAATAAGCAACTTCAGCAAAGTCTCAGGATACAGAATCAATGTGCAAAATAACAGGCATTCCTATACACCAATAGTAGACAAACAGAGAGCCAAATCATACTGAACTCCTATTCAAAATTGCTACAAAGAGAATAAAATACCTAGGAATACAACTTACAAGGGATGTGAAGGACCTCTTCAAAGAAAACTACAAACCACTGCTCAACAGTGCTAACCTTGACAGAAATATCCCTGGACTAAAGAAAGCTAGTTTCCCAGACTTACAAGGGTTAATGAACACATATTTTGAGGACATTTAACACTCTATATTACATCTTATTCTGCACCTATCAAGCAGATTATTGATATGTAAACTGGTTTTCAGAGGATACCTTCAGTACAGATAACAGGATCTCATTGTCAAGTCAGGTTTATTTTACATTACAATTTCTTTGGTTTTTTTTTTGTTTGTTTTTTTGGGAGATGGAGTTCCACTCTTGTCACCCAGCTGGAGTGCAATGGCGTGATCTCAGCTCACTGCAATCTCTGCCTCCCGGGTTCAAGTGATTCCCCTGCCTCAGCATCCCGAGGAGCTGGATTACAGGCATGCACCACCATGCCTGGCTAATTTTTTGTATTTTAGTAGAGATGGGGTTTCACCATGTTGGCCAGGATGGTCTCCATCTCCTGACCTCATGATCCGCTCGCCTCAGCCTCCCAAAGTGCTGGGATTACAGGCATGAGCCACTGTGCCCGGCCCACATTACAATTTCTTAAATTTTCCCTCAAAAAGACCAATCAGTTGCTTGCCAGTTTAGTTAGCATTTCTCAGTCTTGATGAGCTTTGAGCAACCTGGTAGAACTACATCTGCATGCTCTAAGGCCGCGAAGATGTCATATATATATATATATATATATATATATATATATATTTAATTATACTTTAAGTTTTAGGGTACATGTGCACAATGTGCAGGTTAGTTACATATGTATACATGTGCCATGCTGGTGCACTGCACCCACTAACTCGTCATCTAGCATTAGGTATATCTCCCAATGCTATCCCTCCCCCCTCCCCCCACCCCACAACAGTCCCCAGAGTGTGATGTTCCCCTTCCTGTGTCCATATGTTCTCATTGTTCAATTCCCACCTACGAGTGAGAATATGCAGTGTTTGGTTTTTTGTTCTTGCGATAGTTTACTGAGAATGATGATTTCCAATTTCATCCATGTCCCTACAAAGGACATGAACTCCTCCTTTTTTATGGCTGCATAGTATTCCATGGTGTATATGTGCCACATTTTCTTAATCCAGTCTATCATTGTTGGACATTTGGGTTGGTTCCAAGTCTTTGCTCTTGTGAATAGTGCTGCAATAAACATATATGTGCATGTGTCTTTATAGCAGCATGATTTATAGTCCTTTGGGTATATACCCAGTAATGGGATGGCTGGGTCAAATGGTATTTCTGTTCTAGATCCCTGAGGAATCGCCACACTGACTTCCACAATGGTTGAACTAGTTTACAGTCCCACCAACAGTGTAAAAGTGTTCCTATTTCTCCACATCCTCTCCAGCACCTGTTGTTTCCTGACTTTTTAATGATCGCCATTCTAACTGGTGTGAGATGATATCTCATTGTGGTTTTGATTTGCATTTCTCTGATGGCCAGTGATGGTGAGCCTTTTTTCATGTGTGTTTTGGCTGCATAAATGTCTTCTTTTGAGAAGTGTCTGTTCATGTCCTTCACCCACTTTTTGATGGGGTTGTTTTTTTCTTGTAAATTTGTTTGAGTTCATTGTAGATTCTGGATATTAGCCCTTTGTCAGATGAGTAGGTTGCGAAAATTTTCTCCCATTTTGTGGGTTGCCTGTTCACTCTGATGGTAGCTTCCTTTGCTGTGCAGAAGCTCTTTAGTTTAATTAGATCCCATTTGTCAGTTTTGGCTTTTGTTGCCATTGCTTTTGGTGTTTTAGACATGAAGTCCTTGCCCATGCCTATGTCCTGAATGGTAATGCCTAGGTTTTCTTCTAGGGTTTTTATGGTTTTAGGTCGAACGTTTAAGTCTTTAATCCATCTTGAATTGATTTTTGTATAAGGTGTAAGGAAGGGATCCAGTTTCAGCTTTCTACATATGGCTATCCAGTTTTCCCAGCACCATTTATTAAATAGGGAATCCTTTCCCCATTGCTTGTTTTTCTCAGGTTTGTCAAAGATCAGATAGTTGTAGATATGCGGCGTTATTTCTGAGGGCTCTGTTCTGTTCGTTTGATCTATATCTCTGTTTTGGTACCACTACCATGCTGTTTTGGTTACTGTAGCCTTGTGGTATAGTTTGAAGTCAGGTAGTGTGATGCCTCCAGCTTTGTTCTTTTGGCTTAGGATTGACTTGGCAATGCAGGCTCCTTTTTGGTTCCATATGAACTTTAAAGTAGTTTTTTCCAATTCTGTGAAGGAAGTCATTGGTAGCTTGATGGGGATGGCATTGAATGTATAAATTACTTTGGGCAGTATGGCCGTTTTCACGATATTGATTCTTCCTACCCATGAGCATGGAATGTTCTTCCATTTGCTTGTGTCCTCTTTGATTTAGTTGAGCAGTGGTTTGTAGTTCTCCTTGAAGAGGTCCTTCACGTCCCTTGTAAGGTGGATTCCTAGGTATTTTATTCTCTTTGAAGCAATTGTGAATGGGAGTTCACTCATGATTTGGCTCTCTGTTTGTCTGTTATTGGTGTATAAGAATGCTTGTGATTTTTTATATAAAGAACACAGTAGCTTCCCTTTTGCTTCTGCCTTCATTTGCAATAGATATTTATTATCAAAATAGGAAATTATCAATAATAAATACCTAACTTATTAACATTTATTTACTGTTTGGCCATTTTCTAAAAATGTATTTATTTAATTTGCCTATACCCAATGAATGGACAACACCAAAAAAAAAGAAAATTATACAAGACAAAAATTTCCAAGATCTTCTTTCATTTGAAAAAATCATTAGTCTATTCCCAAAAGCTTGGCGTGTGTTGACTTGGTCCCAAGGCATCCTACGACTGCAGAAACACAGGGTCAGGAAGAGAGAGGGAAATGGGAACCCAGCACCATGCAGAATGGAGCTGGGGAAATTGAGAGCTACAAACTCTGGTCTGAAACATACTGAAACTCTGGTATGTTTCCTGGCTACAAACATACAGCCAGGAAATTCCAGCAACAAAACTGAAGAATGGATAGGGGCACAGATTTATTCCTAATTATGGAAGCCTTTGGGATTGAGCACCCATTTAGGCATTAGGACATAAGAAGGAGAAATCCAGATAATAGTCAAAAACTCAGTAGGCAAGCAGGTATTCTCATAATTGTCTGATAGGAATCTCAAACTTAAAATGCCTACACCGAACACTTGATTTGATCCCCTAAATCTATCCTTTCCTACAACTCATTTAATGGAATCACCCAGTAGTTAAAGCCAGAACCTAAAAGTCATCATTGATTGCATTCTTCCCTCTGCACAACCCTCATGAATCTCCCCTCACAGTCCCACACACATCTTATGTCTCAACAAATCCAGTTGGTGCTACTTCCACATATCTCAGATCTGCCCATTTCTTTCTCTTTCCACATCTACCATCTTAGTCTAAGCCACCATCCTCTCTCACATAGGCTACAGTGATGACTTGACTCATTTCCATGCTTTCTCCCTTACCTGCTATATTCTGTGCTGCACACAGCAGCCATATTCATGCAAAGTTTGGAGCAGCCAACTTAGACCACAGCATGAAGGCCTGGAGTTCAGAATGGCACAGCAAGAAGACAGAGCATAGATTCCTGAACCATTATGCCATTCTTGCACTGCTTATTCTCAAAGTAAATTAAATGTTATTGAAGCCACTGTGTTTTTGGGTTTTGTGACAGCCAACTAAGCATAACTGCATCTTAATCCATAATTTATGAGGGGGAATGCGATCTAAGGAAGGACATGGCCTTAAAAGAAGCAAAGCCTGTCCCATCTTTCCCTGCCAGAAGGCCCCTGCAAACATGGCATCATGACCTCAAAGGAAAATACAGCCTGTGCATCATAAGGTGCTGGAAGTGACAAAGTGAGCAATGGTTCATGGTAAGATTTCAGCAGAGCAAGGCTAAAGTATACCTGAGGGGACAGAAAACTGTCCTTTAGAAGGAGGAAAACTTATTATTGGGTAATATATGTTTCCCTATAAGATTATTTGCCCCTAGAAGGCAGAGATTTTTATCACATCAATCCCTATAGGCCCAACAGGGTCTTGAGCATAGTAAGTACTCAAGAGATATTAATGAAATTGCATAAAGGCGTTTCTGAGATGTGCCACCACTTTGAGACCAGCCTGAGCTTGCTTTCCCTCTTTGTCATTTGATAATTGTGAATTTTTAAGTCTATTAATTACTCTGTGTACATTTGATATTAAACTCCTAGGCAAAATTTGTTGCATTGCTTTGTTTTATATACCAGCCAGGATAGTACCACATGGAATTAGATGCCTAATAAATGCTTTCAGATGGTAGTAATGACAGAAAGAGCTCACATTACGTTTTTTTGTTTCTTTGTTTGTTTTTTGAGACAGAGTCTCGCTCTGTCGCCAGGCTGGAGTGCAGTGGCGCAATCTCAGCTCACTGCAACCTCTGCCTCCCAGGTTCAAGTGATTCTCCTGCCTCAGCCTCCCAAGTAGCTGGAACTACAGGCACACACCACCACGCCCAGCTAATTTTTTTGGTATTTTTAGTAGAGACAGGGTTTCACCAACATTAAGTTTTTAAAATCTAGGCATGATATGTTAAAAAGGATTTAGATTGTACCTAACAACAGTTATTGACAACATGAGAGCTGATACTGTGTTAGATTCTGTATAATGATATAATGCACACATGATGTAAGGTTATAAAGAAACAAGATTAGGTCAACAAGTGTATATGAGAGTAAGTCGTCTTTGTCATTACTCCTCAGAGATATTAATGATCATCCTGGAAAAAAGTACAAATATTTTTGCTAGCCCATACACAATTTTTCTGAGCCTGCATAAGGAGTAAACATGGCTTTCTGTTGCTTTAAATTAGCAAAAATTGGGTTGGGGGATGGGAGGACAGAAGAATGAAGAAGTAGGATATTAATCTACATATCCTGCTCAGGTTGATTCTGGAGTACCAGGAAAGTCACTAGTTCTATTTGCCCTAAGACTGCCTTGGGCTGTGGGAAGAAATTATTAAGAGGTCTTTGGGAATGGTGGAACTGTCTGGAAGGTGAGATTATTACTTCCTAACAAAGGAGACGTGGGAGGCCAAGTGTAGGGGCAGGTTCCTTTATTTAGACATAGAATTCACTCTGAGGCAGGAGACACCCAAGGCACCTGGGATCCTAGTTGGCAGTGATGTGATGATCATTGATGTTGCTCACACAATGGCCATTCCTAACTCTCTTCTTCCTTGCTGGCAGAGCTTTCCTCCCATTGTAGAAACTAAGTATGCCAGCTTTCTCCCTGTTCAGCCTCCCTTGCAGATACAGCATGGGTGCATATCCAATATTGGCCAGTAGGGCCCAAGGGAAATATGCTAGAGGCTTCTGGGAAGGGTTTTCACATCTAATAAAAAGAGAGAGAGATGTACACAAAACAAAACACCAGTTTCCCTTCTTGCTTCTGTGTTTTTGTGTGAGGCCATGATGCTTAGAGCTATGATAAGCATCTTGTGACCACACACGGACAAATCTTCAATACATTGAGGATAACAGAAGGAAAAGAATAGGAAAGAGCCAAGAATCCTGATATTTTTGAGTTACTGACCCAACCCTAGGAAAGCCTACCTCAAGACTTCCTGTTATGGAGGAAATTAAATCTCTATTCCTTAAGCCACCTTTAATGTGCTATTGTGTTACAACCAAAAGCATCCTAACAGAAAAGTGAGGAGGGACCTTTTTATTAAAGCAGGATGGTACCATTCAAATATCCTCTAGGTAAACTCTTGGAAAGTTGTCCTAAGGGTATCTGAGGTGAGAGAACCATGAAAGCCAGAATACTTTTGAAATGTGTTTAAGAGTGACAGTCACTGATGGACTAAGAGCCTTATTCAGCAGTACAATTTACAAAGCATGAAACTACCAGATGAGCACAGCTGTAGGAAATGTGGCTGCAGAAGGATGGCAGTCAGGCTAGAAGAGGCCACCCTGCATCAGAATAAAGAGCAATGAGAATGACCCCAAAATCCAAAAGCGATCAATGCATTGAAATGAGTCTCAGAGAAGCAGCCCCCAACCTTTTTGGCATGAAGGACTGGTTTTGTGGAAGGCAATTTTTCCACAGTGGGCAGGGTGGGGTGGGGGTGGAGGGTTGGATGGTTTCAGGATGAAACTGTTCTACCTCAGATCATCAGGCATTAGATTCTCATAAGAAGCATGCATCCTAGACCCCTTGCATGCACAGTTCACAATAGGGGTCATGCTCCTATGTGAATCTAACGCAGTTGATCTGACAGGAGGCGGAGCTCAGGCAGTAGTGCTTGCTTGCCCACTGCTTGCCTCCTGCTGTGCACCCACCACAGGGTCCCTAACAGACCACTGACAGGTGCCAATCCACAGCTCAGGGACTGGGAACTCCTGTCTTAGAGACAGTGAGAAGGGAAGGTGTATTAGTCCATTCTCACACTGCTATAAAGAACTACCTGAGACTGATGATTTATAAACAAAAGGTTTAATTGGCTCATGGTTCTGCAGGTTGTACAGGAAGCATGGCTGTGGAGGCCTCAGGGGTCTTAGCATCGTGGCAGAAATCAAAGGGGAAGTAGGCAGGTCTTATGTGGCTGGAGCAGGAGGGAGAGAGAAGAGGGGAGGTGCTGCAAGCTTTTAAACAACCAGATCTTTGAGAATTCACTCACCATCACGAGAACAGCAAGGGGAAAATCCGCCCCCATGATCCAATCACCTCCCACCAGGCCCCTCCTCCAACACTGGGGATTACAATTCAACATAACATTTGGGCAGAGACACAAATCCAAACCGTATCAGAGGGGCTGGGATAATTTGGAAGGGAAAGAGAGGACTTTACGTCCTAAACCATTGTGTTTGTTTCACAAATTGTTGGTTATTCCACAAAGTTGGTATGACCGGGGGAAACAAAAGAAAATCTAGAATGATGACTATGTGTCTATACCATCATAGGTGCAGTTCAGCAGAACAGAACATTTAAAAACCCTTGGCAAGAGCCAGAGGCTTTAATTATATTGGGTTATTTTAATTAAACAGTATGCACAGACATGCTGTCAGTTTTTAGGATAGTGCCATGTTCATTCTTACTGAGTTTAAATAAATTTGAAGAGCAGATCAATTTCCTTACATGCAACTTACAGTGTAATATATCTGTGCAGAATCCAGTCCATGTGTCTAACTCCAAAATTCTGAATTTCAGAGAAGGCCACAGCCATTCTTTGCATGAGGAGCCCCCCGACATTCTATGAATAATAAAGTATTTTGGGACTGATACGTGGCCCCAGGACAGTATAATATGATTAACACCCCAGACAAATATGTGATACACAATGTTCTGTAGCCTCTGATTAACAGATGTTATAGATGAATAGGAAACTCACCATCAGGAAAGAAAGCGGTGCATAGCCTAGGCCTAGGACTCCACGTTCTGTGTGTAAATTTTGAGGTAGGAAACAGTGATTTCTTCTGGAACCTACAGCCAAGGTCCATGCTGTACTACTGTGAAGTAATAGTAGGTTCAGCTTTCCTTTGGAGGAAATGCTCTCTTGCCCTGGTTTCAGAAGAAAAAAATGAGGAATAATGGTTAGAAGAGGCAAAGACAACAAATTATTATTTTTTCCTGGTGTTACTAGCCAATATCTGCAAAATACAACCATTGGGTCTGCCAGCTTGTGTTGCAGGACTTTTCCTTAGTTCAGCTAAAGATGGCATTCTTTGTCCCATGGCCATGAAATTTCAGGCTCTCAGACAATGTGAACGGTGAGTAAGACAGGGTTTTATTGGGTGAAAAGGAAGAAAAGGGGGAAACAGGGACTCTCACAAGACCAGAATCCCGGCTAGAGTGCTTCCCACCTGGCTGTTTGAATCCCAGGTTCTACTCAAGAAGAGGAGGGGCCAGGCTTCTCCCCACTGCAAAGGGTGCGAACTTCCCAAGTCTCCCCCTCAGTGGGCAGGCTGGTTGGAGTTTCTCCAGGGACCCCCTCTCGCCTGGCTGTCTCACTTGTATGGCCAAAGTGTCAGTGCCACAGCTACATAGACCAGAATAGGTAAGAAAAGAAAGTACAGATGGGAGGTGGAAACCTCTTTTTTGGAAAAATAGAGAGAAGTTGGGATAACTGGAAAAGGAAGTGGTGTCTAAGAAGAGTTTGATTATTCATTTGGTTTTGTTAAGATGGGAGATATTCAAATATGTCTATGTGCTAAGGAGAAGTCAACAGAAAGGGAGTGCTTGAAAAGTTCAGAAGAGAGAAGTGACAACTGAGGGAAGGGACCCAATGAGACTGGTGGGGGTTGGGGAGATTAACCTGGGGCAAAAGGAGGAACATTTCGCTTCCTGAGCCAGGAGAAGAAAGAAAACAGTGTGTGTGGAGCCCTGTACCTGTCAAGGTTAACCAGGTCATACTGTGGCAACAATCCCACAATCTCTGTGGCTTACAACAGAAAAGATTTATTTCTCCTTCATACCCGTGTCCAGAACCAGTTGGCTCTGACTTGATTCCATGTTGTCCACATTTCAGGATTTAAGTGAGAGGATTGGCTCATATCTGGAATACTGCAGTCTTGGTGGCAGAAGGAAAAGAGAGAATGCCAAACCATGCACAAGCTCTTAAAGCTGCTGCTGGGAAGGGAAACACACCATCTCGGTACACATTTCATGGCCGAAGCAACTCCCACGATCATGTCTGAGTTCACAAGAACAGGGACATAGAGAGGGGCTGTGAATATGGAGAACAACCCAGTAGACAGGGGCTTTGACTTTGGGCAAAAAATATAATCTACTACTGGGCCATCCTGCTTTTGCCGGTGAAAAAGTTGCTCCTTCATTCACTCAATAAATATTGAGTAAGCCCCTACTTTGCACCTGGTGCTACACTTTTCTCATAGACCTCTAAATAAGACAGACCTTTGGTTGTAGATATTACAGTTTAGAGAATTTCCACCTGATGGCCTTGGTTTTTCTTATTGGCATAGGGGACTACATCATCTGCCAAGAGAAAGTTGTTTGAAGGTAAGGAGTTTGAGGAGAGAGGTAAATATTTCAAATCACCACTAAACAAAAAGAGAAGGAAAGCTGAATGGGGGAAATAAATGGATTGCCTGTCAGCATTACATGTGTCACTATGGTTGGCAACCTCATGGCTATGTTCCCTGTCAGTGCTCAGTCTCCTGGATACTCTAAGAGCAAAAAAGGTAAGGATCTGGGGGACCGGAGGGCTAGGAGACACAGGAGCCAGAGATGATGTTGACAATACGAAGGAATACGGTCGGGCTAGGTAATAAGAAAGGAAGGAAAGTCATGTGGGCAAATGCTGAGCAAGAGACAAAGGTCTTGGGAGCTAAGGTTAGGTGTATTGGGAGGGGAGTGAGTGACCTAGAAAGGCAGGACGAACTGATCAAGAAATGCATTGCTGCAGTTCAAGGTTTCACAGGTGGGGCAGTTCTTGATCTAGAAGAGTCCAGGGTGCGGAAGCTGGGTGGGGACTGGTTTATGATTATTCAGGTCTTAATTGTTCCTGAGACACTGTCCCTGTAGTCAAGGGTTATGTCCATGTGCAGCTTTATATTAATTGACTCGAATGCTGAGTTTCCTGGGAATAATGAATTAACTACCTATACTGTTGTGTCTCCCCCTCCCCAATCCAGAGCCCAGTCATTTCACACTTGCTTGGAAAAAAGAGCTGAGAAAAAGATAACATTTCTTTTTAAAGTCCTCCAGTGCTTCTTTGTATGGTACTGTCTGTATACTAGGTGTTCATACATTCCTCCTGAATTGAGTCACATTGAGATTGTTCCCTTTTCTGCTTCCTACTCAATAGCAGGATTTTTCAGACTCCTTTTGGCATCTGAAAACATTCAGCAACTTCAAGAACTGTCCTTCCTTGGAGGAGGGCAAAAATGGTGCTCATCCCGTATCATGTAAAGCAACATGGTAACAACACAAGGTAAGAATGGAAACAGAGGAAACAAAATGGGAGAAGAGGGGAAAATATTTAAAATGATTACAAGAAAATCAGTCTTTTTTAGTTCAGTTTTATTAAGATCTAATTTATATGCTATTCACCAACTTTAAGCTTAGAATTCAGTGAATTTTGACAAATGTATACAGTCGTATAACCACATATATCATTCTCATCACCCCAAGAAGTTTCCTCAGACCTGCTTGCAGTCATTCTGCTTCTCATAATCCCAGTCTCTGACAACCACTGATCTGCTCTCTTTCATTATAACTTTGCCCTTTCCAGAATTTCAAATAAATGGAATCAGACATATAGCCTTTCATGTTCAGCTTCCTCAAGAAAACCAGTCTTATATGGAGGATGTGAAAACAGCATATAGGTTAGGGAAAGGTAAGAAAAAGAAATAGTAAAGTTCACCAGTCTGAGTGCCCACCTCCTTCAGCTTCATCCTAATAATACCCCTCCCACAAAAAATCAGGTTTTATGTGCTAGTTACATTTTTAAATACTCATTAGAGGCCAAAGGCAGTGGCTTATGCCTGTAATCCTAGCATTTTGGGAGGCCAAGGTGGGCGGATCACTTGAGGTCAAGAGTTCAAGACCAGCCTGGCCAGCATGGTGAAACCCCTTCTCTACTAAAAATACAAAAGTTAGCCAAGCATAGTGGTACATGCCTGTAGTCCCAGCTACTCAAGAGACTGAGGCACGAGAATCACTTGAACCTGAGAAGTAGAGGTTGCAGTGAGCCGAGATCGGACCACAGCACTCCAGCCTGGGTGACAGAGCGAGACTCCATCTCAAAAAACAAACAAAACAAAACTCATTTAAGATAAGTACATAATTATTAAAGACAAAAACATGTATCTTAGTACCATTGATAGTTATTTCATGTACATCAATGATAAGCAGACCTCACTTAGGAAAGCACTGATTTCAAAGCTCTTGACATTCCTATATACTTCAAACGGTCTTATTCTCTCAGTCATTGATTTGGGCTAGCAAATCTTAAATTTGGGCCATTAGCAAAATTTGTAAGTAATGATGACATCGGAATCCCCACATGTAGCATCATAATGTGCACGTTTACCTTACTTTTAAAGGTGAATTTAAACCTTTTATTTTTGTTTATCTTTATTTCCCATTGAATTTTGTTGGAATTAGAAAAATGTATGCTTGAATATAATGGAAAACAAAAACACAACTAATAGAGACGGGAAAATCGAGACTTGCCATGCAGCAAACATAGATTGCGATAGACGTCCTGTGTGAGATTTGAAGACAGTTTCAAGTCAGATAGATGATCGACTCAGCATTGCCGGTTAGGAGAGTGCAGCACAGTCAGACCACAAAGACACCATAGAAAGGGCATAATTACATTTTGCAATGGAATGTCTGTGGATAGTCTATATATGTGCACTCATTCTTACTGTGTGTGGATGACAGTTGCTCTATCATTTTTGTACATTTAGACGAGGACTCCATAGTTTCCTGTGCCTCTCTTTGTGTGATTGTACAGGCTTAGCCGACTGAGTCATTACAGAGTGTAACACTGATAAATCATTGAATCTGTGAAGACCATGTCTTTCTGTGGATGAGGCCTTTCCCTAGGAAATTAAAACTCTGGGAGGTTCCCAAAGGGCCTTGGAAGTTTGAATAAGAAAAAAAGTCCAAGTTTAATTTTTAAAAGCTCTCCTTTTTACATTTGTCTTTGTGACAACTGTTGCTAATTGGCGAGTCTAGAGGAGATTATAAAGGGAGATGGATAAGACCATTGTCAGGGGTTGCAGGTAGGTGAGTTCCATACCTACTTCACCAGTGTTTTTTACTGAGGTCAAATCAGGTCAGATTGGAGTATCTGAGGCAACTTTGAAATATAAAGGTGCACCCGAGGCTGTCTGCAAGGGTGTGTGGCAACAGGAGTGGCACAGATACACTCACTTTGCCTGAACAAATATATGAGCCCTAGGTCTTTCATAGCACTCTGAGGGAGGGAGACAAGGAGCTGCATGCCCAATTGGCAGTGCCTGATCGCTATTTGGTAGGATGGTATAATAATCCAGGGCTTTGAATCAAGTGAGGGGGCCCATTTGAGTCTATGTGTTATTATTTGTCATGTTGTTGTGACCTATGAAAAACAGTTTCTCAGGTCCTCTACATGCTACAACCTCCCCGGGCTCAGGCAATCCTCCCACGTCAGTCTCCTTTCAGAGAAGCTGGGACTACAGGCACCTGCCACCACGTCCAGCTAATTTTTGTATTTTTTGTAGAGATGGGTTTTCACCATGTTGCCCAGGCTGGTCTCAAAATCCTGGGCTCAAATGATCAGCCCGCCTCAGCCTCCCAAAATGCTGGGATTACAGGTGTGAGCCACCACGTCCAACCTTAATGCTAGCTGTTAAACTTTTGTCTTTCAGGGGAGGCCATTTTAAAATGAAATCTTGGCTCTGTTTTCAGTGATAATTTCATAGTTCTAAACCCCGATTAATTCTGAATTGCTCCAGCTTAAGCATGTAGTTACATAGAGAATGTGCCTATTTCTATCTCAGGCAAATGGTGATTGTCCTATTGGTAACATGACTTCATTGTCACTTTTTTCCTCTGGAGACTACTGTGAGGATTCACATTACTAATACTTGTGCAGGCCTCACTCCTTAATTTAACAAGCAATGTCAATACAATAATATTTTTTCTTTGCACAGATATAAGACCTTTTTATTTTAAAACTGCAAATTCAACTCAAAGATTGCAAGATCAAATTTTGCATCTTAAAAAAATACTACCATAAACAAAGCCCACATTATAATCAGAATCCTACTTTCTTTTCTGCATAAAGCAGCATAGAACAACGGTCATTTGTAGATACATGAATTCCACGAAGCTAAACAAATAAGAATTTGTACTATAAGTAAAGTAGGTTATATAAATTTTAAATGAAGGAAAAAACACCAAATTAAGGACAAAAATGATCTTTTTCCTTCTTTGAATTGCACTCCTTGAAGTAATATTTAAAAACTCCCAAAATCAAATATTAAAAAATAATTTGTTTAGGCCGGGCGCGGTGGCTCACGTCTGTAATCCCAGCACTTTGGGAGGCCGAGGCGGGAGGATCACGAGGTCAGGAGATCGAGACCATCCTGGCTAACACGGTGAAACCCCATCTCTACTAAAAATACAAAAAATTAGCCGGGCGTGGTGGCGGGCGCCTGTAGTCCCAGCTGCTTGGGAGACTGAGGCAGGAGGATGGCGTGAAGCCGGGAGGCGGAGCTTGCAGTGAGCCGAGATCCAGCCACTGCACTCCAGCCTGGGCGACAGAGCGAGACTCCGTCTCAAAATAAAAATAATAATTTGTTTAAATGCGTTTACAAATAATTTTCCCCGGTAAAACACAGGGAAGATCAACCAATAAATACATAAGCCCTCTTGTTTCAAACCTCGTTGCTGAAAATAATTGTAAGTGTATTAGTATTTACTACATTGGTGAGTGCCTGGTGATACCTTCCACTTCCATGATCTTTGCCCTGTATTGTATCTACGTGTAGATGAGGTGATTGTCAAAAATATGTACTGACTTCAAGACAGTGTTGACTGAGGTTGTCTTTATTAGAAGTCTCAGCCATGCCTCCAGTTTCGAGATGAATCTCAATTCACAAGTTCCACTACCACCACCACCATCACTGCCCCCAGATAGAATGAGACTTCTAATAACTTGAAAGACAAGTCTATAAATATCCTGTAGTCGTTTTCACTGTATCACTTTTTCCTGGCTACTTTTATCCGATAAAAACCTCAATTTATTTTTAAGCTATTAAACACGCGGACAAAGGGAATCTTAGTTTTATGCAAAAACGCAACCACGCATGAGAACTGCGCAAGTCTTTCTTGGAATGGTCTGTATTTGGGTGAAGTCATCAGACGTCATTACACTTCTTTATTTTGGGGTTGCCAACTCGTTTCCCAGGATTTAAAGACTATAACGATGATAAAAGTCAGTTTCGCACCCTGTCAAAGGCTTGGCCCGTTGCCTTTTCCTTCCCGGCAATACTCGGTTCAATTAGGTCTTGTCCCCTCATTATCTGTGAGGACTGAATTCCACCCCCGCTTTTCAACGCAGGCTCTTTGCTCGGGAAAAGTCAAACCATTCCTCAAAGGATCAAAGAGCTCAGCCATAGACAGAGCCGCCGGAGGAAAGCGGAGTCGCTGCGTCAGATGAAAGGGGCCCCTCAGCCTCACTCCTCACCGCAGCTCCTGGGATCTTAAAGACAGGGTCAGGAGGATCAGGAGGGACAAGAGGGATGGAGGCGAAAGGCTGGATCCTTAATCCAGGCCGGAGACAAAGGTGAGTAACTGCGCGTGGTGTACGGGAAGATGGGCAGTAGGAGGCTCCTCGCCCCCTAGCCGGGTGGCGTGACTTCAGGAGGACCCAGAAAACCGGCCAGGACTGGGTAGGACGGAAGGTCCCAGGCGGGGCGGGTGAACCGGCTCCTCGTGGCACTGGCGAAGCTTGGAACGCCCCCTCCAGGCCCCGCCCTCCCGCGCCCGTGCCGGGAACTCGAACTTAGGTAAGCGCCCGAGTCACGCGCCGGGGTTGCCCCGCCGCCTCCAGCTTCCCGGAGCTGGCGTCTGGGAGGAAGAGCGCGTGCATCACGTCCTCCTCCCCACCCCGCCTCCCGCGCACTGCGCACGCGCTGCCGCGCCCCGCCCTTTCTCGGCCCCCCGAGGGTGACGGGGTGAAGGCGGGGGAACCGAGGTGGGGAGTCCGCTAGAGCTCCCAGACTGCGAGCACGCGAGCCGCCGCAGCCGTCACCCGCGCCGCGTCACGGCTCCCGGGCCCGCCCTCCTCTGACCCCTCCCCTCTCTCCGTTTCCCCCTCTCCCCCTCCTCCTCCGCCGACCGAGCAGTGACTTAAGCAACGGAGCGCGGTGAAGCTCATTTTTCTCCTTCCTCGCAACCGCGCCAGGGAGCTCGCGGCGCGCGGCCCCTGTCCTTCGGCCCGAGATGAATCCTGCGGCAGAAGCCGAGTTCAACATCCTCCTGGCCACCGACTCCTACAAGGTAAAGCTTGGGGCGGGGGCAGATGAGGAGGAGCGGGGCGCGCTGGGGACGAGCGCGCGGCAGGGGGGCGGGGGCGGCTGGGGCTGGGGCTGGGGCTGGGGCTAGGGTCGCGGCGCGGGGAGGCCCGGCGGAGGCGCGGGCGGCAGCGGCTGGGGCAGGTGAGGAGGCGCCGCAGTGGGCAGGAGGTGGCTGGAGGAGGATGGAGGGCTGGGCGGTGGAGGCGGGGCCTGGGGGCGCGCGGCGGCGGCGGCGCGGCGGGGGGCTGAGGCGGGCCCCAGCGGACTCCCGGGCTCCGGTGCTCGGGGCTCGGGGCTTGGGCGTCGCCGGCGAGCGCATGCCCTTCCCTGAAGCCCGGCCTCTTGGCCTGGAGCTGGGACCAGTTAAGTAACGGCCCCGGGGACCCGCAGTGGAGAGTGAGCGGGGCTTTCCCCGCCGGGCCAGCCCGGCGCGCTCGCCCCTGGCTGGGCAGGTAAGTCTGCCGGGGCGCGAGGTGGGAGAAGTCCTGGCGCGGGCGCCGGAGCAGCCGCGGTCCTCTGCGGCTCCGGCGCGGAGGACACTCGCCTGGCCCCGGTAGCCGTAGTGGATTCCCCTGTCCCACTCCGCCGGGCTCCGTTTCAAACTCCTTGGCACCTAGTGATTGCTCGTGCTCCTTATCCCTGGGTGTAGAGGCCGCTCTGCTCTTAACTCCTTTAGGGTCATTACAGGATTTCTGTGAAAAGGAAAATGAAACACGAGGATTTAAAGGAACTGTAGTTTTAACCCTAGAGAACATGTGGAGAGGGAAATGGCACAACGTTGCGTTCACATGCCCATTGAACACTTGCGTGGGTAGCTGCCACATTCAGTTGATATGAAGTACGCAGTAGTGAAGGGAAGAGGTAAAGTAAATTTTACTTGAGCAGCATAGTGGTTTGGAATACAGTGGTAAAACATAGTACTCTCATGTTTTTGTTTTGATTCTTTTTTTTCCTTTGTTTTTAGCCCTCCTGCGATATTCCGAGAAAGTATTTTAGAGAATTCCATTTTACTTAAGTTTTTTCTGTTTTTTTCCAATCAGCTTAAAATGCTGTTTATGATATTTAGATAGGTTCTTGAAATCGAGCCAAGATCCATCAACAAGTTGTCTTTTAGATGCAAGTTTAAAGTATTGCAAAATCCGAACACTATCAAGTATGATTCTTGACAATATTGTCAAGTATACGTGATAATACCTCAAGTATGGTCCTTTACTTGGTCCTAAAACCTCCTCTTGTGTTCTCTTGGTTCAATCATAGTGTTTTCAAAATTTTAAATAGTGATTTTAGAATAGCCTCATTCATAGTTTTGTAGAATTTTTTTCTTAACTAAATCTAAAATAACTGTCAGATTTTTTTTTTACATGTTAGCCAAATGTAAAGGGAGGTTGAATAGTCTAAATTTTAAAAACAGAAGAATGCAACTTCCTTTAGTTTGCAGTTCCTCTAACCATTATACATAAGGAATGTAAAATTACTTTAACATCAGTTTTCTGGGGTGCTTTTAGTTAGAATAGTGAATTACCTTAAAGGTTTCTAATCTAGTGAGCCATACTTAATTGCACTATTAGAATTTGCACCTATTTAATAAATTTTACTTCTGTCAACTTTCAAGTCAGACTGGTATGTTTTATATCCTTTATAATATGAAACTTCAGAATATTTTCATCTTAGATTTTTCATTTTTTCCCCGAAAGTCACCTCTAGAGGATTCAATCAAGTCGATATGTTTTATACCAGTGGCTTACCGCAGTATGCTAAAATAGATTGTGTATTCCACAGTCACATTTAAGTCTTAGGTTTCATTTCCCTTATGTTTTTAGGGGTCCTTATAACCTATTTTACATTTTTGTCTTTTTATCTTAGGAAAAAGGACAAAAATGATAATCTTGAGGTTAGAAGTAATGAAACTTATTTAGAAATTACACGAGAATGTTACATATCCTTATGAGTGCTTACGAACTATTGGCCAAAGTTGGGAACTCTAGTAGTTTCAGATGTGATGATGAAGAGAGCAAAATATTGTTGATTTCTTCTTTCTAAAATTGAAGAAAGAATAATTGATTGCCTAAGCACTACGAAAGTTATTTTGCAAGTAGATGGTATGGTAGCAAGCACATGACAATGGGAGTTTTGTTTTGTCTTGTATCCTGTCAAGAGAGTCCAGAACTATTTGGACCAAAGGAGCATTTGAAGTATATACATTCACTTCTGTAACCTCATACTTTATTGTATATAGTAAGGAATTAAGGACACAGACGAATGTGGTTCCTCTGTTTTCATCGTGGTTCTTGTTAGAAGTAAGGACACAGTTTAAACCGCATTCTCCATTAGTTATGAAATGTGCTGTCTGGTGTAGGTTGCTTCTCAAAGGGTCATCTGTAAGCTGGTTATCTAGAATTCACCATAGTTTTAACCATTCATTTAATAAATGTTGGTGACCTATTGGGTATTATAAAAGAAGACAAAGATAAGTAGTATTTTGAAATCCAGGATGGACAGAAGTTGATTTTACGGAAGTTTCAAAGAGCTGTGAAATTTATATATGGTGATGAGGAATTCAAGGCAGCTTTTTTTCAAAAAAAAAGAAAATTTTGCTTCCTCTAATGGCCAAGTAACAAATTTTTGTTGCTTGTCTTTCACTGCTTCTGAGCAGATGCTTCGGTATTGTCACGGTGGCTCCTGAGGCAACCTGAGCCTCATGAGTGGGGTACTGTTGCAGCTTGTACCCCAGAGACTGCCTATGCATTCATAAAGATGTATGTGACATTGTACATATATTTCAATTTTTCCATTATGTTTTGTTATATAGGAAAAACTTGAGCACCATAAATAAAATATATAAATCATGAATATACTTCATAGGGAGATTAATTTAGGTCATTAATAATTGAGCTGGTGTTCTCGTTGTGAGTTAATGAAATCTGGTTTAAAGGTGTGGCAAAAGAGATACAAGTCATTAGAAACTCCATGCAAGAGGTTTTAAGGGAAGAGGCAATATGATTATAGGTGATTTTGCAATTTCTCTCCTTCCCCAAATAACCCAAAATCCTTAAGTCATGTTTATGAGTGAGTATTGCTTCAAAGCCAAATAGCAGTGAATTATTTTGGGGGGCAACAGACAGATTTCCAGGGTTTAAGAAATCTTAAATAATACTGAAAAGAAGAATCGGTTATGGTTTTTGCTGTTTCTAGCACATTAGCTTTGAAGCAGCAGAAAGTCTTAGCCAGTGTTGGGCAGAGTGTATCCTCTTCTGATTGCCCTTAGATATTATATAGCTAACATAACTTGCCCTGTGACCTTGGGTATGTTATCCCATGTGATCTTACATATACAGCTTATTTTTTAAATGTTGACTTGTGATTTTTTAGCAGTTAAAAAGTATAACTGAAAAAGTAAGATAGTAGTACTTGCATTTGGTCATGTGATCCCATTGTGGGAGGAAAGATCTTCAAATCAACCCTAAGACATCAAATCAGCCCTATGGGACATCTAGAGAAGCATCTAGAGAAAACTAGGCTTTCTTTTCCCAAAAGGATTCTGTTCAACTGAAATATATGTGTCATATCTCATACTTTTTTTAAAAAACTGTCATACTTGGAACAAGGATATTTAGCCTTGGGAATCTAATTTTTTGATACAGTTGGTTGGCCAGCACTCCTTAATGGAAAAAGCTGTCCATCATTTGACTTAGGGCTAGACCGTTTTTGTTCTAGGCATTAAAATAATACCAGTTACTGTTATCTGGTATGTAATAATTTTTAGAAGTTTATCCTTTCGTGAAGTAAATTAATCACACACCTGAAGAGTTATGTTAAAAGAACTACATTTTTCTGTGTGTGCTTATGTTTGTTTTTTTTTGAGACGGAGTGTTGCTCTGTTGCCCAGGCTGGAGTGCAGTGGCACGATCTCAGCTCATGGCAACCTCCACCTCCCAGGTTCAAGCGATTCTCTTGCCTCAGCCTCCTGAGTAGCTGAGACTACAGGCGCGTGCCACCACGCCCGGCTAGTTTTTTGTATTTTTAGTAGAGACGGGGTTTCGCCATGTTAGCCAGGATGGTCTCCATCTCCCGACCTCGTGATCCACCCGTCTTGGCCTCCCGAAGTGCTGGGATTACAGGCATGAGCCACCGTGCCCGGCCAGTTCTTTACCACATATGTATTGATGTTCAGATGGTGTTCTTTTAACAGCAAGAGGGCCATGCCAGTTTAGGAAGCATTTTCACTGGGAAGGTTTGCTGGGATCTTATTAGGTATTTTGTTTTGTTTACATCTACGGAATAATTTTGTATTTATTGTAGAACCATTTTCTTTAGTAATAGAAGTCAAGTCAGTGCTAAAAAAGTTAACATGATTTAAGAGCTTTCTGTGTTAACTTTAGAATACTATGAAACTTTTTGTTAGTGTTACTTAACATTTAAAATTGAGCACTTCATTTCCCTACCATTTGATAGCCTTCCCCATCTCTATAAATGGCACTCTTATTAATGCAGTTGCTCAACCAAAAATGTGGGAGGTGTTAATTCTTCTCCCTCATTATCTTCCACATCCAATTTATCAGCCTAGTTCCCCTTTACCTCCAAAAACACTGGGCAAATTCTCCCATCTAACCTAATAGCCCCTAACTCCTGCACTCTTTGGTCACCCTATAATCCATTCTTATCCACCACTAGGCTAATCCTTTTAAAAGGTGAATCATGTCATATTCACCCCAGCTTAAAACATAATGGCTTCCCATTGCACTTGGTATAAAATCCAGGCTCCTTGGGGTAGTCTGTAAGCCTTACATGATCTCATTTCTGCCTACCTCTGACCTTATCATGTTCTTACTGTCCCCACCCCGCCCCCATACTTTTAAGTACCTACCACATTGGCCTGCCTTCTGTTCTGTCCCTTATGCCAAAGCATTTCCTGTCTCCTTGTCATTTAGGTCTTGCTCACATGTCACCTTCTCAAAGAAGTCTTCCTGGCCCCCTCTAGCCCATCATTCTCTTACATTTTCATAGCATCTATCTTGATCTGAAATTACTTAGTTTATGTATTTTTTTCTTCCTTCTTCAGCCCTTATTAGTCCTTTGACAATAGAGACCATGTCATTCTATTTACTTTCTCATCCTCAGTGTCTGAAGTAGATACAGAGTATGTATTTGTGAATGAAGTATTTATAAAATAACAGTTGATTTGAATTTACGCTATATCATCTGATTTTCTGGTGAAGGTTCAAAATGGCCTGTTTAGTAGAAAGTAAAATGAAGAGGACAGTAAGCTAGCAAAACTAGAATCATTATAAATCCTTTTGACTATATTGTTAGAAATATTTTCTTAAAAAGCTCTGCTTTAAAAACATTTTCCCATTAAACAACATGTACATATACCCCTATAAGTAGACCTAAACATGCTCTGTATTCTTCTGTAAACTTGTTGGGTGTTAGTAGATAGTTAATAAATGGTGTTTCTTGGCTAATTACCTGCGAGTTTGCCTAGATAACTTAGATGCGTTAGCTATATTCTAAAACGATACTCTAAAGGTTCTCCAAAGATTTTTAGAGTTCATACTTTGTTTCTAATTAAGCAGTTCAGACATTTTTGTATTTTAAATGGTATTTGTTTTCAGAGAAGGCATTCTAAGTAAAGGTAGGTTTTTAAAGTACTATAATTAGAGAACATAGCTGAAGCTTTAAAATTATAAATATTTAATTATTGTCCAGAACTGGAGCTGTATTTGTACAAAGAACATTTTCAGTATACTTTTAGACCAAGATACAGAGTTAAATAGCTTAGAGACATTTCCATTTTGCTTTTGACTCTTCGTCTTCTCAGAAAAAGAAAATAACTTGCCTTCTAGTAATTTTAAATCTGATAAAGAATGCATCATTAAGTACCTGAACAGTAAGGGTCAAACTGTGGAGAAATAAAACTATGAATCAGACTTACAAACTTGTGCTATAAGATCTACACCATTTTTCAAGTTTTACTTCATCGTGTGTGCTTTTCTTCTGTCTCACTACTTAGTCCCACTAAAGAAGTTGGAGTTATTTACATTGTAAACTGGACATTTTCATTTTTACATACATCTTGGGTGTGTTTTTAGGTAGAGGTGTCTTTTTCTTCAGTTTCATAAGTAGTTGAGGTAGTGGTCATATTTATTACTACAGACTCATTCATAAATTTGTTTTTGCATTTTAGTGAATTGACATAAATTTCATTGCTGCAGATTCTGTATTAGCTATCTTGCTTAGCTACTTCTTAAATTTTATTAAAGTGGGATCAGTCCCTGGATTCTAACCTTAATAAGCCCTGACATATACTTCTAGCTTTTGATGAGACTTCCCTGTACCTTTTAGTATATCACTATCTGTTGTACTTAAGGAAAACAGCTCCAAGTCTCCTGCTTGACTTAAACTCTCAGATCACTTGTTACTATAAAGATTTACCTCCAAGGTTGTCTGTGTGCTGCATTAGGGGCTATTTTTATAGAGTTGCAAGTATGCTACCATTGGCAAGGAAACAGCACATTCATTCAGAATCATCAATGGAAATATATTCATCTTAGGATTCTTGTACTAAGCTATGAAGATTCTTGAGGATAGAGCCAAGTTTTACTGAGATTGAGACTGTGTACCCAAAGACAGCATTGGCTTTCCTGAACTTGAGATCAAAGCTAAACAGGAAAAATGATTTATGTTCACAGTGATCACTCATGAAAAATGGTCTGCAAAGATTTATTCCACCATTGCCACGATTCACCGTGTATCTTAAACCTTAAGGCACTATTATTCCTACTCTTGAAATTGGGCAAATACACATTATTCTTCCACTTTATTTTTTATTGGTAAAATGTTTGAATTTATTTCCATGTTTTAACCATATTAAAAGTATAATGAACACTCACTTTTTACTTTTTCTTTCTTAAAAGCAGATAAATTTTTTACATGGTGGCTCTTACCCAAGTTCATGGAAAAGAAATTTGTGCTAAGGAAGACCTCTTCGTATTTTAAACTCATAAGGATTTGATGTTTCATTGTATAAGAATTTATTTTCCAGTTAGGTGGGTGATTTGACAAAGGGAGATTACAAAACAGGATTTTTTTTTACTTTGCTGCCACCGCCATTGCTGTCATCCAGGTTTTCATAGCGTCACTATGAAGGCTAAAAGTGATCATCCTCAGTACCTCATTGTACAAGTGAAGTAGTCATGTTAAGTCATTGACTTTTGGAACATACCGCATTGAGATATTAGCAGTACCAAATTCTGCTGTCTTTCAGTTCATTCCTTTCTGTTGTGTGTGCCCATTAGGCAGCTGCTTCTCTCTCTCTTCGCCTGGATGAAGGACTGTTCCCCAAAACCAAATGAAATACTTTTCCAATCTAGAGGCCTTGTAGTAGATTTAGTGTGCTTGTATGTAAAATTTAACGCTCTCCTGTGGTTTTAAGATACTGAACTCTGAAAATATCTTAGATACTTATTTTTTATTTGGTATAGCCAGGAAAAGAAACTGGTTAATAGCAAACAAGAAATATAGTTTCTCTGGTTTTGAAATAACTTCAGGCCTTTTCTGTTGTGATTTATAGTCTACTCATCGGTGTTTTCTAACAGAAGTGTATTTCTTTACATAGGTTACTCACTATAAACAATATCCACCCAACACAAGCAAAGTTTATTCCTACTTTGAATGCCGTGAAAAGAAGACAGAAAACTCCAAATTAAGGAAGGTGAAATATGAGGAAACAGTATTTTATGGGTTGCAGTACATTCTTAATAAGTACTTAAAAGGTATTACTTTTCCTAGTATATTTTAAACACTGCTTATTACTGTTAACTCCTTTAGGAGTTTAGAATTTTTAACAAATCTGTTAATTTGGATGCATTGAATCATATAATTTGGTGTGTGTTTGATGTTCTAAGTATGAGAAAAGTTTTCTGAAATAAAAGGTTTTTTTATTTTTTTGGAAACCGAGTTTTGCTCTTGTTGGCCAGGCTGGAGTGCAATGGCATGATCTCAACTCAGCGCAACCTCCGCCTCCTGGTTTCAGGCAATTCTCCTGCCTCTGCCTCCCGAGTAGATGGGATTACAGGCATGCACCACCACACCCAGCTAATTTTGTATTTTTAGTGAAGACGGGGTTTCTCCATGTTGGTCAGGCTGGTCTTGAACTCTCGACCTCAGGTGATCCACCTGCCTTGGCCTCCCAAAGTGCTGTGATTACAGGCGTGAGCCACCACTCCTGGCCGAACTAAAAGTTTTGAAATAAGTTTAGAAAAGTCATTAATTTTTGGAGGCTAATCTTGTTTGTTATACTTTAGTCATTAATTCAAAGTAAAGGAGTTGTTAATGAACTGGAAACACCCTTTGAATTATGGTAGCAATCAGAATATTTTTATATTAGCCAGTTTTACCTTGTAGACCTATTTTTAAAAACTACCTGTGTCTCTGGACTTAGTTGCAAATGCATATTAAAACAAAAATCCCCCAATTTCTGTGCTTTCTTATTTGAAAGGCCATTTCTAATCAATTTTTGCAATGGTGTTTCTAGGGGGAAAACAGTTCCCAAACACATTATACATGTTGGAAAAGTTTATCTCTAACCTTTTGAATTAAACAATTTCAGAATTGAAAACAGTAAGTTGAATTTTAGGCCAATAACTCTTTTCTATAATCTTGACTCTTTTAAGATTAGGCAGTTCAGATAGTCTTATACTACTGAAAACCCAGCTAGATATCAGAAGTAATTATTAGTGGCAAGAATACCAAAGTTTTTTTGTTTTGTTTTGTTTTTAGACAGGATCTCACTCAGTCACCCAGGCTGGAGTGCAGTGGTGCAATCTTGGCTTACTGCAACCTCTGCCTCCCAGGCTCCAGCGATCCTTCCTGCTTAGCCTCTCAAGTAACTGGGACCACAGGCTCGCACCACGATGCCTGGCTACTTTTTTATAGTGACAGGGTTTCACCATGTTGACCAGGCTGGTCTCAAACTTTTGAGCTCTCAAGCGATCCGCCCGCCTTGACCTCCCAAAATGCTGGGATTACAGACATGAGCCACCACGCCTGGCCCCAAGATACTTTAAACGAGTTTACTAGTTATCTTGTATTAAGTTACCAGCAACTGATAGCACACTTTAATTTAGTCATACAACTTAAGAACTTTGTAAAATATTACTCATTATTAATTATAACTAAAATGTATTGATTACCTATTCTAGGCCAGCATTATTGTAAGTGGTTCATATGTCTTAACTCATTTTGTCCTCACAAACATCATATAAGTGGGTACTCGATTTTTATCCTCATTTACGGATAAGAAAAGTTAATTAAAAGTGTGTTGTTTGGGGGGCAGACATTTAGTAATTGTGGAAATTACTGACTTACCAACCCTAAAGATGCCACATTCTTTACGAACGAAGTGAGAAGTTTCATTTGGATGTAAGAAGCTTTTGAGTCATCTCAAAGTTGAAAAGTACCAAAATTAATCGAGAGAAAAAAATTAAGTTAATATCATTTTTAAAAGCTGTGCAAGTAATAATTTTTTCTATTACACATCTGCTTTTACAATAAATAAACATTTATACTTTGAGTTATTAAAACTACAGATTCCTTTTCTGACTCTGCTGTTGACTCTGGGTGAGTCATGTAATCTCTTAGTTATATTTTTAATCCATAGAATGGGTGAAATAGCCAAAGATATTAATTCTATGACAGTTCAGCAACTCACAGAATGCACCTTTAGAAATAAATGTAAACAGGACGTGTATATTCTTTTAGGTAAAGTAGTAACCAAAGAGAAAATCCAGGAAGCCAAAGATATCTACAAAGAACATTTCCAAGATGATGTCTTTAATGAAAAGGGATGGAACTACATTCTTGAGGTAAAAGATGGTTTCATGTTTTGATATGTTTCGGTTTTTCTTTTAGTTCAAAACTTCTTGCAAAGGAATTTGTTTTTGTTTTGTTTTTTTGGAGACAAAGTGTCACTCTGTCACCCAGGCTGGAGTGCAGTGGCACAATCTTGGCTCACTGCAACCTCTGCTTCCTAGGTTCAAGCTATTCTCCTGCCTTAGCCTCCTGAGTAGCTGGGACTACAGGCACGCACCACCACACCTGGCTAATTTTTGTATTTTTAGTAGAGATGGGGTTTTACTGTGTTGGCCAGGCTGGTCTCAAACTCCTGACTTCAAGTGATCTGCCCACCTTGGCCTCCCAAAGTGCTGGGATTACAGGTGTGAGCCACCATCCCCAGCCAGAATTTGAATAAGAGATTAGAGTATCATTACAGTTCTTTTTTGTTTGTGATCTGAATATAATGGCTATTTCATAGCCATTATATATCCTTTTGAAAAGTTATATTATAGCCAGTATATCCTTTTGAAAAGTTAAGGTTGACATTTTATCCCTCTCCCCGCATCCCCCATGTTAAATCATTAGCATATAGAATCTACAGCAAGTCTAAGTAATTAATAAAAATGAATTATAACTTAAATAACATTTTTGAGAAAGATAATTCATTCTTGAAAATACACTATAGGTAGGAAAGGGCATGGTTATTTGGCAATTTCTAAATGTAGGTCTATTTTCTTGACTGAAAATAGATGCTGTGAGTCTATCACTACACATAATTCTGGGAAGTTTCTCACTGAATAGTGAGAATGGCTTGGTGCTGATCCACAAAGTTGATTTTTAGTCTTGATTGTATTATATTTATATCTAGTATGTTTGAATTCATTGCCTAAATATTAAGGCACTCAAAGACATGGTAATAGAATTATAAGAGTTAAATATCCCGTGGTGGTTTCCTTTTATTACAATGATCAGTTGGGAATGGAATCTGTTGGCATATCTTGATGTTGAGTGTTACTTTAAGTCTCACAAACGAAAGTTTCTTACATTGAAAAGACTGTCAAACACAGAATAATTAGAAATACTTTAACTTTCATGCCTGTATGACAATACTGAGCTATACTATTTGGTACTTATGGGTCTTGAAAAAGTCAGGTAAGTACTCTGTGCTGCACTTTTCCTGTATCTTAAATAAGGTCAATAGAATCTGTGAGCTATCACCTGTACTTGCTCCATTTCTCTTCTGTGAGGTTTGTTGGAAGGATAAATACAGTAATAAGTTAGGTACTATGCTTATTACTATACTGTCCAGTGGCCAGGGCAATAAGTCGTTTGATTATATGATCAGAAAATCTTGGGGAACTAAAGGTTCTCTAGAGATAATCTGGTCTAACCCCATTTTACAAACAGAATCTGAGACCGAGAGATGGCAAGTGACTTGTCCAAGGTCTCCCCGCTGCTTTTGAGTCCAAACTAGGACCTGTAGGGCAATGTTCTTTTTGCTATACACTGTGCCTCCAGTGCTTGTATTAAACAGATTTTTCTTGTATTTAATTACCTTGTCCCAAATCACATAAATAAATTATCAGGATTTCTGAAACAGCTTGCCTTCCTAGTGAAAAGTTAGGCACAGCTCTTAGCTTTAAAAGGGAGATACAGTGTCACATAACAAATAACCTTCAGCCTAATTTTGGAGGCAATTATTGCATTAAGAGGAAGTCAGTTAAGTCAGACTCGAGTGTTAATTGCCAAGATTCTGTGTTTGGCCTGTCTCATAGTTTCAGGTCCACGACCAGAATAGAGGGAACCTATTTCGGTTCTTCTGCAGGGATTTCCCTAGCTCTCCTTCTCTCTCGTTTTGTTTTCTTTTGTTCTTTAATAGCAATCCTTTATCTTCCAATCTGCAGCCTTTATTTTGTGAAAATGACGAATTTAGAATAAAGGTAGTGTTCTTGGAATACTTTTAGAATATGTTGGAATAAACTCATCCTTTCTCATTTTCTGAAAAAGCAGGGAAGAAGCAACAGTTTGGTTTTGATGAGTTTGGAATTTTCTGCCACTTGTAGTGATAAATGTTCTTAGCAGAAGCACGTGGCAGCATTAAACTTAAAAATTAATATCAGTATCTATGTTAATAATTTTAACTAGTTTTATTTTAGAAGGCTAAGGATATTCTGACTAGATTACAGTAACATCTACAATTGCAATTTCTATGACAGTAAATTTAGCTTCTATAAAACGTAAAGAACCTTTAGTAAAACAGCAGGGAATTGAGTGTCATCTGTTGAATAAATAAATTTATCATTTTATCCTGCCAGAAATATGATGGGCATCTTCCAATAGAAATAAAAGCTGTTCCTGAGGGCTTTGTCATTCCCAGAGGAAATGTTCTCTTCACGGTGGAAAACACAGATCCAGAGTGTTACTGGCTTACAAATTGGATTGAGGTAAATTGTTTGTTTTTTTAATTCTTATTTAACATTAATTGAATAAAGACCATTGAACTGAGATTACAGTTTAGAATTTGTTACTAATAAAGCTATATAATCTCCTATAATTTACTTAACCTTTCCAGGCTTCAATTTCCTCATCTATAAAATGACAGACTAAATAATCTTTAAGGTTTCTTCTAGTAGAATAGAATGTTCTGAGATTTTGTTTAAATCAAATTATTGAGAGTGATTGTTTTTAAAACCTAGTTGGCTTTCATCTAATTCATTGCCATTTTAAATGTGTATTATCTTAGAGCAAACTTAGAAAAACAGCACATTTCTAGTAACTTACAACATTCAATGAATGATAAATGTTCAAGTTAGACTAAAGGAACTTTATTCCAACTTCTAGTAACTACTTTCTTCATTTTTCTCTCATCAGTTTAGGTCCTAGGATCTACCATCTGTTACTTTTCAGTTTCTCATCTAAATATAAACAAGATCTGCTATTCATATTGTTTAATTTCTCAGGAAGGGTACATTTTGGGCTTTGGGTTTATACTGCGAGCCTTTTTTTTGTTTTTCTTGTATGTATACCTAAGTAGTCATATGTTTTCACATGGTCAGAGTTTTGATAATAATACTTTACTTAGCTTCTGAACAGTTTAATAATAGATTTAATCTGTGAGAGGAAATACCCTCGAAAGTTACTATAGAAATAACACCTTACTATCTGGTGGCATTTACTTAGTTCTTAGAACTGACTAATTAGTTTATCAGTTAAAGTAATTTGCTATTATATTGTAAAATAGTACATTTGAGGCTCACTTATAAAAATTGGAAAACATCGAAATATAAGAGGTCCAAGAGGGTGTTTGAAACACATTTTGCTAAGTTGACAGGAAATTAATAGACTTTTTATGGGCCATTAACTAATAATACACTCAAAAAAAAGGTACGGTTAAAGGTTTTAAATAGTCTATACCGTATACTAAAACTAAATTAATATTTAGGACTGAAATAACATATTGATTAAGTACCAGCTATGTACCCAAAAAATGCTGGGCACAGAAGTTAGAGTAGGATGTTTTACTTAAAGGGCCTTTGAGTGAGAGGTGGCAATTCATTCTGAACTAACCACTAATATCGTTAAGAATTAGTGCTGAGTTGGTAGCAGGAAATAGGTAATTCTGTCTAAAGGAATCATGAAATGGAAAATAAATAAGCTTTTAATAAGGAGAAGGAAGAGCTGAAGAAATGGCACAGTGTTCTTAGGATGACAGATAGTCCTATGGGGACTGCAGCATAAAAGTGAAAAATGTATAAGATTAATCTTTAGATGGTAAGCAAGGCAAGATTCTCAAATTCTGTATGAATCAGCTCCACCCCCACCCCATGGACAGTAGATGGCCGTTAATGGCTTTTAAGGAAAGATGCAACCTGGAAAAAAAGAAAAAAAAACTTGTTTTAGAATGGTAACCACTGGCAATATGAAGAATAATTAGACTAAAGAATAGAGGTAGGATAATCATGGGCATTGGCAGTGGAATTGAAACAGTAATTTCAGAAGCAGAATGGTCAGATGTTGGAGGTGATTGGTTATAGAGTTTAAGAATTGTACTGATTTTCTATTGTGTAACAAACTACCCCAAAACTTAATGGCTTAAAACAACTATTATTTCTCCTGATTCTGTGGTTGACTGGATGGTCGTCTGCTGGTCTTGCTTAGACTTAGGCATCTGCATTTAGCTGAGGGTTCAGCCAGGGCTGGACAGCCTTTAATGGCCTCATTCCCATGTCTGGGGCCTCAGGTCAGATAGCTGGGACTACCAGGTCTCACTCCAGAAGAGGCTTCTTCAGAGCATGGTAGTCTTGGGGTTCTAAGAGAATGAGAGTAGAAGCTGCAAAACCTCTTGAAACTGGGGCTTGGGAGTCACACATGACTTTCTCCACATTCTGTTCGTCAAAAGCGAATCATAAGGACAGCACAGAATCAAGGGATAAGAAAGGAGATTCCATCTCTTGATGAGAAGAGCTGCAAAGGCCATATTTAATCAGTCACAGGAGTCTAATGCTACAAAGTAGTTTTTTAAAAAGATGACTAGATTGGCAAGTTCAAGGTTAATCTTTTTATTTGTTTTATTTATATATCACTTAGCTGGTATTCAGTAAAAGCTTGCTTTGTAAAATTTAGTTAATATCTTTTTGGTTCAGCACAGACATTGCATCATCTTAGCAGCTCTTTTTCAAACAGATTTGAAGCTGCTTCAAATAACATACTATCTGGTTTATAAAATGAAAATAGAAAATTATGATATTGGAATGAAGAAGTGAATTTCTAAGCCATGATAATTATTACGGTTGCTGTGATTAGACAGACTTTTCTGTGGAGCTTCCTGACAACCAAGAGAAAAGGGGAAATCAAGGAACTGTTCTTATCAGAAAGTAGGAACCCAGCAATTCTTTCATTTTCTCATTGGGAACTTAATAGTCACTGAATTACAAAGTAGACAGTGACCTTGATTATACAACATATGCGGAAGTGTTTCCTGTAACTTACGTGAGTATTTTATCAAATACTTATATATTTGATAAAAGCTAAGTACATAAAGCATAACTCAGTAAATAGAATTCTCTAGTAGTAAGCTAAAGTGCTTCAAGTATTAGTTGTCATATTAATCCAAGGGAAAATTAGATCTGAGACTACCTCGAGGAGTAAACGAACAACTTCTTTAAACCAATACTAGTCAAAATGCAGTCCACGGACCAATGCTGGTTCATGCCCTATCTGATCCAAGTCCACATTAAGTACAGAAATGAAGAGTAAGCATTTAGAAACTTGGGGCAATTTGACATTGCCTCAACATCCAAGTTTCAGTGTACTTTATAAACTATTGATCCATGACAGATCATGAAACTTTCTAAAAATTGATCCTTTTATCACATAGTCTTTCAAAATATTATTTGCTTCTTTGAAGCTTTGGATAGAAACTTGATAATGTGAAGTTCTCTGCTATGTGGGCCTGGTGTGCTTATCTTCTTTGTTGCTGATTTGAGAGCTGAGCTATGTACTATATCTGGAATGCACACAGCAGGCATCCTGCTGCGCAGTTCTGTGTCTAGTTAATAGTATGGAAGTTCAGGACATACCTCCAAAAAAAAAAAAAAAGCTAGGATTTTCCTCAGAAAGAATGCAGTATTTTATGTCTTAATATTTGTGGTTATTTTTGTTACTACAGACTATTCTTGTTCAGTCCTGGTATCCAATCACAGTGGCCACAAATTCTAGAGAGCAGAAGAAAATATTGGCCAAATATTTGTTGGAAACTTCTGGTAACTTAGATGGTCTGGAATACAAGTTACATGATTTTGGCTACAGAGGAGTCTCTTCCCAAGAGGTAAGTAACTGAAACCAACCTCATTTAATATAATGTGGATTGTTGGTTAGAGTACCACTGTAAACTTTTGGGGATGTTATTGAGATTGATCTTGGTTCTAAAATTCCAAAGATTCAACCAACAGATACGTATTCAGTACCTACTACTGTGTTCAGGGTACATGGGATATGTCCTTCAACAGATGTCCCTGTCCTTTATATATTAGATGGATGGACAGATGGATAGCCAGAAACAGACATAATATATCAGATGTGAAATAATGCCATAAAGAAGCTCAAGGCAGGGTAAGGGAAGAGAGAGTGATGAAAAGTGGGAGTGGGACACTGTTAAATAGGTCTCTTTGAGGAGATAATAGTTGATTTTTAAAAATATTTAGGAAAAACTGAATCTTTGTCATTAGGAACTGTTATGTCTGACAATAAATACTTTCCTAAGAGAAAGACAATTCTCATGGGAGCTATGCTATATTCCTTAAATGTGGTTGACTGCATCCTGGTATTATTAATGTGGGTTTTTTTCTGTTTTGGATTTTGGTTTATGATTGATTTTCCAGACTGCTGGCATAGGAGCATCTGCTCATTTGGTTAACTTCAAAGGAACAGATACAGTAGCAGGACTTGCTCTAATTAAAAAATATTATGGAACGAAAGATCCTGTTCCAGGCTATTCTGTTCCAGCAGCAGAACACAGGTAAAAAATTCTGTTCATTTTTTAAAACTACTAATTTTTTCACTCTTGTATTTGTAACTCAGTGACATTTTACCTAACTGCAGAGCCAGGTACCTACAATCCATCTTCATGAACTTGAGCAACACAAATTCAGTATTTATACAAAAGTATAAACATTAGTCTTAGAGAGGCAGAGAAATCTTATCCATCCTAGAAGAAACAGTTTAAGAGCTTTTTTCCAATACTTATATTGCCATAGAAGTTTTCTTTTAAGGAATTTTTTTTCAATTACTGTATTGTCATATGTAGGTAGATTTTATTCATTAAATTTAGAAGCACTCACTGTAAGTACCAGCCACTTGTTGCCTTTTCCCTGTCCTCCTACATGACCTTATCTGTATTTGCCCTAGAAATTGTCATCTGTACTGTACCTTCAGTTGTAGATGAGAAAGCAGGACCTATTGAGGAAAGAAAGGGTGTTCAGATTCTTTTTACGCTTCCTTGTCTGCTCTCAGTAAACTATCTCCAGTTACCCAAGAAAGAAATTACAATCTAAACTGCAGCTGCTCTGGTCCTAGAGCTAACTTTATTAAAAGTAAATCAGGTTTTTTAAATGTTTGCCAAACCTTATCACTGGCTTTTATAACAATTATTTACTATAATCATTAGGGAGTATTTAAGTTCTGCTAATACTTAAAATTGCAGAGTGCTAAAACCAGCAGTGAGTTTAGAATCAAGCTAAGCTTTATTGTTGCTACTATTTGAGGCATATTAGTTGACTGGTGTTCATATGCAAGGCAGTCTACTGGGTGCAACAAGGGTTAGAAGGATATTTTTAAAAAACTGACCCTATTCTCAGGATGAAAATAATACACTAGTAATAGTCTGCTCTGTTGGTTAACTCCTCGTAAGGAGGTACAATTAAAATGCTGTAGTGTTGCAAGGGAAGGAGAGGAAGAATCATATTCCAGTAGGAAAGGAAGGATCATATTTCACTAGCAGGATCAAGAAAGCTTTTATAGAAATATACAAAATCTTCACTTCCTGAAGGATTGGTAAAATTTAATAGCCAACATTGGGCACTTATTCATTCTCTGAGTAAATCTTTATTGCATGCTTATCTTGTATCAAGCATTGTGATGAAAGCGCAAGAATGAAAGAGGAGGGAGAATGTTTAGAGAATAAGGGCTGAAACACAGATTTTGTAGGGAGCATAGGGGAGACTGAGAAGACAGGTTCAGGTTAGTAAGGGCGCTCATATTTTGACATTGAATGTTAACTGTGCACATCATGCTAGCTATTCTAAATTAGGCATTTTCAAATGGAAGCAGGCACTGACATTTTTGAGCAAAGACGTGATGTTATGAGATAAATATCTTAAGGGGACTTTTTTATAGCAGGATATCTATCCTATGGATTGAAAAAAGGAAAAATCAGAATGTAGTCTTTATAGGAAGCTATTCCAGCAGTCTTAAGGTAATGAAGTCCAGACCAAGGTGCTAAATAAATGGAAAGAAGTAGGTAAACATGAGCAATGGCTTGGGAGATAAAATTGCTCAAAGTTGGTAATTTGAGTTGGGACTCAGTAGAAAATATATTCAGCTGACGTTTATGAGCATTGTATTAGTAAGGCCTTGTTGAACACTTTTACATACAACTTTCAAGACTAGGAAACTGGGAAAATAAGAGTGTCTTTAACAAAGTTTTAAGAGTTATTTTTAGTTTGGCCTTAGATGTACATACATCTTTTAAAAATCTAACATAGTATGCACATATTAGACTCTTCGTTGATGGTTATTTCAAAGTAGTAACATCATGATACGGAGGACAAGGATAATATCTTCTTTAGGACTTGTTAAAATGAAAAGGATACTGTATGTGGGCAAGGGATAAAAATCCATTTTATTTTTATGGTCTCATATTGATTGCATTTGTAAAATTTGACTCCTTATATATTCAGATGCCTCACATGTTCTTAATAGAATGTCTTTTAAACAACAGCGTAGTATAGCAAAAAGAGGATTGGACTGAAAGTTGGGAAACCTGGGTGACCTTCCGGCTGACATAGTGGGTGGCCTTGGGCAAGTCACTTATCTCTCTGTTCTTCATTTCTTCCATCCAACCAAACAAAAGGAGGAGCTAAAGTTTTACATCTCCAACATGACAAGGTCATTGATGATAAATGAGCTACTATCTAAAATAACTTTAAAATAAGAGAACTCTATAAATTTAGAGGTTTACCATTGTTGTATGTATCTTAATAGATGAATCTGCACCTAAAAATATTTAATTACAGAAGCTTTTTTTCTCAAACTTTGGAAAGGTATCAAATTTAATTTGGTGCTTGAAATTAGGATTTATGGCATTGGTAGAATTCATTGATTATTTATGATCTTCATATATCACATACTGTACTAGAAGAATAGAGGTTATGATTGGACTAGACAGAGAGTGCCAGAGCAAGTATCTGTGGGATGCTGAGATGAAGATATTCAACTTTCTATCTAACAAAGTAGATCCAGAGCCTGGAAGAAAAACAGAGGCTAAGATACAGATACTGGAAACCCTCATGCAGGGACTCTTTTTTTTTTTTTTTTTTTTTTTAAGCTTTTGAGTGTTTCCCACAAGGTGTGTTACAGAAGACAAGTGCCTAATTCAGAACTATGAGAAATATTGCCATTTGACAGGTTAGATTAAAGAAGGAGAGCACAGCATCTGGGAAGACTGAAAAGGGAACCATAGAAATAGGGGAAAAAAGATGAAACATGGGAGATGTCATTGAAGTCAAGAAAAAGAAAGCATCAGGAAAATTCAGGTGTCATGGAGAAAGCAAGTAAGATGGGGACAGTGAAGTTTGCTAGACATGATACAAGTAGATCGTTAGGTGACTTACTAATACAACGTTCTAAGTAGTGACCCCTTAACTGTAGGAGTTAATTCATACGTTGTAAAGTTCTCCAGTATTGGTATTCATTGATCTTAATTCTCTCCTTTTTAAAGAGAAAAGTTGCAGACCTGAATATGAAGAGGAGCTTCTCTTCAGTCATATCTTAATTTTCCATTTAGCCTACAGATGCATGAAGTAGAGAATTGACATCATAGCTACTGGCAGCCTCTGTAGCTGTTAAGAAGAGTGTTCACTAATGAGTTTTATATAAACAGGTTCTCTCTCAATTTTGGATTCTGGGTAGTAGTCTTTACAATCTTGAAATGTGCATGCTGCACTACCCCAGGTATACCATTGACAGTATGGGAAAAGGTTATAACTCTAGTCCTTTAAAAAAAAAACACACACACACATTGTATAAAGTGATTATTTCAGACATAAAGTCTGACTCTTCAAACAGTTATGAGTTAAACTTATACCTACTTGGGCTTTATAATAAATGAATGTGCTATCTTTTTATTATTTACTGAGGAGAACAGATTAGAGGCAGACTAGAAAATTAGGGAGAATGACCAATTGCTTGGCATAATTAAATGGTAATTTTCAAAATTAAGTTGTTTGAGATCTTTTAAAATTATTTACGTTATATATTAACAAATATTTACACAGGTTGAGCATCCCAAATCCAAAATGCTCCAAAATCTGAAACTTTTTGCTCAAAGGAAATGCTCATTGGAGCATTTCAGATTTCAGAACTGGGGATGCTTAACTGATAAGTATAATGCACATATTCCAAAATCTGAAAAAATTTGAAATTCAGAATACTTCTGGTCCCAAGCATTTCAAATAAGCGATACCCAATCTATAATTACATATTGAATACAAATCTATCCCGTAACAACTGATATTAAGGACATTGCAAAAATCACTATAACCATTCTTATCCAATAGAAACTCTCATACTTTATTTTCCATCTTAATTATGTTTTGCTTAAACTAAGTATTTGAATTCTTATTCCCTGGGCATATATTAATTCGTAGTATATAATCTGCAAACAAAATATATGACTTCCTATTACTAGCCACTTGAAAATATAACAGGTAGTTGACTATATGTATGTATGGTATAGTATAAATAATTGCCTCTAAGTATAAGATTTTGAAAGGTAAAAAAACAAAATGTATGTCTGTACTATTATTGGTATATAATACCTTCTGTGAAGTTCAAAACTTCACAGAAGGGAGCCAGGTGCTCTCATTGCCTAACAAAATAATGGAAATATGTATTCATTCTAACATCTTGACATACAGTATAAAGGGCACTCAGCAAGTGCTTTTTAGTTAGACTGATTTTAAATGAGTAGATTCAGGAATACCAGAAAACACACACACACACACAGATAATTGGTTGAAAATACGAGGTTAGAAACTTAACCGTTGAAGAGGAGTAAAGCTACTTAAAGCGTTAAAAACTAATTGGGTAAGGTATGGTTGACCCAGCTACTTCATTTGCCTTACGATGTATATTCATTAAACTAAGTCACTCACCTTCTCTGTGATGTTGATGGTTTGGTATAGTAAACATGAGATATGATTAAAGGTGATTCAGGGATAGATCAAGTGTCTGCCTAAGTAAATCTGTGTTTTCATTTTTTTTTCTAGTACCATAACAGCTTGGGGGAAAGACCATGAAAAAGATGCTTTTGAACATATTGTAACACAGTTTTCATCAGTGCCTGTATCTGTGGTCAGCGATAGCTATGACATTTATAATGCGTGTGAGAAAATATGGGGTGAAGATCTAAGACATTTAATAGTATCGAGAAGTACACAGGCACCACTAATAATCAGACCTGATTCTGGAAACCCTCTTGACACTGTGTTAAAGGTAAATTTTCATATGTAACTTTATTATTAGAATCTCTCTGTAGGCCAGCTGCATCAATACTACTTTTCATTTACATACACACAGTTTCAGAGCTGTGTGGACCAGTCCCCTTTATTTTAGAGTTGCAGCCCAGAGAAATAGATTTGCCTGAGGTCACACAGTAATAGCACAGAAGGATACCAAGACTTATGGATTATTTTACTGTCAGTTAGACAGTTGAATAGATATTTTGTTTTCTGCTTACCTGCAAAATTAATTAACAGCATTGCCATTTTAATTAATCCTATGATTTGGGCACCAAACTTATTTGCAGTTTGTTTCTTTTTCAGCGTAAGTCACTGCTAGACCTTTGAAGTTGTTAGCACAGAAGAAATAGGAACAGGGTGATGTGGAATAAAAATAATTCAAAAATACTCTTCAAGTGGAGGTTCTTTAGAAATACTGTTGATTCATAATGTAGCAGTGTTACTTTTTGTTGTTAATGTTCAAGGACTTGGTTTATCTTCTTCAAAAAGTAATAATAGCAGGCTTATTTGATGCCTACTACTAGAAAAATATTTTAGGTGATTTACATAAGATACGCCATTTAATCTCTACAAAAAAAAACAGTGATAAATATTACTGTCTCTGTTATAGAAGAAAAAAACAGAGGCTTAAAAAGGTTAAAGTAACTTGCTCAAGGTCACACAGCATGAAAGATAAGGAGTCAGATATCCAGTGTAGGTCTTTTGGCTGCAGCCTTGCTACTTGACCACACCGTTTGTCAGTTAATGAGCAGATGATACTTACCCCTTAAGAAAGGGAAACAGAATTAAGGAGGTCTTTTCTTATTCTGTTAAATGATAGGCCAATCTGAAAGTCTTGTCTTAGCCTGCAATATTTGGTTTTAGCAAACTTGATAGGTTTCATGTTTTTACTGTTACGTAATAAAAAATGTACACAGCTAGTTATGAGAAACTGATTTCATCAATGGGGAATTTTCTGTTTGTTAGAATCTTTAATCAGTTTATTTAGGAAAAAGAAATGATTGTTGTGGGAAGAGAATGTATTTCTTTTGTTTATATGACCAAGCTTTCTGAGAAATTTTAAATTGGTGTACAAAACTTTTAGTAGTTAGTGAATGAGTAAGATGATTTGTGTATTGTGCAGTTTGGCTTTAAGAGCAAAGGAGAACTTAGAGACTATGGGTTCTAGATGCTGTGTCTGCCTTTCACAGTTTCTCTGAACTTTGTGATTGAACTGGATTCATGTTGGAGTTATATCAGACAAAAACCAAAGTCATTGGGCACAAGTAGAATAAGTCCAAATTAAAAGTATAATCATGAGTTTGTTAAATAATGCTTTATATACTTCTTTAAAATATACTTATTTAATATTAAGGATTTTTTTTTCCTTGAATCGATATAATTTGAAAGGTCTAAGGGGAAAAACTTGTTTTGAGCCACTTTATGATGTGAATTCACTTCATAGGAAATAACATGCTTGTTTTTAATGTACTTTAACCCTTTAAAGTACACTGGACCAAATTTTAGAGGGCATATACATAGTGTTATAAAATTTTTAAAGTAGTTAATTTTTATATTCTCAATTATCAAAGCAAAATCATTTAACTTTGAAAAGCTCTTATACTTGTTTTCAGCTTTAGTTATTTGTGTTGCATGTGTATTTTTCCATATAGGTTTTGGAGATTTTAGGTAAGAAGTTTCCTGTTACTGAGAACTCAAAGGGTTACAAGTTGCTGCCACCTTATCTTAGAGTTATTCAAGGGGATGGAGTAGATATTAATACCTTACAAGAGGTATGTGTTTTATATTAAAAGTTTCAATAAGGCATTTCTTATAATTAAGTTTGTTTATGTTTGATAAAGAACACAATATAAATACAATTTTAAGTCTTTGTAAGTGTTTATGTTGGTATAAATCTCTGTGCGTTGCTTAAAGTTTAGAAATAATAGTAGTTTAAAATACAGAGGTGCCAGCCAAGCCATACTTACTCTTCCAGTTGTCATTGGCCACCCTGAATGATGAATCTAAAGAAGTATCATTGTGAAACAAGAAAATGTCAGTCAAGAAATATTCCTTGGAATATAAAACAAAGCCTTGACTCTGCTGGCATAGGTCTGAGTTTTCATAGACTGGAGCTTCACAAATCTGTAAAACTCATAATATTAATGGGTGCTTTTTCAGAAATTATAGAATAGCTGCCACCTCTTCTAAATTAAGCATTGACTGTCATCAGTATTAGATTTAGCCAAATAGTATAAGTGTTATGCAGGCGTACCTCATTTTATTGTGCTTTGCAAACATTGCATTTTTTTACAAATTGAAGGTTGTGGCCACCCTGTGTTGAGCAAGTCTGTTGGTGCTATTTTTCCAACATGTATTCACTTCATGTCTGTGTGACACATACTGGTAAATTCTCACAATATTTCAGACTTTGTCATTATATCTGTTATGGTGATCTGTGATTAGTGATCTTCGATGTTACTACTGTGATTGTTTTAGGGCACCACAGGGCACACCCAGATAAGGCAGTGAACTTAATTGATAAATACTGTGTGTGTTGTGACTCCTTCACCAGTTACCCATTCCCTTTCTCTGCTCACTTCAAGTTTCCCTATGCCCTGAGACACGACAGTATTTAAATTAGGTCAATTAATAACCCCACAGTGGCCTCTGAGTATTCAAGTGAATGGAAAAGTCACATCCCTCTCATTTTAAATCAAAACCTAGACATGATTAAGTTTAGTGAGGAAGGCATGCTGAAAGCTAAAATAGGCCTCTTAAGGCAAACAGTAGGCCAAGTTGTGAATGCAAAGGAAAAGTTCTTGAAGAAAAATAAAAGTGCTACTCCACTAAGCATATGAATAAGAAAGTGAAACAGCTTTATTGCTGCTAGGGAGAAAGTTTGAATGGTCTGAATAGAAGATCAAAGCAACCACAACATTTCCTTAGGCTAAAGCCTAATCCAGAGCAAGGCCCTCGTTTCAATTCTGTGAAGCCTAAGAGAGGTGATGAAGCTGCAGAAGAAAAATTGGAAGCTAGCAGAGGTTGGTTCCTGTGGTTTAGGGAAAGAAGCCATCTCCATGAGTGCAGAATGAAGCAGCAAGTGCTGATGTAGAAGCTGCTGCAAGTTACCCAGAATATCTAGCTAAGATCACTGATGCAGGTGACTAAACAGATTGTCAGTGTGGAGGAAACAGCCTTCCATTGGAAGAAGGTGCCGTCTAGGACTTTCATAACTAGAGAGAAGACAACATCTGCTTTGAAAGGACATGCTAACTCTCTTTAGTGGATAATGCAGCTGGTCACTTTTAAGTGGAAGCTAGTGCTCATTTATCATTCTGATAATCCTAGGACCCATAGAATTTGCTGAATCTACTCTGCCTGTGCTTTATAAATGGAGCAACAAAGCCTGGATGACAGCATGTCTGTTTACATCATAGTGTACTGAGTATTTTAAGCCCACTGTTGGGACCGACTGCTCAGGAAAAAAAAAAAAAGATTGTTTCGAAATATTATTGCAGATGGCATCTGAGATCTGATGGAGATGTACAAAGAGGTTAATGTTGTTTTTCATGCCTGCTAACACAACGTCCATTCGACAGCCTATCGATCAAAGAGTAATTTCAGATGCTATTATTTAGGAAATATATTCTTGGCTGGGTGTGGTGGCTCACGCCTGTAATCCCAGCACTTTGGGAGACCGAGACAGGCAGATCACGCAATCAGGAGATCAAGATCATCCTGGCCAACGTGGTGAAACCCCGTCTCTACTAAAAATACAAAAATTAGCTGGGTGGGGCAATGCATGCCTGTAGTCCCAGCTACTCAGGAGGCTGAGGCAGGAGAATTGCTTGAAGGGAGGCAGAGGCTGCAGTGTGCCAAGATCACGCCACTGCACTCCAGCCTGGGCAACAGAGTGAAACTCCGTCTCAAAAAAAAGAAGAAATATATTCTTAAGTCTGTAGCTGAAAGGGTTCACCATTCTAGATGCCATTTAAGAACATCATGCTTCATGGGAGGACGTTAAAATGTCAGCATTAACAGGAGTTTGGAAGAAATTGATTCCAGCCTTCACAGATAACTGAGTCTTGATTTGACTTCAAGACTTCAGTGGAGGAAGTAACTACAAATGTGGTAGAAATAGCTAGATAACTAGAAGTGGTGGAGCCTGAAGATCTGACTGAATTGCTGCAGTCTCATGATTAAACTTGAACAGATGAGGATTTGCTTCATATGGGTGGATACAGAAAGTGGTTTCTTGAGATGAAATCTACTGCTGGCAAAGATGCTGTGAACATCGTTGAAATGACAACAAAGGACTTCGAATATCAGTAAAATCAGTTGATAAAACCAAAGCAGGGTTTGAGAGGATGCACTCCCAATTTTGAAAGAAGTTCTTGTGTGGGTGGACGCTGTCATACCAAACAGCATCGCTTGCTATAGATAAATCTTTCGTGATAGGAAGAGTCAACTGACGTGACAAACTTCATTGTTGTCATTTTAAGGCATTGCCACAGTCACCCCAAAACCTTCAGCAACCCTGATCAGTCAGCAGCCATCAACAACAGGGCAAGACCCTCCACCAACAAAAAGATGACTCACTGAAGGCTCAAGTGACCATTAGCATTATTTAGCAATGAAGTATTTTTAATTAAGGTGTGTATTTTTAAGACATAATGCTATTGCACACTTAATAGACTACAATGTAGTATAAACATAACTTTTATATGCAATGGGAAACCAAAAAATTCCCGTGACTTGCTTTATTGCAGTGGTCTGGAAGCAAGCCCACAGTATTTTCAAAGTATGCCTGTATTGTCTTAAAATTTTTGCCTCGTTTACTAAATAAGGTTCTTAAGGGCCATAATTTCATCATAACACCTAAAATACTCTGTAGAATATCACTAACATAATGTAGGCCATTTGCATTCAGAAACCACTGACATTTTGATGTATACGAATCTCAGATGGTATCTACAGCTATGAAACACAAGTTTTTTTCTGTTCGAAAGAGTTTGGTGGAGATAGAGTAAGGTCAGTACCCAAATTATAGTAGTTTTCCAAAGATTGTTGTACATAATACTTCTCACTTCCAAATCAAACAGTATTTCTGCGGTGATGGTGTATTTAGAGTTCCAATATGAGGTGTCCGGAATAGATCTCTTGTAATAACAGAGATGAGGTTTCTTCCACTACCTCTTCCAAACTGCCTTGCTTAAGAGAAGTGGGAATTCCTTCAGCTAAGACATTTGGTGTTGGGACATAGGGGCTTTCATGTGGAAAGGAAAAAAGAAATAGAAGAAAAGTCTGCAGGGAGAAGGGGGAGGACCTTACACATAGCAATCTCAGCTGGCACACCTAATTGCCGTTTTCCCCTTAGCTCAGCTGAACTGACAGTCTCTTACCTTGGTGTCAGTTAAGTACTGTTCCCAGGTGCCTTTCAGGCACTTTAGCACTTACGTGTATACACAGACACACACACACACCCCTCCCCCTTGCAGGTGAAAGAACATGGCAGGGTACTGTATCTGTTTCAGAAATCCCATTAGCGTGCCTGTTGCTGTGCCTGCCTTTCCTTGTTCCAGCAGTCAGCTGTTGGATTGTTCAGGCAAGTTGAACGGAGTTCAAGTTGGGTGTTCAGTCAGGTACTCAAAACTTTCCTTTCAAAAATCAAAGCTCTTCGGCTTTCTTTTCCTTCTTTTCTTTCCTTGTTTATATAAACTTTAGGAATGTATGTGCGATTTTTTTTTTTGACAGGGTCTCAGTCTGTCACCCAGGCTTAGTGCAGTGGTGCAGTCACAGCTCACTGCAGCCTCAACCTCCCAGGGTCAGGTGGTCCTCCCACCTCAGCCTCCTGAGGAGCTGGGACTGCAAGTGTGTGCCGCCACACCTGACTCTTTTTTTTTTTTTTAATGTTTTGTAGAGATGGGGGTCTCACTGTTTCCCAGTCTGGGAAACAGTCTCAACTGTTTGGCCTCAAACTCCTTGACTCAGGCCTCCTAAAGTGCTGAGATTACAGGTTTGAGCCACCATTCCCAGCCTGTATGTGCATCTGTATAGTTGAGAATCAGCCCAAAACTGTACATGAATAAACTACATAAACAAGAATATTGAGATAAATACTCTTTGGCATTAGTGAAACTTAAACAGAACAATTAGAGGATTAAATCGTTTTGTGTTAATGCAGATGTACTCGGGAAGGAAAAATATCTTTTTCTCTTTTTTTTTTTGAGATGGAGTTTTGCTCTTGTTGCCCAAGCTGGAGTGCAGTGGCACAATCTCAGCTCACTGCAACCTCTGCTTCTCGGGTAGCTGGGATTACGGGCGTGTGCCACCACGCCCGGCTAATTTTTTGTATTTTTAGTAGAAATAGGGTTTCACCATGTTAGCCAGGCTGGTCTCGAACTGCTGACCTCAGGTGATCTGCCTGCCTCGGCCTCCCAAAGTGCTGGGATTACAGGCGTGAGCCATTGCGCCTGGCCAGAAAAATACCTTTAAAAAGCTGGGCCTGTTGGTGTACCTAAAGGATAATACAGATGTTCCTCTCAACTTAGCATGGGGTTGTGTCTCAATAAACCCATTTTTAAGTTGAAAACGTTAAGTGGAAAATGCATTTATTATACCTAACCTACTAGACCTCGTAGTTTAGCCTCCCTTACCCTACAGGTGCTCAGAACACTTAGTAGCCTACAGTTGAGCAGTCATCTAACACAAAACCTATTTTATAGTAAAGTGTTGAATATCTCAAGTAATTTATTGATGTTCCACTGAATGCGAATCACTTTTGCACCGTTGTTAAGTTGAACCATTGTATGTTTGTGACCATCTGTACTTGTAATTTCTTTACATTCATTGGTATGAAAAATATGTTCTTAGAAGCAGGAAAAAGAATTCCGTTTTGCTTTGTATACTAAATTAGATGCTGTAATTTTGATAAAATGAAAAATCTGCTTTATTTGCAACAATTGTTTTCCTCCTTGACGTCAGCCTCACTCTTGGACTTTGCTACTCAGCCTGTCACCCCTGTGAATTCCCATGAGGTTTACAGTGTAACCCTGCTCTAAGTTTTCACTTTGCACTGTGTACCAAAATGAAACTGCTTATTTAGGAAAATATCTTTTGTGTTGGACAAAATACAGAGTGTCTATCTTCTTTTTCTATTGTGTTTCACTTATGGATTCAATCTTCTTGGGTATCATTGAAACTTCTATTGGAGTGATTTATTAAAATATTAACACAGTATTGCATTATCAGAGTTGGCAAGAGGAAGCTTTCTTTGAAGTCTCACGTGTATTAAATGTTTTTCTTCCCAGACTCAAAATTCACTTTAACTCCAAATTGTCTAAATTTTAAAACTTTTGGTAAAGAAACTTGGCCTGAAATACAGTGATATGATATTAGATGATACTGTTCTTTGTTATTTCCTCATTTTGTTTTTGCCTCTGAAGCATATCTAAAATGAGGTGACAGGTCAGAAACTATTTTCTCTATATTTTACCTTACCCTCCATCTACCTGTTTCCCTTTTCTTCCCCTTTTCTGTTCTACTCTTTGCATTTCTTCTGTATTGAAATTCACTTTGTTCACAATTATTTAAAGGAAAACCTGAACTCAGGGGCCTTGGGTACCTTTAGGTTCAGGTACAATAAAGACATGAGACTGGATTTGCGTGCATCCTAAAAGAATCACTTTTAAATAAGTTTTATATGTTTTCATCTTGATTCTTCTAGATTCATCTTGATTCAAATTAGATGGTTGGCATTTAAAAAGAAAGTTGCATTTCTAAATGTAGATTTGTTTAAAAATGAAGTTGCTTGGGATTTGTTGGGTTTTTTCCTTTGCAGTGTTGAAAACAAAGAAAAAAAGTCAATTCGAGACTATTAAAAAAGTCAATTTGAGACTATTTGGTGAGAATGTGGTAACTTTGATACACATAAGGTTGTTACACTTATGATTTTCTAATAACTTCTGAAAGTTCTGTTTAAAACAGAGTCCGCCTTTCCAGTTGCTTTCTGTTTGACTATTCTCATGAAATAAATGGTTATCAAACTTCACTTGCCACATTCTATCATCAAAGTGATTGAATATATTAAGGCAGATGCTAGGTAAATAAACTTGACTTTGGTGAAAGAAATACAAATGACATTGGTAATAAACACATCTTTAAAGTTGTATGTCCCTTGAAAGAACTCTTTTAGAACTGTTCATACAGGTCTCTCTAGCTGGTTTATAACTAATCATTCTCCCAAAAATGATACAGTAATCTTAACACCCACAGCATCTGTGCATAATTTTGTTTCTGGCACTGGTGTATCAGCCAGAATAAAATGACTCTACCAGTATACCAACTGTTACATAGGAGAAGTATTTTATACTCTTTTGCCACCAATATCTTTGATTCTTACATGTTCCGTTACATATGACATGTAATTATACAGTGTATTGTGACTTATTGGTGATGATTACAGTCATTCCTAGAGTCTAGTAAATTGGCTCCCATTGCTTGTGTTGCTGAGATCTGGACAATAACTTAACGAGGTGAATGAGAGAAGTTGACTCAAGTAATCTTAGATATTTATAGCTAGTTTTTTCTCACTTTCTCTCATTTCCTTCACTCCCCGAATCCTACCAGAACCACAGTGACAGCAATGCAGATTCAGGAACTATGCATGAAATCCTCTCCTTCCACACATATCCGTCTTTTGGGGGTGGGTGGGTCTTTAAAAACAAAATGCGGGCTATAATTATTTATTGACTGTGTTATAAAACAGCTCTTGGATGCTTCATTCATCAATATTGTCCCTTGAAAATAATCTCCATTCTCTTCCAAATTAAGGTTTGGTTTGGTTTTGTTTTGTTTTAATCTTCTAGATTGTAGAAGGCATGAAACAAAAAATGTGGAGTATTGAAAATATTGCCTTCGGTTCTGGTGGAGGTTTGCTACAGAAGTTGACAAGAGATCTCTTGAATTGTTCCTTCAAGTGTAGCTATGTTGTAACTAATGGCCTTGGGGTATGTCACCTTTTAATTACTTCTGTGTTAGTACCTTCCTTATGTATCTAAGTAGAATGTGGTTATTGAGTGCATTTGTCAAAGATTGATGTGGCCGTGGACTGTTAATATGTTGTTGGGTACTACTGACCTTAACTCAGAAACAAGGAAAGAAGGGAGATATTAGGTAATAACAGACCTAAGGAGACAGAGATTTGGAAAAAGGAAGAACAATAAGGAAAAAGATTATTTAAGAGAGATAATACAGGTCAGTCATTTCCCACTGCCGTTTTTACCTTTAGATCAAAAAGTAATATTTGAGTAGGAATGTCAGCTTACCTAGCCATCATATATTAAAGACAAGCAAGTATATAATCACTGACCAAACTGTTACAGGAAGGTAGAATATGAGGTTTGGATTGTTATACCACAATCATGTTCTAGTAGCCATAGAACAGCTAGGCAAGTGAACAACCACCCCCCTTGCTTCTTTGTAACGTCTTCAGAGCTGGAGATTCTATAGAGCAAGGGACAGAGGCAGGAGGATGCTAAGAATTAAGAACACCTGAGTTGATTCCCTGCTTTACTCTTTGATCTTTCTTTGGAAAGTTCTGGGATTGACTCATTTGTTGCTGCTTGTTCCACTGCCACTTGTTTCTGTTTCTTTGCTGCCTACCTTTCTGATGCAGAAACACTCTGCTGTCTTCAGGTTCTCTAAGACTTTTGCTTCTGACAATAACAAGGCAAAAGTAAAAAGTACCAAAAGAGGGATACGTTATGAAATAGGAAAGCCTTTACCTTAGTAATATTCTTGTTCCCTCTCCAAAGATTGTGTGTGTGGTTTTGGCGTAGTTCGTATAGTTGGGCTTTTCTTCAACAGCATGTACATGCTGTGCTTACTGTCAGTTTAAAGGCCGTTTGTAATATAAAGAGATACCTTAAGGGTCACATGTTAGAATGCTCACAGACTTCCTACAAATGGAGTATTAGGTGTTCTTCAGTGGCAAAAAGGATATCCAAGATGTCATACTTTTTCTTTATTACAAATGACTATCCTTCAAAACAGGCTAAAGTGTTATGTTTCTGAAAGCCAGATGTGGATTGGTTCAGTTATACCTATTAAGTGCTTAAAACTTAAATGTAAATTATGTATGTGCTTTTTTGTAAGGGAGTGTTTAGACATTTCTGATGATTAGTCTTCTATTTGTCTAACTTTCTTGATTTGGATTTCAGATTAACGTCTTCAAGGACCCAGTTGCTGATCCCAACAAAAGGTCCAAAAAGGGCCGATTATCTTTACATAGGACGCCAGCAGGGAATTTTGTTACACTGGAGGAAGGAAAAGGAGACCTTGAGGAATATGGTCAGGTATGTATCTATGCTGATTGGTTTTTTTTAGCAATAGTAGGTTGGCTCACCAAATTAATAAGAAAGGAGGTTTTTATGTTATTGTTTTTGTGGAAGACAAAGTATTATATTTTATTATAAAATGTCCAATTGCTGACCTGGCCTACCAAAATAAGATACAAAACAAGTTTCTACGTCATAAACACGGGGCCTGTGTATACATAGGGAGAAATATTACATAAGTATAGTGATTGACAGCAAGTTTGTATACACTTTATCCAAAAGCAAACTATGTTACTTTAATATAAAATGTGAAAACAAGGTGACTTGATTTGGATTGCATAATAAATGGTGAAACCTTGATTTAACCAAGTTTTCTGATTCAAATCAACCAAACTAGAAAAATTTACAGTATACTAAAGTAGTTCATATGATCTAATGGTCTTTAGCATACAAAAGTACATTTATATTTGTGAACTCAAGTTAAAAAATTTTTGGTTTTTAAGCCACTTGATCAAAAAAAAACTTTAGACAGAACTATTCATGAATATTCATATTATTAGAAAAAATTACACTAAACATGAGTGCACTATTACTTCCTATTTTGATTCTTTATACTACATCACAATTACTGCTTATAACATGTTACTTTTATATTTTTTAAGGTTTTGAGCCAGAATTGAAATAACTTTGTTACCGTTAATGAAAAAATATGTTTGTAAATCAAACTTTTAGAAATAGATCCCTTTATATAGCCTGTTAGGCAATTATTTGAGTAAGCTTTGTGTAACTCTTGTACCTACTAAGATTTTGGCAGATTTAGTTTATCCTAGATGAGCTAAAGTCACTTCAAACTAAAAGTAAAAATCTAAGTGTGATTTTTAAAAAGACACTGATTTAAGAGTATGTGAATGATACTAGAATAAACTGGAAAATAATTCATAATCATCTAGGCAATTTGATTTAAGAGTAGGAACTAGTATTCCCTTAAATTTAAATTTATGAAAGAAAATGCTACAGCTAAAGCACTGTGGTTTGAAGCAACACAATGACAAAAATATTAGGTAATGTCATATGTACCTCAATCTTCAGACTAGGTGGAAAATTGAGATTACTTCTGTGGATTTTTCAGAGAGAAACCAGAAGCAGGTAACTCCTTAGTGAGACAGGAGTGGCTCTACCAGACCCAAAGGGAATTTAATTTGGGAATTTAATTTCTTCAATCTGTCTTTGCTGCTCTTGCATGGATGAAGTGGATTACCTTTGTCATTGACTTTTGGAGTATAAACAGAATCTTTAACCCAGTCACTGTGCGTTAGTCAAGAATGCAATACTTGTTTTTCTTTGTTTCTGTTTTGGGATTGGTTTTTGGCTTTTTGTGGGTTTTCTAGACCCAAATTTAGCACTAGCAAATTTCTTAAACTTCCATTTGATAAGTTTAATCACTGTTGAGTTTGTTGGCCAGGAACAAGGCAGGGTTTACCAGGCTTTTTTGCTGCACACTCACAATGATTGTCAGTGACAGCTACAGTTCTCCCTAGGCACCCAGGCATCTTCCTTCAGCCTGAGGAAAAAAAAGATTGGTCAGCTAGGTTTCTTGGTTTTCCTTTAAGAAAACTGGTGTAAGAATGTAGTATTAAGGTCATTCCTTTTCATAGAAGTTAAATATTTCTACATACCAGGCAACTCAGTCGTTGGCCATTTTAGATAGTACCTTGTTCCACTAGCATTTTTTATGCATCAAATCATCTCACAATTTGAACACCATTGGCATCTCTGTATTTGACTGGTTGGTTAGTCTAATTCATCAAACCAGGATTCAGGTATTTTGCTTAATAATGTAATATAATCATGAAATTTCCATTTATGCAGGATCTTCTCCATACTGTCTTCAAGAATGGCAAGGTGACAAAAAGCTATTCATTTGATGAAATAAGAAAAAATGCACAGCTGAATATTGAACTGGAAGCAGCACATCATTAGGCTTTATGACTGGGTGTGTGTTGTGTGTGTGTGTGCATGCACACACACACACCTGTGTGTATGTAATACATAATGTTTATTGTACAGATGTGTGGGGTTTGTGTTTTATGATACATTACAGCCAAATTATTTGTTGGTTTATGGACATACTGCCCTTTCATTTTTTTTCTTTTCCAGTGTTTAGGTGATCTCAAATTAGGAAATGCATTTAACCGTGTAAAAGATGAGTGCTAAAGTAAGCTTTTTAGGGCCCTTTGCCAATAGGTAGTCATTCAATCTGGTATTGATCTTTTCACAAATAACAGAACTGAGAAACTTTTATATATAACTGATGATCACATAAAACAGATTTGCATAAAATTACCATGATTGCTTTATGTTTATATTTAACTTGTATTTTTGTACAAACAAGATTGTGTAAGATATATTTGACGTTTCAGTGATTTAACAGTCTTTCCAACTTTTCATGATTTTTATGAGCACAGACTTTCAAGAAAATACTTGAAAATAAATTACATTGCCTTTTGTCCATTAATCAGCAAATAAAACATGGCCTTAACAAAGTTGTTTGTGTTATTGTACAATTTGAAAATTATGTCGGGACATACCCTATAGAATTACTAACCTTACTGCCCCTTGTAGAATATGTATTAATCATTCTACATTAAAGAAAATAATGGTTCTTACTGGAATGTCTAGGCACTGTACAGTTATTATATATCTTGGTTGTTGTATTGTACCAGTGAAATGCCAAATTTGAAAGGCCTGTACTGCAATTTTATATGTCAAGAGATTGCCTGTGGCTCTAATATGCACCTCAAGATTTTAAGGAGATAATGTTTTTAGAGAGAATTTCTGCTTCCACTATAGAATATATACATAAATGTAAAATACTTACAAAAGTGGAAGTAGTGTATTTTAAAGTAATTACACTTCTGAATTTATTTTTCATATTCTATAGTTGGTATGACTTAAATGAATTACTGGAGTGGGTAGTGAGTGTGCTTACCTTAAATGTTTCAATTCTGTTATGTTTTTTATTAAGTTTTTTAAAAATTAAATTGGATATTAAATTGTATGGACATCGTTTATTAATTTTAAACTGAATGCCCTCAATAAGTAATACTGAAGCACATTCTTAAATGAAGATAAATTATCTCCAATGAAAAGCATGACATGTGTTTCAATAGAAGAATCTTAAGTTGGCTAAATTCAAAGTGCTTGACATCAAAATGTTCTAGAGTGATTAGCTACTAGATTCTGAATCAGACATCACATCTGACTAGAGACCAGTTTCTTTCGAATGATTCTTTTATGTATGTAGATCTGTTCTTCTGAGGCAGCGGTTGGCCAACTATAGCCCAAAGGCCAAATTTGGACTTCTTTTTATAAATGCAGATTGTCTATGGCTGCTTTCCCACTACTCCAGCCTAAGGTAAACAGCTGCAATAGAAGCCAAATGAGAATCGCAAAGCCCAAAATGTTTATTAACCTGCCCTTTACACAAAATAACCCAAAAAGTTTCCTGATCTCTGTTCTAAGAAAAGGAGTGTGCCTTGCATTTAAAACGAAATGTTGGTTTCTAGGGAAGGGAGGAGGCTAAATAATTGATACGGAATTTTCCTCTTCTGTCTTCTTTTTTCTCACTTAAGAATCCGATACTGGAAGACTGATTTAGAAAAGTTTTTAACATGACATTAAATGTGAAATTTTAAAAATTGAAAAGCCATAAATCATCTGTTTTAAATAGTTACATGAGAAAATTATCACTAGAATAACCTAATTAGAAGTGAGTTATCTTCATTAAATGTTTTTTGTAAGTGGTATTAGAAAGAATATGTTTTTCAGATGGTTCTTTAAACATGTAGTGAGAACAATAAGCATTATTCACTTTTAGTAAGAGTCTTCTGTAATCCATGATATAAAATAATTTTAAAATGATTTTTTAATGTATTTGAGTAAAGATGAGTAGTAGTAAGAAAAACACACATTTCTTCACAAAATGTGCTAAGGGGCGTGTAAAGAATCAAAAGAAACTATTACCAATAATAGTTTTGATAATCACCCATAATTTTGTGTTTAAACATTGAAATTATAGTACAGACAGTATTCTCTGTGTTCTGTGAATTTCAGCAGCTTCAGAATAGAGTTTAATTTAGAAACTTGCAGTGAAAAAAGCTATCTCTTTGTTCACAACCATAAATCAGGAGATGGAGATTAATTCTATTGGCTCTTAGTCACTTGGAACTGATTAATTCTGACTTTCTGTCACTAAGCACTTGGTATTTGGCCATCTCCATTCTGAGCACCAAACGGTTAACACGAATGTCCACTAGAACTCTGCTGTGTGTCACCCTTAAATCAGTCTAACTCTTCCAGACAAAAGCAAATGGCATTTATGGATTTAAGTCATTAGATTTTCAATTGACATTAATTAATCCCTCTTGATTGATTATATCATCAAGTATTTATATCTTAAATAGGAGGTAGGATTTCTGTGTTAAGACTCTTATTTGTACCCTATAATTAAAGTAAAATGTTTTTTATGAGTATCCCTTGTTTTCCCTTCTTAAATTGTTATCAAACAATTTTTATAATGAAATCTTGGAAAATTAGAAAGAAAAATGGCAAGGTATTTATTGTTCTGTTTGCCATAATTTAGAACTCACACTTAAGTATTTTGTAGTTTTACATTCCTTTTTAACCCATTCAGTGGAGAATGTCAGCTTTTCTCCCAAGTTGTGTGTTAAGTCTATTCTAATATGTACTCAACATCAAGTTATAAACATGTAATAAACATGGAAATAAAGTTTAGCTCTATTAGTGAAGTGTTAAAATTTGTGTGCTTCAAGTAATGCCATTTTCAGGCCTACCTGTTTTAAGTATTCCTCCAGTCCAAAGAATTAGAAGATGAGAGAAGGGCAAGTGTCAGAGTTGACTCCTTTTCTGCTTTGTGCAACTGTATAGATGACAGTGCCTTTTACTAAGGAAGAACACTGGAGGGACATCAGATTTGAGAGGAAAGAGCATGATTCCCGTGTTAAGGCTTGAGACGCCTTTGACATATCTAAATGTAGGTATTAAGTAGGCAGTTGATGATACAGGTTTGTGGACAGAAGGGCCTCAAGGTATGACTGATGTATACCTTGGAAGGTATACATCTTTGGAAGCACACAGTAAAGGATACTGTTCTAGGGATAGTATAGAGCAGGAGTTGGCAAACCCCAGGCCATGAGCCAAATCCAGCCCACCATCTGTTTTTGTAAATAATTGTATTGGAACATAGCCACACCCATTTATTTAGTTATTGCCTTTGGCTGTTTTCTTGCCACAGTGGCAACACTGATTAGTTGCAACAGAGAAATTACGGCTGTAAAAACTAAAATAGTTTACTGTGAGGCCCTTCACAGGAAAAGTGTGCTGATCTCTGCTAGAGTATAAAGAGAATCTAGGGCTAAACCATGAGTAACTCTTGAAGGTTAAGTGGCAGAACATGAGCAGACCAAATGACAAGCATAGCTAAAGAGATGAAAGTTCCAACCAGGAGTGAAGTCACAAAAGCCAGAGGAAACATTTTTCAGCCCAGCTATTGAATGCTGCTGAGAGATCAAATAGGATGAAGAATTTAAAACAGCTACTGGATTTAGCCACCTGGAAATAATTGGTGCCTTAGACACCTTCCTTTCCAGGTAGTAGAAGAGGCTTATTTCTGAAAGAAGCTCCCTTATATACCTCTTTGAATGTGGGTTGCGAAAAGGGAGGAGAGAATGAGGCAATAGTATCTTTGTCCTTCTAGCTGTAGCCTTACATCTGAAAAAGGTCCAGGAAAGAGGGAGGAGTTGAAAATAAAAGCAAAAAGACATCAGTGATGATTTGGGGTTCCAGAGAAGGTGGAGAAAGGTAAGATCCAAAGCACTTGGTAGGGTATTGGCCTTGAATGATAGGGGTCCTTCTAGAAGAAAGGAGAAGATGGAAGCAGGTGTGTACTTTGGTTTTCTACAAAGTCAGAGGCCAGATCCTACTTGTACGTGGTTTATTATTCATTTATGTTCACCCCAGAGAAGCGCCATTTTTCATGGTTAGCAGCAGAATTCAGTTAGAAACACAGTTATCCTGACCTGCTTTATATATTTTTTAAATTCCGTAATTGGCTACTGAGCTGTTATTTCTTTGACATAAACTAGGCAATGCATTTTGTAATTTTTATAGAGATGGATTAACAATCTCACTTACAAACTCTCTTGAATTGGCTACACGTTTAATTCTGATTAGGTCTTCCTGACTCGCCAGAGTTGTTCTACCAGATCTCTGAGCCTCTCGCTTTCCAGCCCTTCCTCTTCAGCTAACAAACATGTTCCTTTTTCTCACACCTTTCTTAAAGAACTCCCTTGATAACACCAGCTCTAGCCTCCCTTCTCCCATTTACATCAGACTTCTCTCCATTTACTGCCTCACCTCCCATTCAGTTATCTTCCATCTGGTTCTCACCTCTTATTGGACAAAGCAGTGACCTTCTAATTGCCAAATGAATAAATTTCGTTATTACATTATCTGAGGGCTCTCCTGCATTTGCCACTACTAAGAATTCATTTCTTTACTACTTTGTTCTATGATGTTTTGGGGTCTTCTAATCCCTGTGGACTGTCCCTTCTCTCTCGGTCTGTTTTTCACACATTTTTAAATGTTGACACATCCCATTTATCTCCATGTTCATCTTGGCTGATGTCAGCCATTCACGTGGTGTCAGCTATGAGCTATCTACTACAGCCTCCATACATTTATGTCTCCAGCCCAGACTTCTAAATCATTCTACCTGTCACTGATACATTTCCACTCAGATGCAACAAATCCAAGCTTACCATATTCCCCCAGAACTTACTATATTTATTTTGATTCTCTCATTTGGCAGCTCAGCCAGCCCCCAACATGAAACTTCCCTCTCCATTACCCTATACATTTAGTCGGCCACATAATCCTATTGACTTACCTACTAAATAACGTTATAATCTGTGTCTTCTCTCCAACTCTTATTTCAGGATCTCAAATTTCTTCCTGAAGTACAGGCTGAGCATCCCAGATCCAAAATCTGAAATGCTCCAAAACATGGAATAAAGTCTTGTATGCCTACATGACACTCAAAGTAAATGTCCTTAGAAGCATTTTGGATTTCAGATTTTCAAATTAGGGATGCTCAGCCAGTAAGTAAATGCAAATATTCCAAAATCTGAAATCTAAAACACTTCTGGTCCCAAGCATTTCAGAAAGTAATTTCTGTATTACTCAACTTGTAATACAGAAATTATCTAATTAGTTTTCCTGACTCCAATCCAGCCTCCCTCCACTCTGCTACCAGAGTATTCTAACAAAATCAGAGTGTCAGTCCCCTGCTGAAAGCACCTCAGTGTTCCTTTAGCCTGCAGGATGCTGCTCGGAATCCAGCCTGACCCTCCCCGATCTGGCCTGTGCTGCGTGTATAGCCTCATGTCCACTCCTCATTTCCTGTCCAGCATCACTGATTTGCTCTACCTTAGACGCACACATACACACATGCTGTACACCATTTTCTCCATTTATCTGCCTTTGTGTATTCTAAGTCCTTGGCCAGGAATGCCTTCCCTGTAGGTGGTACTTATTTTAGGTGACAGTGCCTTAAGGTGGACTCAATTTAGTGATAACACCTCCAAGAGGCCTTCAACAACTCACCTGCCATCCCCACCTCACATGCCCTTCCTCTGGCCTCTGTAGGTGTTGAATGTATCTCAGAATTAGCATTTACAATCCAAAGGTCTGTGTCCTATATGAGACATTCATCTATATTTCATCAGCACATAGTAGACATTGAAATGTCTGCTGAGTAAATGAATGTCATTAAACACTTTTAAGGTGTTTTGATAACTTCTCTGTAATACTAGTACCCTGAACATGTTAGTGTTTTTAAAAAGTGAAACGACATTTTTAAAGTAATTTTGTAAAAAGGTGGATAATTTTTTTAAAGTATATTCACATATTACTGTCTTTTTTAATTCTTAAATTCATGAAGTATAGGTGTTTCATCAAAACAGATTAGAAAGCTATGGTATAAAGAAATTAAATTATTTGCCTAAGGTTACCTTGTATGTAGTTCAGTAGTTCATAACTTTTCTTGGGTCTTAGACTTCTGAGAATTTGATGAGAGCTATGGACTCTCCTCTCAGAAAAATTCTCACTTGTGAATAAACAACAAGTTTGCCTAAAATTTGAGGAGGTTCATTTCACAGGCGCCACATTGAGAACTCTAAGTTAATTACAGAGCAGAGATTAGATTTCAGGGCTGTTTCTAGCAAATGTTCCTCTGTTTGAACTTCTAGTAGTATTCTTAGTAATGTTAAGGTTTTAATTACCTTAAATTGTTTTTGCAACAAGTCAACATAAATATAATTTTAATTCCACTCAAAGATTCTACAGACTTCACTAATGCAGATTTCAAAATTAGTGGCTATTTTAAATGCCCTTTTTTATAGGTGGAGAAACAAGCTTAGGAAGTGAAATTAAGAAATCTGGCCATATGATGAAAGAAGATTAAGAATAAAACCCAGGAATCTTCTGTACAAACCAGCAACCCCAAGCTTTTGACAAAAACTTTCTCTGTATTTTTATAACTAGGAGGTTCTCTTTCTTATAACTAGAAAATTCTGTTTCCAGAAATATAAACAGGCTAGGTCAAATCCAAGTGAAAATGGGACCCCAAGAGGTAACAAAGCATTGAAGGTGCTTTTGCCCTAGAGTATTTACCAAACCTGGGGACTTTGAGCTTCACTTTTTAGGGCCTGAAAGGACATGATGAACAGAAATCAAAGACCCTCCTGCCATAAAGCAGGTCTCCCAAAAGCCTCCACTACATGATGAGGATGAACCAGTGGTACTCTATCCCCATACCTCTTCTAAGGAACTGCAAGAAAAGTTGCTTAACTTGAGCAAATCAAGAAAAATCTAAGCAACTGACATTGCAAGCTGGCCTTGCAGTCCAAATTCACCTCCCCTACATATTACAGACACCTTAAAACTATAAACTTAAACAGGACTGGCAGAGTCCAGAGTTCCCTAAATGCCTGACAGAAGTAAATGCAAATTCTCCCTGAAGGGATACTTTCATCCTACACCTTAAAGAATTCTCAAAATAATTTTCTAAGGAAAATGAACGGCTCACAAAATAATCACATAGGCAACAAGACACCATGAATGAGAGCAGCAGAAAAATGATTCACAAAGGGTTCAGATACTGAAATTATGAAACATAAAATCATTATGCTTATTTTTTAAAAATGAGGCCAGCTGCCGTGGCTCACGTCTGTAATCCCAGCATTCTGGGAGGCTGAGGCAGGATGCTCACTTGCAGTCAGGAGTTTGAGGCCAACATGGTGAGACCCTATCTCTACTAAAAATACAAAAATTAGCTGGATGTGGTAACGCATACCTGTAATCCCAGCTACTGGAAAGGCTGAGGCAGGAGAATCACTTGAACCCGTGAGGCAGAGGTTGCAGTGAGCCAAGATTGCCCCACTACACTCCAGCCTGGGCAACAGAGTGCACTCTGCCTCAAAAAAAAAAAAAAAGAAAAAAGAAATGAGGCGTACACTTAAATATCCATCTGCAGCTAATAGGAAAATTTTTGAAAGGCCTTACAAGTTTGCTACAGGGATTAATAGAACTTGTGAAAATAAAAAGTTCAGTAATTGAAATTAACAATCAGATTAGACAGCTATAAAGGCACCAATGACTTGGAAGGCAAGTCAGAAGAAATTCAGAATGCAACACAAAGCAAATGGAATGAAAGTTAAGCAACATGAAACACAAGGCCTCACATATGTCTAATCAGAGCAATGGAAGAAGAGGAAAGAGAACATGGAGTGGAGGCTATATTTTAAGAGAGAAGGGTTCAGGATTTACCTGAACTGATGAGAAGCAACAATCTAAAGATTAAAGCTCAATGAATCCCAAGCAAGATGATTTAAATCCAGACACATTATGGTGAAACTGCAAATCACAAGTAACAAAGAAAGTATCCTAAAAGCAGCCAGAGGGAAAAAAGATTGTAATCTAAGGAAGGAGACTGACTGCTCAACTCTCAACAGCAACACTGGGAGCCAGAAGACAGCGCAATGTCCCGAAAGGAAATAACTGCCAACAGAGAACCCTGTTCCCCTAAAACTCAGAAAGAGGATGAAATAAAGACTTAGACCACCACAACCTGAAAGTTCAACACTAGCATGCTGTCACTAAAGGGAATTCTAAAGGATAAAAGAATAAAGAGCAGTCAAAGTAGTAAGTATGTATGGGCAAACTAAAACATTGTGAACCAATGTCTTATGGATTCAAGTTAAACAATATTTAAAATATATAAGAATAGCATATATTAGAAGCAGGGTAAATTGAATTAAAAGTGTTCTGAGACATATCAATTGTCAGGAGGAAGTTAAAGTGATTAATTTTACTCCATTGTGCTAGTAGACATAGAAACGAAGTATGTTACTTTCAAACTAACAGGAAAAGGTGGTGGAATGGTTAAAATATTTCAAAATAAAATGACAGGCAAAAAAACAACAGGTGGGACAAATACCAAAACAATAAAGATAATGATACATAAATTCTGTATACCTAATGTGAATGATCCACATATCCCCCCACACACACATAAAATCAGTTAAGGCCAGGCACGGTGGCTCACGCCTGTAACCCCAGCACTTGGGGTGGCTGAGGCTGGCGGATCACCTGAGGTCGGGAGTTCGAGACTAGCCTGACCAACATGGAGAAACCCCATTTCTACTAAAAATACAAAATTAGCCAGGCCTGGTGGTGCATGCCTGTAATCCTCGCTACTCAGGAGGCTGAGGCAAGAAAATTGCTTGAACCTGGGAGGCAGAGGTTGTGGTGAGCTGAGATCACACCACTGCACTCCAGTCTGGGCGACAAGAGCGAAACTCTGTCTCAAAAAAAAAAAAAAAAAAAAATCAGTTAAAAGAAATTTTAAAATCTATTTGCTACTTACAAGAGACACATCTAAAACAAGATGCAAAAACATTGGAAATATTTTTAAATTTGCAATTGACTGGAAATAATTGCTGCCATTTTCCTTTCAGTCAGATGACTTGTTTGCTCAGGGTTTCTGACCGGGGCTGGCTGAAACAACACATTGTATCACTGGGCTCCAGAACAGTGTGCCAACAACGTGTGGCACTCTAAAAGGACAGAGCATTCCAGCACAATGCTGTGGCTTTATTTACCAAGCTTTTGGGATAATATGTGCCTCAGGCAAAGAGCTCTGTCTGCCCTCAGATCACAATGCTGCACAGGATGCCACATTTAGAACTGTCAGAGGACTGTTCAGTGCAGGGAAAGATGCATTCTGAGAAATAGTACCTGCTGTGGAGTGTTCCAGTTTTTATATTTTTCACACCCATTCTCTGTATCTTTTATCAGGGTTTAGGTGCTTTATCTTTTATATCAGTAGGTAGAGGAGGGAGGGAGAGGATCAGAATTACCTGTGGGGCTTTTCTCAACCACATACACGTACTCCTGAAAATTTGATAGATGCCAGGATATATGACCGTGGAAAGGGCCTGTGTAGTTCAGATAAACCACCAAAGAATTTTTAAACACGTATCATCTCCAGTAGAGAACCGCTGCTCTATGTAAACCACTACCCAAATACGAATGCAAGACTTCATCCCTAAGTGCCTTCTAAACCATATGACCTCCATTCTAAACTTCATTAGTAGTGTTCTCCCTTCGCTTAGCAAGGCACAACGGATGGCAAACAATGGTTCCGTGAAGTTTATACAACTTGTCATCACCCTAGCCTGCCTGGGGAAGGAAAGGTCTCTGTATTTTTCCTACAGGAGCAAAAAGGAGAATGATTTAGCTGTGGGAAAAGGAGACAGTTGTATATCATTTCCAGGCTCTGGAAATTTATTAACCTGTCCAAACACTTTATAATGTGCATGTATTTTATTATCAAGTAACCACAACAAGCATTTTCTACAAACAAAATCACAAATTCTGGTCTTGTAAGTCAGAGAGTGGGGTGTCCACAACTCCTGAGAATGAGGGGGTTTTCTCAATCCTGGAGTGGGCAAGGAGAGCTTTCTGCTATTGAGGACCACTGGCCCATTGAAAAAACAGGGCCACAGAACCAAAAAGCAATTGAATTTAGCATTTTGTGTGAGAATATGTGTTTCTATATGCATGATTGTGTATGTACGGGTGTATTCATAGGTATGTATGTAGAAGAGAGAAATACCTCATTCTTTCTCAACTAGTTTTTAAACTAGAGGCAGAGAATAAAACGATATATAGCACAAATAGTTTAAAAGCATACTGCAGTCCCATATTATGCCCAGGAACACTTAAAATCTTTTTTTTCGCTCTGTCACCCAGACTGGAGTGCAGTGGTGCCATCTCAGCTCACTGTAGCCTCCACCTCGTGGGTTCCAGTGATTCTCCTGCCTCAGCCTCCTGAGTAGCTGGGATTACAGGCACATGCCACCATGCCTGGCTAATTTTTGTATTTTTAACAGAGATGGTGTTTCACCATGTTGGCCAGGCTGGTCTCAAACTCCTGACCTCAGGTGATCGACTCGCCTTGGTCTCCCAATGTGCTAGGATTACAGGCATGAGCCACCACGCCCAGCCTAAAATCTTGATAAGCAAAAATTTTAACTCACTGGATAAAACTACTCCTATGGCAGGCCCTTATTGGTTTCTACCACTAAATACTATGAAGGCAGGAAGAATGCCTGACCTATTTAAATGTGTATTCCTAGAGCCTGAGCACAGGCCTGGCCCATGGTAGACACTCAGCAGTTATGTGTTGAGCAAAGGAAGTTTCATAAACCTACAAGTCTCACTTCTACCTTTCGCCACCCCCCCGTCAAGCTACATGTCATTCTCCACCCGCTTCCACTCCATACCTCCACCTCCTTATTACATCGAGCCAAATACTGGTGCTTTTTACAGCCAAAAGTGATCAGTGGGAACTCCTCAAAGAATCAAGCAGCTCTCAGTCATTTGCACCTTGTGAGGAATTCTGGACCAACATTTCCATCTGCTTTACCCAGAAAAGATCCAAATAGATAATTCCCCGACAGGCCTTCAAAACAGCTACAAGCAGCACGAAACTGTCTTCAGGAATTTACCATTTAGAAGGCCTGGATTTCATGCATTTAGAACTCCCTCAACAAAAGCTTTCATCCTCTAGTCCACAATTTTTGTTTGTTTGTTTTTACTTTTTTGACCACAAGCCTCAGTAAGAAACATGGTTCACATGGCAACCCAGGACACACACACACATACACACACGTGTATTAGTGAAACTCTTTGTGCCATGTAGTCTGATATTGCTGGATCTCTTCTGTGCAGTTCTGTTCTACCTATTTTTTTCTTAATGCTAGTTTCAGCTCATAAAATTGATTTCTTGAACCACTAATGGTTATGACCTGCAGTCCAAAAACCCTGACCTAAACTGACCTAGTATAGCATCACCCACCTTGATATAGTCACAAGATCATAGTTCTTCAAGAAACTCCAAGTCAAGCTGGTGCCTAAGCCAAACTTAGGGGCTCCAGCTACAACCAGATGAGCTTCAGAATGCAGTGAATAAACTGACTTGCACTCTGTGCTATTTCCTATATAAAGAAAGATTAGAAGGAGAAGAAGTTAATTGATATGTGCCAACCTTGTGCTAGGTGGGCATGCAAGGTCTGTATATGAATGGCCTCCTTAATCCCCTCAACAACTACCTATGGTAAGCATCATCCCCACTCTACAGATGAAAAAATGGATGAGTACAGATGTAAAGGAGCATGCCTAAGGCCACCCAGCTAGTAAGGAACAAAGTAGATTTCCAGCAGGGCTTTCCAACTCCATAGAGCCCACCACTCTCATCCTCCTGACTGTTGCAACAGCTACGTGGAAAAGAGTGCTTTCCTCTTTACTCTCCTTGTGTCTTCCACATTCAGCATTTCACTCCAGATCTGGTTTTCTAGTCACTTCCTCCAGGAAGGTCCCTCCAAGCCACGTTTGTCAACCTCTAGACTTGCAGGTAGCACTGGATTTTCTCCATGGTCATTGTGTATGCAGCATGTGCACAGTATCAAGTGCACGTAAGTATGTGTGTGAATGTCTATTCTATTGTTTTTCTGCTGCCAAAATCACACACCGGCAGTGGGCCAGACATGGGCGCGGTGGCTCATGCCTGTAATCCTAGCACATTGGGAGACCAAGGCGAGTCGATCACCTGAGGTCAGGAGTTTGAGACCAGCCTGGCCAACATGGTGAAACACCATCTCTGTTAAAAATACAAAAATTAGCCCGGCATGGTGGCACATGCCTGTAATCCCAGCTACTCGGGAGGCTGAGGCAGGAGAATCACTGGAACCCAGGAGGTGGAGGCTGCAGTTCTTGGGGCTGTACATCAGGCTCCATGATTCCCTTTTCCGGTGCCCCATCTGACCCAGCCACTAGAGAATGACTAGCTAGAGCATGTTCAGCTATTTTTAGTTCCCTCAATCACTGACCTAGACTGTTCGCCGAGAAGGCAGAAGGAACTGGGAAGGAAGGTCTGTATCAGCCTCATCCACCCTGCTTCTCAGGCAGCTGACTGCCTGCAGCTTTGAGGCAAGGGCTGAAAATTAGAAATCATGTAGGCAGAGCTTTCCAGATGGGGAAATAAAGAACAGATGGCTACCCCCACCAGCAATGGAGCTTGCCACCTTGGTCATCGGAGGCTGTGGGAGAGAAGAGAGCAGAGAACATAAAGAGGGAGGTAGGGGGCACCTGGACAAGTCTGCAGCCAACTCGTAAGAGCAAAACCACTTATAAGGCACAAAAAGAACCAGAGACTGCCTCCCCTCCTTGAACCTCCTATTTGAATTTTGCTCAAAGGTTTTCTGGTGTACGTACATAGTACCATGGGAAACTGGGAGGAACATGCTTAGGCCATGCACTAGAAGTGTCCAATACTCACAGCCTGGGAAAGGAGGTAGCCTGATAGACATAAGACAAACTCCTTTAGCTGGAAAGTGTTGGAAGACTCCAAGTCATAACTGCCCAGGTGCCAATTCAGCATTTCTCCTGACCCAATCTAACTTTTAAAGATTTTCTTGTATTGATTAACTTAAGGATATATAGAAAAATTGTAGTTATGTAGAGATAAATGGAATATATATGGATATGTGGAGTATCTAGAGAGATGTATGGAGAGATTACTTGACAGTTTCCCTCTGAGAGACTCACAGTAGAGAAAATTTTCTTTCAGTTCCTCTGTTTGTAGGAATTCACAGCTTCGCTTAAAGCAACTCTAGCCAAAAAGAACAAATCGTGAGTTTTCAAACAAACAATATTTTGTCTCAATTTAAGAAGACTAAAAGGAACTAGTTTCTCTGGCTTTCTCTGTTTTTTAGAGTAATATTGTGGCAGGTAGTTAGACGGTCAAGAGTGGGGCAGGAGAGGGCTCTTCCCCACCCACTAGGAATTTTGGGTGATGATTCGGAAGTTATCACATTGTCTGTCTAGAAGTGCTAAATTGGCAGCCAGACCAGAGAAAGGCCATTTCCTGATGGTTCGCGTCTGTTGCACTAAAATATTAATTGAATGCAGATGCCAGGGAGACGCAACTTCCTGGGCATGTGCCTTAAGAGACAAAATGGCAGAGTATGACCTTCTGGGTACACTCCATCTGAAAAGGGAAGAAAGTCTCAGATGGACATGCCTACAACTTCCTAAACACACTGCACATGCTCACCTCCCAAGGGTAAGGAGGGCACTGCGCATGCGGGAAGCCTACCCTAAGGGAAGAATTATGGGAAAGGGGCCAGCCTATAAAGGTTCAAGGTTAAACACTGCACTTGACCTTCACGTGCCCACTTGCATTTCTTCCTCTCTTTCCTGTTCTAAAGCCTTTTTAAATAAACTTCCACTCCTACTCTGAAACTTGCCTTGGTCTCTTTTTCTGCCTTATACCCCTCAGTTTAATTCTTTCTTCTGAGGAGGGAACAATTGGGGTTGCTGCAGACCCATACAGAATTGCTGCCAGTGACTCAGATATCTTCCACTGGCAACATTTGGTACTGTGAGACTCAAATATTTGCCACCCCTAACAAGATGAGGGAAAATTTTTTCCCCTTTCATTGCATCTATTTTGCTGAGTAAACTGTTTCTTTTGTCCTGGAGACCTTCCTGCAATGTAGAGTGTGTTGATTGTCTCCCTGTTTTTTAATATGTTCCTTGGACCACTTATATTTTCTGTAAGTGGTAGTTAAATTTAGGGGCTTGGTCAAATTCAGTTTTAATATTTTTGGTGCTGCTTTTTTGTTGGAGGATTTATGTACTTCCATAAACAGGTGCATGATGTCTGGCTATTTTTGTAACAGTAGCAGACATTTATGATCTTTGCCTAGATCATTAATTCTGTTGGGGTTTTAAAATGGTGGTATTTGAATTCCATTATTCCTCTATCATTTATTATCTGGGATACATCCATAAAAGAATCATTCGTTCGCCAATGATATGATTTCCTCTAGGTACATATCATACAGGAAAAACACAATAAATATCTGACTCTTTGCATTTACTGGTTTTCAGAACAATAAGCTGGTGTGTTTCTTCTTCTTTCTTTCTTTGTTTTAGTATCATCATAATGAACTCAAGGATTTTTAGCAGATGCTGTTGATGTCCAACCCCATATCCCATGGGTTCACCTCAGATTTCACCTGCATTTGTGCTGGATAGTAACAATGCATACTGACAGCTTCTCATATCACCCTCCTTTTGCTTCTTTGAGAGCTTTCTCCAAAGCTATAGGAACTTGCTGAGCCCACCTGTGGGCAGCCCAGAAATGACAGAGATTCAATGCCTCAAAAGACAACCTTTAACCATGAGGGGTGGCTTCACCTTCCCTTGGCAGGACAATTTTTAGAGACATGCTACATCATTTAGGAGAGGGCTCTCAAGTCACATGCACATTTTGCTGTTCTTCCTTCCCTGTCTCAGTTTCCTCGCTAACTTGTGTTATTTCTTGGGATCACCTTTCAAGTAAACCACTGGCATTCAATTCATTGTCTCCTGGTCTTCTTTTGGGATGCACCCAAATTAAGATAAATTTAACTATGTTTGACGACTTTTGATCTATTGCAATTATTACCCTTATCGACTCAAATCATCCCATCTTTGGTCAGTTGGAGTGTATTCAACTGGCTTCTGAGTCCTTTTGACATGACACTGCTTGGTTTTGATAATTTTCTTTTTTCTGGTATTACAAGAAGTTTTGCTCTCATTTTGTACACTTCCTTCCTCAGACCTGCAATCAACCATTTCTCCAGAAAACCCTTTGTTTTTATTTCTGTTTTGAGACAGAGTCTCACTCTGTAGCCCAGACTGGAGTGCAGTGGCACAATCTCAGCTCACTGCAATCTCCACCTCCCAGGTTCAAGTGATTGTCCTGCCTCAGCCTTATGAGTAGCTGGGACTACAGGCACGCACCACCACGCCTGGCTAATTTTTGTATTTTTAGTAGAGACGGGGTTTCACCATATTGGCCAGGCTGGTCTTGAACTCCTGACCTCATGATCCGCCCTGCCTCAGCCTCCCAAAGTGCTGGGATTACAGGCGTGAGCCACCACACCCAGACTGTTTTTATTTCTTGATGTAGGAAATAGTATTTAGAGACCACAATCTTGGCAGTAGGGATGCTTATTGCTACTGGATTGATCATTGTTTCTATGTCTTTTCAGTAGACAAATTAAGAAAACTTTCTTGTTTCTTTGCATGTCTTATAACTTTTTGTTGAAAAAATAGGCATTGTAAAAAATGTAATGTGGCAAATCTGAAAAGCAGATTCCCCATATCAACCATTTTTCTTTTTCTTTTTTTTTTTGAGACGGAGTCTCATTCTGTCACTAGACTGGAGTACAGTGGTGCGATCTGGGATCACTGCAACCTCCGCCTCCGGGGTTCAAGTGATTCTCCTGCCTCAGCCTCCCAAGTATCTGGGACTACAGGAGTGTGCCACCACACCCAGCTAATTTTTTTTTTTTTTTTTTTTGTATTTTTAGTAGAGATGGGGTTTCACTATATTGGCCAGGATGGTCTCAGTCCCCTGTCCTCGTGATCTGCCTGCCTCAGCCTCCCAAAGTGCTGGAATTACAGGCGTGAGCCACCAAGCCCAGCCCAAGCATTTTTCTTTTATTGCTGTTTATTGTTACTGCTGCTGCTGTGTGCTTATTTAGTGACTTTTCTGGACTAATTCTGTAAAATCTGTATTCTTTGACATGTGTGGCCCCTGAAGTCTCTGCTTGTTTCACTTAGTGGTCAACTAATGACTGGACAGAGATTTATTCATGCCTGAGCCAATTAACCCCTTAGCCTCTGCTGAGAACTCTGTGTGTTTACGCACAGCTTCAGTGCTCCAGCGGACACTTTGCAACATTGCATTTCCTTCATTCCTGCCCGTGCAAAGCCTCAGGGTCACCCAGAGCCTTTTCTTTCTTTCCTGGGCTTATGCACAGCCCTGCACAAGCATGTGGCCTTCTAGATTCCATGGAATATGTTGAAGTTTTTCAAAGCTCTATTCCGTTTTCAAAGCCGCATTCCCTGGTTTTTCCTTTTTTTAGTCAACCTCTTCTTAGTTCCAACCGATAATGCTGCCTTGGGCAGCTGCATTGTTCAACAATTGTTGTTGGTCATTTTTTAACAAATTTCCTGAGGGCAGGGTTGTTCACACAGCATGAGCTCTGTGTCAGGTCACATAAGGAATGCTCCGAGAGTGAATCTGTCCAGAGAGTTTTCAGACAGGTCAAATAGTGGCAATTCTCCAGGAATGAGTTTTTTGAGAGCCCCAAACATGTTGTGCCTCCTCCAGTGCCCACCAAGCTGCTAGTTTTCATAGCTATTATAGTTGTGAGGCTGTTACATGGGAACTGTGGGGTAGGTGTTAGAGGAGTGAGATTACGGCAAACCAAAACATGAAGCTTAGGGCCAGGCACAGTGGTTCATGCCTGTAATCCCAACAATTTGGGAGGCTAAGGTGGGAGAATCACTCGAGCTCAGGAGTTCAAGACCAGCCTGAGCAACATAGCAAGACCTCATCTCTACTAAAAATAAAATTAAAATTAAAAATAACTTAACTAGGCATGGTGGCACGTGCCTGTAAGCCCCAGCTACTCTGGAGGCTGAGGTAGGAGGACCACTTGAGCCTGGGAGATTGAAGCTGCAGTAAGCTGTGAACACAACTCTGTCCAGCCTGGGGGACAGAGTGAGACCCTGTCTCAAAAATAAAACAAAGCTTGCTGTTCAGCCATATTTCTTGAATGAAACCCCTCAAATCGTTGCATGCTTTCAATTTCCAGAATTCTGAAAACATTTATTTTTGGCGGTTTTTGCCATTGTTCTCACTGCTTTTGTAGAGGTGAAGAATCTTGAAGGGCCCTACTTCACCATTCCAGAAATTGGGATTCTGAACATTTTTTAAATGAAAAAATATATCAAATTAATACCTAAAATGTTAGATTTTTTACTTAAGCTCATTGTTAACTACCTCATTGATTCCACTAAATCTCCTTTCTCTCTTTTCAAAAATCCTGTTCTCAGTAATACCATCAAAATTATTATTTTGCGACCAGGCACAGTGGCTCATGCCTGTAATCCCAGCAATTTGGTAGGCCGAGGCAGGAGGATCGCTTAAGCCCAGGAGTTTAAGACCAGCCTGAACAACATGGTGAGATCCCCTCTCTACAAAAAAGTACAAAAATTAGCCCAGTGTGGTAGTGTGTGCCTGTAGTCCCAGGTACTTGGGAGGCTCAGGTGGGTCACTTGAGCCTGGGAGGCAGAGGCTGTAATGAGCAAAGATGGTGCCACTGCACTCCAATCTGGGCAACAGAGCGAGACCCTGTCTCAAAAAAAAAGTATATATATATATATATATATATATATATATATATATATATATACACACACACACACATATATAAATTTTGTTTTATCCTTCCATACATACAAAGCAGACTTAGAATAATAATACCAATATTGCTGCCAATAATATAATCATTGAAAATACAATATTTTACACTTCCTTTTATCCTTAGAGTTTATCTCACTGGGAATATACAGTCAAAGTACTGTGGTTTAGAGTCAGTTTGAAAAGTCTTTCTCAAAATTGAGACATGAAAAACCATTCAAAAGGCCAATGAATCCAGGAGTTGTTTTTTTAAAAAAATTAATAAGATAGGTAGGCCACTAGCTAAACTAACAAAGAAGAAAAGAGAGAAAATCCAAATAAACACAATTAGAAATGAGGATGGGAATGTTATTACTGACCCCACAGAAATAAAACAACCATCAGAAACTACTATGAACAACTCTACGCAGAAGAGATGGATAAATTCCTAAACACATACACCCTCCTAAGACTGAGCCAGGAAGAGATTGATTCCCTAAACAGACCAATAGAGCTCTGAAATTGAATCAGTAATAGCCTACTAACCAAAACAAAGCCCAGGACCTGATGGATTCACAGCTGAATTATACCAGGTGTACAAAGAAGAGCTAGTACCTTTCCTACAGAAACTATCCCCAAAAATTGAGGAGGAGGGACTCCTCTCCAACTCATTCTATGAAGCCAGTGTCATCTTTACACCAAAACCTGGCAGAGATACTATAAAAAAAGAAAACTTCAGGCCAGTATCCTTGAATATCAATTTTAAAATTCTCAACAAAATATTTGCAAACTGAATCCAGCAGCATATCTAAAAGCTAACACACCATGATCAAGTAGGCCCCAGGATGTAAGTTTCGTTCAACATACACAAATCAATAAATGTGATTCATGAGATAAACAGAACTAAAGACAAAAAACAATTATCTCAATAGACACAGAAAAAGCTTTCGATAAAATTCAACACCCCTTTATATTAAAAATTCAAAACCCCTTTATATTATAAACTAGGTATCGAAGGAACATACCTCAAAATAATAAGAAACCATCTATGACAAACCCACAGCCAACATTATACTGAATGGGCAAAAGCTGGAAGCATTCCCCTTGAAAACCTGCACAAGACAAGGATGCCCTCTCTCATCACTTTTATTCAACATAGTATTGGAAGTCCTAGCCAGAGCAAACAGGGAGAAGAAAGAAAGAAAGGGCATCCAAATAGGAAGACAGGAAGTCAAACTATCTCTGTTTGCAGATGACATGATTCTATATGAGAAAACCCCAGGCTGGGTGCAGTGGCTCACACCTGTAATCCCAGCACTTTGGGAGGCTGAGGTGAGTGGATCACCTGAGGTCAGAAGTTTGAGACCAGCCTGGCCAACATGGTGAAACCCCATCTCTACTAAAAATGCCAAAAAAATTAGCCTGGCATGGTGGTGGGCACCTGTAATCCCAACTACTTGGGAGGCTGAGGCAGGAGAATCACTTGAACCCAAGAAGCGGGGATTGCAGTGAGCTGAGACTGCACCATCGCACTGTAGCCTGGGGAACAGAGCGAGGCTCTGTCTCAAAAAAGAGAAAAGCAAACCCCATAGTCTTGGCCCAAAAGCTCCTCTAGCTGATAAACAACTTCAGCAAAGTTGCAGGATACAAAATCAATGTACAAAACTCGCTAGCATTTCTATACACCAACAACAGCCAAACCGAGAGCCAAATCAGAAAGGCAATCCCATTCATAATTGCCACAAAAAGTGTAAAATACCTAGGAATACAGCTAACCAGGGAGATGAAAGATTTCTACTATGAGAATTACAAAACACTGCTCCAAGAAACCAGAGAAGACACAAACAAATGGAAAAACATCCCATGCTCATGGATAGGATGAATCAAAATCATTAAAATGGCTATATTGCCCAAAGCAATTTACAGATTCAGTGATGTTCCTATCAAACCACCAACAACATTCTTTACAGAACTATTAATAGAAAAAACTATTTTAAAATTCATATGCAATCAAAAAAGAGCCCAAATAGCCAAGGCAATCCTAACCAAAAAGAATGAAGTTGGAGGCATCACATTACCTGACTTCAAACTATACTAGAAGACAACAGTAACCAAAACAGCATGATACTGATACAAAAACAGGCACAGACACCAATGAAACAGAACAGAGAGCCCAGAAATAAGGCCACGCATCTACAACCATCTGACCTTTGACAAAGCTGACAAAAATAAGCAATGGGGAAAAGACTCCCTATTCAATAAATGGTGCTAGGATAACTGGCTAACCATATACAGAAGATTGAAGCTGGACCCCTTCCTTATATCACACACAAAAATCAACCAAGATAGATTCAAGACTTAAATGTCAAACCTAAAACTATAAAAACCCTGGAAGACGACTTGGCAATAACATCCTGGACATTGAAATGGGCAAAGATTTCATGATAAAGACACCAAAAGCAATCACAGCAAAAGCAAAAATTGATAAGTGAGATCTAATTAAATGTACAAGTTTCTGCACAGCAAAATAAATTATCAAGAGTAAATAGACAACCTACAGAATGGGAGAAAATATTTGCAAACTATGCATCTGACAAAGGTCTAATATCCTGCATCCATAAGGAACTTAAATTTACAAGAGAAAAACAACTCCATTAAAAAGTGGGCAAAGGACATGAACAGACACTTCTCAAAAGAAGACATACACAGGCATAAGCTTAATATCACTGATCATTAGAGAAATGCAAATCGAAACCACAATTAGATACCATCTCACACCAGTCAAAATGGATATTGTTAAAAAGTCAAAAAAACAACAGATGCTGGTGAGGTTGTGGAGAAAAGGGAACACTTACACACTGTTGGTGGGAATGTAAATTAACTCGACCATTGTGGGAAGCAGTATGGTAATTCCTCAAAGAGCTACAAGGAAAAATACCATTCAACATAGCAATCCCATTAACTGGGTATATACCCAGAGGAATAGAAATCATCCTACCATAAAGACACATGTACGTGAATGTCCATCACAGCACTATTCACAATAGCAAAGACATGGAATCAACCTAAATGCCCATCAATGACAAATTGGAAGAAGAAAATGTGGTACATACACACCATTGAATACTATGCAACCATAAAAAAGAACAAGATTATGTCTTTTGCAGGAATGTGGATGAGGCTAGAGGCTATTACTCTTAGCAAACTAATGCAGGAATAGAAAACCAAATACCACACGTTCTCACTTATAAGTGGGAGTAAATAAGAACTTATGAACACAAAGAAGGAAACAACAGACACTGGGGTCTGCTTGATGGGGGAGGTGGGGGGAGGGAGAGGAGCAGAAAAGATAACTTGGGCACTGGGCTTAATACCTGGGTGATGCAGTAATATGTACAACAAACCCCTATGACATATGTTTACCAATGTAACAAACCTTCACATATACCCCCAAACCTAAATGTTAATTAAAAAAAAAAAACAATGAAACTAAAAATAGAAAAGAAAAAAAATCTTTCTCTATGTGGGTTTGCCTCTATGTTGACAGGCAGTGAGGTTTGTTTAATTTCACTTATGTTTTTTAGGAATTGATTTTTAAAATTTAATTTTGGTGTTTTGTTTGTCTTGCTCTGCAGCCCAGGCTGAAGTGCAGTGGTGCGATCTCGGCACACCATAGCCTCCCGCCTCCTGGGTTCAAGTGATTCTCCTGCCTTAGCCTCCCAAGTAGCTAGGACTACAGGCACCTGCCACCACGCCTGGCTAATTTTTGTATTTTTAAGTAGAGATGGGGTTTCGCCATGTTGGCTAGGCTCGTCTCAAACTCCTAGTCTCAAGTAATCCACCCACCTCAGCCTCCCAAAGTGCTGAGATTACAGGTGTGAGCCACTGCACCCAGCCCTACTTTTGTTTCATAAATAGATAAAACATATACATAGTTCCAAAGTCAAATCTATAAAACAAGGTATATTCAAATAATTGTAACTACTATCCCTATTCCCTTTACCCATTTCCTCCTCTTCCAAGCATAAACATTTTTTAAGTGTAATTGTTTATTCCTGCATTGCTATGTTGTATCATTAATATAAGCAAATATGTTTATGGGTGTATCTTTTGGTATTTAGAAAGGTTTCTATTTGTGTTCTAACCATTACCTTTATTCTAACCATTATTCTTTACTTAATACGTTTAGAGCTCTGATTTTTTACTGTTGTCTATTGGTTTCTACCATGAGCATTCCCCAGCATCCAATTTGAAGTAATGTTTTATTCCCAGTTAATATCTGTTAGGTAATCAGTGAATTTAATTTGCTGTTCATATACTCACTCTATTCTTCCCCCAGTTTTTGATAGTTGCATTATACTGCCAGAACACACAGCCGTCATGCACCATACTTACACACATACCTTTACAATCTTCACTTAGATTTTATTCTATAGACTAATAGACACTTAATGCTCACCAATAGTCTTTATGTCAATGTCTCTCCAGTCATTTTGTTGTCTGGAAATTCTTCTTAAAGAGATTCCCAAGGAAAGATTTTTGAAATATTATTTCCTGAATTTTCACATCTTCAGAATAATTTGTCTGAAGCATTTATAATTTAATGTCAGTTTGATTAAAGTGTTGATTCACATTTTTTCTCTCCTGACATAAACCATTGCAGTAAAAAAAAAAAAAGTATGTTGGTAATTGAGTTTTCTTTCTCTAAGTGTCTGGTTCTTTTGTCTGAATATCCAAAGAATTTTTTTCCTTTAAATTCCAATAATTTTACAAGAACATGTCTCATTGAATTCTGTTCTGAGTCATTTTCCCCCAGATACACAATATATCCTTTCAAGATGTCACTTTGAGGTTTATATTTTAAGATAAGTTTTTTTTTATTATAGTTTTTAGCATCTGCTGTTTTCCATTGATTGGTTTTCTTTTTCAGGACCTCCTATTTTACATATGTTTGAACATCTTTGGATATCTTTTTGAGCTGTTATTTTCTCTCAAATTCTCTCTTCATTTCTTTTGGATTTTTAAATTTTTCCTTCTTTTAATCTCCTTTTTAAAAAGAATGTGTTTGTTTATTCTAGTATTTCATGTAATTTAATCTTAATTTCTGAAATGATTTTTTAAATTTCTTTTTCTAGTTTTGTTACCTCTATTTTTGAATATTCCTACTTTACAAACACGTCATTTCTAAGTTCTTCTACCTTTGATGTATGTTGTTTTTCCATAGCTTTTATCACTTTCTGCCTTATTTTAGCTTGTCATAAAATATTTGGTTATGGTTTTCACCTCTTTTGTGAACATGTCTTTCTTACATGCTTTCATTGTCTAATGGAATGTTATTCTGCTCCTTATTATTACTTTTTTTTAAATAAGAACTTTGTATGGACATTGATAATGGTCTTTTTCCTGTAGCTATGTTTAAGTGAAATAAATTTTCCTTTTTTTTAATTTTTTTTGGCAGAGGATGGATGGCCAAGGATAGATTTTCCAGCTTCCTCGCTCTACAACTTCTTGTTTTGTTGTTTGTGATGAGAAATGTGCCCTAAAGACTTTCTAAAATGCATGCTTCTGCACCCCCTACCCCTCGCTCTTCTTCTCTCCTTCTTTCCTTTGTCCCTATTGTCCTTTTCTGCATAATTTTGATTCTGCTCCCAGTACTTGTTCCTCGGTGTAGTACTAAGCAAGCTTAGTAGGAGAAGAAGAATTTGCAGCAGAGATGGTATGTAGCTCATAAAGCCTAAAATATTTACTGTCTGGCCCTTTCCAGAAAAGTTTGCCAACCCCTGTTCCACGGACGACTCTATCTTTTCTCTGAAGAGCGCTTCCCCACTCTGTGTGGTCTAGGTGGTGCTGTCAATCTCTGTGCACCATCAACGCCAGTGAGATGTGACCCTAGAAGGGGTTAATAAATGGAGACTTTCCTGCAGCTGATATACAGATATTAGGAGGGAGATTTTTCTATTGGGGTTGCTTAGCTGTGGGTTGTAAATCTCAGGCTGCTGGTGGCCACTTCTCTTAGCCATAAGGAGGACGTCTATTTGCACTGGGAGAAAAGGGGGCTTAGGTTATGAAGGCAGTGGAGTGATTAATGAAATCTCTGACTCTAGCTAAAGCGGCTGCATCCTTGGAATTTGCAGCTACATGAGCCAATACATTCATTTTCTGTTTCAGCTAGTGTGAGGTGGATTCTGATGCCACAACCCCAAAAAACCCAGACTTACAGAGCTGTATACATAAAATCACATGTGCATGGCCATTGAAATGATTTTTCTCAAATTATTCCCTACTAAGTCTATTTTTTTTAACTATAAGAGAATTAAAGAGTTAAATAAAAACAAGGGAGGTGGAATAAATTACTTTGCCCATGAGCAAGAGAATACCTTAGCTAAGATTCGGTAAATTAGTCTAAATTTTTAAAAAGCATGCTCTGAATAGTCTGGGCATGGTAGTTCACACCTGTAACCTCAGTACTCTGGGAGGCTGAGACAGGAGTATCACTTGAGGCCAGGAGTTCAAGACCAGCCTGGGCAACATAGCAAGACCCTGTTTCTACAAAAAATAAATTAGCTGAATGTGGTGGTGCATCCCTGTAGTCCTAGCTACACAGGAGGCTGAGGCAGGAGGATTCCTTGAGAGCCTGGGAGTCCAATGCTGCAGTGAGCTGTACTTCACTGCACTCCAGCTTGGGTGACAAAGTGAGACTCTGTCTCAAAAAAAAAAAAAAAAAGCATGCATGAAATAAGTTCAGCTTGTAGTTTATAAATAATATTGAAAATAATTTGATTTAATGAGAACAAATAACATCACATTTTGATAGGCCAGGGCTGGCAGAGTTTGAATTAGAAAACATAAATTACTATTGTAGTGGAGTGGAGCCTATCAGAAACATCCGTGGAGCTTTTTCAAAAACCAGAATTGTAAAGGCCACACTGAGGACCTACTGGGATAACTGTGATAAATAGAAAAGCTTGGGAATTACTACTCCAATATGGTTCCTTCACTTTTAAAAAATGTGTATTTTATATTTTGCTTACTTTGGGATATTCTGAGGTAAAGGTTCAAAGTCCTTATTTCTGTTATCTCTAAATATATATTCACACCACCACCAGATGGTTTCACCAACGATACAAAACTATTTTTCAGTTGACTACACCTAGTGGTAGCAAGGACCTGGGGAAATCTTGTAGCTCTATTAGACCAAGGTCAAATCCAAACCAAAAATGAATAATGGCTAGGATATCAGAAAGGCACAGAAGCAAACATTTGAGATTTATTAAGATGTTTTATGAAAATATCAGAGCAACAATCTATTTATCTTGAACAAGAGAGTGAATAAGAAATCTGTCCCAGATAAATAATTTAGGATTGGCTTGAATTAGTTCCTGATGTGATTCTCTGGATACTAAAATCACTCATGTGTAAGCACCGCAGATGCCAGGCCCTCAGGCACCTGAAAGCAACCTCCTTTCTCTCTTCATTAGAATGACTGAAAGGACTGCCAAATGCTCGCTTAGACTAGAGCAGGGCAACAACAGGCCCCGCATGGTGAGAAACTCACTTTGCAAACCACAAGGGTGGAATGGAGGCTGTGGGTCCATCAGTGCTAGTAAGTGGGAGCCTTCAGGCCTCAGGTCTACATCCGAGAGGGAGAGCCCATCCCCAGGCTACCAACAATTTCACCTGTAATTTGTACACACGCAGTTCTTTTGTTCTGCTTAATGCTGGAAGGGATGTATGTGAGAAAGAGTAGGCCAGGAGGGAACAAACCCCTAGCACTTTCTTTTCTTGCCATTCATTACACAATAACTCTTTTCTGTCCATTTTTTCTTAAAGTCTCTGATATTGAAGGGGAGCTAATTCTTGCTTTGGATGAGAGGATCCAAATGATGGCTGTCATTCTGTGTTTTGCTTAACTCATTCCAAAATAGTACATGCACTTAGATTTTTTTCTTCTAAGAACTGAACTTGGCCATTTCCCAGGCAGCTCTATAATCCAGCAAAAAAATCAGAACTTGGGTCACAGATTAGGAAAGTAATTCTTTGAATAACCCCTCTTGGCTTTTCCAGACATCCTGTCCCCAGCCACTTCCTAGAAGCTCAAGGTGACTTACAGCAGAAGTTTTCTTATACACTTCCTATCTTAACCCAGTCTAGAAAGAGAACCTCCAGCCAGGAGCTAATAGTAGCAGCAGCAGCAATAGTAGTAACAGTAGTAGTGACAAACCGCTTTCACAAACATTGTCCTATTTGCTCTCACAGCAATCCTACGAAGAATGAACACAAGTCCTGTGGTCTTCATTCTGTGGACGAACAGACTGAGATTCTGAAAAGTTAAGGTAGTAATTGAGAGAGCAGGTACTTGAAATTCAAGTCTTTTACCTATAACTCAAGTCTAAGAGCCTATATCACTCTACTAGTTAGTTACAGATCCTGAAGTTGACTGGCTAAATAACTAGTAGAACCAGAGATGTCTGTCTCTCAAATGTTAATAGGAGCCTGGGGCTAAGTAGCTAGTGTTGCTTCTTGGGGCTGCCTCTTGGAAGATGCAATGGCTTTGCTCTGTCATGCTCCAGGCAGCTCAGAAGCGACAGAATGGGCACCTGGATTTCAGCCTAACACAGATCTACCTAATGCTTATAGTCATCAATCATATACCTCAGAAGTGGTGAGATAATCATGCAGAGATGGCTTAAAAATGCAGCAGACAGCCAGACGTGGTGGCTCACACCTGTAATTTCCAGCACTTTGGGAGGCTGAGGCAAGAGGATCGCTTGAGTCCAGGAGTTTGAGACCAGTCTAGTCAACATAGGGAGACCCCCATCTCTACAAAAAATTTAAAAATTGGCTAGGTGTGGTAGTGCATGCCTGTAGTCCTAGCTACTTGTGAGGCTGAGGTAGGAGGATTGCTTCAGCCTAGGAGGTTAAGGCTGCAGTGAGCTATGATCATGCCACTGCACTCCAGCCTGGGTGACAGAGCAAGATCATATTTTATTTTATTTTATTTTATTTTATTTTATTTTTTGAGACGGAGTCTTGTTCTGTCACCCAGGCTAGAGTGCAGTTGTGTGATCTCCACTCACTGCAACCTCTGCCTCCCAGGTTCAAGCAACTCTCCTGCCTCAGGCTCAGGAGTAGCTGGGATTACAGGCGCGTGCCACCATGCCCGGCTAATTTTTATATTTTTAGTGGAAACAGGGTTTCACCATGTTAGTCGGGCTGGTCTCAAACTCCTGACCTCTTGATCCACCCACCCCAGCCTCCCAAAGTTCTGGGATGGTAGGCATGAGCCACTGCACCTGGCCAAGACCATATCTTTGGGGAAAAAAAAAGTGGCAGGCTGTTGGCTATTGTACAAGAGACCCAAGTCAGTTAGGGGCTTAGAAAACATCTCAGGTCTCATCCAGCCCCAAGATTTCTCAGTTCCTGGAAAGGTGGAGAGGAAGAAAGGGGGCTTTGAAAGCAGAAGTAATGATTCAATAAGGATGTTGGCTGCATTTTTCTTCTAGAAGGTGAACCAGAGAATAAAGAAGAGATTTGTCTTTATTTTGCAAAACCCAGGTAGGGAGAGTGGAGGGGAATGGAGTAAGAATTAATGCACTGAAGTTAGAAACAAAAAGAATGGAGGGAACAAGCAAGTAAAAAGGAGAAGAAAGAAAGGAGCATGTTATGTTTCCTTTCAGAGAATCATTTGTTGGGACACTACATCTCAAACCTGATAACAGCTGGTAAATACAGCTTCAAGTATTGCATAAAAATATCACCTGATTTTTAAAAATCAAAACTTATTTTTAGTTCACTTTTTTCACTTCTTCCATGCAGAGATATTTAGCCAAGACTTACAACTGGTATTATAGGTTGAATTGTTTCCTCCAGAAAAGATAGGTTGAGGTCGTAAATGCTAGTACCTCAGAATGTAACATTATTCAGAAATACAGTATTTACAGAGGTAATAAAGTTGAAGTGGGGTCATTAGGATGGACCCTAATCCAATGTGACTGGTGTCATGGACAGGGAAATTTGGACACAGAGACGGACACACACACAGGGAGGATGCCATATGAAGATGGAGGCAGACACCAGGTGATGCAGCTACAAGCCAAGGAACACCAAAGACTGCCCAAAAACCATCAGAAGCTAGGGGAGGGGCCTGGGACAGGTTCTCCCTTGCAGCCCTAAGGAGGAACCAACCCTACTAACACCTTGATCATGAACTTCCAGCCTCCAGGACTGTGAGACAATGTGTTTCTGTTGTTTAAGCCGCCCAGCACGGGGTACTTTGCTACAGCAGCCTAAGTAGACTAATCCAACTGGCTATTCGAGTTTCACATTTCCTGGCTCCATGCTTTCCAGGTAAAGGCCTAGAGTGCTTCTGGAACTGTGATGCTCAAAAGGCAAGCAGAACCCAGCAAGTTGGAGCAGGAAGTATCCCAGAGATCATCAATCTTAACTTATTTTATAGATATGAAAATTGAAGTTCAGGAGGAGTGAGTGACTTGCCCAAGTTTTCACCATGCAGAGCCATGACTCAAACCCAGGTTGTCAGATCTCCAGCCCACAGCTCTTTCTACCAGGGCCTGATCTTACCCAAACTGCACACACAGCCCTTCTTGTCATTACTTACCTGTTGGTTCCATGCCTCTTAAGTGTAAAACTTTGGGCTGGAGTTACTTGGAACCTGCTGCCATGGCAACTGGTGGGGGCAGGAGCAGGTCCTTTCTAGGGAATCTAGGGCTGCATCAGGGAGGCAACAGCTTACAAGACTAGATACTCCTGCTGTCTGCAGACACATCATATTTCTGGTCCTTTCCTCACCTTCCTCCTCTATTACCTTGCCCTCATGGTCAATCTAAATCACAGAACTAGGAGGGCTAGAGAGGAAAATGTTCCATGTTAGCTCAAATGCCAAGAAGGAGCCAGTGACTGCAACATATATTTGGAGAAGATCTTATGGAATTAAGCTCAGAATAAACTTTCTGAACCCCAGGTTAATTATCAAAGAATGGGGCTTTATTTGTTCTGCGCCTCTGCATCTATATGAAAAGATAGTCCTGGGCTACTTTCTCCAATCATACAGATTGGGCCTAAGCTTGTAAGTGGCTCCCAAGTCAGAAGGTATTTGGATTTGTCTCCTCTCCAAAAGTCCTCAAGCAGACCCTTGATTTTTGTCCCACCCAGTAAACATGCCAAGTGCAAGATAACTACACAGTTAAAGGAGTAGCAATTAAGTGAAATCTTGGGGAGGAAGGCATGGTTTTTCTACCATGGGAAGGACAGCAGGGACTCCTTCCTCCTAATCTTCCTCCTACTGTCTTCCTGGGAACTGGACTTCTCCTGATTTTGTCTCTCAGCAGGAAGAATGAGGCGGGGCCACATCTAAAGTGGTCATAGCCCCCAGGAGCTGATAGGCAAGGAAGGATCTTGGGTCGACCTGTACAAAAGGGCCCAGAGGAAATCCTTTGTTCTGATGTTGAGACACAGCTGTGTGGAAGGAAACCAGGCACAGCCTGTGCACTGATAGACTGGGGAGGTGAAACACTTCAACTGTCCCTTTGTTCTCTAGTGCTGTTGCTCTATCTTCCTTTCTATACCTTCCCCCATCCTACCCCAACAAGAACCAGATAGCGCCTTCCTGAACTGATCAGTTTCTCACCTTGCCTTTTTTAAAAAACCGCCATTGGTACAAACAGATGTGGTAGTGAAGGTGAGTGTGATTTTCCTTCAAGATACAGGATCAGAGACATCTCTGCTTATAGCCTGACCTACCTGCTCATCACTTTACTATTTGTTTTTGGTTTGGTGTGAACCAGGGTCTGCTCAATCCAACTCTTCTGTTCTCTAACCTTCACACAGTTTCCCCACACAACCTTCCCACATTTTACTAGTAGCTGCCCATTCCTCTCCACCCACAAAGTTACTGAGGGAGAAGCCATGTTTGGGCAGGGTGACCTGACCCCACACACCACCGCATCTCCTTAGCCCAATGGGCCAAGCCCATGTCCTACTCCTGGGGAGCTTGGAATTCATGCAGGAGAGACAGCTCAGAAGCTGTTGACAGTGGCTGTTTTTTGCCAAGTGGATTAGTAAGCAGAGAAAGCTGCTCTGCAGCCAGATGGATGGATGGATGGACTTGCATACAAGCAGGAAAAAGAGAGTGAGGGAAGCCTTAACTGTCCACGGTGCTTTCATTCCTAGTTCCAGAACATCCCTAAGGCCCAGCTGCCTCTTGACTTTGGCTTCGTTGATAATCCTCTAGCTTGAGCTAGTTTATGTGGACTTCTGTTGCTTACCTGAAACCAAAAGAACCCCCATTTATCAGAAATCACCTCTGAATCCATTAGCTGGAGAATGGCCAGAGCTGGAGCACCGTAAGATCTCCCCCCAAAAAACACTCCTGTGAGGCCTGGAAAATCCTCCTACTGTATCATTTGAACCACATTTTACCATCTCACCCACAAGGGTGAAATGCAAGTTTGGAGAATGACTCCATGACATCCAGACACCTTCTCACTCCCCATTTAACTTTGAGCTGGCACATTAACCACAACTGCCAGCTCACATTCATTTTAGCTGCCATGTTTTAGGAAGGACAGTAATGGTTCACAGTCCTTTATCCAAATTCTTGAAGTCCAGTGTTTTGGAATTCAAAATTTTTCAGATTTTAAGAAGTATGGCCCATTATAAATTACATTATAAATTATATAACTCCCCTGGAAGGGTCTATGACTGTCTCCTAATCAAACAAAATGCACTAATATTTAAAAAGTGGAATAAATAATGATTATAAGTAGTTTCATGTCAAGTTTTCCTTCCAAACAGTTTCAGATTAACTCAGGACAGGTGTTGCCGCAAGTGAGTTACTAAAAATCTTAGTTTCAAAGCTTTCAATATTGCAGTCATGAACGATTATGGTTGCCCATTTCACAGATAAGTAAACTGATGACCAAGAAGGCTAGGTACCTTACTCGGGCAGTCTGGCTCTAAAGGCCACAGCCTTAACTACCATCCCATCCTGCCACTCCACTGTTACACTGCCTCTTCAAACTTAACCCTAACCAAGAGTGGCAGGCTGATGCCAGATCTGCTAAACCCTATGGAAAAAATCAGAATGGGAGCTGTTGAACAGAATAGACAAAGCCAAAAAGGAGATGTGGTCATCTTCTTCAGATAGCCATCTTTTCCGCAAATTCTTTCCCTAAGGCCATTTTTAACCAGGGGACACTGGGCTGCCAAGGACACTAAGAACAATCTTGCAAGGAGAAAGAGGTGTTGAGGTTCTGAGCGAGAGGTATGCAAAGGATGAGTAGAGGTTAATCCTAATCTTTGCCAAGTAAAGCAAAGGAAAGCTATGAGTGTCAACAGCCTCAGGTCTTTATCTTTTAGTTTGTTCATTCATCACTCATTGGGTGCCTACTTTGTGTACAATGCAATCAGTGCTGGAAAATGCCAGAGAACAAACTGTCCCTGGCTAGCAAAGCCCTCTACAAGCCTGCTCCCAGCTGCCTTTCTGATCTCTTCTCTCCCCTTATAACCTTCTCCCTCTCCCACTAAATCCAGCCACACCAGCCCTTCCGTGTCACAAACCCTCCAAGATCTTCCCGGCATCGGGACCTTTGCCCTTGCAGCTTCCCGTGCAGGCACTTTCTGCTTCCCGCTCTTCCAATGCCTGGCTGACTTCCCTAACCACCCAAAGGGAGGAGCCACCCAGTGGCTCATTTCCCCATTGCCTTAATTTTCATCTTTGCTCTTACTGGTATCTACTGTTGTTTCTGTTTTTCATTTGTTTACCTTCTCTCCCTATTGAATACAGCTTTCTGGGATCGGGAAGCTGATCTGTTTTGCAGTCTGCTGAATCTGCAATGTTTCAAACAGTGCCTAGTGCATAGTAAGTAGTCTATAAATATTTATTGAATAACAAGAAAGAAATTGGGCTTATATTTTGGAGTTTATGTTAGCTTTGTTGTTTTGTTTGTTTTTGAAAGCCTGAAGTTTTAGACTAGAGAAAACATAACACAGGTATGTGGCTGAGATGGCTACCTGTCCAGCAACATCCATATTCCCCTGTCTTTAATAAGAGCACTCCTGTGTTTTAGCTGAGAATTTCTCTGGCCAGTTCAAGTGTACTTCTCTTGGCATCTTTACAGCATGGATTTGGTCATGCTGGGTGAGAATGAGCTGTGTCATTTCTGAGTCATGTCCTTAAAAGAAATTTACATCCTCCCTTCCCCTGGCCTTTATCCCCCTTCCCACTACCTAGATGATATCAGGATCCAAAGCAACCCCGTCGGAGCCAAAGATGGAAATCCTGTGTTGAGAAAGACGAGCCGCCTTGTCAGCTGTGAACAGTTTACTTCTGGGTTATTACATGGAGAAAAATAAACTCCCATCTGTTTAAACCATTATATGTGGGACTTTCTTAGTTACAACAGCTAGGCCAGTACCCTATGCCTAACAGAAGTTTTTAAGTCTTTTTCAGCAACTTAGAGTGTTTTAGCTCTATCTGGTCTGCCTCTGCCAGAAACTACTACACAAATATTATCTTTTTTTTTTGTTTTATTTTATCCTTACCATTTGTCAAGTTAGTTCCTGTGTCCCACAACACACTGCATTTGTGTGTTGCAGAAAGAGAAGGAAAACACATTTAATGAATGTCTACTAGGTACCAGGGACTACGTTAAATGCCTTGCCTGTAATACTTTGATTCTCCTAATAGATATATGAGTCTGATGTCATTTTCTTTTTTTTTTCCTCTTTTTTTAATTATTATTAAACTTTAAGTTCTAGGGTACATGACCACAACGTGCAGGTTTGTTACATAAGTATACATGTGCCATGTTGGTGTGCTGTACGCATTAACTTGTCATTTACATTAGGTGTATCTCCTAATGTTATCCCGCCGCCCTCCCCCCACCCCATGACAGGCCCCGGTGTGTGAGGTTCCCCTTCCTGTGTCCATGTGTTCTCATTGTTCAATTCTCACCTATGAGTGAGAACATGTGGTGTTTGGTATTTTGTCCCTGTGATAGTTTGCTGAGAATGATGGTTGCCAGCTTCATCCATGTCCCTACAAAGGACATAAATTCATCCATTTTTATGGCTGTACAGTATTCCATGGTGTATATGTGCCACATCTTTTTAATCCAGTCTATCATTGATGGACATGTGGGTTGGTTCCAAGTCTTTGCTATTGTGAATAGTGCCGCAATAAACACACATGTGCATGTGTCTTTATAGCAGCATGATTTATAATCCTTTGGGTATATACCCAGTAATGGGCTTGCAAGGTCAAATGGTATTTCTAGTTCTAGATCCTTGAGGAATCGCCACACTGACTTCCACAATGGTTGAACCAGTTTACAGTACCACCAACAGTGTAAAAGTGTTCCTATTTCTCCACATCCTCTCCAGCACCTGTTGTTTCCTGACTTTTTAATGACTGCCATTCTAACTGGTGTGAGATGGTATCTCATTGTGGTTTTGATTTGCATTTCTCTGATGGCCAGTGATGATGAACATTTTTTCATGTGTCTGTTGGCTGCATAAATGTCTTCTTTTGAGACGTGTCTGTTCATATCCTTCGCCCACTTGTTGATGGGGTTGTTTTTTTCTTCTAAATCTGTTTGGGTTCTTTGAAGATTCTGGATATTAGCCCGTTGTCAGATGAATAGATTGCAAAATTTTTCTCCCATTCTGTAGGTTGCCTGTTCACTCTGGTGATAGTTTCTTTTGCTGTGCAGAAGCTCTTTAGTTTAATTAGATCCCATTTGTCTATTTTGGCTTTTGTTGCCATTGCTTTTGGTGTTTTAGACATGAAGTCCTTGCCCATGCCTATGTCCTGAATGGTATTGCCTAGGTTTTCTTCTAGGGTTTTTATGGTTTTAGGTCTAACATTTAAGTCTTTAATCCATGTTGAATTAATTTTTGTATAAGGTGTAAGGAAGGGATCCAGTTTCAGCTTTCTACATATGGCTAGCCAGTTTTCCCAGCACCCTTTATTAAATAGGGAATCCTTTCCCCGTTGCTTGTTTTTGTCAGGTTTGTCAAAGATCAGATGGTTGTAGATGTGTGGTATTATTTCTGAGGGCTCTGGTCTGTTCCATTGATCTATATCTCTGTTTTGGTTACTGTAGCCTTGTTGTATAGTTTGAAGTTAGGTAGCATGATGCCTCCAGCTTTGTTCTTTTGGCTTAGGATTGTCTTGGCAATGTGGGCTCTTTTTTGGTTCCATATGAACTTTAAAGTAGTTTTTTCCAATTCTGTGAAGAAAGTCATTGGTAGCTTGATGGGGATGGCACTGAATCTATAAATTACCTTGGGCAATATAGCCATTCTCACAATATTGATTCTTCCTATCCATGAGCATGGAATGTTCTTCCATTTGTTTGTATCCTCTTTTATTTCATTGAGCAGTGGTTTGTAGTTCTCCTTGAAGAGGTCCTTCACATCCCTTGTAAGTTGGATTCCTAGGTGTTTTATTCTCTTTGAAGCAATTGTGAATGGGAGTTCACTCATGATTTGGCTCTCTGTTTGTCTGTTACTGGTGTATAAGAATGCTTGTGATTTTTGCACACTGATTTTGTATCCTGAGACTTTGCTGAAGTTGCCTATCAGTTTAAGGAGATTTTGGGCTGAGACGATGGGGTTTTCTAAATATACAATCATGTCATCTGCAAACAGGGACAATTTGACTTCCTCTTTTCCTAATTGAATACACTTATTTCTTTCTCCTATCTGATTGCCCAGGCCAGAACTTCCAACACTATGTTGAATAGGAGTGGTGAGAGAGGGCATCCCTGTCTTGTGCCAGTTTTCAAAGAATGTCTTTGCCCATTCAGTATGATATTGGCTGTGGGTTTGTCATAAATAGCTCTTATTTTGAGATATGTCCCATCAATACCTAATTTATTGAGATTTTTTAACATGAAGGGCTGTTGAATTTTGTCAAAGGCCTTTTCTGCATCTGTTGAGATAATCATGTGGTTTTTGTCTTTGGTTCTATTTATATGCTGGATTATGTTCATTGATTTGCGTATGTTGAACCAGCCTTGCGTCCCAGGGATGAAGCCCACTTGATAATGGTGGATAAGCTTTTTGATGTGCTGCTAGATTCAGTTTGCCAGTATTTTATTGAGGATTTTTGCATCAATGTTCATCAGGGATATTGGTCTAACATTCTCTTTTTTTTGTTGTGTCTCTGCCAGGCTTTGGTATCAGGATGATGCTGGCCTCATAAAATGACTTAGGGAGGATTCCCTCTTTTTCTATTGATTGGAATAGTTTCAGAAGGAATGGTACCAGCTCCTCCTTGTACCTCTTGTAGAATTCAGCTGTGAATCTGTCTGGTCCTGGACTTTTTTTGGTGGGTAGGCTATTAATTATTGCCTCAATTTCAGAGCCTGTTATTGGTTATTCAGGGATTCGAGTTCTTCCTGGTTTACTCTTGGGAGGGTGTATGTGTCCAGGAATTTATCCATTTCTTCTAGATTTTCTAGTTTATTTGCATAGAAGTGTTTATAGTATTCTCTGATGGTAGTCTGTATTTCTGTGGGATCGGTGGTGATATCCCCTTTATCATTTTTTATTGTGTCTATTTGATTCTTCTCTCTTTTCTTCTTTATTAGTCTTGCTAGCAGTCTATCAATTTTGTTGATCTTTCAAAAAACCAGCTCCTGGATTCATTGATTTTTTGAAGGGTTTTTTGTGTCTCTATTTCCTTCAGTTCTGCTCTGATCTTAGTTATTTTTTGCCTTCTGCTAGCTTTTGAATGTGTTTGCTCTTGCTTCTCTATTTCTTTCAATTGTGATGTTAGGGTGTCAATTTTAGATCTTTCCTGCTTTCTCCTGTGGGCATTTAGTGCTATAAATTTCCCTCTACACACTGCTTTAAATGTGTCCCAGAGATTCTGGTATGTTGTGTCTTTGTTCTCATTGGTTTCAAAGAACATCTTTATTTCTGCCTTCATTTCGTTATGTACCCAGTAGTCATTCAGGAGCAGGTTGTTCAGTTTCCATGTAGTTGAGCAGTTTTGAGTGAGTTTCTTAATCCTGAGTTCTAGTTTGATTGCACTGTGGTCTGAGAGACAGTTTGTTATGATTTCTGTTCTTTTACATTTGCTGAGGAGTGCTTTACTTCCAACTATGTGGTCAACTTTGGAATAAGTGTGATGTGGTGCTGAGAAGAATGTATATTCTGTTGATTTGGGGTGGAGAGTTCTGTAGATGTCTGTTAGGTCCACTTGGTGCAGAGCTGAGTTCAATTCCTGGATATCCTTGTTAACTTTCTGTCTGGTTGATCTGTCTAGTGTTGACAGTGGGGTGTGAAAGTCTCCCATTATTATTGTGTGGGAGTCCAAATCTCTTTGTAGGTCTCTAAGGACTTGCTTCATGAATCTGGGTGCTCCTGTATTGGGTGTATATATATATTTAGGATAGTGAGCTCTTCTTGTTGAATTGATCCTCTTACCATTATGTAATGGCCTTCTTTGTCTCTTTTTATCTTTGTTGGTTTAAAGTCTGTTTTATCAGAGACTAGGATTGCAAGCCCTGCCTTTTTTTCTTTTCCATTTACTTGGTAGATCTTCCTCCATCCCTTTATTTTGAGCCTATGTGTGTCTCGGCACATCAGATGGGTCTCCTGAATACAGCACACTGATGGGTCTTGACTCTTTATCCAATTTGCCAGTCTGTGTCTTTTAATTGGAGCATTTAGCTCATTTACATTTAAGGTTAATATTGTTATGTGTGAATTTGATCCTGTCATTATAATGTTAGCTGGTTATTTTGCTCGTTATTTGATGCAGTTTCTTCCTAGCATCAATGTTCTTTACAATTTGGCATGTTTTTGCAGTGGCTGGTACCAGTTGTTCCTTTCCATGTTTAGTGCTTCAGGAGCTCTTGTAGGGCAGGCCTGGTGATGACAAAAATCTCTCAGCATTTGTTTGTCTGTAAAGGAGTTTATTTCTCCTTCACTAATGAAGCTTAGTTTGGCTGGATATGAAATTCTGGGTTGAAAATTCTTTGCTTTAAGAATGTTGATATCCTCTGCCCACTTTTTGATGGGGTTGTTTTTTTCTTGTAAATTTGTTTGAGCTCATTGTAGATTCTGGATATTAGCCCTTTGTCAGATGAGTAGGTTGTGAACATTTTCTCCCATTTTGTAGGTTGCCTATTCACTCTGATGGTAGTTTCCTTTGCTGTGCAGAAGCTCTTTCGTTTAATTAGATCCCATTTGTCAATTTTGGCTTTTGTTGCCATTGCTTTTGGTGTTTTAGACATGAAGTCCTTGCCCATGCCTATGTCCTGAATGGTAATGCCTAGGTTTTCTTCTAGGGTTTTTATGGTTTTAGGTCTAACGTTTAAGTCTTTAATCCATCTTGAATTAATTACTTCTCAAAAGAAGACATTTATGCAGCCAAAAGACACATGAAAAAATGCTCATCATCACTGGCCATCAGAGAAATGTAAATCAAAACCACAATGAGATACCATCTCACACCAGTTAGAATGGCGATCATTAAAAAGTCAGGAAACAACAGGTGCTGGAGAGGATGTGGAGAAATAGGAACACTTTTACACTGTTGGTGGGACTGTAAACTAGTTCAACCATTGTGGAAGTCAGTGTGGCGATTCCTCAGGGATCTAGAACTAGAAATACCATTTGACCCAGCCATCCCATTACTGGGTATATACCCAAAGGACTATAAATCATGCTGCTATAAAGACACATGCACATGTATGTTTATTGCGGCACTATTCACAATAGCAAAGACTTGGAACCAACCCAAATGTCCAACAATGATAGACTGGATTAAGAAAATGTGGCACATATGCACCATGGAATACTATGCAGCCATAAAAACTGATGAGTTCATGTCCTTTGTAGGGACATGGATGAAATTGGAAATCATCATTCTCAGTAAACTATCGCAAGGACAGAAAACCAAACACCGCATGTTCTCACTCACAGATGGGAATTGAACAATGAGAACACATGGACACAGGAAGGGGAACATCACACTCTGGGGACTGTTGTGGGGTGGGGGGAGGGGGGAGGGATAGCATTAGGAGATATACCTAATGCTAAATGACGAGTTAATGGGTGCAGCACACCAGCATGGCACATGTATACATATGTAACTAATCTGCACATTTTGCACATGTACCCTAAAACTTAAAGTCTAATAATAATAAAAAAAAAAAAGAAAAAAAAAGTTAAACATTAAAAAAAAAAAAAAGAATGCTGAATATTGGCCCCCACTCTCTTCTGGCTTGTAGAGTTTCTGCCGTGAGATCCGCTGTTAGTCTGATGGGCTTCCCTTTGTGGGCAACCTGAGCTTTCTCTCTGGCTGTCTTTAACATTTTTTCCTTCATTTCAACTTTGGTGAATCTGACAATTATGTGTCTTAGAGTTGCTCTTCTCAAGGAGTATCTTTGTGGCATTCTCTGTATTTCCTGAATTTGAATGTTGGCCTGCATTGCTAGGTTGGGGAAGTTCTCCAAGATAATATCCTGCAGAGTGTTTTCCAGCGTGGTTCCATTCTCCCCGTCATTTTCAGGTACACCAATCAGATGTAGATTTGGTCTTTTCACATAGTCCCATATTTCTTGGAGGCTTTGTTCGTTTCTTTTTACTTTTTTTCTCTAAACTTCTCTTCTCGCTTCATTTCATTCATTTGATCTTCAATCACTGATACCCTTTCTTCCAGTTGATCGATTCGGCTATTGAAGCTTGTGCATGAGTCACGTAGTTCTTGTGCCATAGTTTTCAGCTCCATCAGGATATTTAAAGACTTCTCTACACTGGTTATTCTAGTTAGCCATTCGTCTAATCTTTTTTCAAGGTTTTCAGCTTCTTTGCAATGGGTTCGAACTTCCTCCTTTAGCTCGGAAAAGTTTGATCATCTGAAGCCTTCTCTCAACTCGTCAAAGTCATTCTCCATCCAGCTTTGTTCCATTGCTGGTGAGGAGCTGTGTTCCTTTGGAGGAGGGAGAGGCGCTTTGATTTTTAAAATTTTCAGCTTTTCTGCTCTGTTTTTTCCCCATCTTTGTGGTTTTTTCTACCTTTGGTCTTTGATGATGGTGACGTACAGATGGGGTTTTGGTGTGGATGTCCTTTCTGTTTGTTAGTTTTCCTTCTAACAGTCAGGAACCTCAGCTGCAGGTCTGTTGGAGTTTGCTGGAGGTCCACTCCAGACCCTGTTTGCCTGGGTATCAGCAGCGGAGGCTGCAGAACAGTGGATATTGCTGAACAGCAAATGTTGCTGCCTGATTGTTCCTCTGGAAGCTTCGTCTCAGAGGGATACCTGGCCATGTGAGGTGTCAGTCTGCCCCTGTTGGGGGGGTGCCTCCCAGTTAGGTTACTCAGGGGTCAGGGACCCACCTGAGGAGTCAGTCTGTCAGTTCTCAGATCTCAAATTCCGTGCTGGGAAAACCACTACTCTCTTCAAAGCTGTCAGTCAGGGACATTTAAGTCTGCAGAGCTTTCTGCTGCCTTTTGTTCGGCTATGCTTTGCCCCCAGAGGTGGAGTCTACAGAGGCAGGCAGGCCTCCTTGAACTGTGGTGGGTTCCACCCAGTTCGAGCTTCCCAGCTGCTTTGTTTACCTACTCAAGCCTCAGCAATGGCGGGTGCCCCTCCCCCAGCCTTGCTGCCACCTTGCAGTTCAATCTCAGACTGCTGTGCTAGCAATGAGCCAGGCTCTGTGGGCGTGGGACCCTCCGAGCCATGCACGGGATGTAATCTCCTGGTGTGCCGTTTTCTAAGACCATTGGAAAAGCACAGTATTAGGGTGGGAGTGACCCCATTTTCCAGGTGCCATCTGTCACAGCTTCCCTTGGCTAGGAAAGGGAATTCCCTGACCCCCTTGCACTTCCCAGGTGAGGCGATGCCTCGCCCTGCTTCGGCTCACGCTCGGTGCACTGCACCCACTGTCCTGCACCCACTGTCCGACAAGCCCCAGTGAGATGAACCCGGTACCTCAGTTGGAAATGCAGAAATCACCCGCCTTCTGCATCGCTCACGCTGGGAGCTGTAGACTGGAGCTGTTCCTATTCGGCCATCTTGGACTAAATCGATGTCATTTTCATTTTATACACATGGAAACAGGCTCAGAGAGGTTAGGTGTCTTGTCCAAGTTCACACAGCTATTAAGTGTCAGAGTTGGGCTTTGAACCCAGAGGACATCGAGCCTGCTCATTCTAATACTCTGAACTTACATCATGGTATATGAAATGACTGAGGGCTTGCATAGGGGTTTCAAGATTTGCTTTTCTTTTGGCTATAATTGGCATCATTAATATAACTGTGTGACTTTCACTTCATAGCTTGCTGCTCTTTATGATGTCTTTATGTACCCTTTTATCTCTCAGGGTCATGTTTATTTGTTTATAAAAATTGTGGTAAAATATAACAAAATTTACCATTTTGGCCATTTTTAACTGTACAGTTCAGTGACATTAAGTACATTCACATTGTTGTTCAGCCCTCATCACTATCCATCTCCAGAATCTTTTTAACCAGCCCCTGAAAACAATATGAAACACTTCAGGAATTTTTGTGTCCTCTTTGCACAGGGGCCATGCTAATCTCTCAGTCTCATTCCAATTTTGGTATATGTGCTGCAAAGCAAGGGGGCCTTGTGTTTAAGTCACTGGTTTTCTAACTCTTGGCTCCCCTCCCCATTCTCTAGCTTTCCTTCTGTGATCTGCTGCCTTCAGCTCAGTAATGAATTGGAGTGTCCCAGTCATACCTATGCCTGCTCAGGATCGTGAGGGAGAGGAAGGAGAAAAAGGCATGATTCTTTATCAAGTGGCCTGGCTTGGATCTTATCTCTGCTTTCTGCTCCCACCAACAACCCAGGAATCAGAGCAAGGAGACAGGAGAAGGTTCACAAACTCCCTAATTGAAATCTGAATCATTTCGGAGTTTCTTAGCCCTTCAAAGGGTGAGTTAGGAACTGTGATTTGCTCCACACTGGAGCCATCAAGATGAGACTTGGGGCTGAGCATGGTGGCTCACACTCATAATCTCAGCACTTTAGGAGGCAAAGGTGGGAGGATCACTTGAGGTCAGGAGTTTGAGACTAGCTTGGCCAACATAGTGAAACCCCAACTCTACTAAAAAAGTACAAAAATTAGCTAAGCGTGGTGGTGCACCCCTGTAGTCCCAGCTACTCAAGAGGCTGAGGCAGAGAATCACTTGAACCCAGGAGGCAGAGGCTGCAGTGAGCCTAGATCACGCCACTGCACTCCAGCCTGGGCAACAGAGACTCAGTCTCAGAAAAACAAAGCAAAAGAAAAGATGAGACTTAGAGAGCTCCCGCGTGCCAGGGCCAGGAGGAGAGATGGGAGTCACCAAGTCTTTCCTCGTCCCCTGGGTTCACAGGGGAGGCCACCAAGGGTCCAGTCAGTGTTGTAGCTTGAGCCCTGGTAGGAGCTAGATAACCAGGTAGGATTCCTGACTCTCATCCAGGTCCCTCTACCTTAACATTTACTGACAAATCTCACCCTGCCCAATATCGTCCTATTTCCTCTTACATATACTTAAAAGCCTTTCTCTCCCTAACTAATGCCTCAAGCACTGTCAGCACTTCCCAACAGAGCCCCTTGATCCCATGGGTCTTTCAGATCCAGTGCTAGGGGATTAATAAAAACCTTTAAAAAAGTAGGCAGCTGTTGTGGTTGCTCTGCTTTGCCACCCAGCTCCCCAGCAGGACAGCAGGTCCTGTCCCGCAAGCTGCTGGGAATGTTGGCTAACAGCCCTCAACTGCCAGCCCGTTCTGGAATTGCCCTCACCTGCAGACAGCCACCCTGCCTGGGGTTATGCCCCCTTTCCAGGACAGCCTGATCTCATGACAGGAAGGGCCATCCTAGCTCCAAGCTCTCTATGGAGCTGCAGAGGCCAGTCATGAATGCACTGTGGCCCAGCTCCTCCCTCTGAACAATTTGGCTTACTTTCCTTCCCCACAGGTGCTAACCCTAGTAGCTCCCCTAATAAATCTCTGGCACATTAATCTCTCCATCAGAAACTGCTCTTTAGGAAGCCAACCTACAACAGCTCCAAAATAAAAAAGAACAATTAAGAGGCTCTAATGAATAAATGTTTAATGCAATGTTTACAGATGCCACATTATGTGAACTCCATTAATTGTTAAATTTAGTATTCATCAACATTTAAAATATCATTACCTCTAATCACCATCTGCAGGTCAGAATTTCTCAGTTCATGTAAATTCCAGCCCATATGTAATAGATGCTGACAAATAATAGCGAATTGTAAATTAAATGCAGCACTTAACAGTTAAATAATTTCAAAAGTTAAGTTACTAGGGCTGGGTGCAGGGGCTCATACCTGTAATCCCAACACTTTGGGAGGCCAGTAAGCAGAAGGACTGCTTGAAGCCAGTTCAAAACAAGGCTGGGCAAAAAAGCAAGACCTCAGCCCCCACCCTCCACAAAACATTTTTAAAAATTAGCTGGATGTGGTAGCACATGCCTATAGTCCTAGCTACTTGGGAGGCTGAGGTGGGAGGATTGCTTGAGCCCAGGAGGACGAGACTGCAGTGAGCCGGGATAGCACTATTGCACCCCAGCCTGGGTGACAGAGACCCTACCTCAAAAAAAAAAAAGTCATTAGATTGAAATTATGAAACTGCTAATATCTGACCATTTTTGACCTTTATAAATGGCAATTTCACATGGTTCAACATAGTATCTCATCAAATATTTACTTATATTTAATTGGGGATGTAGGTGTACTCTAATGTGTTTGCCTTCCAACATTAAGCATGCTAAGGCCTGTAAAGATGTCAGAAACAGCCTTCCCTCTTTGGAATAAAGATACTACAAGCAGAATAGAGACAAAAATCAAGATAATGGCAAGATTTGGGAGCAAAGAAAGGAAACTGAAGCCCAGACCTAATTTCACTCTGCATGACTCATTGCACGGTTGAAGCATTTCTTGCCTCTCAAGGTTTCACCCTCATCTCAAGCTCCTAGGGCCCCATTTCCTGCTTTCCCACTTTCTGTACTCATTCTCCCTTTCGGGGGTTTCCTCCTCTGTGGGAAAGCATGGATGTAAGAAGGATCTGAGGTTCATGGGGGAGGAATCAAATTATAAACAGCTCTCCTTTCAATGAAAGGCTTTTTTTCTGATAATATCAGCATTTGAAAGGTTCCTATGTGTGTTATCCTTTCGGTCCCTTGTGACAATGTCCCAAACCTCTACCAATAAATTATTTTCTCTGCTCTCCAAAAATGGCTTTGTTCCCACAAATACTGTTCATGGGAAGAGACTGCGAGGTTAGTCTATTCCTGCCATTTGATCATTTTATTTATTACACTGATCCAACACGTAAGTAAGCATTCAAGCCTTTCATTTATACTGGATGCAACTTCAAAATTCTAAGAGCTGGTTTAGAGAACTTTAGGCTCTGCAGTGCGGGTTCTCATCACCATACTTCTCCAAGCCTGAACCTGCTACTCACCCCTCTCCCTCACCCACTGCAGGGCACCTATGAGAGGGTGCCGGGAACAAGGGCCTCTGCATTTGCTCAGGACTCCCTCCTGGGAGGGGAAGCTGGAGGCTGGGCCGAGTTGGACCAGAAGAATGGAAATGATGTAGAGACCCAGGCCCTGTCTTAAAGAAACTAAAAATCTTGTAGACAGGAGCACCCAACATGGAAAACTATGCATGCTATCTCTGAAAAGGGGAGTTCTTTTAAAAAATGAATTTGCAAACATGAGGGGAACGATTAGTGGAAGGTGAGGGCATTAAAAAGGACTTTCTCTCTTTTCCTTTTTAAATTGTGTGGTCCTTTATCCAATTATGAAAGCAATACACATTCTTGGTAGAAAAATGAGAAAATCATAAACAGTGGACCCTTGAACAACATGGGTTTCAACTGCATGGCTCCACTTTTAGACGCAATTTTTTTTCAATAAATATATCAGAAAAATGTTAGAGGTTTGTGACAATTTGAAAAAACTTGCAAATGAACTGCATCCACAAGTAGGGTTTATAAACAGAACTGCCCTTATCTATTAAGCTGCTAACCCTGAAGCTTGGAGGGAAAAGAGAAACACCAGCTGCCAGCCTTCTGGAGGTACAACAAAGCAGCCTGGACAAGAACTTTTTTCTGGACTGGTTTAATCAATGCTTTGTCCCTGAAGTCAGGAAGTACCCTACCTGTAAGGGACTGCCTTTTAAAGTTCTTTTGATATTGGACAATGCCGCTGACCACCCAGAACCCCATGAGTTCATCATCAAGGGCATTGAAGTAGTCCATTTGTGACTAAACACAACATCTCTAATTCAGCCTCTAGACCCAGAATCATAAGGATCCTTAAAGCTCATTATGCACAGTACCCTATGGAAAAGATTTGTCAATGCTATGGAAGAAAACCCCAGTAGAGAGAACATCACAAAGTCTACAAGGATTACACCGCTGAAGATACCACTGTTGTCATAGAAAAAGCCATCAAGCCTGAAACAATAAATTCCTGAAACAATAAATTCCTGCTGGAAAATAAACTGTGTCCAGATATTGTGCATGACTTCACAAGATTGACAAGAGCACCAATCAAGGAAATCATGAAAGAGATTGTGGATATGGCCAAAGGAAAAAAAAATAGGTGGCGGGTGAACGGTTTCAAGATATGGATCCTGGAGAAATTTAAGAGCTAACAGATGCCACAGGAATTAACAGAAGACAACACGATGGAGATGAGTGTTTCTGAACCAGCACCAGACAATGAGGAAGACAGTGTAGAAGAAGCAGTGCCAGGAAACAAACTGACATTAGACAATACAGCAGAAGCATTCCAATTATTCAAAACTGCTTTTAACTGCTTTTATAACATGGACCCTTCTATGATAGGGGCACTGAAACTAAAGCAAACAGTGGAAGAAGGATCGGTACTATACAGAAACACTTTTAGAGAAATGAGAAAGCAAAAAAGTCAGACAGAAATTATCATGTATTTCCATAAAATTACACCAAGTGTGCTTGCCTCTCCTGCCTCCCCTCCCACCTTCTCCACCTCTTACACTTCTACTGACCCTAAGAAAGCAAGACCAACCCCTTCCTCCCCAACCTACTCAAAGAGAAGATGACAAGGATCAAGACCTTTATGATGATCCACTTCCCCTTAATGAATAGTGAATCTATTTCCTCTTCCTTATGATTTCTTAATATTTTCTTTTCTTTAGCTTACTTTATCATAAGAATATAGTATGTAATACATATAACACACAAAATATGTGTTAACTGTTTATGTAAGTCTTCCAGTTAATAGTAGGCTATTAGTAGCTACATTTTTGCAGAGTCAAAAGTTAAACACAGATTTTTGGCTATGCAGGGGATCAGCAACCCTAGCCCCTGCGTTGTTCAAGGGCCAACTGCATGTGTGATACACACACACACAAATATATTCAAATCATTCCAATTCTACTACCCAGAGACAGCATCTGTAACTACTATTTTATAAATTATTCTACTTAATTTGACTTGGATTTGAAGGGGAAAAAAATGAAAGTGAAGAAATTGCTGAATTTTATAAATATATTTATTCAAAATAAGAGCTCTTCATTATTAAGAAACTTTTCAAATCGATTACAAAAATATGAGGCTTTGAGACTGGAGTATTTTTTGGTTTATGCTTCTTAATATCCATAAGTTTAAGTTTCCGACACTAATCCTTAGATGATCGTGTAATCAAAATCAGAAGCCACAATATATGTTTTAAAGAGTTCTTTTTTTTTTTTTCTTTTTCTTTGAGAGAACAAGAGAATGAAAATGAGAGCAAAACTTTACACCTAAGTTTACTCTCAGGTTAATTCTTCAAAATAAATAATTAGGGAAAAGCTGATATATAAAGAAAAATATGCTATAAAAATGGCAAGCCACTTTCACAACCAAAAAAAACCACCTTTGTCTTCTGCAGTTTTGAACAGATACTGGGTGTACAATAGTGTTTGATGAATAACAGAATACATGAAAGAAAAATGGCTATTATCAATCTATATGAAAAATATAAATGGCAGCATAAGATTACAAAACAGGAAAATGAGAGAAAATGTAGTTTCAATATATGTAATATCCTTAACTCATGAAGAGCTGTTATAAATCAGTAATACTTAAAATAGCAATATTTATTAAATCCCATAGACAAAGACTACAAAGAGCCCTGGCCTGTTCAGATGTAGAAGAGAATCTGAAAATGGCCAACAAGCTATGTATTGATGCTTAATCTCATTAGATCCCAGGAAAAGGCAAATTTAAAATAAGGAGAAATCATTTATGCCCATGATATTAGCCAAAATTGAGATGATTTTTAATTTCCTGGTAAGGTTGGTAAGGTTTGAGGAAGATAGCTACACTTGTTCACTAATAATAAGACTCTAAATTGTTGCAAACTTTTTTGATAATAATCTGGCACCATATATTAAAGTGTATAGCACACATTCTGCTGGGCCCAGAAGTGCTACTTCAGGGCATCCACAGAGAAGAAATAAAACTACAAGCATATTAAAACACATTTCACAATAATATCAGTAACAAACATTTACTGAGCACACACTATGTGCCCAGTGCTGTGCTAAATGCCTTACAAAGGATATCTGAATTATCATAACAGCTTTATGAGGTAGTTGCCATTATCTCACAGATGAATACTAAAATTTAGCAAAGTTAAATATGTTGTCCAAGGTTTTAAAAAATACACTAGTAAGTGTTAGAGTTGAAACTTGAAACTGCTCAGTGCGATGGCAGCCACTGTAACATGCTGCCAAATTAGAGACAAATAACCAAAAAAGAAAACTTAGCCAAATGCCCTTGGAAGAGGAGTGGTGACAATGACCTCAACCACTAGAAACAAAATGCCTGGTCTCACTTTGGTTTCAGAATTAAAATCCACTTTGACGAGGGGTAGGAATGTTGGAACAAATGTTTTCCATAGAAGCAGAGAGAAGAAGTTGCAACGAGGAAGAAAGAGATTAATATGAAAATTTTTGCCAGATGGGTGGTTTGGGAAGAGATTTCTCTCCAAGGCAACCTCGACTTCTCCCTATGAATGACTCTTAAGAAATGGAGGCAGAGTCTCTAACCAGACCACGGGCAAGATGCAGCTTCCACAAGACTTCCCATAAGCAGCAGCTCTGCTGCCCTCACCCCAGCTGGCCCTCCCAAGAAAAATGGTTGAGGGCATGAGCAACATTTTTAAATGGCAGAGAGAAGATTCTGAGGATTTTCAGGGCACTGGAAACATTGCCTCAGTTTTCCTGGAAAATTCCACTTATTTGTTTTATCTCCTTGGTATTTGGAGAGTATGTCAAAAATACTATGTCCTCACCAAGCCCATAGCTGACTCTGCCCTGAAACCTTAACCCCTGGTGGAAAGGAGAGAGACTTCATGTCTGTGGCAGGGCCATTTGCCACCATGTTCTGGGTTGCAGGGCTGACTACAGCCATTCCTCCTAGAGTTTATGTCTGGAATGTGGGTCAATATTCCACAGACAAACCACATGCCAGTGCTGTATCTCTGGGTCCAGAGTACCCAGAAGCATATATTACAATCAGTTATCAACTATGCTTTAAAATAGGGTTTAAAACAATAATCACTATAAACAAGTTGCAAAGACCAACATAGACAATGTATTACAAGCCAAGGGTTATGATCAATCCAATTCTGTGAACCTGAATTCAATAATAATATAAAATAAATAAGTAGCAAGTGGCAGCCTGATAATCTGGTTTAAGAGACTGTGATAATCAGTCCCAGAGATTTTTTTTCTTTTTGTCAACTGTTATTAATAGCTACTTAACCTAATCTTGTTCTTTCTTTAGACTCATAGAAGTAAACTTCTAACTTGTCCAACTCCTGCCTTAGAGTGAAAATCTTTGAAGCGTATTTACAGCTCAGTCTCAACAATTTCCAGACAGACTCTCCGTAACAAAGTCCTTGTAGAAAGCCCCTATTAAATTCTTCCTTTCCATGTAGGAAAAGTTTGCTTATTACCAGCTTACCCAAGAAGGCATGACGATGCTGACATGCCCAAGGAGCCCTAAGCATAATGAACAATCCCATACCTTCCAAGACTTTGACCACAGCAGAGAAAGAGAAGACTGTTTTGTGGCATTGGATACATAAGAAACGCCCAGATCCTGAGAGAACCATTATTTGGGTTCAGATCCCAGCTCTGCTACTTACTCGTCATGTGAACTTGGGCATGATACTTCACCCCTCTGTGCCTCAGTTGTACCATCTGTAAAATGGGATCAATTCATTATTCCTCCTTCATAGATTTGTTGTAAGGAGTGAATGAGAAATTACATGTAAAACATATAGCACTATATCTGCATAGAGGAAGCACTTAATAAATATTATTTTTAGTTGCTGTTGTTCCGTCATGTAAAAAAAACAACCTTTGATGAACTTTCCTTGACGATCACAAGAGTGGCTAATCCCTTAGCTCTGGCATCTAAGTGACTTGGATTCACAGTTCTGCTGTTTACTAGCTGTGCGACCTCTGACATTTTCTTAACTTTCATAAGCCCTTTCCTTATCTAGAAAAACGGAAGTGACCACAGTGCCATACCTCCTAGGGTTGTCAGGAGAATTAGAGATTATAAACCTTTTAAATTCCTAGTCCTACTAACACACAGTAAGTGTTCAATAATTAGCTGCTTTTTTATTTGAATGTGTACTTTTTACTTTAACTTCTGCTTGAATCAGGTAGTTAGATATTAGAACACAACTGATTTCCCTACTAAGATTTGCAGGTTTACTGCAGTTTAATAGTCAGTACTTTTTATGGTGCAAATCCTGGTCTAGGAGTTCGTATATAAAGATACCGGACACAACTCTGTTGAGTGCTAGCCAAGAGACTTCAGGAAAATATCAGAAGCTCGAGTTTCTTCACTGTGAAATGGGATAAAAATATCCTTTCTCACAGCACAGTAACATTTCCACGGAGTTATGGATGATAAGCACTTTGTAAATTATAAAGCAATACAAAAATGTAAGACTTCATTATTTTCCCTGAAGAAAAAGGAGGACTTCATATAAGAAATATAGAGAATAACATAGACCTACAAAGTAATTTCTCCACTGACTAGAGTGGATTTTTATTTTAGAATAAGTTTAAGATAAGAATCTTTAAGAATCTCTTAGATTGAGGCTGGATATAGAAGGACAGAATTCCATCACAATCATCAGTTAATTTGTGTACATGCTACGGGAACATGATGTCCAGAGAACAGGGACATAGACTAGGCTTCAGCATAGGGACAAATAGGCCAAACTTTACCTCTAAGCACCAGACAAGTCTTCTGGGCCATGGAGTATGCTTTGGCATTTAGTGGGTATTTGCTTCTGGCTAATTTTAGTTCTGTGTCTCAAGGGATTCTCTAATGCAGCAAGTAGCTAAATATCTGAAGATCTTTCTCTCCTCCCTCTCTCCCTTTCTCCTCTTTCTCTCTCCATTTTTTCTCTCTCTCACTTTTCCTCTCTGAAAATAAACCCATAAACATATCAACAGAATGTAGTAGGCAAGTACTCATGCTTCTACTAAAGATTGTAGTTAAGTTAAACAAAAAAAAAATCCTAATTATTTCCTTTACTCAAAATTTTTGGTGGATTTTTTTTTGTTTTTTTCTCATGGTTTTTTAGAGATCATATATTTTTTCTATTTGAATGTAAGAATTGATTTATGGCTGAGAAAATTAAAAGAGATCCAGGATGCAGGCAAATCCATCTGTTGTTATCTCCTTTGCCCTCTATGCAAGCAGTAACATTGGTTACCCAAACATCTGGTCACTTCAACCTATGTGAATCCACTCCCACAATGTCCCATAATTTAGTCCCATACCAAATGCATTTGTTCTGAAAAGGAATATTCTCAGAGCAGTCAAATATTTTGATAAAATCCAGGAAAGAGGGTCTGGGTGCAGTGGCTCACACCTATAATCTCAGGTGTGGAGCTGAGATTATAGGTGTAATCTTTGGAGGCCGAGGCTGGGCCCAGAAGTTCAAGACCAGCCTGAGCAACATAGCAAGACCCCATCTCTACAAAAATTTTTAAAATTAGCCAGGTATAGTGGCACACACCTATAGTCCCGGACACTTGAGAGGCTGAGATGGGAGGATCACTTGAGCCCAGCAGGTTGAGGCTACAGTGAGCTATGATAGTGCCACTGTACTCCAGCCTGGGTGACAGAGTGAGACCCTGTCTCAAAAAAAAAAAATTTTTTTTAATCCAGGAAAAAGAAAGAGGAGGAATTTTTCCGTCTTACAAGGAGCAAATTAATGTGCAAAGTAACTGAAGAGAATGCTGCCCACAATTACCTGCCTATCTGCAGTCCGTGTGAGAGCAGATCTCCTGATGTCTGAATCTATCCCCAATTGCTCTTAAAAGAAATCTCCATTAAAAAAATAAAATTACAGAAATAAACTGGGAGGGGGCAAACACATATTTATTCACTATGTATGTACTAAGTATCTACTCTAAGCAAAGCAGTGCAGGGCACAGGAAAGTATGTAAGAAATGGTCTACTCTAGGCAGAGGTTTCCCTCCAGTGAAGGGGATTAAATGACACAGTGGGCCGTGAGTCCTGCCCACCCCTCACCCTATTGCAGAACCATAATCTCAAGTAAGTCAATAATCTACCTCCTTCAAAACCCTCCCACAAGGGTTATAGATTCCTCACCTCTTTATCCCCAGCTCTGCACAATTGGAATCTCATCATTTCATTCCCATCCTTTACTCTCAGCACTCCCCACCCAACAGCAAGTTCAAGTAGAGTCCCCCTCAAACACACCATGTTACTGCAACTTGCCCGTCGCTAGGACCCTCTTTGCTGCTAGAATGACCTTTCCTTTCCCCACTTCCCAAGCCCTGCACTGCCTGAAGCCTACCTGGACTTCACCTCCTCCTGTCAATCTATCCCCCTTCCCCTCACTCTGGGCAAACTCATCCCACTTCCGGCTGCAGCCAGCTTTGATCCTATGCCATGGAGATGCTATCTCTGGTCCTTCATGGCTATACAGCATTTTCTGTCATTTTCCCTAGCTCCACTGAGAGCCCAGGTAGGCAAGACCACGCATTTATCATTTTATGTCCTCAGAGCCTAGCAGCTTAGCTTCTTGACATGCTCAAGAAATCTGTTGACTTGAATGAAACAGGATAGTACTATAACACAGACTGTGCTGAATATGTCTTCAGAGGGACCCCTAAAGAGTTCTAAAAGTCCACTGGAAGGAGAAATGGAGTCTCTGAAGTTACAGATTCCTTCCACCAACCTTAAGAACTTGTAAAGCCAGCAAAGCAGCAGATTCTAAAAATCTCAGAAATGCACAGGGCCGGGCATGGTGGCTCACACCTGTAATCCCAGTACTTTGAGAGGCCAAGGCGGGCAGATTGCTTGAGCTCAGGAGTTCAAGACCAGCCTTGGGAACATGGTAAAATCCCATCTCTACAAAAAAATACAAAACATTAGCCAGGCTTGGTGGCATGCATCTGTAGTCCCAGCTACTTGGGAGGCTGAGTTGGGAGGATCACTTGAGCCTGGTTGCACTGAGCTGTGTTCACACCACTGCATCCCAGCCTGGGTGACAGAGCCAGATCCTGTCTCAAAAACAACAAAAAAAAGTACACAGAGGTGAGAGCACATGTTCCTACAAGTGTCACAGAAACTCAGCTAAATAAACAATGAAGCAATATTAGCATAATCAAAATAAACATTTTTAAGCACAAAGTGTATGAGCCACAGCTTCAAGCTTGTAAACTTTGATTTTTAAAGGGACCAATAGAGGTTAAGTAAACAGACACTTAAACAGAAGTATCACTAGGAAGGGCCACACTCTGAAGCAGCAGTCTACTCAGACTTTGGACTCACAGCATTAGGTCACATTCTGAGTCTGACACTTAGCTGTGCAACCCTGGACAAGTTCCTTAACCTCTCTGGGCCTCAACTCTCCCATTTGTAAAATAAGAATAGTAGACTCCCATGATAGGGTTGGTTGTTGGAATGATTTAAAGAGATAATGCTGGTGAAAATGTTTAGCGTCGTTTCTAGCACACAGTAAACACTGAATTAAAGTTTATTGCTCACTCTTCCGAAGTGATTTGTATCTTTCTGTGGATGATCTAAACTCACAGGCCTCTTTTGATCTGGATATGGAAAATTCTCTATAAGGAATCATTTCATAAAAACATGTGCTTCCTCTCATTCCACTCTATGCAATTCAGTCACTCATTTAGCAAACATTTACTGAGTATCTTCCATATGCCAGGCACTGTTCCAGACCTGGGGTCCAGCAGTGAATAAAACAAAAATCCCTGCCCATTTAGAGCTCACCTTCTATTGGGGAGAGGTAAGAAATAAACATAATAAGTAAGTTATATAGCATATTAGAATACACTGTGCTATGCAGAAGAAATCAAGACAGGTAAAGGGAATTCAGAACAGGAAGGGTTGCAGTTTAAACAGGGGAGGTCATAGCAGGCCTCACGGAGAAGGTAACACTTAAGCAAAGGAGGTGAGGGAAAGAGTTACCCAGAGATCCGAGGGAAGAGGGGTCCAGGCAGAAAGGGCAGCCAGTGCAAAGGTCCTGGGGCAAGGCCATGCTTCACGTACTCCAGGATAGCACGGAGGCGAGCATGGCTAGAGCAGAAGAAATGAGGGAATAGAAGATGAGGTCAGGGCATAGTTGGGGTCCTAACTAAGCCACTGTAAGGACTTTGGTTTCTACTTGAAGAGAAGTAGGGGGCCATTGAGTGGTTTTCAGCCAAGGGTCAAGGTGGGGGCAGGGCGAATTGCAAAGACTGAGGCAGGCAGACCTGTCAGGAGGCTCTTGTCGAAAGTCAGATGAGTGATTATGGCAATCAGAACAGGAAGGGAGCAGTGGAGGTGGAGATAAGTGTTAAGATGATTCTGGCTATGTTGTGAAACTGAGCTAACTGGATGCTATGAAGTGTGAGGGGTGGTGTGGGGTGGGGAGCAGATGAGGCTGGTCTGAGCAAATGGGAAAGGACACAGCTGTCAATACTGTAATGGGGAAGGCTGGTGGAGAAGCCTCTTAGCAAGGACCAGGTCAGTGATTAGGTGTTTGGCTATGTACACACTGAGTTTGGGATATCAAGGACATAGCTGGAAGTTGGAGGCAGTTGGTTTCTACAATTCAGGAGAGAAGATATAGAAAGACCTCAATTATGTGTTAGAAACTAAACTGCCCTAGCTATGATCTTTATGTCCTTTGTCCTACTACAATTAGCCTTGAACCCGTGGTTCTCCAGTGTTAGTGTTCACAAGAATCACCAGAAACACTGGTAAAATTACTGATTCCTCGGTCTCATCCCCAGAGTTTCTAAATCAGTTGATCTTGTGTGAGGGGACATGGGTCAGGGAGAACAGGAAATTAATATTTTTAAGTTTTGGGGATTCTTTTCCAAGTGGCTCATGGATCGCCATCTGAAAAATCTTGGGATCGTTTCCTCCCCCAACCCCACTTCCTCACTCAAATATTCCAGCCACCTAGGCAATATTCATTTAATTTCTCAAACCACTCAGAAAAATACACTCTCCCTCAAAATATTCCAGATTTAGAAAAACGTGGCGCTGGACAGACACTTCATTTGAAGGACATTTCACCTGCTATGCACTACAGAGTCTGAATGCTGGTTTGGCTCCATTTCCAGCAGGCGGGCTGTGGCATAATTGGTAAGAGTGTCCAGTGTGGCCCTCAGTCCTTCAGATCTGTGTCCTTTTCCTTAATTCCATATGCCCTCATGTTGTCCCAGAACCCTTCCATCCATCACAGAATTAAAGAATTTGGATAATGTGTTTATCTGAAAGTGTTACTGATTCAATCTGTTACTTCTTTCAGAATTGAGCCAGAAGGGAGGGCAACAATTAAACAAAAGGCTTGCTCCCTTATGGTGGAATTTCAGACCATGTGGCAAACAGAAAGAGGAAAGAGATATCTTAGCATATATGGGTGCATGACCTCTGGTTTCCCCCGAATACAAGCTTTGTTGCAACTACTTGTGCTGTCCACACATGACACTACCTGTGGCAGCCACAAAAATAGACCTCTCAGATCAATGATTGCAGGGAGAATAACTGCCTGACAGCTGAGCTGAGGTGCTCAGAATCCACCACTGTGTTTGTTTGCACAGAGGCCATGCTTCATGCAGGCTGGGACACAAAGGCAGGGCTATGCCTGTGAAACCAGGACTCTTCCAATGAGGACTTTGGCTTGAGGCCTCCGCATCAGCCTGGCTGAACCTTTCCTAGACTTGCACCACAACCTAAGACTTTCTACCCAACCTTTCCTCCTTTCCTGTCTCCTCCCCAGGGGCAGACTTGTATCACAGTCTGACAGCTCTCCCAGCCTCCTCCAGCTCCCTCCTCCTATTCCTCAAGGCATATTCCCCAAAACAGTCCTTGCACATCTACTCCCATCTTAACATCTGCTTCTTGGAGGAGTTGAACTATCACAGCCACCTAATCCCTAACTCCTACAAACCTGATGTAGCAAATGCCTCTGGTGTCTACATCACATCCCTCAGCCCACATCTCTTTTCTGCCATAGCTGTGTGAGCCCAGACCCACTTGTGCTGACAGGATCCTCCCTCCAGCAAGAGCCAACAGTTCCACTTTTTGGCTGAGTCTTCTCCAATCCCATGGGGCCCCTCAGCCTGAGCACAAGCACAGATCGTAAGTGCAAGGGAAGCTAACCCCCCTGGGGAAGCCCTCAGTCAGTGGAAGGAGGGAGTCTGCGGATAAATGCCCTGGCCTCCCATCTTTCAAGTAGATAATGCTGGGAGGCATTCAGTCCCCTTCTTAGGAGGTCCCAGAGGAATCAAGTCCAAAGTGGCTATAGCAGCAGCCTCCATGACATACCTTTATATTGGCTTTCCCTTCTTCCCTGCTCACTGTCCCCACTCCCATCCTCCTGCTTCCTGGGACCACTTCCCAAATAAACTCCTTGTACCCAAGTCATTGTCTCAGGCTCTGCTTTCAGGAGAACCCAATCCAAACCATGTGATATGTGATTTAGAGCAATGGAGTCATGTTAACAGAACTCTTCTTCAGGAAAACAATGCTGAGTATCTACATGGACTGCATGATTTCTAAATATTCTGTAATTAGCTGGGCATGGTGGTGCACACCTGTAGTCCCACCTACTTGGGAGGCTCAGGTGGGAGGATCAATTGAGCCCAGGAGGTGAAGGCTGCAGTGAGCACCACTGCACTCCAGCCTGAGCCACAGAGTGAGATCCTGTCTCAAAATAAATAAAATAAATAAAATATTCTGTATTTAAGTTTCCTATACCTAGTATCAGTAACACAATAGGACATAGTGCCTTTTCGAAGGGTGTGGTAGCCAGTCTCCAAGATGACCCCCACTGATAGCATCATGCCCTTGTGTAGCCCCCTCTCACATTAAATAAGAGTGGAATAAAGGTGAAGCGACCGTGTATGATTTCCAAAGATAGGTCATAAAAGGCATTGCACTTCCACATCAGTCTCTTAGGTCTCTCACTCCAGGGGGAAGGTGGCTGCCATGTTGTAAGGACACTCAAACAATCCTATGCAGAGGCACGTGTGAAGGTGAACTGAGGCCTCCTGACAATAGCCAGCACCAACTTGCCTGCCACATGAGTGAGCCACCTTGGAAGTGGATCTTCCAGCCCCGGTTATGCCTTCAGATGACCTCAGCTCCAACAGACATCCGACTGCAACTTGAGAAATCGCAACAGAATCACCCAGCTCAGCTGCTCCTGAATTCCATACCGCCAGAAAATATGAAAGATAATAAATGATGATTCTTGTTTCAAGTTACTAAGTGTTAGAGTGATTTGTTACATATTAACAAATAAAAAGAGATACCCTGTCTTTTTATCTGCAAAGCACTTAAAACACATAGACTCTATGTGTTGCATTGACACTCATACCAGTCCATGAAATAAGCATTATTTAACATCTGCGTTTAAAAAAAAAAAAAAGCAAAACATGATAGTGAGAAGTACATAGCCAGGGTCATTCACTTAACAAGTAGAAGAACAGGGATGGAAACAAGATGGTCTGGCTCCAACATTTGTGCTCTTAGCCACTATAATGCCCCACCTTGAGTGTGGGAGTTACTTTGAGAAGAAAGTACTTGTATTTCTTAACTTATTCTGAATAATACTTTGTACCCTAAAAAACTTACTCTCTGTTTTGGCATTTAAGCGTGTGACTTTTTAGAAGTTGAATCCAGTTCAGGACACGACTTTTGACTTGGAGTAAACATGACCTTCTTCCAGAAAACACATTTATAATTTTATAAAATATCACTGGGAGAAAGTATTCCATGATCAAAAGTTCACTTCACTGCTGAGCTATTTGGAAGCACATACATTCTTCAAGCAAGACCACCTCTTTCAACCCATTGGTGATGTTTATTCATCCTCAATGTGTGGATGAGAGTCTATGGAGGAAATACATAAACAGCTAGCAGCGAATCTTCCTTGAATTCCCAAAACCCTACTTCATCTGCATCCTTCAGCATTGGCGATACTATCTTATATTTTTGGCCTGTTCTGTTAACAATCTCCTGAGCTCAACGTTCAGATTTATGAGTGAAAGACTAAGGCTCACAACTTTTCTATCCTCTGTAGTGCCTTGCACATAGTAGGCTCCCAAATGTTTGATTATTTAACATATCCCAAACTTTCAAAACTAAAAAGCATTCTATTTGTTCTCTGAACTGCTCCAAATTCCACCAGTTTCTCTTGCTTCTAGAGTCCGTCATTTCTATGCTGACAGTTGGTTAATCCTCCCTATGAGGTTGTAAACAAAGGAGCAGAATGAGAATGTCCCAAGGGTTCCAGATGTGCTCATTGGAACCAACCCAAAATCCACCTTAGGATTACTATACCCTGTTTTGAACCCCATGCATTAGGAGGAACACACATTGGCAAACTGGAGCTGCCCAGAGAAGGATGACCAGAGAAAGAAAGGTCTGAAAACCCGACCATGAAGAAGACTGAAAGATGCAAGGATGCTTAGTTTGGAGAAGACTATTCATAGCACACACACAACCATTTGAAAAGCTGGCCTGAGAAAGGAGAACCAGGCTCCTTATAACTGTGAGACACCCCAGCCTTACCTCCCCAGCCATTTCCAGTGGAGCATTAGTATGTGGCATTCAGGCAAAGAGTTGTGTGGGTAAATAAAATTGGAAAATGCCACAAAGGTAAGCCCCTCTGAAGTTCACAAAGAACATTAGCATACAGAAGAGTCTGAGAAAATCCTCTAATAAAGAAACCTTTGTTCAAGATTATTTACCAAACTTACTGAACCACAATCTCGTCTTTTATTTCCCCATGTAATGCTTATTAACGTCATACGTAGAACATTAGGAAAAGCTGTTCTAAAAAGCAGAATTAGGCAAAGCATTGCATTGTACACTATAAATACAAACAATTGCTATTTGTCAATTATAACTCTGTAAAGCCGGGGAAAAAGAGAAACATAACTAGGGCAGGTTTTCAGAAATTATCAGGAGATGAATTCTGGTACAATATACAGTAAAATATATCCCAACATTCAAGCTAGCCAAAGACAGAATGGGCTGCCTGTGAGGTCAGAAATGCTTTGCTACTGAAGTTGTTCACTACAGGTCAAATGCTGTGAAGAGTCACATCACAGGGCTTGAGATTCTGTGATAAGAAGCAGGAAAAAGAACGGATTTCCATGTCGGGGTTTCCATGCCCTGTTGGTCATCCATCTGGGATCAGGGGTGTCCACTTCCTTAGAAATAATTAGTCTCATACTCTTGTTCCACTTACACTGATATCCCGATATTATAATGATTTGTAAACATGTATGCCTTCTGAACAATGACTCAGTCTGGAAAACACAGTCCACCTGCCCCTCAGCTGTGTAACAGAGATGATAATAGTATGCGAATTATAGGGTTATTGTAAAGATTAAATGAGCCACTTCATGTAAATCACTTGGAACAGTATCTGACATTAGACAAGAGATTTAACAAATATTTTTGTAATGATATATGTTGGGGCAGGAAGAACATTGAAACTCTTGCACTAGGCATTGAATTCCTTGAGAACACAGTCTTTCTTATCGATTTTTGTCTTCATTGCTAATTATTATCCTAGATACATAGGAAGCATTTAATAAATCCTTATAAGGTGGATGGATGGGTGAATGAGTGAATGCAACGGTCTTGTCCCCATTTGGGCAGCTCTCAAGGCCTTCTGCATGGGCTTGGCCCATCAACATCTCCCTCCAAGCCCACTAGACAGTTGCAGGTCTTCCATAAGGGGCTCCCTCTTTCTTTCCCCTTTTTAGGGGCACTGTAGTTTTAGAGCAAGTTTTCTCAGTTTTCCCCACTGAAGTATCCCTGTCCATGCAGGGGAATGACCAGAACCTCCTCTGCCCTCTGGAGTCTGAGGGCATGGTCTAAGGTCACCCAAGGCTCAGTATTTCTTCTAAGTCTAATCATTTTATCTTAACATTTGGTAAAATTTTTCTTTTATATCATAATACATCTGTTTGCTTTTAAACTGTGTTTTAAATGTTTACCAATGTGTAAAATTCATGTCCCAAAACAGGTTGTGCTCATCCTGCGGCTTCCAGCCCCCCGCACCGACATTCTGCTGCACATCTTCAATCTTCCTGTTCCAGAAACCTAACAAACCTGATATCCCCCAAATCCACTTGCTCTTTTGTTATGTGTGCAGACTTACACTCTGGAATTGGATGCTTCAAACCCGGTTTTGCTCCTGTCAACAGTAAACCTCTAGTAACATTCTAGAAGGCCAGGGATTCATCACATTTATTGATGTGTTTCTCTTGAGGAAGTGGGAAAAGACACAGACCTAGAGTCAAAGGATTTTCTGTCTGACAAAAAAAAAAAAGTGACCATTTATATAACTTCTAAAGTAACCGTTCTCAAGTCGAATACCACTACCTTTGAAGACCAATGAGCAGAAAATGGTCTTTGGAGGCTTTTAAGGGCTCTGTTATACAAGAGACAAATGTGTGAGATTGAATTGGCTTTTCAAAAAGGTTTTTTTACACAGTCTTACAAAGATGTGTGATAATTTTTTAAATACAGATGGCCTTTCCTTCTAATAGTTTTGTTTTCAAGTTTAGCTAAAAAGTCTCCTCCACCTGCCTTCCCTGTTCAGCATGCCATCCCTCTGATTCTGTATCACCTAAGCCTCAGTCCCTTCAGATTTCCTGATGTACTGGACCTCCTACTTGACAGGATTTCACTTGTCAGAACAGAATAAAAAGGCCAGAGCCAGCCAGGTGCAGGGGCTCATGCCTATAATCCCAGCACTCTGAGAGGCCAAGGCAGGAGGATTGCCTGAGCTCAGGAGTTCAAGACCAACCTGGGCAACATGGCAAAAACCCATCTCCACTAAAAATACAAAAATTAGCCAGGCGTGGTGAAGTGTGCCTATAGTCCTAGCTACTCAGGAGGCTGAGGCAGAAGAATCACTTGAACCTGGAAAGTGGAGGTTGCAGTGAGCCGTGATCACATCACTGCATTCCAGCCTGGGCAATCGGAGAATATAGGAAGAGGTGTTTTAAAGAAAAGATCTGTGTCTATACTCTCTGACTGTCTCTTATCTAAGATAAGGGCAGCACTTTTACTTTTTCACCCTCACAGAAAGAGTTGGGCTTTCCAATCCCACACCCTAGGCATAGCTCCCAAGAACCCTGTCTGAGCCACAGCCCTCAGGCCTCCTACTCAGCCAGAAAGGAGGATGTCAAGAAGAAGAGCCTCCCACTGAGAGTGAATGTAGGGAGTAACCTTCTGCAGGATTTCTTCCATTGAGGCTTTGACTAAAGGCAGAATGTGGGAACTTCTGCTTCCAAGGAAGATGGAGGAACAAGGACTATATTTGCCCTCACTCCTAAAACCACCTTTAAAAACATACACAGAGAGGAAATAAACATGAAACTATGATTTTTAAGGCACTGAACACCATACAACAAAGAAAAGTGATCCCTTAAAGAAATAAACAAGAAATGAACCTGGGGAGCTTGACAGATTCTTTGAGTTAAAAAGCTGAAAAGCCAAGAAGACAAAGGCAGCTAGAGTTCACATGGCTGGCATGTAGGCTAGGGTACCATAAAGGAGAGAACTGCAGAGAAAGAGACAGCGAGAGAAAGAGTGCGAGCGAGAGAGAGAGAGCACGCTCCAGAGATCTGCAGAGGGTTTTTCTCGAGTATTCAGCAAATACTAATCAGAGCACAAATGAGAAGAACTATCTGAAAGAGTTAAATGAAATAGAACATAGAACACACACCAGCCCAGAAATGGTCCCTTTTTTCTGCCATCCAAATTAGAAAACATTATGATTCAGAGGTTATGTGGTAGATACTCCAAAGCGTCTTACCTCAATAGTGAGAAGCAACTAAACCTAAAGACAGTTCTGGCCCCACATAACAACCTTAAAAATAACCTCTGAAAGAATCGAATTGTTCCAAAATATTAACTGCATCCCAAAACAAAGCTCAAGAATATTTATAAAAACATAAAAATACAGTAGTCCCTTCTTATTCACAGTTTCACCTTCTGCAGTTTCAGTTACCCGTGGTCAACTGTGACCTAAAAATATTAAATGGAAAATTCACAAGTTTTAAATTGCGCACCTTTCTGAGTAGCAAGATTAACATCTCACACTCTCCTACTCTGTCCTGCCCAGGACATGAATCATCCCTTTGTCCGGCGTATCCACACTGTTGTATACCCTATCCTCCCATTAGTCAGTAGCCATCTGGGTTAGCAGATTGAATGCGGCAGTACTGCAGTGCTTATGTTCAAGCAACCCTTATTTTACTTAATAATGCCTACAAAGCATGAGAGTAGTAATGCTGGCAATTCAGATATGCCAAAGAGAAGCCAATAAGGGCTTCCTTTAAGTGAAAAGGTGAACATTTTCCTTGGATAGGTAAAATACATATATATGCTGAAGTTGCTAAGACCTATGGTAAGAACAAATCTTCAATCTGTGGAATTGTGAACAAGGAAAAAGAAATTTGTGCATAATATTTCTAGGGTTCTGTATTATCCTTGGTTTCATGTATCCACTAGGGGTCTTGGAAGATACTCCACGTGGATATTCTGGTACCAACAAGATAAACATAATATCTGGCAGCCAATCAAATTTCACAAGACACACAAAGAAGCGGAAAACTACAATCCATTATAAGGAGAAAAAAAATCAATCAACTGAAGCCAACCCAGACTGAACACAGATGGTAGACTTAGAAGAAAAGGACATTAAAACTTACAACTATATTCTATGTATTCAGAAAGCTAGAGGAAATAGTCAATGTGTCATGTAGAAACATGGGAGATATTTTGTAAAGACCCAAATTGAACTTCCAGAGATGAAAATTACAATATTTGAGATTTAAAACACACTAGGGAAGTAAAAGCAGATTAGACAGTACAGAAAAAAAGTTAGCGGATTTAAAGACATAGGTATAGAAGCTATCTAAAATAAAACACGGAGAAAAAAACACTCAAATATAAAATAACATACCGTTATTTGTCTGTAGGAAACATCAGGTGTTTCCTAATACATGTGCCATTAGAGTCTCCAGAGGAGCAAAGAAAGAGAAAGGAACAGAAAAAATAAGTGAATATATCTGAGATGTTTCAAAATTTAACTAAAATTATAAACAGATCTAAGAAGTTCAACAAACCCTAAGCACAAGAAACATAAAACAACTATACCAAGGCACATGACAATCAAATTTTTCAAAAGAAGTGTTAAGTTAAAGTATTGCCAGGCATGGTGGCTCACACCTATAATCCCAGCACTTTGGGAGGCTGAGATGGGAGGATCACTTGAGCCCAGGAGTTTGAGACCAGCCTGGGCAACATGGCAAAGGCCTGTCTCTACAAAAAATACAAAAATTAGCCAGGTCTGGTGGCAGACGCCTGTAGTCCCAGCTACTCAGGAGGCTGAGACAGGAAAATTGCTTGAGGACCTGAGGCAGAGGCTGCAATGAGCCGAGATCATATCACTGTACTCCAGCCTGGGTGACAGAGTGAGACCCTGTCTTTAAAAAAAAAAAAAAAAAAAAAAGTCTTAAAACCAGCCAGAGAAAAAAGATACTTTACATACAGAGGAACCAAGATAAGCATTTGGGCAGACTTTGTTAGAAGCAGTGCAAGTGAGACAACAATGAAGCAAAATCTTTGAAGGACTGAGAGAAAAAAAAAATCTACACCCAGTAAGAATATCTTTCAAAAATGAGGTGAATTAAGTACATTTTGAGACATATAAAATTGAAAGAATTTATCACCAGCAGATTCACATTACAAAAAGTGATAAAGTCTTTCAGAAAGGTAAGAGGGAGAGAGAAAGGGAAGGAGTGGGAAAGGGAAGGCAAGTAAAAGGATGCCAAATGTTAAGTGTGGACTGAAGACTGAAGACCACTGGAAATGATCACTACAGTTGTAAACACACAAGATTTTTTTCTTATTATTATACTTTAAAAGACAACTGTTTAACTGACTGATGTTATCTGACCAAGACAACATGATTTTTTCTTATACTTTAAAAGACAACTGTTTAACTGACACATTATCTGACCAAGATAACATGATGTATTATCCCATTTAAGCTGTCAGTTAGTCATGACCAAGAGGAGTTTAATCTCAAGAATGCAAGATTTGTTTAATATTCAAAAATAGGCCAGGCACAGTGGCTCATGCCTGTAATCCCAATACCTTGGGAGGCCAAGGTGGGCAGATCACTTGAGGTCAGGAGTTCGAGACCAGCCTGAGCAACATGGTGAAACTCCATCTCTACTAAAAACACAAAAATTAGCCAGGCATGGTAGCAGGTGCCTATAATCCCAGCTACTGGGGAGCTGAGGCACGAGAATCACTTGAACTCAGGAGACGGAGGTTGCAGTGAGCTGAGATTGTGCCACTTCACTACAGCCTGGGCGACAGAGTGAGACCCCAACTCAAAAATAAATAAACAAAGCAATATTTTTTCAATATAATTCACCATATGAACAAACTAAAATGAAAAAACACATAATCATTTCAATGGATTCAGAAAAAGCATTTGACAATATCCCACATCCAATTCCAGATAAAAACTCTCAACAAATCCAAATAGAAGAGAACTTTCCCAGTCAGCTAAAGAGCATCTATGAAAAACCCATAGCCTTAGCTGGGTGCGGCGGCTCACGCCTGTAATCCCAGCACTTTGGGAGGCCAAAGCGGGCGGATTGCCTGAGATCAGGAGTTTGAGACCAGCCTGGCCAACATGGTGAAACCCCATCTCTACTAAAAAAAAAAAATACAAAAAAAGCTGGGTGTGGTGGCATGAGCCTGTAATCCCAGCTATTCAGGAGGCTGAGGCAGGGGAATTGCTTGAACCAGGGAGGTGGAGGTCGCTGTGAGCCAAGATCACGCCACTGCCCTCCAGCCTGGGCAACAGAGCGACACTCTGTCTCAAGCAAAAAAAAAAAAGGGAAAAAACCATAGCTAATATCATACGTAGTGGTGAAAGACTGAATTTATATGGAAATGCAAAAGACAGAGAATAGACAACTTTGAAAAGAATGAAACTGAAGGACTAACACCATCTGATTTCAGTGTTTATTATAAATCTACAAATATCAAGACAGTATGGTTATTAGTATAAACATAGACAAATAGATCAATGGAACAGCATAGTCTAGAAATAGACCCACATATGAATGGACAATTGATTTTTTACAAAGGTGCAAAAGAAATTCAGAGGAGAAAGAATGTTCTTCCTAATGAATGATGCTGACACAATTATATATCCATATGCAAAAAAAAAGTGCTTTGATCCACATGTCATATTCAAGAATTAACTCAAAATTGATCATAGACTCAAGTGTAAAACCTAAAACTACAAAACTTCTAGAAGGAAATCTAGGAAAATATCTTTGTGACCTTATATTAGGTGAAGGTTTCACAGCTATAGTATTCAACGCACAATCCATAAATGGAAAAGTTGACAATTTGACTTCATTGAAGACAAAAATTTCTGCTCTTTGAAAGATACTGTTAAGAATGAAAGGCCAGAAATTGGGAGAAAATATTTACAAATTATATGTCTGATAAAGGACTCTTATCCAAAATATATAATGAACTCTCAAACCCAGTAATACAAGACAAACAATAAAATAAGATACAAACAACCATTAAAAATAGTCAGATTTGAAAACACATTTCACCAAATAAGATACACAGATGGCAAATAAACCTTTAAAACATTCTCAACATCATTCCATTAGAGAAATGCAAATTCAAACCACAATCAGATACCATCATACATCTGCAAAAGTTGTCAGAATCAAAATGGAGTCACTTGTGTCAAAACCCTGACAAACAGAGCTAAGGAAGGCCATGAAGGAAGGACTTTCATGCACGTATGCCTGATAACAGGAACTATCACAAAAGACTCGGCAAAAACCACAACCTTGCACAAAGGCTGCCACTACCTTACAAAAAACTACTTCTACAAGGACATCTGCCTAGCAATTGAATCGATGCCACCCTTGCTATTGGTCCTAGTAGCCAAGGATTGGCTGAAAACAACTTAATCTTCTTCATTTTACCTTTAAAAACTTTTGCCTTATCTTCCTGAATACGCCCACACATATTCCCATTTCAATGCCCATTCCTGAATAAATCTTTCTTTCAGAGTCTCCTTCTCTGTTATTTAGGTTTGACACACCTATTAGAGTGCTTAAATTAAAAAGACTAAACATACTAAGGTTGGAGACGGGTGAATAAACTGAATTATCATACACTGATAGTGGGTCATTTTACAGACCCACTATATGTGGAACGCTGACTTTAAAAATAGTATGAGGCTGGGCGCAGTGGCTCATGCCTGTAATCCCAGCACTTTGGGAGGCTGAGGCAGGTGGATCATGAGTTCAGGAGTTCAAGACCAGCCTGGCCAAGATGGTGAAACCCATCTCTACTAAAAATACAAAAATTAGCCGGGCAAGGTAGCAGGCGCCTGTAGGCCCAGCTACTCAGGAGGCTGAAGTAGGGGAATTGCTTGACCCTGAGGGGCAGAAGTTACAGTGAGCTGAGATCACACCACTGCACTCCAGCCTGGGCAACAGAGACTCCTTCTCAAAAAAATAAAAAATTAAAATTAAAAAAATAAAAACAATATGAACATTTCATAATATGTTAAACGTACTCCTACTATTTGATCCAGACATTCCAACTGTAGGTATTTAGCCAAGATAAATGAAAATGTACATGCACACAAAGATCTACACATCAGTGTTCATAGCAGCATTATTTGTAATAGCACAAAACTGGAAACCACTTAAATGTTCATCAACAGGTAAATGAACGCCAACTATGGAATATCCATACCATGGATCTAACAGGTGAATGTCAACTATGGCATATCCATACAGTGGAATACTACTCAGCAATAAAAACAAAGAAGCTACTGGCACACAATTTATAATCTCAAAAACAAAAGAATGCTGACTGAAAGAAGCCAAACAAAAACATACACATACTGTATGATTTCATTTATATAAAATTCTTTAAAGTACAAACTGTAACAGAAAGTTGATGGGAGGAAGAAACTACAAAAGGGCACTAGGAAACTTTTAAGGATGATAAATATGTTCATCACCTGAATTTTGGTGACTGTTTTAGGACCTGTACATATGTCAAGACTTATCAACTTGCATAATCTAAAATGTGCAGTTTATTGTATATGTCAATTATACCTCAATGAAGCTGCTAAAAATTAACAACGGGGGAAAAGGGAATAAATGGTAACTTAACCAAACCATAAGAAAAGGAATAAAGAGGAACCAGCAAAATAAAACGAACAACAGGCTAGGCGCGGTGGCTCACGCCTGTAATCCCAACACTTTGGGAGGCCGAGGCAGGTAGATCACCTGAGGTCAGGAGGAGTTTGAGACCAGCCTGGCCAACACAGTGAAACCCCGTCTCTAATAAAAATACAAAAATTAGCCAGGCATGGTGGCATTCACCTTTAATTCCAGCTACTCAGGAGGCTGAAGCAGGAGAATCGCTTGAACCCAGGAGGCGGAGGTTGCAGTGAGCCAAGATCGGGCCACTGCACTCCAGTCTGGGTGACAGAGCAAGACTCCATCTCAAAGAAAATAAAAAATAAAAAAATAAAACAAACAGTAAACATACTTAAGTTGGCAGAAGGAAAGTGAGTATAGTTATCCTTTGTTACACTTGGGGGTTTGGTTTCAGGACCCCCACAGATGCCCAAATCTGCTCATTCCCAAGTCCCAAAGTCAGCCCTGTGGAACCTGCCTATGTGAAAAGTCAGCCCTCTGTTAAAGTGGGTTTCACATCCAGGGAGTACTGTATTTTCAATCTGAGTTTGGTTGAAAAAAATCTGCATATTAGTAGAGTCTCCCAGTTCATACCCGTGTTGTTCAAGGGTCAACTGTATTATCAGTTGTCACTAAACATAAACAAACTGAATTAACCCATTAAAAAACAGACTGTCAGGTTGGCTTAAAAACCAATCCAGCTATGTACTACATGCAAAAAAGAAATGTAAAACAAAGTGATTTTAAGAAGTTGAAAATAAAGGAGTGGCTTCTGATACCATGCAACCACAAAGAAAGGGAAAGTAGAAGCCTGTTAATTAAAGCAACCAAAAAAGATGATCTAAGTGTCAACTTCTGATTCAGAAAAATTAAAATTTCATAAATTAATCGTCTTGAATAGATAGGAGTTAAAACTTAAGATACTTACTAACATGATTTTACATAAATGGTGATCCAAAAGAGGGCCTATGTTGGTTTTTAAATTAGCCTACCTAAATTAACTTTTTCACAAGTGTTTGTCCTACTGGGAGGTTCTTTAAACACCACTTCTTGCTTTGAGGACATAGTTTAGTAATAAATTGTGTTGGTTTTAATCATTAATTTCCAAGGCTAATTGTTGTTTCTAAGTAATTATGTGTATTGAGAGTCTTTGGGAACAGATCATGATTTGTAATTTAACCCATCAGTTATTAGCATATTACAACTTGAAAAAGATTGAAAAGTATTAATGTCTTATTTTGCTGATCTTTGGAGGCCCACAGATGTGACAAATCTTGGATAAAAATATATCTTCTGTTCCCTTTTCCTGTAGATGTAGGATTTGGGCCAATGCAATGATTGGCTCCATGTACTTTGTTGCTCTTTAAGGTTCTCATACTTGGTCCAGAGTTTCCATCAGGGTGAGGAAGAGGGAGACAAGGGTTGTATTCAATCTGCAATATGCCTTGAATGCCACCTTCTACAAAATATATGAACTCAATAAATACTCTTTGACGTCTTCAATCAGTCCTGCCAATGGGGTAGTCTAGAACTGTGGTTCTCAAACTTTGGCTTGCATCAGAATCATCTCGAGGGCTTGTTAAGATACAGATTCCTGGGCCCCTTCCCCAGAGTTCCTGACCGAATCTGATGTGGGGCTGAGAATGTGTATTTCTAACAAATTCCCAGGAGGTGCTGCTGCTAACTGGTGATTCTGGCACTCAGAACCATTGTTTCTCCTGTTGTTGCTGCTTCTCAGCATGGCTTCAGCCCGGGGCTGTTTCTCTCGCCGTCACCATGACATCCACTGCCAGACACAATCACCTGGAAGTCACCACAACATCCACTGCCAGATACACTCACCTAGAAGATGACAAGAGAAACAGCCATGGGCTGAAGAAACAGCCATAGCTGTTTCTTGTCGTCTTCCAGGTGAACGTGTCTGACAGATGTTGTGGTACCTCCCCAGATCCTTCTTTAAGACTTAGCACCTCATTCCCCAACAATGGGGAGCATTGCTTATTAATTTATTAGAGACAGGGTCTCACTCTGCTGCCCAGGCTATAGTGTAGTGGGGTGATCACAGCTCATTGCAGCCTCAAATTCCTGGGTTCAAGCAATCCTCCCTCCTTGACCTCCCAAAGTGCTGGGATTACAGGCATGAGCCACCACGCTGGCCCAAGTGTTGCTTGCTGATGGCTCACAAATCCTCCTTTCTAGGAAGCCTGCTTCTAACTAAGGAGCTGCTTGCCCAAGGTCTGCTCCCATCCCTGAGGCAGCCACTATGTCCCCATAACTGGTGGATGAAGAGGGTGTAAAGCTCAGCCCCACTGCCTCAATTCAGGACCTCTGAAGAGCCACCCTGACTCCCCACGGGGCTTCCCCAGTCCACATGCAATACAGCTGCATGCAAATCTCTGACCCTCAGTATGTTTCCCAGGTCCCAGTGCAAGCCCCATCTACTCGGCACCCCTCACCCCACCCCAACCTTACCCCTACCCACACTGGGTCCCTTCCCCTGCATTAGCCTCAGAAAACTGGATACTCAGAGACCTTTGTGGGTCTGAGACTCAAGAACACAGCGGCTGAGGCACAAAAGAGGGAGCCCTCACTGTCTCTGGCCCCACACAGAGGTGACGCTGCTGCCACAGTCACAGCAGTCAGCTGGACACTCCACATGCTCCGCGTGCTCCTCAGTCTGCAGGACAGTTGCCAAAACAATCAACCCAGGTGTTTGCTCTGCAGAAGAAAATATGCAGCGCTCCCGCTTCATAGTCACACAGGCGGAGTGAGAAGCCAGGAGGGTCCCACCCAGGGAAGGGCTGCTTTCTTACCCAGCTGGGTTCTCCCCAGAGGCCAAAATGTCCCACCCTATACTCAGGAAGCTCTCAGAGACATTGGTTCCAAGAAATGCAGGGTAAGGAACAATGGTTTAACTGATGCTTTTCTTCTTCCATTCATTCAACCAACATTCGCTTGAGCTTCCACTGTGTTGAGCTCTGGCGTAATCTGGGGGACCCAAGGGGGACTAAAACAGAATCCTTTTCATCAAGAGGTTTACAATCTGGTGCAGGAGATGGACACGAAATAGGCAGTCCCAGGAAGTCCTGCGAGAGGCAGTATGCACAGTAGTGAAGAACTTGGGCTCTGGAGCCAGAACACCCAGCTTCAATTCCTGCAGGACCTTGGGCAAGTCACTTACCTCTCTGAGTCTCAGCGTCCTCATCTGTGAAATGGGGATGATAGCAGTGCCTACCTCACACAAGGTCTAAATGAGTTAATACCTGAGAAGTGTTTACAATAGTGCCTGGTGGGCCCAACACAGTGGCTCACACCTATAATTTCAGCACTTTGGGAGGTCAAGGCAGGGATCGCTTGCACCCAGGAGTTGGAGCCCACCCTGGCAACATAGTGGGACCTCGTCTCTACAAAAAATGGAAAATTAGCCAGGCGTGGTGGCATGTGCCTCTAGTCCCAGCTACCCAGAAGGCTGAAGCAGGAGGATCGATTGAGCCCAGGGAAGTTGAGGCTGAAGTGAGCTGTGATCATGCCACCACACTCCAGCCTGGGTGACAGAGCAAGGCCCTGTCTCAAACAAATAAAATGAAATAGTGCCTGGTACAGAATCCTGATTGTTAGGTATTGTGAATATTGGCGTGAAAGACAGAAGGGTGCTGAGGACTCATATCAGGAGGTCAGGGTTCCAGCCATGAAACTTACAACCTCTGAGGGCTACAGCTTGCCTGTCTGTAACATGAGCAGATCCAAACAAAGGATCCCTACAGCCCTTCTAGTGTTGGAGCTGTGGGCTAGAGGTGCCACCCACTGGGCACCTACTAAAGTAGTAGTCAGGGGAACATCTCCTGCCTTGGACATGTAGGATTTAGGGAGAAAGGGAGGACTTTGCTTCACTTGGCTTCACAGGAGGTTTGATGATGGCTGACAGCCTGTTGCCAAGGACATCAGCTGAGGATAGGCAGGATGGTTCATGCCCAGGCAGGCACCTCCTCCATCCCAGGGCCCCAGGACCTAGGGGCTACAACCCCCCTCCACATGCATCTCCTCTCCTCCCCTCCCCTCAAGGCCGCCCGCCCCATCTCTGGACCCACATTCCTCTTCTCTTTGTAAATGCCACTGACAGCCTGCAGTTTTGCACATGCATCTGCTTACTTGGCCAGAGGGGCTATCGACTCCACAGCACACATCAGCAGGGAACTTTCAGAGGTCATGGGCCAAGGCTTTGGGGAATATAGTCCTGTTGGTGAATGCCCATGTCAGGAAAGGACACTGAATGACAGACACATGAACGCTGGAGCTCAGAGCAAGGCTGGCGGCTCCCCAAAACAGTGGCTTGGGAGAGAACAGGCCAGCTGGCAGCCCTTCACTGTGTGATGCAGACTGTGCCCTCTGCTAGGCCACCAACCAGAGGGGCATTCCTGGCTGTGGAGAAGGGAGGAATGATGGAGCAAATTCAGAGGGATCCCAGGGTCTATTTTGTGTTGTCTTATTCTCTGCCAGTTCTTGCCTTCTCTCTCTTCTCCTCATCTTCAGTTAAGAAAAATGGAAGCGCAGTGTGGGGGGTAGCCAAGACCTTGGACCAACCTGGATGCTAATTTCAATCCACAACACTGGACGTAAGCCCTGGCCAGCAGTCCTCAGCTACTTTCAGCTCAGCCACCCGAGGCTCCTAGGGCTGAAAATACCCGAGCATCTGATGAAGCAGCTGCAGGTTAAATTTAGCCCTGGCGAACCTGGGACTGATCTGGGTGCTAGAAGCAGCAGAGCAGACTGACTGACGCACCCAACACAGGTGTGAGGGCCAATGATGGCACCTGGGAGGGAAGCACCTGGGAGGGAAGTGGAGCAAGGGAAAGAGACAGAGCAGGGCCCAAAGCCAGTTGTCATCTTGCAGAAGTGTGACAGGACCCGTCAGCCCGGCACTGCTGTTAGCAGATGCCAGGCAGGTAGCATCAACGAGCAAAGCAGAAAGATGTACAGAAAGGGGAAGGGTGGGATTGTGATAAACTGCAAAGCAGATGTCCCACCTAAAACCACTGGAATAGCCTGGGCGACAGAAGGAGACTCTGTCTCTAAATAAACAACAAAACCACTGGAATTTAGGTTTTTAAATAACATCATGTTAGCCAAATAAAATCCTGCATTTGATCTGCAGACTCTTAGTGTGATACCCTGGCCTAGTTGAATGGAGAAGCCAACCCCATGGCCACTATTTCACCATCAGCTATTTCATTCTTTGTTTCTTCAGAGTCTCCTGTTAAAATCCAAACAGACCTCGGGCTTTGAGCTTTCTTAGCTAACTCGGTTATTCTTACTGATCTCTTTAAAGAAGGAAGGAAGGGGAAACAATCAGCGTGCATGAACAAATTAACTGGTAAATTAGCACCTAATATGTTCAGAATCAACTAATTGTTACCTGTATTAAGCAGCAGTTACTGAATGCAAAGAATTCCACTCAACTGGGGTTGGAGTCAGACAGGCTTTGGTCTCAATCCTGGCTCTGCCATCACTGGGAAACTAATTAACTTCCCCAAACTGCAGCTTCCTCTGCGTAGGGTGGAAATCATATGCCTTTCTTGGATTGTTATGAAGATTAAATGAAATAACCCAGGACAGTGTTCGACATGAGATAATTCATGCTCAGTAAATGGTGGATGAACTTTAATCATCTGAAAGCCAGGTTCTGTGGGACGGGGACTAAGAGTGGAAGGGGAAGAAGGCAGTGGGAGAGCCCTTCACCAGCTCACAGCTTTCCTGGAGCCGGGTTTCCAGCCCGGGTCAGGCCTCATGCAGAATCAGAGGGCTTCGGAGCCACGTGGGGCCACACTGCCCCCCTGTGCCCATTTGCCACACTGCGGCTGCATTCATGCAAAGCTGCCATTTGAGATGCAGAATCGGGACAGAAGACCACGATTTCACCATTGTCTCTACTCCGCTGGAACCCCTCCCTGCTGTCTTGTGCTGAGCTGGGTGGTTGTGGAAGCCAATTATCTAAGACTGCAATGACCTGTGTTTTCCAGTCACCCAAGCAAGCTACCCCCACATTGGGGAGCACATGTCCAACTTCCCTGAGCCAGCACTCGTCCAACTTCCCTGAGCCAGCACTCACCCACAGATGGCCAGGTACTGTAATCACCTGGATAGATTTGGAAATAAATACCCACTGACACCCATCCAGACCTACAGAATCAAAATCTCTGAGGATGGGTCTGGGGGATCCATATAAAAAGAAAAACCTTCCCAAAGGAACTTACATTCAGCCGATTTTGAAAACATACTGCTTTAACCCCTTACTGGGCTGCTCTGCAATACCTCTTCGGTCTGACTTGGTTTTGTAAGTGACACAAGCAGAAAAACACAGTGCTCTCTGCACTGAAAATGAGTATTCCCATTGAGCTGGAGAAGCAAGGAGGTAAGGAGTAGATGAAAGGAAGCAGACAGAGCAGGAGGTAGAAAAAAGGAGATCCTGAGGAAGACACAGAAAGGAAGGAAAACAGGCAGAGAGAGAGAAAGAAATGGGGAAGAAGAGGAAAGGGAGGAGAACGGAGGGAGGGAAGGGGGAGAGAGATATAAAGAAATACATGAGAAAGATGCAGCACACTCCTAAACTCATGATAGCATTTGCTAGGGCAGTGATAACCTACGCCAAAACAATAGACATATAGTAGATTAAGAAAAAAAGTATTTCAATGCAGGCATAGGATTCATACCTACAATATGCAAAAAAGGGTTCTACATATTGACAATGATATAAAAAACGCAATGGAGAAATGAGCAAAGACATGGAGAGAAGATCCAAGTAGCCAAGACATGAAAAAGTGTTCAGCTCACTAGCAGTTTGGGAAATGCAGATCATTATTGTATACCTATACTTACTGGCAAAAATCAGAAAGCCACTTACTTATAGCTGAGTGGGATGTAGGGGAAAGGATTTCTTTAAATCTTGATGGCAAAAAATATAAATTGTTACTGAACTTTGAAAAGCTATCTGACGTCATCTAACAAAATTTACCACTCAATCAATCCACCTGCTCCATTCTGGGGACTTGATGCTCTCAAGATAAAAGCACCAGGACACATCAATATTTGCACAAGAATGCTAATTGCAGCATTGTTCCCAGTAGCAAAAACACCGGTACAAAGAAAAAGGCAATTAATAGGGTACTGTTGAATAAACACTGATACATCTAGCCCATTCAATATGGCTTTATACAGCAATTAAATGGAATGAATAGAGCCGTATTGGAGTTGAAATTTAAGGAATGAGGTATTGTGTGGAAAACAATAATTAAAAATATAGGGCAAAAATGTTCATAATATTGCTCCATTTTTGTAAAACAAAATAATGACAGAAATTTCTATTGTGTATATGTGTACATGTGTGTGCAGGGCCGGCATTCAGCCAGTGTACACTGATAAAACCATATTGGACATTTTAGCAAGTGTTCACTGTGTTTGGTTGGTGCTGTGCATACTGCAGCCAGTACATATTTGCTACATATTTTGAATGTCATTCCTGCATATATGCATTCATATTATTGTATATAAGTATATAATAAATATGGAGAAAATATAGATGGCTGCATTGTAGGCTGTTAACACGGATTACTTGGAAAGGAAAGGAGAATTCTTTAGGTAGGATAAGGGAAAATAAAAGAGGGGATAACCAATCTAATAAGGAAAAGACAAAGACAGCAGGAAAACCTGTGTAACACAATCATAAATATGCTATGCACTTCTGTAAAAATATATATATGTTTCCAAGTATATAGCATTTTAAAAATATAAATGTGAGAAGCTTGTATTAGTCAGCAATTGTTGCAATCATGCCATGTAACAACCCAAACCCAAAAATCTCGGCAAGTACAATAAAAGCATGTATTTCTCACTCACGGATCAGTGGGTTGGCTGGTGTGACTGCTTTAGGCTGTGGGTCAGGCTCCCTGTGTCTGTCGTTCTGAACCAGAACCACCTGGGGCATGCTCTTCTCATGGAAAATGGCAGTGGCACAGGAGGGAAGCTAAGCCATACAAGCACATGTAAAGCCTCTGCTCATGCCTCATTCACTTGCACTCTGATGTCTGAAGGAAGTCACATGGCCAACCCAACATCAGTGGGATAATATGCTCTTCCCATAAAGGGGTGGCGGGGGTATGGGACAGGGAGAGCAAATACTTGCTAAATGAAAATACAGTCTCCCCCAGAATCCTGTGGAAAGCTGGGCAAGAGAGGATGATTGTACCATGGAGAGAGCTCTCTTGGGAAAAAAAAAAAAGAGAGAGACAAGTGAAGACAATGCCAAGGGCATGTTGTACAAATGGCCTAGTCAGTTGAAGCACACAGATAGCCCTGTCCTGACACATCATCACAACAGATGAGATACTTGTTGGGGAAAGAGTGTAAATTGGTGCAACATTTTTGGAAAGCTGTTTAATAATATCGCTTAAAATATAAAATGCACAAACTTTAAAAACAATCTACAATTTCCTTCTGGAATGGAACCTTATCTGTGGATATACTAGCCAAATGATATCAAGTAAGGCAATGTTTATAGTAGGAAACAAAAACTAGGAAAAAAACTAAATATCAGAAGAATATGGTTAAATAAATCATGCTATATCCATAAAATGTAACATTCTGCAGTTGTTAAAAACAAAATACTAGCACTCTATATGTGCACATATCTAGAAATATCAAGATACGTTAAGTTTAAAATGAAAATTCAAAAAAATGAGCAAAGAATATAAACAGGCAAGTCATCAAAGAAATCTCAAATTGTCAATGAATATAAAACATGCTCTTCTTCACTAGTGAGTAGGAATTTCTAATTACAAAAACAGTAAGATAGCATTCCACCCTCAGAAAAATTCATTTAAAAAATCTGATCATACCAAGTACTGGCAAAAATGTGGAAAAGCAGAAACTCTTCCATGGTAGCAATAGCATCATTCGCAAGTAGTAAAGGAAACTGCCTCTTGAAACTTCTGCTCAACAAAGGGACAGCTAATGATATAGAAGGACCTTTTGTTTTCTTTTTTCTTTTTTTTTTTTCTTTTGGAGACAGAGTTTCCCTCTGTCGCCCGGGCTGGAGTGCAATGGAGTGATCTCAGCTCACTGCAACCTCCACCTCCCAAGTTCAACTGATTCTCCTGCCTCAGCCTCCCAAGTAGCTGGGATTACAGGCATGCACCACCATGCCCAGCTAATTCTTGTATTTTTAGTAGAGATGGGGTTTCACTATGTTGGCCAGACTGGTCCTGAACTCCTGACCTCAAACGATCTGCCCTCCTTGGCCTCCCAAAATGCGAGTATTACAGATGTGAGCCACTGCTTCCGGCCTGTTTTCTTTTTATGATAATTATAATAATGTAGATATAGGCTGTGAATTTTAAAAAAGCATTTAGAAAAGGCTTTCATGGCATCCAGGTGGGGAATATAGAGCTATGTGGGTTGAAGATTAGAACGATTAGGAGCATCCATAGCTGGCTAAAAAAAGGAAGTACAGATTGATTATCCAGCAAGTGTGAGCCAAAAGGGGTCTCTACTGGTGTGCCAAGGGTCTCTAGACTAGACTCTTGCAATGTCTCAACTGACAAGATGGATGGCCTGGTCATCAAATGGTCAAATTATTCATCCAGCATAGTGCACATCCAACCAATCTACTGGGCAAAGGCAAAAAAAATTCAAAAAGACCGGGCAGATAAAATGAATATGTCCACAAACAACAAAACAAGTGTCAAAGGCATCAATGTGAAGCCAAGTGTTTGAGTACAAATATTCACTGGGACAAGTGCAGAGTCAGAGATATGAGGTTTGTCAACAGTCCATGTAAAAAAGAACTGGGAGGGTTTTTCACTCATTAAAAGATCAATTTAAGTCAACAATATATGTGTCTACCAAAAGTAAAAATAAAAATCTATACAGACTAAGCTATGTCATTAGAAGAGTTCAGAAGTTGTTGAAGTAATTACATCATTACATGAGGTGTCTGTTCAGATTTGGTTTCTGCCTTTTTTTTTTTTTTTTTGGAGACGGTCACCATGCTGGGGAGCAGTGGCGCGATCTTGGCTCACTGCAACCTCTGCCTCCCGGGTTCAAGCAATTCTCCTGCCTCAGCCTCCTGAGTAGCTGGGACTACAGCACGTGACACCACACCCAGCTAATTTTCGTATGTTTAGTAGAGACAGGGTTTCACCATGTTGGCCAGGCTGGTCTTGATCTCTTGACCTTGTGATCTGCCTGCCTCGGCCTCCCAAAGTGCTGGGATTACAGGCGTGAGCCACTGTGCCCAGCCGGTTTCTGCATTTTAAGAGGGACATTAAAACATTATTTCTATGGACAATGTATAAAACATTTAGTTTGCTCCAGGAATAAGTAAATATAAACAACAGCATAAGTTTTGTGTCATTTAATAGTTACAACAGCTCTATGAGGCAGGCAGTAAAATCCTCGTTTTACATAAAAAGGGACTACAGCTCAGAAAGGCCAAGGCAACACTCTAACCAGGACTCAAACCCAGGTCCCTAAATCTATAGCCCTGGCCTTTACATATGATGTCCCTCCACTCCCAGCTAGAGGTGGGAAGGCAAAACTCAGGATGAATGCTGCAGCCGTGATCCCCATTGGGAACAGAGCTCTGCAGCAGCCACTCAACGCTTGGTACATGTTTATATAACTATATGGTATAATTTCAGCAGTTGAGCCAATCACTGGGCCCAGGAGGCTTATAGAAACTAATCAATGCTTGGTCATAATGATAGAAAATAAAAATTAAAACTGTGAACACTTTAGTAGTCACTAGTAACTATTAATAGTCAATAAATAAATTGACGATAGCACTCCTTAGCGGCAGAGGCACCTACCACTGCCTCATCTGTCTGTACCTTCTCTGTCCCATCACCTTGATTTTTGTCGAGCTTCACCAATGGGGAAAAAAAAAAAAAAAAAAAAGGAGAAGAAACTCCAGTGTCACTTTTGGCCTAGGCTAGAACTCAGGGAGGCTGAAAGCGGGGAGGCCACAAAGACTGACATGGAACTTTCCTGTTACAATCTTTCACATTTCCAAACTGACAGAGGGAACAGCACAAAGAAAAATCAATGCTAAGGGCTCCAGCAGAAAGCAACCCAAGTCAGTTTCATGAGACTCGATCCCAGGAATTTTTCCTTATCTACTGCAAAGGAGAAAGCCACTATTGGAGGGAGCTAGGCCATGAGTCTGGAGTCCCTGGCCACTGTTTTGCCATCTCTGCCTGGTCATGAAGGCCACACAGAGGAAAGCTCTGGGGGAGATGGAGAGAGACGACGTGTAGATGGCATCGGTACTGGTTACCGAGCGTGACTAATGAATTACCCCCAAAAAGAAGCCACTTGAAGCAACACGTTTACTATCTCACCTGTGCTGTGGGTCAGACATGCAGGAGTAGCTTAGCTGGGCGGTTCTGATTCAAGGTCTCCCCGGAGGCAGCGGTCATCTCAGGGCTCCCTGGGGGAAGAACTGCACTCACCTGGCAGCAGGTTTCAGAGCACACCTGAGTCTGAGCTCACTCACGTGGGTGTTAGCAGGCCTCGGGTTCTTGCTGAGAGCTGGAGACATCAGTTTCTTGCCACCAGGGCCTCTCCATAGGACTACTCCCAACATGACAATTTGATTCCTGCAAGTGGAGGGCTCTATGAGAAGAGCAAGCAATGGCACGCAAGGCCCAGGTCACAGTCCCTCTGCAAGCTAATCTCAGAAACGACATCCCATCATTTTTATTGTATTCTATTTGTTAGAAGCGGATCTTAGGTCCAACTACACTCAAGGGGAGGGGATTACACAGGGCATGAGTACCAGGAGGCCAGGATCATTGAGAGCCATTTGAGAGACTGCCTAACACAGTATCATTTGAGCTCCTGGAGCCAGCCATGCCTGAAGCCTGATTCCTCCTAGTCTTCTCAGATATGAGAGGTGATATATTCTCTCTTTGTAAGAATCAGTTCAAGTTGGGTTTCTGTCATGTCATGTGTAGCCCAAAGACCTCTTCACTAAAACGTTAATACGCATCCTGGAGGCCCACACCAATAACACCAGAGTGGCAAGAGAGTTCATCAGACAAGCTTTCCCTGGAGTGGATGCAATTCTTTTTTAGGTTTTATTGTTTTGTTTTGTTGTTTTGGCAGCTTTATGCCCAGTGCCTACCAAGCAGAATTCTTAACTGTTCTGTACAATCCTTGATGGTATTTTTGGACTTATTCTGCCTGGTTATAAAAATCTAGCATTCTCAGATTCTTCTAAGCTAATTTAGCATGCCTGTGTGCAGTGTGAGAGCATGCCAAACTCAAAATTTTCCTGCCAAAAATGACAGTAACTAGAATTAGACCATCAGGAGTGCAATTAGTTTAGACATGCTATTAACACCCCAACCATGAACACAGAAGGAAAAGCTGGAAAAAATGGAAAGTTAAAAGAAAAATAAGTTAGCTCAGTTAATGGCAAACAATAAAATAAATTTCTACCCTGAATTCGATGTTGTTGTGGTTGTGGTTGTTTGTAAATGATGCAAAGTTTTAACAATCGCTTGCATAAATTTAGCAGAAAAACAGCCTACCATGTGTCTCTGGCTAATAAACTATACTGTGGAGAATACTGAGATTTGAGAATTTTCCCTTCTACACCCAGCCTTAAAATGTATTCTCTTTAGCACCCAATCATGGTGGATGGTATCACTTATCTCTCAGTAACTCAACCATGACATAAAAGCTGTATGAGTTGGTTTGCTTTATGAAAGATACCACCTGTGTATGTATTGCCTAAATATGTCTGTGTGTGTGTGTGTGTGTGTGTGTGTGTGTGTGTGTGTGTCTAGATATATTTTTAAACACCGGCTCTTACTACATTGCCCAGGCTAGAGTGCGGTGGCTATTCATGGGTGCAATCACAGCACATTGCAGCCACAAACTCCTGGGCTCAAAACGATTCTCCTGCCTCAGCCTCCTACCTCAGCTGAGGGCACCACTACACTCACCTCATAAAATACATTATTTAAAAAAAAAATTCAGCCACTGTTTTGAGACAGGGTCTCATTCTGTTGCCCAGGCTCGAGTGCAGTGGCACGATCTCGGCTTGCTGTAGCCTCGACCTCCTAGGCTCAAGCCATTCTCCCACCTCAGTCTCCTGAGTAGCTGGGACCACAGGTGTGCCCCACCATATCCAGCTAATTTTTTTTCTTTTTTGTAGAAACAGGGTCTATGCTGCCCAGGCTGATCTTGCACTCCTGGGCTTAAGTGATCCTCCCACCTTGGCCTCCCAAAGTGTTGACATTACAGGTATCAGCCACCACGCCTGGCCAGTAATTATATTTTTAATAGGAGATGCTCACATGCACAACAGGGTTCCACTCTCCTCTACCATCAGGGGTTGTCAAACTTGAGTATGCTTCCAAATCATCTGGGGGCTTGTTGAAACAGATGGCTGGACCCCATCCCTGAGTTTCTGATTCAGTTGGTCTGGGGTGAGGACCTAGAATCTGCATTTTGAACCAGTTTCCAGCTGATGCTCCTGCCGGTTGAGGATCAGTGCTCCAAAAGTTGAAGGGAACTTGTTCCTCTCACAGCCACTCTTAGGCCCCTGGCTCACTCATGGGGCCTCTAGAACTCTCACCTTTCTCTGGCATTGCTAATTCTCCAACCGCCATCCCTCTCTTTCAAGTCCATTCCTCCTAGCCACCAAGAAAGGCAACCCAATTTTGTGACATTTCTAGCATTCGTTAGCTTAAAAAATTTAATTTCTGATGACATCTTTCTCATTCTAAATAAATGTTCCTTTTTGTATCCAGCTTTTATTCCAAATTTTGTGCTCTCTTGCTTACAGACCACTCACATACACACAATTATGTCAACCTTCAGGCCCCACCAGACTAATAGTCCATTATCGCATTGCTATAAAGAAATACTTGAGACTGGGTAATTTATAAGAAAAGTGGTTTAATTGGCTCATGGTTCTGCAGGCTGTACAGGAAGCATAGAGGTTTCTGCTTCTGGGAAGGCCTCAGGAAGCTTCTGATCATGGCAGAAGGTGAAGGGGGCGCTGGCGTTTCTCATGACGGAAGCAGGAGCAAGAGAGAGCAAGGCAGGAGGTGCCACACACTTTTAAACAACCAGATACTACAAGAACTCACTATCATTACGACAGTACCAAGAGGATGGTGCTAAACCATTCATAAGAAACACCCCTATGATCTTATCACCTCCCACCCGGCCCCACCTCTAACACTGAGAATTACAATTGAACATGAGATTTGGGTGGGGACATAGAGCCAAAACATATCAACCACAAAACCTGGACCGGCTTCACTGCATGGAGCTCTTCATGGGAGGGGCCTGAGAGAGGGAGACTACCTAAAGTAGCTGTTCAGTATCTCCAAAAACTCCCCCTACACCCTCTTCCACACAGACAGAGGGAAACTCCTCAAAAGGCACTGACCTTTTAGAAGGAGACTTGTGCTAAGCACTGACTCCTGAAGGGGAGGTCGCATGCCTTCAGCATGGCATGAGGAAGTGACCCTCCGACTAACACCGGTCAGGAGGACATTTCCAATCCCACCAGGGCCCAGGGCCAGGTGAAGCCAGTCAGGGACAATAGACCCTGTGAAGATTTAACAGCTGATGCAGTACCACAGCAGGTGTTAAATTAAGTCATGTTTTGAATATTCTCCTTGGAAGCCCAAAGATCTAGGGATAGAGCCAGAGAGAACTGTGACATTTAGCCCAGTCTGACTTTTAACCCAGGCATTGCTCCTCTGGGCTTGCTTACTTACCCAATCACAGGCTCTCTCCCCTACAAGAAGGCAAGCTCCTAAACAGCAGCAGCTTTGGCCATCAGCATTACATGTAAAAATAGAAAGCTATAAACTGCAGGACTTTTTTCAGCCTTAAGATTATACTTGAAATCAGAAGCTACATGTTCCAAAAATGGTCATTAAGAAACTTTAAAAAAATAAAAATACTATCACCACAAATGCTTTGAGAATAGCAAGCCCAGCTAGTCTCAAAGAAACCAAAAAGATGAATTTTAGCCAAGTTGGAGTAAAAGCCCTTTCAAGCCAGATCATAAAACTGGTTGCTTCATTTGCCACAAGAATTCTTGCGAAATTCTATTTTAGCTGCCATGGTTTACAGTTACATAACCTTAACCCAGAGACTATGACACTTGTTTTACTATTTGCTGTAGAAAATTGAATTTGCTCATTGTACATTTGTTATGAAAAATTTGGTTACCATAATTTAACCCATTATTGGTGACTTATCTGATCGTATTACAACTAACAAAGCCAGGACTATAAAAAGTGACGTAGATTCACTTGGGGTTAGAGAAAGCAACATGAACTTTTCCTCTTCAGGTAAGTCATGTAAAGTGAGTGGGCTGGTTGTTAGCTTTTTAAAATGATAATAGCAGAATAGTTTTTGAAAAGCAACGCAAGAGCTTGACACTTTCTTCCACCTAGGTCCCAGCATCTAAAAGAGTGTGTGGTACTTGACAGGTGCTCAGTAAATGTTTGTTGACTGACTTATTCACTGGCTTCTCATTAACGCTGAGAGGAAAAGTATCTGTTATCACAGGGCTCAACTGGAGGTCAAAATGTTAGAGCAGAACTTTCCTGGGGTTCTCTGAAATAACTTTTATCAATTTGCCTCAAATCTTTAAATGTCTAAGCTTTCCTCAAACACATAACTTATTATCATGAAGGAGGCTGGATCCAGTGAGAGATGAAATGCAGTTATGAACTATATCCTTTAAAAATGGTCAAAACAGTGGATTAAACACGTCACATACATGAAGCAGTAATTCAGGAGGCCACTAGAGGGCAATAAAGGGCCAGGAATTTATTCCAGAGCCAAGAAAGCCCACTAAGGGCATGGGAATGACCTAATTCCCATTTAGGCCCAGTTTCTTTTTTTCTTTGTTTTTTTTTGTTTTTGTTTTTTTTTTTTAATTATACTTTAAGTTCTAGGGTACATGTGCACAATGTACAGGTTTGTTACATATGTATACATGTGCCATGTTGGTGTTTCTATGAGCCTGAGGGCAGAGGTGAGAACACCGCTGAAAAAAAGGGAAAAGACAGAGATGGATGATTTTTTAAAATTTAATCCAAATTAGCAAAGCACATTAATAAAGTAGGAAATGCTTAAAAGTCATGGACACAGGGAGCAGAGAACAATCACATTACTAGTAGTGTTAAATACAAGGTTGAAAATATCAAAGACCAGGGAGAATATGCAAAATCAACACCTGAATCACTAGAAATTCTAGAATCTGAAGAGAGAAAGCAAAGGGCGCATGGTCTGGTAAACCTGGACCGACCCTCTCAGCCTGAAGTCAAATACCCTGCAGCGACTAGATACTGCTGAACTGTGTCCTGTGATGAGGAAAAATGATTTTAGGCATTTGGCATTTATCTAATTTCTGGCATTGTCCATCATCCTAGAAGGCAGTACCCATTTACTAACCACATGATCTTAACCTCTCTACGTCTCACTTCCCTCATCTGTTCATTGGAGCTAATAATGATAGTCCAAAGTAGTTGTTCTTTTTATATGACAAATTCAATATAGACTTCTCATTATACAAAATGCAGTAATTTAAGCTAATCCAGACAAAGAATATCAAACATTTCTGCTGTCAAGCAGGCACCATTTACAACGCACTCAGCCAGTCAGCCTTGGTTACAACCAGTCATGTAACCTTGATGTTCCATGATGTTTGACAAGATTTGGTTGGGGGTGGGGGAGCAATGGGAGGAGGTGAGATGTATAATACAAATTTGCCTCATTTCAAACTTTGCACACAAAGCACGATTTTATTAATATCTTTATTGCACTATATCAAATTTCCATTAATTACATTTTAATTAAGTTAGCATGCCCTGTACCTACCCCACGACTGCTGTGAAAATGAAGAGTCCTGGGCACAAAGTAGACCTTGATAAATTTCAGCTGTTTATGTCAGTGAGCTATGGCTGTGTAAAAAAACACCCAGAACTCCATGGCTTAAAATAACAGGAATTTGTTAATTCTCCTTCATCTGCCAGTCAGCTGGGGAGGTGGCTAGTCTAGGCAGGGCTGGGCAGTTCTGCTGGTCTCTGTTGGGCTCATTCATACTTCTGTAAGCAGCTAGGGATTGAATAATCTAGGCTGAATGTAGCTCGGCTCCATCTATCTTTCCATTCCCCAGGGATTAGCAAATTAGTCATAGCAATAACAGAAGGGCAAGAAAGCAAGTGGAAACACACCAACACCTGAGACTCAGACTCAGGACTAGAGGACCAGCACTTCTGCCCCATGCTATTAGCCACACCAATCACATGGCCAAGGCCAGATTCAAGGATGAGGAAATAGAGTCTGCTAGCTGATACATACTATGCATCTTTTTTTTTTTTTTTGAGATGGAGTTTTGCTGTTGCCCAGGCTGGAGTGCAGTGATGCAGTCTTGGCTCACTGCAGCCTCAGCCTCCTCTCGCTTCAGGGTTCAAGCTATTCTCCCACCTCAGCCTCCCAAATAGCTGGGACTATAGGCACACACCACTATGCCTGGCTAATTTTTGTATTTTTTGTAGAGATGGGGTTTTGTAATGCTACCCAGGTTGATCTCAAACTCCTGGGCTCAAGCAATCCTCCCATCTCAGCCTCCCAAAGTGCTGGGAGTACAGATGTGAGCCACCACCCCCAGCACTTTTTTTTTTTTTTTTTTGTCATCTCCCACAACTAGAGTGTGAATGCCTTTAAAACAGGGATCCCGTCTTATTCCCATTTCACCATTGAGGAAACAAAGGCAAGGAAAAGCCATATAGCTATGAAGTGACAGAAGCAAGATCAAATTAAAAGAATTTGGATCCAAAGTCTGTGCTATTAATCACTACACTATATTAACTCTCCTAATCAAAGACATGTAAGTAATTGTATGCTGTGAAAGATTCTCAGCCCCAAATTGGGCCTAAATATTCTAACCCTTTTTTCCTGAAGCAAGATTGTCTGGAGGAAGCATCAAATCACTGTTTACTATTGGATCAGATGGTAACACAGAAGGGATGCATTGAGAAAACTGCATTTATTATAAAGACCAGAAGAGTCCGTGAAACAACCCAGAAAGATCATCTGGTCCATCCCTCTGCCTCCAGGCAAGACTGCACGTGAGTCTTATTAGGAGTACTTCAGTCAGCTATAATTTTTAGCCTTCAGAGCCTATTTCCACAACCACCTCTGGAAATGCATATCAGTGTCTCATAATTCCATCAGCAAATTTTCTTAATGTTAGACCTAAATCATTCAGTTTAATTGCACTATGATTTGGATCAGCTCTCCTTTGTAAGGTTTAGATCAGGGGTTGCAAACCGTCAGACTGTGGGCTGAAACCATCCTGCAGACATATTTTGTTTTGCCTGCACTGACAAAAATGTTTAAATAATTGCCAACATTTAAAAATAAGATTCTATTAAAAATCCAGCTCTTCTCAAAATAAGTTCCCTGAAAGGGTTTGCTTATAAGCAGAATTACCTACTCTTTTTAAGTTTGGTGAAAGTCACCTATAAAACCTTCTGAACTTGGTGTCTTCAAGGGATGATATTAACAACTGATCCAATTTGGTTAATATCATAAAACTATTCATTTTTCTACTTATTCTTAAGTTAATTTAGTTATATTTTTCTAAGAACATAATAATTTAATCTAAGCCTTCCAATTTATCTGCAAAAAGTTGTTCATAATTTCCTTTTACTATCATAATGTCTGCAGCATCTGTTGTTTTATTTCCCTTTTCATTCCTATCATTGTTATTTACATCTTTTCTCTTTTTTATGGGATAATTTTGCCTGAAGTCTATTTTATTGCTTTTTTTCTATGAACCAGTTCTTGGTTTTGTTGATCTTCTCTACTGTGTCTTTCTTTTCTATGTCAATATTGTGCTCTTATTATTTCTAAACTGCTCTTTTTCTTTGGGTATGACACACCAGGTTTATTCTTACATTTTTTAAGTTGGAATCTTAGCTCATTGATGTGGAGCCTTTCTTTTCTGATATAACCACTTAAACTATCCATTTCTGGGTGTCATTTTAGCTGTACCTCACAAGTTTTGATATGTTGTATTTTATTGTTCAATTTTAAGAATATTTACATCAGAATTTTTTCCTTTGACCCATGAGGGGTGATGGATTTGGTAAACTGGCATTTATCCTCTTTCTACAAACCTCTTTATACACTACAGAAGTACTACAGAGTCCAAAAAGTGAAAAACTTCATATGTCAGACTCCCTTGCAGCTACAGTTCTGAATGTGAATTAGATTCCTCTATTGAACACACCTACACATGATTTGAAAGGAGGAACAGAAGTAAATGCCCTCTTCCTGCTGACAGGCAAGGTCATGGAATGTTTTGTTTTTCTTCCATAGCACTCCTGTGTCTAGTCTCTCTGGGTTTTTTAAGAGTTGGTTTTGATGGTGGCAGCACTGAACTCAGAGTTCTCATGTTCAGGCACTGGCTTTGTGGGTATGTGGCAGCTGTGATGGCAGCAGGGGCTGCTTCCTGATCCCTGGGCTATGACCTGAATGTTCACATCCGAATGTTCATATCCCCTGATATCTATCCTCTAAAGCAAGTGTTAAGAGGTGGGAGTCTTTGGGAGGTGACTATGCCATAAGGACTCCACCCTCACAGATGGGATTAGTGCCCTTAAAAAAGGCTTGCCAGGTGCAGCAGCTCACACCTGTAATCCCAGCACTTTGGGAGGCTGAGGCAGGAGGATTACTTGATCCCAGGAGTTCGAAACCAGCCTGGGCAACACAGTAAAATCCTGTCTTTACAAAATAGAAAAATTAGCTGGGCGTGGTAGTGTGCTCCTGTAGTCCCAGCTACTTGGGAGGTTGAGGTGGGAAGATAGCTTGAGTCCAGGAGGTTGAGGCTGCAGTGAGCTGTGATCATGCCAGCACACTCCAGCCCAGGCAATAGAGTGAGACCCCCATCTCAAAAAAAAAAGAAAAGAAAAAGAAGTAAAAAGAAAAGAGGGTTCCACCATATGAGGACACAATGTGAAGGCGCCACTTATGAAACAGGCCCTCACCAGACACACATTCTTCTGGTGCTTTGACCTTGGGTTTCCCAGCCTCCAGAACTGTGAGCAACAAATTTATATTGTTTATAAATTGCCCAATATAACGTACTTTGTGATAGCAGCACAAACAGACTGAGATGCCTGGATCACGGTCCAGTGGCCTGTTCAACTCAACAGTTCCCAGTGGCACGACAGCTGCCACAGGAAACCTGCACAGTGCCCTGGTTCCCACCCTCCCACCCTGGCAGAGTCCAAGGCAGTGCCCTTGGGATATTGTTCTGGGTACCATCTCCATAAACCCCACCTAAAGTTCAATTATCCATGCCTTCCAACAGTTTTGTAATCACCTGATTCCTAGTATGAAGACCTTTTCTGCTCAAAATAGCTATGGTGATTTTTTGATTTGAGTACTGAATGATACAGAGGATTTTTTTAGTTTTAGATATTTATATCTCACAATTGGATTGTTGTCAGAGAATATGTTCTATATGGTACTGAATTTCCAAAATTTGTAAAAGCTAGATTTGTGATCTAGCATGTGGATAATTTTATTAATATTTCTTATGTACCAGCAAAAGATGCATATTCTCCAACTGTTCCTGTAAGTTCTTTATACAATGCATGCTAATTGCGCTGTTCAAATCTCCTATATCCCACTGATTTTTGTCTGCTTAATCCAAAACTTACTGAGAGCAATGTGTTAAAATTTTGCACTATAATGATGGATTTGTCACTTTCTCCTAGATTTGTCGTTTTGCTTAAAATATTGTGATACTGTGTTATTAGATACATACAAGTTTAGAATTGTTATAACTTTCCAGTAAAGTCTATCTTTAATTATTTTGAAGTTACCAGCTTTTCTATCCTTTGACTTTGCACCTTTTTTGTATCCTTATGTCTCATTTAATGGCATAATTTTATTTAAATCCAATCTGACATTCTTTACCTTGTAACTGAATTGTGGTCCATTTACCTTTGTTGGGATTAAAGGTAAGTTTCAATTTATTTTTACCATCTTAATTTTCTACAGATCCCTATTGTAGATTACTGAGTGTAGGTTTCTACTGATCTACTGATTGTTCTTCTCTTTCTCTATCCTTCCTGTTTTACCCCCAGATGTTTTAAGATGCATATTCTTATAAAGACTAAAGTTAATCAATATCCTTACCTTCCTCCCAAACAATACTAGAAGGATAGAATATGTTTTTGCTAATCATAACACTAATAACTTATATGCTATTTCTGTTCAGTATTTTGGGCCTATTTTGTTTTGCCTCCATAAATACAGACTTATTAATATCATTATTTTATAGGGTTAATGTTAGCTTATCGATATCCACACATTTACCAGTATCTGTGTTTATCATTCTTTTTTACCTCTCTGGAAACTTCTCTTTCTTCCTAAAGTTCTTCCTTGAATTTTCTTCTGGTAAAGGTCTATTATTAAATGCTCAAATTTGGGTTTTTCTAAAAATCTCTTAATTTTGTCCTAATACTTGAGAAATATTGTGTGAGTATGGAATTATGGTTTGAAAGTTATTTTCTATTATTAAATTTAAGCTATTATGCTACTGTCTTCTGGCTTCCATTTTTGCTATTAAGAACCAGCCTTCTTAAATAGAAAACCAATAACAAGTAAGGAGATTGAATCAGTAATAAAAAGTCTCCCAACAAAGGAAAGTTCAGGGCCGGATAGCTTTGCTGCCACTCTACCAAACTTAAAAAAAATAACTAACACCAATTTTCCTCAAGATTCCAGAAAACTGAAGAGAAAAGAATTATCCCTAACTCATTCTATGATGCCAGCATCACCCCTGATACCAAAACCAGACAAGAACACAACAAAAAAAGGAAACTATAGGCCAATATCCCTGATGAACACAGTGACAAAAATCCTCACCAAAATACTAGCCAAGTGAATCCAACAGCATGTCAAAAAAAGATAATACACCATGATCAAGTGGGAAATATCTCAGGGATGCAAGGATGGTTCAACATGGACAAATCAATAAACATGATTTATCAATAGAATCAAGGACAAAAACTACATGATCATCTCAATAGATACAGAAAAAGCATTTGATAAAATTCAACATCTCTTTACAATAAAAACTCAACAAGCTAGACACAGAACGTATCTCAACATAACAAAGACACAAACCCACAGCTAACATCATACTTAGTGGGGAAAACCTGAAAGCCTTTCCTCTAAGAACTGCAATAAGACAAGGATGTTCACTCTCACCATTCCTATCAAACATAGTACTGGAAGTCTTAGCTAGAGCAATCAGGTGAGAGAAAGAAATAAAAAGCATCCAAATGCAAAACAGGGAACTCAAATGGTCCCTCACTGCGGATAGCATGATCTTCTATTTAGAAAAACCTAAAGACTCCACCAAAAAAACTCATGGATCTAATAAATTAATTCAGTAAAGTTGCAGGATACAAAAATCAACATACAAAATCAGCTGCATTTCTATACACCAATAATGAGCTAGCTGAAAAAGAAAATCAAGAAGGCAATCCCATTTACAACAGCTACCAAAAAAAAAAATATATACCTAGGAATAAATTTAACCAAGGAGGTGAAAGACCTCCACAAGGAAAACTATAAAACACTAATGAAAGAAATTAAAGAGGACACAAACAAATGGAAAGACATCCAATGCTCATGGATAAGAAATCATATTGTTAAAATGATCATACTACCCAAAGTAATCTATGGATTCAATGTAATCCCTATCAAAATACTGATAACATTTTTCACAGAAATAGAAAAAAAAATCTTAAAGTTTATATGGAACCCGAAAAGAGCCCAAATAGCCAAAGCAATCCTGAGGGAAAAGAATGCCTGCACTAGTCACAATAGCAAAGATATGGAATCAACCCATGGGTCCATCAAAGGATGAATGGTAAAGAAAATTCAGTAATATGTACCCAATGGAATACTGTTTGGCCATAAAAAAATAGAATCCTGTCATTTGCAGCAACATGGATGAAATTAGAAGTTATTATATTAAGTGAAATAAGCCAGGCACAGAAAGACAAATATCACATATACTCACTCATATGTGGGAGCTAAAAAAATTTCATCTTGTGGAGGCAGAGAGTAGAATAATACTTACCAGAGACTGGGAAGTGTGTTGAGGCAAGAAGAATGAAGAGAGGTAGATTTATGGGTATGAACATACAGTTAAGTAGAAGGAATACATTCTAATGCTTGTAGTAGAGTAGGGTGACTAGAGTCAAAAACGTGTTATATATTTCAAAGCCGCTAGAAGAGAGGACTTGAAATACTCCCAACACCTAGAAATGATAAATGCTTGAGGCAGTGGATGTCCTAAATAATGACTTGATCATCACATAGTCTGTGTGTGTAACAAAATATTACACATTCCCAGTAAATATATACAAATATTATGTATCAAAAAAATCAGGGTGGGCATGGTGGCTCACGCCTATAATCCCAGCATTTTGGGAACCCGAGGCGGGTGGATTACTTGAGGTCATGAGTTCGAGACCAGCCTAGCCAACATGGTGAAACCCTGTCTCCACTAAAAATACAAAAATTAGCCGGGCGTGGTGGCACATGCCTGTAATCCCATCTAGTTGGGATGCTGAGGTAGGAGAATTGCCTGAACCCGGGACGCAGAGGTTGCAGTGAGCCAAGATTGAGCCACTGAACTCCAGCCTGTGCAAGAGAGCAAGACTCCATCTCAATTAAAAAAAAAAAAATTAAGACAACCTTCTCTAATTGCTGTTTCTTTTTAATATGGCTATTTTTACGATCTCATTTTTGTGGTGGTGTTCCATGGTTTGCTTATGGTGTGTCTTGGTAGATTTATTTCTTTTTTTTTTTTTCTTTGAGATGGAGTCTCACTCTGTCGCCCAGGCTGGAGTGCAGTGGCGCGATCTCGGCTCACTGCAAGCTCCCCCTCCCGTTCACGCCATTCTCCTGCCTCAGCCTCCCGAGTAGCTGAGACTACATGCGCCCGCCACCACACCCAGCTAACTTTTTGCATTTTGAGTAGAGGTGGGGTTTCACTGTGTTAGCCAGGATGGCCTCAATCTCCTGACTTTGTGATCCACCCGCCTCAGCCTCCCAAAGTGCTGGGATTACAGGCGTGAGCCACCGCACCCGGCCTTATTTCTATCTATACTACTTGATATTTCTTGGGCTTTCTAAATCTGATGAAATCTGCTTTCATCAAATTTGGAAAATTCTCAGCCATTGTCTCTTCAACATTGCCTCATTGACATTGTCTCCTTCTGAAACTCTAGCTGGTCATCTATTAGACACTCTTCTGTATCCTCTATGTCTTGTTACCTGTCTTGTTTTTGTGTCTTTGTCCCTCTGATCTATGTTACGGATAACTTTTTGTATTTATTTTCCCATTCACTAGTTATCTCCTAGCTTCATCTAAAATCTGATTTATTTAATCTATCCTTGGAGTTTTTATTTTCAATTACTGATTTTTTATTGTTAGAAATTTTATTTCTTTTGCAGATTTGCTTTGTGATGCCTTACAGTCTCTTTTCCAATCATATTTTCAAGTTGCTTTTATTTAGATATATTACATATAGCTATTGTATACTTTGCATCTGATGATTTTAATACTCAAAGTCTTTAGAGCCTGTTTTGGATATCAGTTTTTCCAACTGGCCTTCAGTCAGGTGCCTCATTTCCCTTTTCTTTTTAAGATTTTTGACCTTGAAATGCTCACTTACTTAAAAGTAAAGAAATTCACCATAGGAAATCTCTGAAGCCGTTGTTCAGATTGCAATCCTCCAGGAAGTTTTTATGTTTGCTTCTGCCATTGTTCTGGGGACACTATCAACCCAGAAGCATTCCCTTTTTTTTTTTTTTTTTTTTTTTTATTTGAGATGAAGTCTCGCTCTTTCTCCCAGGCTGGAGTGCAGCGGTGCAATCTCGGCTCACTGCAACCTCCATCTCCTGAGTTCAACCAATTATCCTACCTGTCTCCCAAGTAGCTGGGCTTGCAGGCATGTGCCACCACACCCAGCTAATTTTTGTATTTTTAGTAGAGACGGGGTTTCGCCATGTTAGCCAGGCTGGTCTTGAACTCCTGATCTCAGGTGATCTGCCCACCTCAGCCTCCCAAAGTGCTGGGATTACAGGCATGAGCCACTGCACCCAGTCTCAACCCAGAACCATTCTAAATGTAATTATCTGTTTGAGGTTTTGTTTTTTACCACATAGGTTACGTAAATTTGGACCACAACTCTGAGAGAGCCAGCTTGTCATTACAAATTCTCATGGGAGATATTTTTATTCCCTCTCGTCCGGTGTCAAGGTTGAAACAGGCAATTCTCCTTACTATCCTCTTCAGCGTATTAGGTTTATTTCTTGCTCACTCCTGCCATCAGATTGTAGCCTGTTGGGTTCTCATCCTTATGCAGAAGAGTCTCCTAACAAAGACTCACCCCTTGGGCAAGCCCTAGCCTTATCGTCTACCCTCTGATCTCCCCTGCAACTATCAAAAAGGAAGCTGAAAGTCTCCTGTCTGTAGCGGAAATCCTTGGTATTACTTCACAGAATTCCTGCTTCCTTCTTGTTTTTTGACCTCTCCAGATTTCTTTCAAAGAAGCTCAGCATTACATGTTTTAAATATGTTGTTTTGTCTAGCATTTTGTTTCCAGTTTTCCAGTGGAAGATAATTTAGAGTGTTTAATCTTCCATATGGACAGAAACAGCTATCCCACCCCATGAGGAGTAGGTCACTGGAAGAGTGGCAGGTGGGGTAGGGGTCCTCTGATTATGTCCACAAGTGGCCAGTGGCAATAGTTCTGGGCCACTATTCCTGGGGCCAGTTTGGCCTCTGCAAGATTCTGAGAGAGCCAACTACTAAGGGCTCAGCCTTAGGAGGGTGTGACTATCCAAAACTACACAAGATGCTTAGAATTACCTTTTTCTAAAGAACTGCTGCCATGGCAAAGCTTCTCCTTATAGATGTATTCTAACTAACAAATGAAACAACAAAGAGATTATTGTTTCCGAATATCACCGTTTTGCAACGGCCAATGAGTTAGTCCACGTAGACATTGAGAATCGATGGCTGCTAACATCATGCACATAAAAGAGAGATTACGAGATGAAAGAAGCCTCACCACCTAGCATCTTACCAAGGGCTCAAGCCTGAAGGTGAGCCAGCCTCTGGATCCAGCTGCCCATCTGCAGGATCACAAAGGTCAGAGGAACATGAGAGGTGACCACGTACACGCAATCTAAGATCCAGATCACAGGTCAAGTGGCCCAGATTCTTAAGCCCATACATTTAAAGGGAAAGGAAAAGATGGAGGGGAACACGTAAATTAAAAATAACTTGAGGACACATGACAATACTCAAAAGGGGGAACAATATTAAACTACAGTGTCTAGGACTACACATTTAGATGACAAACTAGAAAGAAATGCAAATAAGTAATTGCTATAAAAGTCAGAACTGTGGTTACTTACAGATGTGGGAGGCTGCTGTGTTTGGGTGTCCACGTTGCAATCATTAAGCTATACTTGTCTTTTGTGTGGTTTTCTATAGCTGGTTTTATTTCATAGTAAAAAGGGTTTTGTTAAACAGTCAGAAGGGGGCAATTATTCCTATCTCAAAATATTATCTCACTGCTCAGTCTTTACTGGTCCAACCCTACCTGAAGTATTCAATAGCTTTTTGAATTAGACTCTAAGGAACCCAAGGCAACCCGACAACACTCTTTCCAAACATATGGGCACAGATACACAGTTCTTTATACACACACACTTACATATACACAGCATTCTTCCCTCCTGCTGAGACCTCGTCCCTCTTGTCCTCTCCCCAAAATGTCGCACCTCCTCAGCAGCCTGGCTGCATTGGCTGCTTTTCCACAACCTCCCTGATCTCTAGCTGAATGTGAGCCCATCACTATCTGGTGCTCTCTCATGGGATATATCTGGATCTGTCTCATTTTGTAATGACTTCCCCTCCTTCTGAGTTATCTGATTATAAACTCCTGCAAGCAGAGAGTACATAACTTGTTTCATGTGTCCCTTTTAGTATGCGCACAATATTTTGTACAATATGGCCATTGAGAAGCATTTCTTGTTAAGTACAAGAAATTTACGGTCTTTCTTGCCTGGTAATTAAGTTAAAAAGCAACTGATGCCTCTATCATTGCCTTTTTTTTTTTTTTTTTCTTTTCTGAGACAGAGTCTCGCTCTGTCGCCAAGCTGCAGTGGCACCATCTCGGCTCACTGCAACCTCCCCTCCTGGGTTCAAGCAATTCCCCTGCCTCCGCCTCCAGAGTAGCTGGGACTACAGGAGCGCGCCACCACACCTGGCAATTTTTTTTTTTTTTTTTTTTTTTTTTTTTTTAGTAGAGACGGGATTTCACCATGTTGGCCGGGATGGTCTGGATCTTCTGACCTCGTGATCCACCTGCCTTGGCCTCCCAAAGTGCTGGGATTACAGGCGTGAACCACTGCGCCCGACCCTATCATTGCTTTTTTAACAGTCATGTTGCTCATTCTGTGTTAACGGAGCATTGATTTTACTTAGCATTCAGTTCTAAGTCACAAAGGTCTGTAATTTGCTTGTCAGCTTCTCTCTGTTAACAGGCCAAAAAGAAGTACCAGGAATTGGCCAAAGCTTTGAGGATAAGCACTAGCGGTGTTGGCAGCGACATTCCAGCAGAGAGCAGCAGAGGGCTGAGCGCTGGGCAGCTGCCTGGCGCAGGGCTCCTTGCTCCCAGGAATGTATTTGAGAGATGAGGCATGGCGGGCGGGCGCACCCCAGGAAATCTCCTATTTCAAGGCAGAAAATGTCTAGAATCAGAGAACAAGCAAAGCTAGAATGTACCATGAGCCTCTTTGATCTGAAAGAGATCATAGTTCTGATGGGATCTGTACTTGTTCTAAGTTCAGCCTCTGCTGGGGTGGGGGTCAGCCTTGTTTTTTTGGTTGGTTGGTTGGTTTTAAAACGGAGTCTCGCTCTGTCGCCCACGCTGGATTGCAGTGGCGCGATCTCAGTTTACTGCAACCTCTGCCTCCCGGGTTCAAGCGATTCTCCTGCCTCAGCCTCCCGAGTAGTTGGGATTACAGGCATGCATCACCACACCCAGCTAATTTTTGTATTTTTAGTAGGGACAGGGTTTCACCATGTTGGCCACTCTGGTCTTGAACTCCTGACCTCAAGTGATCCGCCCGCGTTGACCTCCCAAAGTGCTGGGATTACAGGCGTGAGCCAGGGCACCTGGTCTGTTTTTTGTTTTGTTTTAACATAACATCCTGAAGCAACCTTCCTCCTGACTCAGCATCTGCCTCCTGGAAAGCCACCTTCCTTCCTCTGAGGGGCAGCTTCTCCTCTGTTCTCTGAGAGAGGAGCCAGTGCTTTGATGCAGCCTTATGGTTTTTCTTTTGTGGACTGCCCCTAATTGCAGCAGTCAGCAAGTTCTTTCCAGGGAAGGGCTGACTCACCTGCGTTTTGGAAGAAGCCATCCTTATTTTCAGGCACAGAGAACATCTATTAGCCCAAAATGTCTTCCAAATTTCAAGGAGTACATGTTTCAAAAGGAATTGTCATCACAGTTTTACTCCAAGCAGTTGGCTTCCAAGAAGCCTGTCTCTGGCCATTGGGGATGTTAAAATAACCTAAATTTGGCCTGAGGAAGCCTTTGCACCCAAGTCCTTACTTACCTAACTGCAGGCAGCCTGGCTTACTAAACTAATTGAAAGCCTAAATTTAGGAGTATGCTTTTGTAAGAAATAGCTGAGTCTCCGCCATCACAGCAACTGAGCTTCCTTCAATCACTGGCTGCCAACGATCAAATAAGGCAAACACTGAGCTGGAACCAGTTAAGCCCTATAAGTACCTCACTTCTGTTTTCCGTGCATCCATAACACTTGATCACATTGTTGACCGTGTTCTTAGAACCCGTTCTGAATCAGAGGGCTGCCTGATTCACATGTCATGTGTTTTTGTTTTCTGAGTTTTTGGTTTTTTCTCACTTAAACTCTGCTAAACTTGTCTAAGGTTTTTCTTTTTAACAGGGTCTCTGGAACTCACTGCTCAAAGATCTTCCCTCTTGTTTATTGAAAGGTGACAGGTCCCCTCTAAAAACTGCAAGGTCAAGTATGTCTGTGACTTTAGCGACTGTCAAAAGAATGCAGGCAGGCCCAACTGAGTGGGGACACAAGGAAATATAGGGGATGACAAACAAGAACCGTCAGCTCTTGTGCCAGCTTCCTACGTACTGTCTGTGTTGGTACAATCACCCAGGCACTGACAGGTGCCAGCCTAGCTGCACAGCAGGCTAACCCCAACCCCACCAAGCCCTGAGGGTGAACGTGGAGCGAGAACCTGGCTCACCAACTACAGCAAAAGAACCGTCTTGTTGAGCAAACTCTTCCCATGGGACTGTATAATACCTTTGGTTTCCCAACTTTTTACAAATTTACCTTGATCCTGAAATCTCTGCAGCACTTAAAGATTATGGACTTTTCTGTGAGAATCAGAGCTTTTGGACTATGTGACAGTACTTGTTGCCTGCTCAAAGTCTATTCTTCCTCCTTCCTTAGTGACAGAACTTTGGACAGTATGTTTGTTTAAAAAGAAACAACAACAAAAAACTGCATTCCAAGCCTCTTGCACAGATTAATGTCACTAAATATGCCGGCGAGCCTGGGGATGAGGCCTTTTGGGAGGTGCATCTGCCCCTGTCCCTGTCCGATCCTGACTGAAACAGGGACACGGCCACAGCAGGGATGGTCCAGCAGTCATCTTGTGAGCTCAGTGCTGACAGCCACCCACAGGAGTGGCAGGCATACACAGGAGGGGTTGACACCAATAACCTTTTGGAGCCACCATACCTGCCTCAACTCCTCCCTCCTTCTGTTACTGGAGAAAATAACTGAAACATTTATTCCCTAATTTTCTTAAGTCACTGACATCAACCCCCACCACTATAAGTGGCAGGAGGTTACCCTGCCCCATGCATTGTAAGCATCCAGTTAACAGTCACAGAGAAAACCCAGATGGAAGAAAGACACCCTCTTGCCTTTCCCTGATCGAGATAGGCAGCATCTGTTTTTGTTTCTCTTCCCCATATTGAAACAGAAATAACATTAGAACCTTAGAGTAAGGGGGCCAGAGGGTCTGGAGAGAGCTTCGCATCTTAGAGGCTGGGCAGTGACCAACCTGTGTAGGGAACAGAGTGAGGCCCTACCATCAACGCCAACTCTAGGAGGAACACCCCAGCTGGCCTCCCTGCCCTGTCCTCCACCGCCACAAGTTACATCTGAAGTTGAGGGAGGTGCAGCCAAATGATGCTCCTTCTCTTTTTATTTAAATTGTAAACATAAACTCATTTAACCAGAAAGTTATGCAGATACATAGTACAAATACAAAAAAAAATAGAGGAACATCAAAAGTGCTAATAATTCCACCCAAAGACAATTTCTTTTTAAAGCTGCAGAAATAACCTTCCAGATCTTTTCAGATATACATATATACAAATACATATTTATCATTAAATGGGATAATACTATAGATAGAATAGTGTGACTGTAAGTGTGCAATTCCAACCCCTCAACAATACATTGCTATTTTAATGTAACTAGAGTTGCCTGCCCTTCTGTCTGGCTCCACTGACATACCAGACTTAGGTCTGCCCTCCCATGCCACCACCAGTCCATCTCCATTTCTAAAAGGGCTTGAGAGGTGGTGGCATCCTTCAGAGGATGGCTTTGAGACCAGAAGCTGAAGCTACTTCTCTGCACCAGTACCAACTGGCTTGGCTTGGGACAATGGTGGGCTGAGCGTGCCGATGATTCTGCCTGACACTGACCATCCAATGCAGTTCACCCACCCCAGCCCCCAGCTTTCCCAAGATTGCATCACCCTTCACCCTCTTCCAGTGCACTGAGGAGACATCTCCCTTTTTAGTTTCTCTCCAGTCTACTAAAGGTGTAAACTCATTGCTCCACTCCACTGGGGTCTTTCATTTTGGCTCCCCAGTAAACCGAATGTAAACGGTTTCTCCCCATATTTGGCCTCTGTAACAACTCCACCTCCAG